>NC_135386.1:2865000-3577500 GCF_049243985.1 Paroedura picta
CTTCCGAAGCAGCAGGATCTGGATGGATGAACAGGCAGGAGGGAGGGACGGACAGACAGACAGACAGACGGACAGATAGACAAACGGATAAAAACTCTGCAACTTTTTGCTGACAAGAAGCAGCCTGCATTATTGAAGACCCGCTGGCTCCCTCGGGGTTTACCAGCACCTTAAAGTTCTTCTTCTTCGAGTCACGCACAAAAAAATTCCGCGGCAGACCCCTCCTTCCCCACGGACTCCGTGAAATGTTTGCCGATGAGCAGAGCAGATGTTCTAAGCTCCCCGGGGAGCCTGTGGACTTCTAAGAAGTTCAAAATCCGCCGGCTAATCAGTCCAAATTAACCGTGCCGCCTTCCCCGTGCTCTCCAAGTCACCAGGGCAGGGGCATAAAACGCACCCGGTGTTCATGCGGCAAACCGTTTTTGAAAAATGGTTTCGGGAGGGTAGGGGTGGGGGGGGGATGTTTTCCGAATGCATAACTTCTAAATGTTTATTTTTAAAAAACTGCCTTAAGAAGGCCCTTTGTGCTCGGAAGAGCCGATGTTGTGCTCCGAGGGGCGGAAAAATACATCCTTCAGTCGAGCTAAAACTGTGTAATCAAATGAGGGAGGCAAACGGATGGAGCTCACTGAACTGGGCACAAAAGGATTCGGTCAGCGGGGTTATTTTCCTCTTCCCGGGTCTGCCACGTTGGCAGCTGTTCACCCGGACTCAGAAGGCCCTTTGCAGTTCAATCCTAGGTATGTTTTGGCACTGCAGACTGCAACAGCTCTTGCTCCCAAGCCAGCCCACATAGTACGTGAGCCATAGTTTCGTGATTTTGCCTTCCAGTGATAGATCAAGCTTTATGCGCTCTGGTATTGATGCCCTCTCAGAGGTGTCGTTCCAGGGGATCCCCGGGTCCCACCTGGAAGCCGGCGTCCCAAGCGGAGCTCCATTCATTTGGCAGGCAGGAGACTCAAGAGGCCTACCTCGCAGGCATGTTGTGAGGCTGAAGCGGAGGAAAGTAGAACGAGGCCCCTGCTGCGGAGAAAGGAGTACAAATTAATTAAACGAACAGCCGATGCTGGAGGAAACTGCGGGGATGCCCATTCCTAAAATGAAAAAAGGAATGTAGATTTGGAGGCAACGGGAATGAATCTTGTGGAACGTTTCCCCATTCCGAACGATACGCAAGACATTTAAAGTAGTGTTTCTAGCTCGGCTTATATCGCCGGGTTGCGCGGTTGCAGTTCTCAGATCCGCCGTCCCCAAAGTAATAAGGTTCTGACAGTAATGCGTTGTGACTCTTTGCCTCTGAATGACTTGATGAGCAAGGATCTCTGGCCGGGATGTCACGGCAAAGCATGGAGTGTCTTTCCTCGCTCGGTCCCAGCAAGCTATCCGGGAGCTGGCCGGTGATACGGAGTCTGCAAAACAGGGGCAAAGGAAAGATATTCTTCATATGGCCTGGCCCCGACTCCTCCGGCTTCTCCCTTGCTTCTGAACGTGAGGTTTGGGGAGAGAACAGGAGTCGACATCTGATGTCTGCGGTTTTCTACGGAGGCTCTAAACAGTCCCCTGTTGGAAACAGGATACTGGGTTGCATTCGGTCTAACCTAGCGGCGTTGTCCTTTTGCGTTCGCCAAGCGTAAATATGCAACCGAGTTGCGTAAAAGAATGAAATAGATTGATTTCGAAGAGAAACATCTTTGTATAGAAAGAGAGGGGGGAGAGAGAGAGAGTCCTAAGTGACTGTCCAACTGTTGTTCAGCATTCCTACTGTTCTTGAGAAGCAGGGAAGAAGGGTGCTCCCAGGAGCAGGAAGTCTCCAACTGAGCCCAAAGTTGCTGAGCAAGTTCCCTTGGTACAAAGAGGATTTGAACCTGGGCCTCCCAGATCCTAGTTTGACGCTCTACTTGCTACACCAGACCAGCTGGGTAAAACCAGCAGGGATAAGAAATCTGCAGCCGTTCCTAATTTGAGTCATGACGTGGAAGAGGTGAACATCATGGATGCTTCCCTTGCGAGTTTTCCCGGCCTCTGGGGAGGGGGGAGCGCTGCTTGGTTGCCCCCGCTGGGATCTCTCAGAGTGGTTCGAGCCTCTTCCGGAGCGAAATATCTTCCCTCCCCTTCTGGTTATGCATGAATCAGGCCTCAGATGTGACAGCCGCTTTGAGGCTAAAATCAAACCCGCTCAGAAGCCTGCAGACGCCGCATCTGATTACACACGGAGCAGAAATCCAAGTTTAGATCACACGGCCTCAGATTATTTTAATGCCTTAAGTAGATAGCATTATTTAAGGGAGCCGAACCCCAGGGACCGAGCGGTTCGGGGAAAAAAGCCGACGACATGAATTCTGCACTTAGAGTTTTCGGAGTGGCGTCCCTCCTGTGCGGCTTGGATGACGCCAGCGTCGGAAGCATGAACCAGACCTGTAAAAAAAAAAAAAAAGTCTTCAGGAAGCGACCTCTGGTTGCCAGCTCTTGGTTGGAAATTCCTGGAGATTGGGTGGGAGGAGCCTGGGAGGGCGGGGCTTGTGGAAGGGGAGTCCCACTTGCCTAAGCAGCTGGTTTTTTCAGGGGAACTGATCTGTGTTGCCAGGAGATAAGTCATCATCTTGGGAGTTCTCCAGGTCCCACCTGGAGGAGGGTCTCCCCGAAAGGTACCATTCAGTTTGGAAAATGAAGCGCTAGATGAGATCAGATTGGCCGTTTGCCGTCCTGCAGTGAGCAATATCCCCCCCAAGCCCCAGTCCCAGACCCTGAAGAAACAGAGAAACAACAGATGGAAAATGGCTTTCATTGCAGTGTTCTAGGCATTTCCACAGGTCTCTACGGGCTTTACCATAGACGCTAGGGAAAATTCCTCAAGCGCCACCTGGAAGTGATGTCATATCCGCATAAGAACATCAGGAGAGCCCTGCTGGGTCAGACCACTGAAGGTCCATCCAGTCCAGCATCTCATCTCACACAGGGGCCAGCCAGTTCCTCTGAGGGTCCAACAACAGGGCAGAGAGGCTGAGGCCTTTATAAGAACATAAGAAGAGCTGGAAGTGATGTCATATCCTCATAAGAACATCTGCTTGGCATGCAGAAGGTCCCCGGTTCGATCCCCGGCATCTCGAGTTAAAAGGATCAGATTACAGGTGATGGGAAAGGCCTTGATCCGGGACCCTGAAGCGCTGTTGCTGGTCTTGAGTAGACCCCACTGACTTTGATGAGCCAAGGGTTTGATTCAGTAGAAGACTGAATCATGTTTTGTTTTGTTTTTTGCCTGGGAGGGAAGGGAAATGGTTTGAATCGAAATGAACTGCATTGCCTTACAAGCTTTTACCAACGGTATAAAAGCTTAATAAATAAGTAATCAATATTTCTTCGGGCTCTCAACGAACGTTGAAATGGGTGTGGGGGAACCAGAAAAGGGAGAATGTCATAAACCAATTTGGCATTAGCGAGCTCTTTTTTTCCCCCACCTGTGTCATTTCCAGGAATCATCGGTGTAATGTGATTGAATCCTCGAAACGCCATTGTGATAATAAACACATGAGAAAATCTGGCACGATTTCTCTTGGGTTACATTTTTTTTTAATCATTTGGCTTGGAAGTGCAGAAGCTCTACACAATATCTCCAGTGCTCCATCTTTCCCTGTTAAAGGGAGAAATGCCATCCAAAAAAAGTACAAAGATGACCCAACTCCCTTGGTCACAAGAGATAGAAATTTTAGTTCCGCAAATAGAAGGAAATCTGAAATGAGATATTCATGGACGTATGATTTATTACAAACAGATTAACTTCCCAAAAGGAAAACATGCTACAGCTCTGAGCCTGGATAAGACAGAAAGAAGGGATTGATTCCCCACTCCTCCACATGCAACCAGTTGGGTGACCTTGGGCCAGTCCCAGTTCTCACAGAGCTCTCTCAGACCCACCCACCTCACAGGGTGCCTGTTTTGGGAGGAGAAAAGGAAAGCTTTAAGAGTCATGAGGTCTACTGGGTGACCTCAGGCCAGTCATAGCTCTCTTAGAGCTCTCTTATCCCGGATGAGGAAGGGAAAGGCGCTTGTAAGTGAAAAGCGGCATGCAAAAAATAACTCTTCTTCTTCTTCTTCCCACATCTTCTTACTTGCAGAGTTACAATATGCAACCGTCTTTTCCTTCTGCCTCAACCACGAATTGAGTCCCGGGAATGCTCTGTCATTAAAAACCAGCAAGCGTACCATCCGCTCCACTTGGTTCCGATCCCTTCCGGGATTTTGTTTAGACGCTCTTGGTGCGCTCCACCGTCGAACGCGCTCCGCCCAGAGATCACGAGATCCTCCTCCTGGCGCGGACACCAAGGAGGCCATGATGCCGCCCGGGGCACAGTCACTCACCGGCTGCCTTATTCCCGGATAATCGGAACCGTGCATTTCTCGCGCGGGCTAATTGCATACTGTTGCAGCTGACCTTTCCTCCTGGATGGGCTCAATGAGGTTGCTAAGAGACTGCAAGAAGGGAAGCCAAACTCCCTCGCGATTTGTCTATAGGATCAGGAGCCATTTACGCCGCCCCAAATGGCACGGGTTTCGTAACCCGCCGCTGGGAGCCACCGTGCCGTTTGCAACAAGGCCGTGGCTCATTTCTCTTTCTTCCGAGCTTTCTCGCCATCCGCCTCGGAAGCTTCTATGTGCCGGAGAACTGTGCTGTTTGCCTTCTGTGCGGACATTATCTCTCAAAAAGACGAAGGGCTGGTTTGCGTGCCGCGCTTTTTGCCACACGAAGCAGCTTGCGAAAACCTTCCCCTCCCTTTCCCCACCTCAGACACCTCTTGTGAGGTAGGTGGGGCTGAGGGAGCTCTGAGAGAACTGGGACTGACCCGAGGTCATCCACCCGGCTGCGTGTGGAAGGGTGTCCTCCGGACGAGAGCCCCCACTCTCAACCACTCACTACACCAAGCTGGCTCTGTGACCAGTCCTAGTCCTGATAGCGCTGTTCTGATGGAGCAGTTCTTCCGGGGCTCTCTCAGGCCCATCTACCTCGCAGAGTCTCTGTGGTGGGGAGAGGGGAGGAAGGAGATTGTAAGCCACTTCACGCCTCCTTCGGGGGATGAAAAGCAGGTTATAAGAACTTTGTGCTGTGGTCACCGCTCACGATGGAAATTCAGTGGATTTGGGTCGGGAGCGGAATTGTAGGAGGGGAGGGAAGCGAAGACTCGGTGACACAGGCTAAGCATAGGCGTCATCTCCCACCTTGACGTTATTTCACGGGTCGGGGCCTGGGCTGATTGATCCGAATTATGTCTGCTGGCAGATCAGTCCCACAGTGGTTAGCAGGACTGGCACCCTGGTAAATACACTCAGGGCCGCGGCCAATAAAACGTTGTGACTTTATTAATTCCCTCCTGTGCCGCAGTTATAAAGCTGCCTTTCAGGATCTGTTCCCAAGGTGGTGTAAATAACAATATACAAATGGGGGGGGGGGAAAGACACCAGTTTGAATTCTGGCACTAATATGTGAAACTAATGAGCAGAGTTTTCTCTCAGTCCTGCGTCTCAGCTCATCTGTGTGTGTCAAATCCCTTCGTGCCCAAATTACAGTCTTTGCTAGCTTCCTGCCAAATTCTTTTTCCTTGGAGAGTTGTTCTGCGGAAGACAGGTGGAAATTTAGGGAAAGGGGTCCAGAGATGATTGCCAAAGCTTTTGGAACAGATGACTCCCTTTTCACTACCCAAAGGTGCCTATAGAATCATAGAGTTGGAAGGGACCTCCAGGGTCATCTAGTCCAACCCCCTGCACTGTGCAGAAACTTTCAACTACCTGCCCACCCCAATTTCATGTCCCAGTGATGCCCCCACCGAAAATCTCCAGAATCCAGCCTGGACTGGAGGAAAACCGCTTTCCACATTTCCTCTCCCCACAACAGACATCTTGGGAGGTAGGTGGGGCCGAGAGAGCCCCAAGAGAACTGCTCGATGAGAACAGTTCTAAGAGAACCGTGACTGGCCCAAGGTCACCCCACTGGCTGCATGAGGAGGAGTGTAGAATCAAACTTGTTCTTATGTTCTCACCTTTGCTTTTTTTCCCCTATAATAAAATTTAAAAAAGACTCAAGACGAATCAGAGGCTGCCACGCTTAACCACTCCACCAAGGGGAAAGGGCAGAGCGTTCGAATTCTGCCCTCTGCTTTACCTCCCGCACAGGATCCCCTGTGCTGTTCTTATCTGACGTATTTAGGTGGGGATGAGATGGGGGGTGGGTGCGAGCTGCAACGGCTCCCGGTGGAACCAGCAAGCAAACAAATTCGCCAGCCTGCATGGATTTGGGCAGGTTTAAAAATACACGCCTGAACTTTCCACCTTGTGCAAATGCAAACGCCGTCCCCGTGGGGGCCACGTTCCCCCTCTCCCCCCCCCCGGCAGGCGAGAGGGAAGGAGCGAGGAGTTAAGCAGTTTGGGAACGAGAGCTATTTATGGGTGATGAAAACGCCCGGCTTCTCTGAGACGGGCTCCCCAATCCTTTAATTATCCGCAGTTATTTCATGCTGCATCTCCGCTTTTCCCGGCTCGGCCGGGCTCTCCCTCTGCAGGGAAATGGCAAAGGGGCTGGTGTCGGCACAGCATCGTAGCCTGTGGGCCATTCGGCCACTGCAGTCAAGAGGAGATTAGAGAAACATCTAGGCCAGGGGTCCATCAGTGCCTCTTAGTCACGAATTTTAGATGGGATGCTCTCTCTGGGGGGCAGGCAGGGGTGCCCTGTATGCTTGGTCCTTGGGGGGCAACCGTGGGAAGGCTTCTGGTGGACCTCTCGATGGCCCCTGGGTTTTGGCTACGGTGTGACATGGATTGTTGGACCGGATGAGCCGTTGGCCTGATCCAACATGGTTTCCCTTACGTTTAGGATGCTTAGGGATGCTTTAGGATGCTTAGGGCTGATCCTGTGTTGAGCAGGGGGTTGGACTAGATGGCCTGTATGGCCCCTTCCAACTCTATGATTCTATTATTCTATGGCCTGTATGGCCCCTTCCAACTCTATGATTCTATGATTCTATGATTCTATGATTCTATGATTCTATGATTCTATGATTCTATGATTCTATGATTCTACGTTCTCCGAAATCTATTTACTTACCTGGCCATGGCCTTTGGATGCAGGGAAATGTCTCAGGGGGTTGCTAATCGGACTTTTAGAAAAATCAAAAAGAGCAGAGTCCTCGTTCCATGGAAGGAACCCACTTCTCTTTTGCCCTGCTCCCAATTTGGGCTCAAGGTGTTTGACAGGTCACTGTTCCGCTCCGGCCTACCATGCAGGGTTGCTGTGATGGCAGCTCGTCGCCGGCGACCCGGCTGCTTCGGAAGGGAGGGCCGCCAACCTGCTCACCATCCTCTTCATCTCAACTTGTCTCCCGGCCTTGGAAGAGGAGAGCCCCCGTCTGCATCACTAGAGCCCTTTGCTCTACCCCTTAAAGATGGATTTCTGGGCCTCAGGGAACTCGACTTAATCCACTAATAGTTTTAGGCCTAAGCCAGCCCGGCGAGAAGCCAAGGGAATAATCTCTCAGCTTCAGGAGGCCTGACAGAACAGAGAAGGCTGCTCTTCCCACCACAGCATCCTGGTCCCTCTTGAAGGATTAGGTGCTCTTGCTTTCATTGTTTGTGGGCAGTATTCCCACCAATCCCTTGATCTGGGACCCTGGCTCAGGGGCAGAGCCTCTGCTTGGCAGGCAGAAGGTCCCAGGTTCAATCCCCGGCATCTCCAGTTAAAGGACCAGGCAGGAGGGGATGGGAAAGGCCTTGATCTGGGACCCTGGCTCAGGGGCAGAGCCTCTGCTTGGCAGGCAGGAGGTCCCAGTTTCAATCCCCGGCATCTCCAGTTAAAGGACCAGGCAGGAGGGGATGGGGAGGCCTTGATCTGGGACCCTGGCTCAGGGGCAGAGCCTCTGCTTGGCAGGCAGGAAGTCCCAGGTTCAATCCCCGGCATCTCCAGTGAAAGGACCAGGCAGGAGGGGATGGGGAGGCCTTGATCTGGGACCCTGGCTCAGGGGCAGAGCCTCTGCTTGGCAGGCAGGAGGTCCCCAGTTCAATCCCCGGCATCTCTAGTTAAAGGACCAGGCAGGAGGGGATGGGGAAGGCCTTGATCTGGGACCCTGGCTCAGGGGCAGAGCCTCTGCTTGGCAGGCAGAAGGTCCCAGGTTCAATCCCCGGCATCTCCAGTTAAAGGACCAGGCAGGAGGGGATGGGGAAGGCCTTGATCTGGGACCCTGGCTCAGGGGCAGAGCCTCTGCTTGGCAGGCAGAAGGTCCCAGGTTCAATCCCCGGCATCTCCAGTTAAAGGACCAGGCAGGAGGGGATGGGGAAGGCCTTGATCTGGGACCCTGGCTCAGGGGCAGAGCCTCTGCTTGGCAGGCAGAAGTCCCAGGGTCAATCCCCGGCATCTCCAGTTAAAGGACCAGGCAGGAGGGGATGGGGAAGGCCTTGATCTGGGACCCTGGCTCAGGGGCAGAGCCTCTGCTTGGCAGGCAGGAGGTCCCAGGTTCAATCCCCGGCATCTCCAGTGAAAGGACCAGGCAGGAGGGGATGGGGAAGGCCTTTGAGGAGCCCGGCGGCTAAAGATCACGAAAACACCTTCCCACAATGCCATCCTTCCACTCCGTGAAAGTTCTTCGCAACGAATCTTCGAAGGGGACTCGCCTCCACCTGGATCTCTCCCATGGATGTTTTCTAACGGGAGCGAGAGTAATTCGTTGCTTTGAGGAGAATCACAAATGGTCCGGCCATTAGGTACCATATTGCTAATTGGATCACCCCCGTTCCCACCCCCCCAAACGCACACACTTATCTCTGAGCCATAAAGATTCAGGCCGATAGGGGAACGAGAAAACACCCTCTCCCGAATAAGATTGTCCTCGTTAAACCGAGGTTCATTAACACCGAATCCGAGCTGCATCGTTAGGGCTGCATAATGGAAGGAATTAATGGATCAGAAAGAGCCCCGCTGCCCACAGGTCTCCCTGGAGGACTCGCCGGGTGGATTTTCATTCATCGGGAGTGCAAGCAGGCCCTTGCGTTCCACTGGGGTTGTGGCACAGTGGCAGAACCCCTGCTTGGTATGCGGAAGGTGGCCGGTTCAATTCCAGGCATCGGCAAAAAAGTTATCTCAAGGTCGCAGGGATACGGGGAGGTTCTTGTCCGCAGACGCTGTTTCCCATTTACCCATTTTGGCCACAATGTCGGCGCCATGACCGTTCTGTCTCCCAGGCTCTTAGGTGTACTTTGTTGCAGGTTGCGTGAAGGATTTCCTTCGGTTACACAGTGTGAGTTCTCTGCTCGTGTTTCTTCAGCTGGCAGTTTAGCGTGTTCTCCTGTTTCGGTCGCTCCCGCGGGGTAAATATACCTCTCTTGCGAATGGAACCGTCCAACGCTGTCTTGTTTCCTTTTCTGGGAAAAGTTAAAATCTTTCCCTTTTCCCACCTTAACACTCTTGTTGGTAAGTCCTAGCATAAATAAAATCTTCACTTCCTTGTCTCCAGACTCCGATCTCACCCAAGGGCCAACCAGTTCCTCTGGAGGGCCAGCAACAGGGCAGAGAGGCCGAGGCCTTCCTAAGAACATCAGAAGAGCCCTGCTGGATCAGACCAGTGAAGGTCCTTCCAGTCCAGCCTCCTGTCCCACACAGGGACCAACCAGTTTCTCTATAGAGGCAAGAACAGGGCAGGGAGGCTGAGGCCACCATAAGAAATACCTGGATATTTGTAGGGTGGATGAGTTCTGGGGAGGGACCTCATCAGAATATAAGGCCAGAGATCCCATCTTCCAAAAGCAACCCTTTTCTCCAGGGGAAGAGATGGCTGTAGTCTGGAGACGAATTGTAATTCTGGGGAGATTTCCAGACCTGACCTGGAACTTGCCAGCAGCTCTGTCTTTCCGACCCAGGCAGCTGGAGATGCCAGGGCTGGAACCCAAGGCCTCCTGCACCAAAAGCAGGCCCTCTGCCCACTAGGGATTCCAGCCTCCAGGGGGGGCCTGGGGATCCCCTGGAATTCCAACTCCTCTCCAGACTGCAGAGATCAGTTCCCCTGGAGGAAAGGGCTGCTTGGGAGGGGGGACTCTGGAGCCACTGAGGTCCCTGTCCTTCCCAGTCCCATCCCCAAATCTCTGAGGGGTTTCCGACCCTGGATCAGGCCACCTTGCCCCTCAGACCTATTGCTCATACTCTGAGCAGTATCCCAAGGCTCCCTCGGCTTGGACCGTGAGCGTGGAGTTGACAGCCTCGAAATAAGACCTCAGCCAGGTCAATTTGCATTCCTGCTGAATTATTTAAGCAAACACCAGGAGGACAAATGGCCATGACTCCGTCCGCCAAGCGTCAGGCCAGCCCGGCCAAAATGCCAGCGGTTGTGTAGGACCTCTTTTGTTTCCTCAAATAACTCAGAGGAAATGTAAACATGGCTCGTGAACAGCTTTATTTCCCATCAGCTGCCACCGGGGAGCAGGCCCAGAAGAGCTGCAGAAGGGCTTCCCTTCCTGCCAGCGGTCCCACATCCTTCCCGTCCTGTAGATTGCAAAGGCAGGGGGGGCAACGCTCAGTGAAACACACCCCGAAAACACCCTATGCAGGGTAAAGCCTTTTTTTAAAAATGCAAAGGAAGGGCGGCGCTCCGGCTGCTTACGGAAGAAACCACTTTGATGAGAAGAGAAACAACTTTGTAAAGAGAGAGGAGAGAGATGGTCCTAACTGTCTAACTGGACCTCTACTTCCTGCTTGGAGATATCCCTGGCCGACTGATGGCGGAAACAGAATGCTGGAAGAGAAGAAGAAGGAAGAGAAGGATTTTATGCCCCACTTTTCACTGCCTGGAGGAACCCGAAGGAGGCTTACAAACGCCTTTCCCCACAACAGGTGCCCTGTGAGCTCTAAGAGAACTGCTCATTGAGAACAGCTCTAAGAGAACTGTGACCAGCCCAAGGTTGCCCAGATGGCTGCATGTGGAAAAGGAGCAGGGAATCCTTTATGTCGTTTATAGGAACGATACGAGGCCCGCGCCCCTTTTTCATAAATTTGGTATTTTATGAAAGGTAATCAAGGTTCTCAGGGAGAGCCTGTGACGCACACCTCTTGGGAATTAGCCAGAATATGGAACAATGAGCAGCTTTCAAATAATTTCTTTTCTCCCTCTTATTTTATAAGTGGCAGCAGGGCTTTTTGGCATGTAATTACCCCTGTCTTTCTGCTTCTCGCTCCCGTCTTTGAAATACGTTTCTTTGAAAGGTGCCAGTCATTGGTGATACGGGGGGGGGGGGGGAGAGGCGGGCGAAGTGGTAAATGTTCTGGCCGATTGCAAGGGACTTAGAAACAGCAGGGTCTGCAGGCTGGGGTCGGAAGGGAGATTGATCCAGGGTTATCCCCTCAAGGATAACAACGACACCATGAAGGGAGGGAGGGAGGGAGGGAGGGAGAGAAGGAGGGAGGGAGGGAGGGAGGAAGGAAGGAAAGGAAGAAGGAAGAAGGAAGGAAGGAAGGAAGGAAGGAAGGAAGGAAGGAAGGAAGGAAGGAAGGAAGGAAGGAAGGAAGGAAGCAAGCAAGCCATTTGGTTGTCTGATTCAGACTTCCTGGATTTCTGGGACTGATGGACACCGTATTTACTTGGTCTTTTCAGTCACTGGGGAAGCTGCAAAAATTGCTGTCCTCACCACTGCTCCTAAGAATTCACACTTGGGAAGGAAACTAATTTGCAGGCCCTGATTCAGTTTCTCAAGGGCCCTCCTCACCACCAGTCGTCTCTCGGACTACCAGCTTGGGTTCGGGAAGGACCTGGGGATGGAACCTGGGGAGGGCAGAATGTGGGGAGCAGAGGGACCTCAGTGGGGGGGCAGTGCCCTAGATGCCACCCTCTTTCAGTCCCAGGAGCGGAAGAAAACCTCCGGCGAACAGACCCTGAAGCACAAACCCTTCAGCACAAAAGGCAGCCAAGCAGCTATTACTTCCCAGGATCTTCAGGACCAAGGAGAGCTCCCAAGGCAAGACTGGTGCGACTGGAAGCAAAGTCCTTCGTTAGGGGCAACCAAGGAAGCCCAGGATTTTGCAGAGAGGCGGGCCGTGGCAAACCACCTCTGTGTGTCTTTTGCCCTGACCTGGACGGCCCAGGCTCCGTTGCAAGGCTCCGTTTGCTAAGTGCAAAATCCTTCCCTCTGTAGCGGTCAACGGGGCAGCAAACCTAGCTCTTGTATGCACGTTGACATTCAGAGATAGACAGCCTCTAAACATGGAGGTTCAGCCCATCACTCTTTCCGTCCAGCCTCCATCCCGTCAGCCATGGCTTAACATTGGGAGCGCTCCTTCAACCACAGACTCATGAACACGAGGAATTCACTGCTTCTGGAGATCAAGCCCTGCTGGTAGACCTCCTGATAGCCCTTGTTTTTTGGCCACTTTGTGACACTGAGCGTTGGACTAGATGGGCCCTTGACCAGATCCAACAAGACTTCTCTCGTGTTCTTACAAACCTTTGACCCACTGGAGTACCGTCGCTTGGATTTGCGCCTTTGACGTTTCCTCTCCCGACGCTCGTGGGTCTGTTTCCCAGCGGCCACAGCTCAATGGAGAAGGGGAGGTCTGGTGCGCCTCTAATCCCATAAGCTTGTTCCTGAAAAAATAATTACCAACTCCCACCAGCAGCGACACGCTTTTCCCGAGATGTCCCCTGTATTAATTATTTCAGAGGGAGTGAGGGGAGGTGTATGTGAGAGAGATGAGCAGTATTGGGGGACGGGGCGGGGGGGGAGAGCAGAGAATTAGTTACGCACAATTTTTAGAGAGGAGCCAATTACGTCGGCACACGGCCAGGGATGCGCCCGGTGGCGCTCTGACGGCACATCGCCGCCGAGTGCGCGCGCATGGGAGTGTGTGAGAAGTTGGCAAGTCCCAGCCGCGCCGCCTTCGGGTCCCTTCCCACAACAATCGGAAACAAAATGTTATGTGATTGCTTTTCCAAGCTGCCGAAAACAGGTCTGCTGACACCCACGCTCCCCCACTCTCCCTCCTCCCCCACACCCAAAAAAAAAACTGCAGGTGACATTTTGATTCATGCTGTGGTCTGGATTCTTCCTTCGCTGCCAGGGTGTTTGACTTCTCAAGTGGAGGAAAGAACAGCAGTCGATTTTGCAAATCAGTTTTGCAAGTTCTCTTCCCCACCCCCTCCCCGGCCACCGGTGGAGGAAGGAGGATTGATTGACCAGTGCAAACTGGGAAATGCTTGGAGATTTGGGGTTGGAGTCTGGGGGGGGGCAGGGACCTCAATGGGGTCCAAGGCCACAGAGCCCACCCTCCAAGGCCTCCCTTTCCTCCCGGGGCGTGGATCTCTGTAGTCTGGGGAGGAGCTGCAGATCCAGGGGAGTCCCAGTTCTCCCCCGGAGACTGGCATCCCGCAGTCCCCCCAACAGAAAATATTTGCCCCTCCCCATCATGGCTCGGTGTTAGAGCAAAAGTTCAGGATGCATCCCCAACAACTCCAGTTGAAGATTCTCTGAGAACTGGTGTCAGGGAAGGATCTTACTTTGGCCATGAGAAAAGTTTCTCACCTGCCTCAAAAGGCCCTTGCTGGGGTCCCTGTAAGTTGGTTGTTAACTTGATGGCACTTACATACAGAACTACAAGCCCCATGTTTTAAGCCCCAGAGGCAGTCGTGCAGTCTAGCAAGCCCCGTTAGCGAGCCTGGATTTTCTGCCCTACAACCTCTCTCTCTGTCTCTCTCTGTCTGTCTCTGTCTCCTTCTGTGCCTCTTGGTCTCTTCCTGTCTCTGTCTCCTTCTGTGTCTCTCAGTATCTTCCTGTCTCTGTCTCCTTCTGTGTGTCTATATCTCTATCTGTCTCCATCTGTGTGTCTCCCTCTCTCTCTGGCTCCTTCTGTGCGTGTCGGTCTCTCTCTGTCTCTCTCTGTCTCTCTCTGTCTCCCTCGTTATTCAGCTTTTGACACAAATCTCAGTCTGCTGTCCCCCGCAGCCGTTCCACGCCCTCTTTCCTTGCTTCTCCCTACTTCAACCTTTCCCTCCTTGCTCCGCTTCCCCCTTCTGCAGGGCTTCCTTTGCCCACCCCCACCCCTTCAGAGTCGACTGCACAGATTTTGTTGTGTCAGAAAGAATGTGGGTTTTTAAAATACTCACACATATATATATCCAGCAAGTGAGTTATAGTTGGGAGCTGTGAAGGGCCCCGACTCATGACGACTCCTTGTTCCTTCCCCAGAGAGACCGAGGCCTCGATTTCTTCCCCGCGTCCTGACGATGCTCGCTTGGCTGGTGTCCTAGGCCCAGACCCTCCACGGCACAGGTCAGTTTGGATTTATTCCTTTTGTATGTGATTTGTAATTTAACTCTTCGACTGCCTCTCCCCAACGGCGGGCTCGGGGCGGTTCGCCGCAATAAAATACAGCGGCAACCATAAAACTTTAAAATCGAAAACAATTCGGCTTGGTAAAGCAGTTAAGAGCGGAGGCCTCTAATCTGGAGAGCTTCCCCCTGCCACCTAGATTTCTCCATGCAAGGACAATTGCGTTTTAGTGGACAAGCATCCCAACCCACTGGCCCCCTCTGGCCTAAGCAGCAAGTCCACGAAACGGGTCCGTTCTATCAAACTTTTGGTCCTTTCGACCCCACGAGCCTCTCTCTGCCAAAGAAGGGCACCCACTAGGAGGCTGAGTCACTCCCTTGCGGGAGGGTGCCCCCTCTGCCATGCCGGCACATCGAATTTGGTCGCCTCCCCGGTTCCAGAAGCGCGGGCTTGCCCTTTCCTCGAGTGACGAATCGCCACCTCCTTCTCCTTATTCCAAATCACCGAGCGGGTCAGGACCCTTCTTCGTCTCACCCACCCGGCTGTGACTCCCCCTCCCCGCAACGCACCCACTGCTTGTAAAAAGGCCGCGTTTTCGGAGAGCCCAGTTCCAAGGGCTGCTTCTGGCGGTGCTTCGAGCGGTGGGACGTGTGATCTCAGGCTGGTATTTCGGAGAGGAGGGGGTGTCTCTCTCTCTCTCTCTCTCTCTCCAGTTCAGCTTGTGAGAAGGCATGTGTGAAAGGAAGAAAGGGGGGAGACAAAGGATTAGACAAGCGTAAGGGGGCCACCGAAAACCCTCTTCACCTTTCTGCCAGCGTCGTCCTTTCGGATTGAAGCTGGCACCCAAGATCCCCTTGTGGAATCCGGAGCAGGGGAAACAAGGACGGAGCTCACCGAAAAAGACCTTAGACCCAGGGAGGGCCTTCCTGTTTTGCTGGGGTTGTCTCCAGCTGTTTCCCAACCAAGAGCTGGCGACCCTGTGTGCAACCCCACCGGAAGCATTTTGGACTTTCTTTTCTCCGCTCCATAGTGGGCTGGATCCTAGATCTGTGTTGGGATCCAGGTGAGAGTGTCCAGTTTGGATCTGGGATACTCGTACTTGGCTTCCTGACTCTGCATGTGTTGCGTGGAAGTAGTGGATCCAGAGGGAGGGCAAAACTCCCTGCGTCCGCTTTTCCTCCCTCTGGATGGACAGAAGGGTGGGCCACGAATCAGGGCGGAAGGAAAGGAAAATGCAGGCGGGTTTTGACTTCTGTTGACACCATCTTCTGCGAGAGAGAGGCCGAATTTCTGTGCTCTCTTTGCAGGACTCTCTGGGCAGAATTGCCCAAACTAGGGATTTTAATTATTTGAACTGTGGAGCACTGGATGAGTCAGTAATGGGTCAGTGATAATATTTATAGTATGTAAGAGCTCAGCCGGGTCAGACCAGGGGTCCATCTAGTCCAGCATCCTCCTCTCACACAGGGGCCAACCAGTTCTTCTGAAGGGCCAACCACAGGGCAGAGAGGCCGAGGCCTTCCTAAGAACATCAGGAAAGCCTTGCAGGATGTGACCAATGGTCCCTCTGGACCAGGATCCTGAGGGCCAACAGCAGGGCAGGGAGACTGAGGCCTTCCTGAGAACTTCAGAAGAGCCCTGCTGGATCAGACCAGGGAGGGTCTATCCAGTCCAGCCTCCTGTCTCACCCAGAGGCCAGCCAGTTCCTCTGGAGGACCAACAACAGGGCAGAGAGGCCGATGCCTTCCCCTTGGCCCTGGGATTCAAGGGTTGACTGCCATGAGGAACGGGATGAAATGCGGAAAGGGGTAAGCGTTTTGGCACCTCCTCTCCAAATCCACCTCCAGCAGACTGGAAACATTTAAAGTAGGAAAAGAATAATGAATAACTGGCTGGTGGGCTGACATTTAAGATGAATAAATTATTTAGCGACAAGTTTATGAAGCTCGGGAAGTGTGTGTGTGTGTATGTGAGAGAGAGAGAGAGAGAGAGAGAGAGATTGTGCATCTCAGGCAATAAACATTCGAGTTACGTGATGGCAATTAGTGTTGTCTGGAAGCAAGGAAACAGTGATTGGATTGGGGCCACAATGGAAAGTCAGACTCCTGGCGCAGTGGGAGAACCATGTTCAAATCCCCGCACTCTGCTGCGGATGGCCACCTTCTAATTACCTAGATTTGAACCCAGAAGCACCTCAGAGAGTTATGTCTGATGGAGCGAGTTTCGCCTCTCAAAAGGTTACCCCCCGAAATTCTTCTCGCTCCCCAAGATGCTACGAGACGTGAATCCAAGAGGAGACCAAAGCTGAATTTGACCACCGAGGGTGGATTCGAACCCAAGCCTCTTCCCCACGCTGGTCTTTATGGTTGCTACCGGCTGACTTGAATCCACCGGAAAGGATTTCTGTCTCGTGGCCAACCTTAAAGTGGCTTCCAGGACACTGTGGAGTGGGTCTTCTCGGATTGCCTCAGTAGGAATCTTCCCTCCCCCTTGGAAACGGCGTGGCTGAGTCACGAGCAGATGGTGCCTGGAAGGACTTTTTCGGAGGCATTCGGCTGTCTTGCTCAGCGTGGAAATACCTTCGGCACGCGGGAGCCCGCCACGTGCCCCCAGTTTTGGTGGAGGAGCATCGATACGTCCTACACATGGTTGGGAGATTTCAGATTTCTTGGTCATTCTAAAGAGGTGGTGGACAGTCTGTTGGGTCACAAGGAGTAGGGTTGTCAAGAGATGGACAGAGGCGGTTGACCATTGCCTGCCTCTGCGTAGCAACGCGGCACTTCCTTGGTGGTCTCCCACCCAAGGACAAACCCAGGTAGACCCGACTTCGCTCCTGAGACCCAAGGAGGACGGCCTAGCCTGGGCCATCCAGGTTGGCAAGAGATGTTCGGAGGTGGTTGACCATCACCTACCTCTGCCTAACCACCCTGTGCTTCTTCAACAGTCTCCCACCCAAGTCTTAACCAGGGCCGACCCAGCTTGGTTTCATTTCCGCTTCGGAAATGTCTGAATCAAGGGTGATTCGGGTGATTCGGCCGTTTCCGAAGCCGAATCGCCCATCCCTAGCTTTGACCCCATCTAGGCCAGGACACTGGGGGGGGGGACGGTGAACGATAAATGAAGCAGACCAAGAAGTCGATCCATTGTCGGCAACCGTCCCAGAGTCCCACTAAGTCTACTCCCGAGTAGAACGCGTCCTTGGCACCTGGCACGTTGGTCTCCGACGCAGCCCAAAAATGCACGACCAATTCTAGAACGCCATTCTAGAACGCCTAGAACCCTCTCGCCACCCGCTCTGGTTGGGACTCTCATTTCTGTCTTCCCTTCCATTATTATTAATTTTCTCTGCCATCGCAAAATTTTCATTCATTTCCGAGCGACAGCCGGATCGCGCTGTTGTCGCCTCCGTCTGGCTGCCTGCTCTTTGATCTCCGTTATCGCCGGTGCCCAAATCTGCTCAGCTCAAGCGGCGGCAAATGTCACTTTAGAGGGGACGAAGCCAAGCCTCTGATCTCGGGAAACGCCGGGAATAGAATATTGCTTCGGAGTCCGATTTGGTGGTTTTTTTCCCTCCTTCTCTTTCGTTCAGGTGTTGCCAAAGGGCAATCGCTCCCTCCACTTTGTGGATGTCCCGCCGCTCCCCTAATTCCCCTGCCTTCTATGCGCCCGCCCCTCCCCGTTCTGCTCCCCCCCCAAAAAAAAACATGTTTCTAAATGACAAACACACACAGTTCCGTCTGTGCACGCTGTTTCTCAAACACCCACTTGGCTTCATTATCCTCCCGAGCTCCCCCCCCCTCCCCGGCCCTCCTCCCCCTCCTCCGAAGTGCCGCTCTTACTATTAACGATTTGGAAGTGCCAACGATATGTCTGGAAAAACACCAAGGGAAAGAACGCAAAGCCACAGGAGAGGGGTCTACTGTACTGCGTGATCGGTGCGGCCAGCTACGGAGATGGTAATGGAGCTGCGGTACTCCCGGCCCCTGGAATGGAAGCTGCATTTCCCCCCCAAAGTAAGCAGTTTTTCTGTAATTCCTCATCACGCGTTATAACAAGTGTTTAGGGAAAGTGGGTGTGGCTTTTGCCTCACAGGGTTTTGGATTGGTTGGGCAGTTTTAAAGGCATCCTGTCCAACAGCGGTCCTACCTGCAGGGATGAAGAGGTATTATTACTTTGCAAAGAGTGGTGAGGCACCCGCAATGAATAGTAGTTCATTGGGACGAGAAACGACTGTAAGTAAAAGGGGAGGGAAATAGTCCTAACAGTCTAACTGACTGCGTTATTCCTTCATTCAGGAGGCAAGCAGGGAGGAAGTGAGCGCAAGGGAACAGGAAGCCTCCAATTCAGCCAATCAGGAGGCAGAAGGAGATGTTCCTCATCTAAATATGCTAACTACACCTCTCCCCAGATGTAGGATATTCTTCATAAGCTCTTGAATTGGCTGGGCAGACTGCATAGGACAGAGAGCTGGCTTCTTGTAGCAACGCTAGGACTAGGAGCTTAGAGATATGAGTTCAAATCCACCGCTCTGCCTCAAATGCTCAGCAGGTGGCCTCGAGCCTGCCTCACACACGCTCAGCCCTGCCTGCCCCACAGATAAAACAGAGAGGAGGGAGAGGAGGAGGGCGACACGCACGACTTTAGATCCCCTCTGGGGAGGAGGGCACAGCGTTAGTGACATGGGAGGTGGGGGGGGGGAATAACTGAAGTACAGTTGTCCCAAGAGAGCGATGGGTCGAGCAGATTGCGAGGTGATTTGAACGCAGATCTTTGCCCAGCGCTCTGGCCAGATGGAGCAGAAACAGTGGGGCTTGTTACTTTGCCGTGGGCACTCCTGGCTGTCCCCCATCCCCCAAAAAGGAAGGAGACTTATATCCTATGGCATGTGTGTGACGTATCCGGGGGCATTTGCCTTCGCCTACCCCCACTCATAACCCTGGTGCACCCTGGGAGTCTGCCATTCAAATTGTTCCCAAGTCCTCAGAAGCCATGAAAGGCCTTTTAGAACCCCATTGAAGACCCCTCTGTCTGCCCTTTGCAAAGGGAAGTGGCCTCTTCCCACCCACCCACTCACTCCCTGCATCCCTGCCAGTTTCTTTATTTCCTGCCTTCCAACATGGAGGATTTTCATGACCAGTGCAGGGAACTCTGTCGGCTTCCCTGGCTGGGCTGTGCAGGCAGCTGCGTCAGGAGCTTTTCCGAAAAGATGCCCCCTTCCCATTTTCTCCTCCCTGTGTTTATTCTCCTGCGGGTGTCCAGCCGCATGGACGGTCTTCGTGCGCACCGCATTGGCACCCTCTGTTGGAAGCCAGCAGGCAGTGCCGGCATGATGTGCAACTAGCAGAGAGAGCTGTTAGCACGGGAGAACAGGCTGGTGCACAAGAAGCGACCCAAAGGCCTTGAACCTCGGCCAGGTGACCCAACTGGGATTCTAGCAGTCGGGTCTTCTATGCACAGAGTTCTCTTTCAGTGGGATCCCACCGAGATTTGTCAGGGGAGACGCTTCCGCCGGGCGGAAGACAAGCATCAATCACTTCTGTCAGCAGATTAATCCACCAACTCTTCGGTTATCCATCGACAGTGGCCTGTTTTAATCAGGGCCTTCTTCAGCCCAGACGACAGTAAGCAAAGGTGTCGTTTCGGACCTGTCCTTTTTTCAGAGCGGGCTGCGGTTCTGGGAGCATTGTGTCAATAAGAAATTTAAGAAGGCATTGATCCAGATGACCTTGGTCTTCAGTTTTCCCCCTACGGAACTCCCAGACAGATTTCCGTTCCTTCAGCTTCCCGGAAGGCCCCCGCCGATGGGACTTGGGTAGTCCACGAATGTATGAAGATGCAGTGGAGTGATGAGTTGAATGAGGCCCAATCAAGAGCTGAGTAACTCCAGCTGGCTGACGTAGTAAAGTGGGCTTATGTAGGCAAGGAAAGAAGAGGCCGCCATGGTGGAAAGGCCATCGGTCAGTGGAAGAGTCGCTGCGTTGTTTGTCAAGGAGAGAACCTGGCTCAGGGGCAGAGCCTCTGCTTGGCATGCAGGAGGTCCCAGGTTCAATCCCCGGCATCTCCAGTTAAAGGACCAGGCAGGAGGGGATGGGGAAGGCCTTGATCTGGGACCCTGGCTCAGGGGCAGAGCCTCTGCTTGGCAGGCAGAAGGTCCCAGGTTCAATCCCCGGCATCTCCAGTTAAAGGACCAGGCAGGAGGGGATGGGGAAGGCCTTGATCTGGGACCCTGGCTCAGGGGCAGAGCCTCTGCTTGGCAGGCAGGAGGTCCCAGGTTCAATCCCCGGCATCTCCAGTTAAAGGACCAGGCAGGAGGGGATGGGGAAGGCCTTGATCTGGGGCCCTGGCTCAGGGGCAGAGCCTCTGCTTGGCAGGCAGGAGGTCCCAGGTTCAATCCCCGGCATCTCCAGTTAAAGGACCAGGCAGGAGGGGATGGGGAAGGCCTTGATCTGGGGCCCTGGCTCAGGGGCAGAGCCTCTGCTTGGCAGGCAGAAGGTCCCAGGTTCAATCCCCGGCATCTCCAGTTAAAGGACCAGGCAGGAGGGGATGGGGAAGGCCTTGATCTGGGACCCTGGCTCAGGGGCAGAGCCTCTGCTTGGCAGGCAGGAGGTCCCAGGTTCAATCCCCGGCATCTCCAGTTAAAGGACCAGGCAGGAGGGGATGGGGAAGGCCTTGATCTGGGACCCTGGCTCAGGGGCAGAGCCTCTGCTTGGCAGGCAGAAGGTCCCAGGTTCAATCCCCGGCATCTCCAGTTAAAGGACCAGGCAGGAGGGGATGGGGAAGGCCTTGATCAGGACCCTGGCTCAGGGGCAGAGCCTCTGCTTGGTATGCAGGAGGTCCAGTTAAAAGGCCCAGGCAGGAGGTGAAAGAACTCAGCCTGAGATCCAGAGAGCTGCTGCTGGCCTGAGTAGACAATACTGACTTTGAAGGATCAAGGGTCTGATTTGGTATGAGCCAGCCTTGTGTCCACGGGGCCGTCCAAGAACAGCCAGCAGCCCCCAAACCCAAACTGTTTGGCGTCTCCCGCCTCCCTCTTCCACGTGGGCCCGTCGTCCCTTTCCCTGTTCCCTCGCAACCCCCAAAGGTCTTTTTCTGGGGCCGTCCACGTGGCCCACACACAGACGCAAGCAGATTGCCACGAAGAGCAGGTTCCTTGCCGTTTGTATTTTAAGCAGCCGCAGGCGTGGTGAGAACGCTGTGCTCTTTTGACGACCGAGTGTTGACGAAAACGTTTCCCGTCCCCTTCTGTTCCCAGCCCTGGGAGGCTCACGGGAACAATCGCTGCTTTATTTATACTTTATTAATTGCTTTTAACGAAAACAGGGGCCTCTTTGGTGGCCAGCCGTGGAGGGCTGGGCCCCCTCTCCTCCCGCATCCTGCCCAAACTGTGCTTTTTATTTCCCCCTCTCGATTTCTGTTCACGAGGCTGAAGGGAATGGCCCCATCTCATCAGATCTTAGAATCTAAGCAGGGTCAGAACTTGGATGAGAGACCACCAAGGAAGGCTCTGTAGAGGAAGACAATGGCCAACCCCCTCTGCTTCTCCCATGCCTTGCTGGGATCACCATCAATCTTCGAAGAGAGGCCACCAAGGAAGGCTCTGTAGAGGAAAACAATGGGGTTCCCTCTGCTTCTCCCTTGCCTTGGAAGACCCTTGCTGGGATCACCATCAATCTTCGAAGAGAGACCACCAAGGAAGGCTCTGTAGACGCAGGCAATGGCCAACCCCCTCTGCTTCTCCCTTGCCTTGGAAGCCCCTTGCTGGAGTATTATGACTGATGATCTCTTGCACTCCCACCGAATGAGGTTATGGACTTCCAGCGTCCCCTTGGCTGTACTTTTCTCCATAAACCGTTTATGAAGCTGAGATTGAGTTTGGGTTTTCTCCAATGGGTGGAAATATCTATTATGTTTTCAGAAATGTCCTCTCTCTTCCACGGTCCTTTTTATTTCAGCTGCCCAGGAGGCTATTGCTACTGTCAAACAACCCCCATGAATAATAATTATTAATAATAATGATTATTTATTTATTTAATTAATTCTATACCGCCCTCCTGCGCAAGCTGCTTGGCTGCCTTAGAGGGAGGCCCATCTCTTCCTGGGCCCTCTCTTCAGGCCGGGCTGTGACGACCCTGGCATTAGGGATTCAAAGGAACACTGCCTCTGCACATGGAGGTTCCGTTTACCTATCAGGGCTAGCTGCTGATGACGGACCTATCCCTGGTCAATTTGTCCAGTGGATTTTGACAATCCATTTATGCCTGGAGCGTGTAGCTCAGTGTGTGTTTTTAAATTGCCAGGTTTGGAGAGGGTCATTGGAAGGTGGGCCTTGGACCCACTTTGTCAGCGATAGCCAGGGGGAGAGGGGGTCTCCACCAAGGGGAGGGAGAGAGATGAGAGTGTGAGAGACTCTCTCTTACCCCCCTTTAATGCCTTAAAACCCCAAATCAACCTGCATTTCCCTCCGGATTAGATGCAGCTCTGGATTCGAATCCAGTAGCACCTTGGAGAAGGGTTCTGGGGCCTCGCATCCAAAGTCAGAGATCTCCAATCCCCATCTGAGGCAGAAGAAGGGAGAGGAACCAAGGGGCGCCCCCTCCCTCGCCTCCCTTCCTCTTCCTCTCCCCCTTTTTTTGGGTGGGAGCGCCTCCCCCTCCCCCCTTTCCCTCCCTTTCCCTCCCTTTGGCCTAAGAAGACAGCATCCCCCTCCTCCGGAGATCTTTTGCAGCTCCTCCACACCCAGTTCTCCAGCCCAACGCGCTCCTCCCTCCCTCCTTCCCTCCCTCCCCCCATTCCCTCCCTCTTTCCTTTCTTTCCTGCCTTCCGCCACATTTGCTCCTGGCTTGGAGGATTATTAGGGGGAAGGGGGGGTGGCGTTTGAGCTTAGGCGATTGATTCTCCTTTCTGCATTGGGAGGCCACCTCTCTCTCCTCTCCTCCTCTCCTCTCCCCCCCCCCCCAATTGCATTTTAGGCACCCAGATCTCCCCAACCCACCCCCCTCCCCGCACGCATTGTTCTCTCAGCATCCTTCCCCCTCCCCTCTTCCCTTCGCTGCTTCTCTCTCTCTCTCTCTCTCTCTCTCTCTCTCTCTCTTTCTCTGTCTCCCCCCCCCCCTCCCAAAGCCGGCTCCGGGCTGAGGCCGGGCGATGCGCCCCGCGTCCCCGCCGGCCTCGTCTGCAGCCCACCCCCTCCGCCCCCCGCCCCCCGGCGCGCTTCCCCCCTTCCCTCGGCCAGGCAGCCGGAGCACAGCAGCCGCCCCGAGGAGGAGCCGCCCGGCCGCTCGCCCCTAGCAGCCCCCGGGCTTGCCAGCGAGCAGGAGCAGGAGGGGAGGGAGGAAGGAGGGCCCGATCCGCGGCTGGGGGGAGGACAGGACGGCGCTGGAGGGAAGGGAAGGGAAGGCAGGCGAGGCGGCGCTGCCATTTCTCTCCCGGAGAGGCGAGCGGCGAGAATGAGCGATGCCGGTAAGGGCGGCCGATTTGGGGGTGTGTGTGTGTGCTTTTTTGGGGGGAGGGGGGGGGTCAAGGAAGGGCTGATCCGGATTGCCGCGGAGGTGCGACGGAAAGGCAGAGCCGGATGGTTGGGGGGGGGGCGAGGGAGGGGGGGTGTTTAAATGCCTCTCCGGGATCCTTGGTGGCGTTTAAAGGGCTGCTCCGGGTTTGGGGAGGGGGTGAGACGGATTGTTTGGGCGGGAGGGAGGGTGGTCCGACTGAAACGCCGATCCGGATTTCGGGGGGGGGGGGGGAGTGTGAAACGGAGAGCTCGATCCGGATTCTTGGGGGGGGGGATGTTGCAATGGAAATGTGATCTGGATTGGGGGGAGGGGGCTCCTGGGGTTTTGGACCGGGTTTTTTTTGGGGGGTAGGGGTCCCTGTCGGGAGACTAGTTCGTGGACCCCGGGGCGTTGCGACCCATTTGGAGGGCGAGGCGAGCCTACAGATTTGGACGGCTGCTCTGTAGGTTGTGGGGTTTGCACCAGGGTGTATATGGGCGGTGGGGGGTGGGGGGGGGTCCAATTGCCTTAGAGCGCCCGAGGTTTCCAGCTAGGCTTCGCCGGCGGTGGGGGGGGGGGAGATGCTCCTGATCCGTATCCTAACGTCCAACCCTACAGCTGTCTAGATTTCGGGTTTTGCCCTTCGGGTTATACATTGTAGAGGCTCAATTTTTTCATGGGGGGAGGGGGAGTTGAATGCTGCCTATTTGGCATTCTGGCCGGGAGTTGGAAGGATTTGGGGTCTTGTGCAACTGAGGAGGTGCAGATTTGAGGGTTAATTTTGGGGGGGGGTCGTTCCTAGGACTGGGAGGAGGGGGCGCTGCACCGGCCCTGCCCCTCCCCTCCCCCCAGACTCGGCACCAATTCCTCTTCCCCTCTCCCCCCTCCCCCCTTCTCGCCCCACACAGGATTTGTTCTGAAGTTTGGGGATGGGGGCCTGGGGGTGATCTCTTCCAGGGCGGACGTGGGAGGGGGGCTCCCCCCTCCCAGCACCCCCCGCCCCAAACACCCAACGGCTTTATGGCCACGCAAGATGCATCAGCCTCTGAGCATCCCTGGCTAGGGCAGATTCTCCGGTGTGGCTCCGGAGCCCGGCCAAGGTGCGTGCGTGTAAACAGCAGCAGGGGCGATCCAGAGGCTGCCGCTGGGGCGCGCACATCTGGAAGCGGCTTTCCTTTGGGGTGGGCAGAGCACCCACTGTGGGGGGGAAGAAGCCCCTCTCCGGGCGCCCTCCGAACCAAGGCTGCGGGACTCTTGTTGGGGACCCTCGAGGGCTCTTTTGTCTGGAGTGCGCTGCTGGATTGTTTATGCATGAGCCAAGTGTGTGTGTGCCGGGGGGGGGGGGGGTGCCAGGTGTGTCCTATCCCAGCCCTTTTCGGTTGTGCATGTGATGCTGGGAGCCAGAGGCACATCAATTGGGGCTGCTGGGAGAGAGGTCCTGCAGTCTGGTGTGTGTCTTTCTCCCTGCGTGTGGTTCATACATGCGCCGGGTTTGATAATCGGCCGCTTGTGTCTCTGCTCCATCCTTAGCAAAAGAATGTATCTGTTGTGGTGCGTAGGTTTTGGAGAGATGTTAGGGAGCCAAAACAGAGTGCTCTGGATTTTTTCTTCGTTTCTTTCTTTCGGCGGTGCCCTCCTTTCGGCCCACCCGGTTGCCGTCCCCTGCCTTGGTAAGGCATTTGCTGCCGTCTTTGCCCCGCCACAACCTCTGGTTGTGAGGGGGGGAGGCCCTGATGCCAGCTGACACAACCCCTCGCTTTACTCATCCGTAGGCGCTGCAATCCAGGAGGAGAGGGGGCCTCTGCCCCAGTCTGATTCTTGCCACCTCTGCCCACCTTACAGTCTGCCTGGCATCTGCCTGCGTACTGGGCTGGACCTGGCACTGCAGCTAGGAATGCCTCAGCCTCTGGCCCAGTATCTGGGGATGTGGTAGGCTCTGCTTGGCAGGCAGAAGGTCCCAGGTTCAATCCCTGGCATCTCCACTTTAAAAGGACCAGGCAGGAGGGGATGGGAAAGGCCTTGATCTGGGACCCTGGCTCAGGGGCAGAGCCCTTGCTTGGCAGGCAGAAGGTCCCTGGTTCAATCCCCGGCATCTCCAGTTAAAGGACCAGTTAAAGGCCTTCCCCATCCCCTCCTGCCTGGGCCTTTAACTGGAGATGCCGGGGATTGAACCTGGGACCTGCCTGCCAAGCACTGACCACTGACCCATGGCCCCTCCCCAAAGAGACCAAAGGTTCTCTTGATATCAGTGAGGGCTTCAAGTGCAGCCATTCCTCTCTGGCCCCTGGGACTCTGAAGGGAAACCTACAAAGCTTGCCTAAAGCCATGCTCTTGGTCTCCTTGGCCAGGTGCTGCCTCCCTCGACCTGCGGTGACCCCCTGGGGTCTGCTTCCTAACCTTTGGGGCAGAAGAGGACAGGAATTGAACTTGGGGCCTTCTGTCTAGAAGGAACGGCATCAGACAACTCCTGTTCCATCACTCACCTTTGGTAGCCTCCTTAAAAGCCGACACCTGGGCTGGCGGACGCCTTCCAGGCCCGTCCCCTTGTTCTGAGCCGGGAATCTAAAGCTGGCGCATCCTTGACAGATGGCTGTTCTGTCTCTGCCTTTTCGATTCCCCCTCTCCCCACCTCCAGGAATCAATTCCCTTTGCCATCTTCCTTCCGCTTGGGAGTATTCATCTAATAGGAGATCCCTCTCCTGGTTCAGCTGAAATCTGCCCTCTCGGAACGTCCCCTGCAGCCCTGCAAGGTAGATGCCTGTGCTTTCCTTTGTCTTGCAATTTTGGGAGGGGGGCGACGACAAGGGGTGCTGGGTTGGCCCGTCAGCTTTTGCCTGGCAGCATAAAAATGTGAAAGTGCTTGGCATGTGAAATGGAAAATGTTGGATGCTTATGATGTTTTTTTAACAAATTGTTGACATCTCTCGGTTATTCATAATGTTAGTTGGATTTCTGCCGCGAATTCTGATATGCTGTCCAATACTATCCACCATTGCATGTCTGATAACTAAGCACCGCTGCATGTTATCCATGCCTTTTCATCCTACCCTTTGCTCTCCTCTTTATGAATGAATATGATGGCCCATCTGTGAGGGGCAGGATTTGAATCCAGATCTCCCCAATCTTGTTCTAACTCTGTCTACAGACGGTCAACTGCTGAGGGTTTTCACAAGAGTATTGATTGTTGGCTTGTCCCATTTTGTCTCACATTTGGAGGTGGCTGGTTTAATTGCTAGTGCAACTAAGGTTTAAATTTTCAGGGAGGGGGTAACTAGGGTAGGGGTCGGAAGGGAGAGTCTAGACACCCGGGGAGAAGTTGGCCATTTCTGACAACTCCTCAAGGAAATATTGCATGCCAGTGGACTTGCTATTTCAGTCTTGATTTGGGTACGTTCTTGCTTATTGAAGGCTTATGCTTGCTGCCACCTCCCATGACCCCTCAATGCATGCACACCTGCCCAGGTATACAAGGAACAAACCCTCATTGCCTTTTGAGCTGCCCCTGTACAAAAAATAGCAAGCCACACCAAACATATAGCTTCTAAGTTCCCCTGAGATTTCTCCTTCTTGTGAGAGTTTGACCACCAGTGTCACAAACGGTGATCCAGAGTTCACAAGGAGAAGGAATCTCATGGAGGTTCAGGGATGGGCATGCGTAATGTGGCATGTGGCTTGGAAAATGCCTGGGTGAGAAGAGGGACAAGAGAGGACAGTGGCAGACCGCATGTTCGATCCCCGGCATCTCCAGTTTAAAAGATAATGTTAAAGACCTTGATCTGGGACCCTGGCTTAGGGGCAGAGCCTCTGCTTGGCAGGCAGAAGGTCCCAGGTTCAATCCCCGACATCTCCAGTTAAAGGACCAGGCAGGAGGGGATGGGGAAGGCCTTGATCTGGGACCCTGGCTCAGGGGCAGAGCCTCTGCTTGGCAGGCAGAAGGTCCCAGGTTCAATCCCCGACATCTCCAGTTAAAGGACCAGGCAGGAGGGGATGGGGAAGGCCTTGATCTGGGACCCTGGCTCAGGGGCAGAGCCTCTGCTTGGCCTGCAGAAGGTCCCAGGTTCAATCCCCAGCATCTCCAGTTAAAGGACCAGGCAGGAGGGGTGGGGAAGGCCTTGATCTGGGACCCTGGCTCAGGGGCAGAGCCTCTGCTTGGCCTGCAGAAGGTCCCAGGTTCAATCCCCGGCATCTCCAGTTAAAGGACCAGGCAGGAGGGGATGGGGAAGGCCTTGATCTGGGACCCTGGCTCAGGGGCAGAGCCTCTGCTTGGCAGGCAGGAGGTCCCAGGTTCAATCCCTGGCATCTGACCCCCCTCCTGAGAGAGCCAGTGCTGTGCCCACAGCTAACACAAACCGGAGAGCAAATGCCCAGCCGCGGTGGCATGTAATTGACATAATTTGCTTTCCCTTGTGAACATGAGCTGTGGGCAGCGGGCACAGATTTCTCCGTTTCGGCGATCTTCTCCGTAAATGTCAGAACTGTAAGAGCTGAAAATCATAATCAAGTGAGGTTTCTTTTTGCTGGCCTCCTGCCTTCTCGTGCTCTGCAGTTTTAAACTCAGATGTTCAGAGCTGCTCCGGCACGTTTAGCCGCCCTCCGATACCACCCTTCCTGCACCTTTAAGGGGAGGGGCCAGGGGTTCAGGGGAAGAGCCTTGACATGGCCTGCAGAAGGCCACAGGTTCAATCCCCAGCGTCTCCAGTTAAAAAGACCAGGCAGACCTGCTCCCAGTCTATGTAGACAAGGTATACATAGACAAGGCCTCTTGTTCTGATGGATGAGGCTAGCCCAAATTCCCTGATGGGGCCACACCAGTTCCCCCGCCCTCCTTGGGACCTGGTCACACACCCACATTTGGGTTGCCAGCTCTGGGTTGGGAAAGACCTGGAGACTTCAGGGCTGGGGCCAGGAGTGGGCAGAGGGGGGGGAAATCAAGTGGAGAGAAACATCTCTCCCCCCAACACCAGCCCACCCTTGAAAAAAAAATCTGGTGTCTGTGTTGTTGTTTCCCCCTCACCCCCCGCCTCTTTAAAGGAAGATGTCTCCGCATGCCAGGTTTGCATTTGGAAGTTCACCGAAAATGTCTATAAATGGAGAAATCACTCTACAAAGGCTTGCAGAGGGAATGGAAGTGGCTGGGGGAAAGTCCTCCTGCTTTTTCCGGGGAGGGGGGGAGTTATTTTAAAGCTACCGTCCCTTTGAGAACCAGAAAGGGTTGGATAATTCCCATGCTGAAGGACAACACTCCCCAGGGTCTTGATACTCAGCCGTTGAAAGAACATTCTTTACTTATCTGATGGATCGATTGCTCGTTGACATCCCACCTTTCCCCCTGACAGGGACCCTGCGTCCCTTCTCTCTGTTCTATTTGCTACTCACAACGACCCTGTGAGGTAGGGCAGGCTGAGAATGCGCACGACCGGCTCACAATCTCGCAGCCACCTTTCCTGGCAGAATGGGGGATTCGAACCTGGCTCTCCCGTTTCCTAGACCAGCAGTCTAACCCAGTTTTTTTTTCAACAAAGGTTTCGTGAAACCCTGGGGTTTACTGACGGCCCTGGGTTTCCCAAACAGGTCACAAAAGATGGCCTTGTTTTACCTCCCAGCACAAAAGCCCGGCGGAGATATTTCTCTCCCTCTCACGCGTGTTAAGACCCCACTGATGGAAGCGTCCCTGGAGAGAGATTTCCACCAAGTTACTTCTCATGCTTTCCTTTTTGAGCTGACGTTCGCGCCCTGAATTATCTCCTTGCTGGGATCTCTGCATCTCCGCGGAACTTTCAGAAGTCCATCAGCTTCTCTTCGTCTTTGATCCCTTCAACTCCCCCCCCCCAGCAGTTCTCTGTAGGTTGGCCAAAACCCCCCCTGAGGAAGGGGGTCTTTGCATACAAACCAGGCAGCCTCTCTTCCACTTTCTCAGTTAACGTTTCAGGGGGTAGCTTGGCCACCCTTTGTATGCTGTGAATGGCTTGTGCTTGTACTATGTTCCTGAGGTTCCTCCCCTCCCCACATCCTGCCCTCCTCATTGCTAGACCTCCTGATGGCCCATGGGTGCTGGACTAGATGGGCCATTGGCCTGACCCAACACGTTCTCTCTTATATTCATGGTGTTGCCAGCTCAAAGGTTGGGAAATGCTTGAAGATTTTGGAGGTGGAGCCTTGGGAGGGCGAGGTTTGAGGAGGGAAGGGACCACAGTGCTGCATAAGGTCCCAGAGTCCACCTTCCAAAACACCCATTTTCTCCAGGGGAACTGATCGTTGCGTTTTGGAGATGACCAGTGCTGGAGGTTCCACGTGATGGAGTGTTCCAGTTTCCTTTACAATGTGCTTTCTTGGAGAGCAGGTGCTTCCTGTTTGGCTTTATTATGCACCATCTTCTTAGAAAGCAGATGCTTCCTGTTTGGCTATACTGAACACTTTCTTAGAATGTGCTTTCTTGGAAAGCTGGTGCTTCCTGTCTGGCTATACTGAATGACATCTTAGAATGTAATTTCTTGGGAAGCTGGTGCTTCCTGTCCATCTATACTGAATGACATCTTAGAATGTAATTTCTTGGAAAACTGGTGCTTCCTGTTTGGCTATACTGAATGACAGAATGTGCTTTCTTGGAAAGCTGGTGCTTCCTGTTTGGCTATACTGACAGGTGTACTTTCTTGGAAAGCTGGTACTTCCTGTCTGGCTATACTGAATGACATCTTAGAATGTAATTTCTTGAGAAGCTGGTGCTTCCTGTCCATCTATACTGAATGACATCTTAGAATGTGATTTCTTGGAACACTGGTGCTTCCTGTCCATCTATACTGACAGGTGTGCTTTCTTAGAAAGCTGGTGCTTCCTGTTTGGCTATACTGAATGACATCTAAGAATGTTATTTCTTGGAAAGCTGGTGCTTCCTGTCCGTCTATACCAGGGGTAGTCAAACTGCGGCCCTCCAGATGTCCATGGACTACAATTCCCAGGAGCCCCCTGCCAGCAAATGCTGGCAGGGGGCTCCTGGGAATTGTAGTCCATGGACATCTGGAGGGCCGCAGTTTGACTACCCCTGGTCTATACTGACAGGTGTGCTTTCTTGGAAAGCTGGTGCTTCCTGTTTGGCTATACTGAATGACATCTAAGAATGTGCTTTCTTGGAAAGCTGGCGCTTCCTGTCTGGCTATACTGAACGACATTTTAGAATGTGTTTTCTTGGAAAGCTGGTGCTTCCTGTTTGTCTACACTGCATGCCACCCACTTTTGTTGATGGCTCCGATTAATTTTACTTTTGGGAGAGGGTGTAGGTCTGGCTCAGCTCTGCAGAAAGGGGACCTAAAACTTGTTAACGAGTTTAGCCCGTGAACCTCTCTTGCTTGCGAGAGAACACAAGAAGTTGGGGTCAGTCACTGAGATTTTCAGGGAACAGATACATGATACCATTGGACATTATTTGAAACATCCTCCGTGGTGAAGAGGATCTTGCTCCAGAGTTAAAGAAAAAGCAACTAAGAGTAGGAAAGTGCTGTTGTATTCCGTATTTAACAGTCCAGGGGTGGTGTGCATGTTTTGAAAAGTGTGATCTTGACAGTTAAATAAGAACAATTTGTTTTTGGGTTGCACTCCTTGTAACTGGAAGATGATTTGCTGTATTCAGAGCTTATCGGCGCACTGTATCTATAATGTAATTTCCATTGTTGTTGCCTCCGGCATGACATTATCTGTAAGGTCAATAGTATATACTCCAGCTTGGACCGCATTAGTTCATTGCTTTGAAAACGATTTTTCTGCTAACCCCCCGAATATTAACCTCGAGAGTCACGCCTCTTGGCTTATTGAGCTTGTTCAGCGACATGGAAATGGGCATCTCGTTACAGGTACTTTCTACCCTTTCAGTCAGAGCTGCAGTAGGCCGGGAAGGGATGGGGACATCTTAGCACTCGTTCGGTGTCCTGTGCGGTCAAGACGCGTGGGTGGTTTTGTTCATAAGAGTAGCATCAATGGGGCATGGCAGTGATCTCTGCTACCAAGTTTGCAGTGCACACCACCAATCACAGCTGATCTTGTCCACCATGTTGTGCCTCACATTTTCTGACAGGGAGAAGGGCCAGCCCTCCCTGGCATGCAGAGATGGATGGACTTCCCAAATTAAACTGATACCCAAGGGGCATTTCTCTCTGTGTGTTAGGTGCCATCAGTTGACTCATGGCAACCCTATGAATGACTGACCTCCAAAACATCATATAATTAAAAGTCTTGCTCGGGTCTTGCCAGCTGAAGGCTAGGGCTTCCCTGGTAGAGACCATCCATCTCCTGTTAGGTCTTTCTCTTCTCCTGCCGCCTTCCACTTTGTCTAGCAAGATGGTCTTCCCATCTTCCCAAGATGGGTTCTCCCAATACGACCGCTGCATTACAGTCTCCATGGAGTCATATCTAGCTTCAAAGGTCAACTTGACCTAGAACCATTGTGTCATGGTGGCTTCCTTAGTCTTGAGTCAGTCCATCTCATGTTGGGCGTTCCCCTTGACCTACGATTATTGTCTCTTCCAACAAGTGTGGTCTTTTCATAATGTGACCATGGCACGGTAGCCTCGGCTGAGTTGTTTTAGTTTCTAGTTTTAGTTTTGATCTAGAACCATTTTCAGGCACGGTGGCTTCCTGGACTGAGTCTGTCCATCTCATGGTGGATCTCCCTCTTTACGGTTTCCACTGCTCTGCTTGGACTCCAGGGAATGGTAGAGGACAGGAAGGCCTGGAGGATCATTGTCCATGGGGTCGAGATGGGTCAGACATGACTTTGCACATAACAACGACAACTGCTCTGCTTCTGGGATGTCCTTGCATGATCCAATGCGTGAGCAACCCTGTCTTGCACACCCAAGGCCACCGCTCCATCCCCAATTTTATCTTCAGCCACTGATTCTGAAATGTTCTCTGAGAAGGACTTAAACTCCTATGGGCAGCGCAGCGAAAAATGACAGGATTTGACAAGCTCTGCGCCACGTTTGCCAAAAAGGAGCCGTGGAAATCGATGTTCTGCTTGGGGATGTATCGACGCGTTCGAGACCAATTCCAGTGGTGCGCTATCTCTTCTAAACACGGAGTACACGGGGATGCGGCAGGTATCTCTTAATAAACAGCGTTTGAATATGCAAAGGGGCCGAGCACCAGGTCCTTCGAAAATTAGATAGTTCTGTTAAGGAGAGAAAGAAACTTTGTAAGAGAGGAGAGAGAGAGGAACCTAACTGACTCACTGTTCTTCTGGGGGCAAGCAGAGAGGACGTGGGCTCAAAGGAGCAGGAAGTCTCCATCTCAGCCAATCAGGACACAGGAGAAGATGACTGGAAAATAACAGGAAGCTGCTGATCTAAATATGCTAATGGCACACATACCTCCAATGTCTTCCAGTAGGATACTCTTCCTATAATGTCGAATCATGCCCACTGCAAATCTCACACAGTCCGACATTCCTAAAACTCTGCCCTCCATAGATGGGGCATAATGTTTCTGAAAGGTGGAGGGGAAAACAGCTTTCAAAGGGGATTAGGTACATTCGTGGAGGTGAGGTCTATCAGTGGCTTTTGGGCATGGCGACTGAGGGGAACCTCCATGTTCAGAAGCAGTCAACCTCTGAATCCCGGAGCCAAGAGGAAACATCAGTCCCCAACCTTCCCGTGAATCAGCCACTTGAAACACACATCCCCCCATGAAAGAACAAGCTACGAAAACAAGGTGTGCGGTTTCATATCAGCAACCCTGCACATTTTATCCCCAAAGGTGCGCTCAGAGTGATGAATGCATGTTACTTTGACGGGGAAGAGCTCACTGATACCTTTCATTTTCCTGCTCCGTAAACTCTAATTTGGGTGTCTTCTCTTTCGCTCGCTGGCAACGAAGTACAATAAGCCCGGGCTAAACAACCACCCAGCAGCCCTCTTTTCGTGCTGGAAATTCTGGCAAAAGCTGATCGTCTCTGCAAGCAGATCACTCAAAGTTTTGCATTTAAAAAAGTCTTAGCCACGGACATTGTGATGTCGGAAAACCTCTCAGGACATCGTCCGGAGGCGGAAGCAATTTCAGAGGAAAAGATACACTACTCTTAATTTCAGGTTTTTTTTCTGGGTGGCGCCAGGTCATCCCCTTCCTCCCCCACGTAACTTTTTCATAGGCTGCCTTTCGTGAGGCCTGCTTGGCACAGCCCCCAATGACCATCCCATGTCGAATCATCAGAGGGATTAACACAAACCCGCCGATAAATCATTAAAAGCACATGAAATCTCAGAAGCATAAAATCTCAGAGCATAAAAACCACATAAAGCCGAGATATAAAAGTGCATAAAACCCCAGGGGAAACTCTGAAACTCCTTGTGGTAGCAAATTCCACAAGAAGGAAGCATGTTCTTTGGTCAAAGTCAAACCTACATTTAGATATCATGGGAGGGTAGAAGCCGACAGAAGGAGGGAAAAGAGAAAGAGAAGATGAACTGGTTAAAGGCCTTTCCCATCCTCTCCTGCCTGGTCCTTTAACTGGAGATGCTGGGGATTGAACCTGGGACCTTCTGCCTGCCAAGCAGAGGCTCTGCCCCTGAGCCAGGGTCCCAGATCAAAGCCTTCCCCATCCCCTCCTGCCTGGTCCTTTAACTGGAGATGCCGGGGATTGAACCTGGGACCTTCTGCCTGCCAAGCAGAGGCTCTGCCCCTGAGCCAGGGTCCCAGATCAAGGCCTTCCCCATTCCCTCCTTCCTGGTCCCTTCAATTGGAGATGCCGGGGATTGAACCTGGGACCTCCTGCCTGCCAAGCAGAGGCTCTGCCCCTGAGCCAGGGTCCCAGATCAAGGCCTTCTCCATCCCCTCCTGCCTGGTCCTTCAACTGGAGATGCCGGGGATTGAACCGGGGACCTTCTGCCTGCCAAGCATGTTGTCTGTGCTCTACCTCCTGCCAGTCAGAGGCATAGAGCGTCCCTGCGTGTCACTCTCCCGGGACCCCAAGGAAAGAAATCGCCCTGGACCCAAGCCAGGCCACACCTGCTGCTCCCGGCCAGACCAGGGCCCCGTGACGCAGGCTCGGTCTGCATCGGAGAAGCACAAGGACACTCGACTGCTCTCTCAGCCGCCGCTAAAGAAGAGGGGGAAGGGAGAGATTTGCCGACACGACGTTCCAAGGGGACCCAATCTGTCGATTCAGCATCTCCTCCGCGCTCATCTGATAAGCCCAGAGCAGCCGAGGGGGCAGGATATTTCTTTCATTGTGCAGCTGGTGCCAGGGCCTGCGTGCAGGAGAGAGAAGGGCAACGCTGGTGGATCGCAGCCAGCCAAAAAAACCAGGAGGGGGGGAGAGCCTGTTTAACTCACCCGACCCGGGAGGGGCAAGGGGAATAATGAAATGACAACATCCATGTGGCTCAAAGGTGGAGACCCCAATTTTCTTTGGGGTGGATTTCTCTCTCTCTCTCTCTCTCTCTCTCTCTCTCTCTCTCTCTCTCTCTCTCTCTCTCTCTCTCTCTGTTTTGGGTGGGGGGAGATGAAGGGAGACAGAAACAGAGGATCGATGTCCCAGCCGCCAGTAAATGGCAGCTTGCAATTTTGCTGGTGTAAGGCCTGTGGGCCAGAGCGCATGCATGCGCCGTCGGAAGGAAAAGCCACAGCAGTGAACAGGACATGGTGCTGGCATGTCCTGTCTTGCGTGCTCCTGCAGTCTTTCATGACCAGGGGCCGTTCTGACTTCTGTGGTTAATCTTCCCTGCTGTCTTCTGGTTTGTGGACATGTTGCCGGTGGCTTTATCCCAGACAACCCCTCGGGGTGCGTAGCATTGGTTCATTGAGAGCGGGCCATGACTCCTTGAAGACGGATGGGGCCCGTGACAGCAGGGCCCAGGTCAAGTGAGCATTAATTGTCTGCCTGACCCGGGTAATTGAATAAATGTTAATAAATGCCCCAGAGGCTGCCCTCTTCTCTTTAGCATCCGTGGAAAACAATCCATCACTGACAAGGGCGGGGCAAATTGCGTTATTTTTTGAACTAATTGGTACGACTCAAAGAACGGGAACAGGGAGGGCTGTGGCAGAGCCTCTGCTTGGCAGGCAGGAGGTCCCTGGTTCAATCCCCGGCATCTCCAGTTGGAAGGACCAGGCAGGAGGGGATGGGAAAGGCCTTGATCTGGGACCCTGGCTCAGGGGCAGAGCCTCTGCTTGGCAGACAGAAGGTCCCAGGTTTAATCCCCGGCATCTCCAGTTAAAGGACCAGGCAGGAGGGGATGGGGAAGGCCTTGATCTGGGACCCTGGCTCAGGGGCAGAGCCTCTGCTTGGCAGGCAGGAGGTCCCTGGTTCAATCCCCGGCATCTCCAGTTAAAGGACCAGGCAGGAGGGGATGGGGAAGGCCTTGATCTGGGACCCTGGCTCAGGGGCAGAGCCTCTGCTTGGCAGGCAGAAGGTCCCAGGTTCAATCCCCGGCATCTCCAGTTAAAGGACCAGGCAGGAGGGGATGGGGAAGGCCTTGATCTGGGACCCTGGCTCAGGGGCAGAGCCTCTGCTTGGCAGGCAGAAGGTCCCAGGTTCAATCCCCGGCATCTCCAGTGAAAGGACCAGGCAGGAGGGGATGGGGAAGACCTTGATGTGGGACCCTGGCTCAGGGGCAGAGCCTCTGCTTGGCAGGCAGGAGGTCGCAGGTTCAATCCCCGGCATCTCCAGTTTAAGTACCTGGCAGGAGGGGATGGGGAAGACCTTGATGTGGGACCCTGGCTCCTACCCTCTAATCTCCAAGGCAGTGCTCAAGACGCTAGGGACAACGCAGCCTTGGGTTAGTCACTGTCGGCCACACCTACCCTGCAGGGTTGTTCAGAGGACAGAGAAGGAAGCAGAACAACCTAGCTTCCTGTCACATCCTCCAGAATGCCATGGCCGTTTCCCCAATGGGCAGATATCTCCGGAGAGGTCCTCTTTCCTCCAACCCTGTATCTCTTTTCCTGGCATCCATCGTGCCAAGGCTCTCCCACTGAGAGTTCCCAAACCGTGGCCTTGGTCAAATTCCCCCTCTTGGCAAAACCGACGTGCGGATTCCGTAACACAGTCGAGCCTGCTTCAAGCTTCAATAACTCAGTGCCGGCCAAGGTTGTTGGCCAAGGGATATAAATATCCAGTTGGACTCCTGGGGACTCTAAATTTGCCCTTTTAAGACATTTGGCCATGTTTGCAAGAGATATTTGCAAAATGTGTCTCTTTTCCCTCCCCTCCCCCTTCTCCCAGAGCTTCCTTCTGGGCCTTTCCGATTCTTCACCACCTGTCCTCCCTCCTGCTTTATTTCCCTCCCCGTCGGTCTGCCCAGCATCGCCAAAAGGCTACTTGGAAGGCGGAGATTGTAGAGGCCTGTGGCAGCTGAACGGGTACATGCACCAAATCCGGATCCCCTGCTCACGTCTTTTCTGTGAGCCAGCTTGACGGAGACGCCAAGGGTCATGGTTAAGAGTAGCAGCCTGTGATCTGGAGAGCCGGGTTTGATTCTCCGCCCCTCTACATGCAGCCTGCCGGGCGACCTTGGGGCAGTCATAGTTCTCTCGGGGCTCTCTGAACTCCACCTGCCTCACAAGGTGCCATTTGTGGGGAGAGGAAGGGAAAGGCGATCGTGAGCCACTTTGAGAGCGGTACAGGTAGTAAAAAACAGGGTGCAGAGCCCCTAGTTCTTCTGTCGTCTGTCTGCAGGCTGCTGCTGGCGGATGAATAGATATAGCTCTAGGTGCCCGCAAGCGGAGAACGAACCGGCATAACAGAGAATGCTTCTGACCTTCTCTTGGCCATTCTACCATTCTGCTTGCAGAGGATTATTCGGCACAAGGGAACCTCTTCTCATGCTGCTCAGGGTTGGACTGGGGTCTGGGAGGTTAGGCTCAAAAGCCGAAGCATGCCCCGGATGCTTCCCCCCGTGCATCCTCGTGCAGGGTGGTTGTGAGGATAAAGTAGCGCAGGAGAAAATGATGTAAGACAATTTGGGTCCCCACTGGGAACAAGGCGGGTATTAATTCATTAATATCACTGTACAAATCCTTAAAAATTATTCCCAAATGCGGCTTTCCCCACCCTCCACAAAAGTGGTATAGTCCACGCTGCCAGGTCGGGGCTCTACCACCTTGTTTTCTCTTTGCGATCTGACCCAGTTGGCTTCCACCTCCTTCCCCGTTTCCCTGCTTGTTCTCTCCCCTCCTCAGTGCTGCGTCTTGACATCTCCGAAGGACCCCGTCTCTTTAATCTACATCCTCCTCTTCACCGGAATGCCAAACAGGCGGAGATTTCTTGGGCAATTATTGTTAATTTCCTAACCGGCCCCTTAATTGGGTCAGCCCCTGGCGGGGGGGGTTGTGGGGGAGGACAGGAGGCTCACGGCACATTTGGTTCTTTGAGGTCAGCTTTCGGGCTGATGGTGGGGGGGGGGGTGTCCAGCGTGCAGAAGAAGGCAGAAGTGGTTGGGGAGGGTTTCTGTGACATGGCTGAGAAAGCGTGGCAGCTTGGCAGGATGAGGGTGCGGCATCACGAATATGGTGCTGAGCAAGGAATCGAAAAGCTCCATCCTGTATCCTGCCATGCAGGAGGTCATGGGTTCAATGCCTGGTTCAATCCCCGGCATCTCCAGTTAAAGGGCCAGGCAGGAGGGGATGGGGAAGGCCTTGATCTGGGACCCTGGCTCAGGGGCAGAGCCTCTGCTTGGCAGGCAGAAGGCCCCAGGTTCAATCCCCGGAATCTCCAGTTAAAGGACCAGGCAGGAGGGGATGGGGAAGGCCTTGATCTGGGACCCTGGCTCAGGGGCAGAGCCTCTGCTTGGCAGGCAGAAGGTCCCAGGTTCAATCCCCGGCATCTCCAGTTAAAGGACCAGGCAGGAGGGGATGGGGAAGGCCTTGATCTGGGACCCTGGCTCAGGGGCAGAGCCTCTGCTTGGCAGGCAGAAGGTCCCAGGTTCAATCCCCGGCATCTCCAGCTGAAAGGACCAAGCAGGAGGGGATGGGAGCCTTGCCGAGCCCCGGCTGGCCTATCAAGGGTTCCCCAAACCTGTACTTAGGCTCCACCCCCCAAATGTCCAGGTGTTTGGCCTGCCTAGTCTCCGCCCCCAAATCTCCAGGAGAGAAATCTCCGGGAGAAAACGGCCCATCCCAAGCCATTCGGTAGACAGCAGTCCTAAACGTGCAAAGTATTTTAAAAGGAAACTCTTACTGTCATCACTAACCAGAGGATGACCTTCAAACCAAGGAGGTGCTTCACTGGGATAAACGCCCCCCCCCCCACCCTCCAAGCACAGGCTCCAAAGGTCTCAATCGGGGCCCCTTTCTCCGTATCTCTTCCACCCAGGCCTGCCAGCTGTCACTTGGGGGCCGTGAGTTACGATTTCCTCCGGGGAAAACCGTTGAGTTCAGCTGCCAATAAGGGCTCCCATTAAGCTGATTTGTACTCCTACCTGTTTATCCTTCTCAAAGGCGGGAAGCAATCTCCATCCCCTACAAGCGACAGGCCTCCCCCGCGTTCTGTTTCCGATTTTAATTGAAACGGACGCCCTTTTCCCATGATGGCCTTTTATTGCCTCTCGGCCCAGTTGCCCTTTTATTACTCTTGCTGTGGGGTGTGTTGGGGAAACACGGGGGATTTGCCTTTCGGGAAACTGGAGCGTTGGCCAAACATTTTGGCTCTTTTAGTGGAAACACCAAAGGGCATCACTGTGGCCTGGCAGAACAGATACCGGTGTGGGGCATGACCTGATCAAAATTCCCCTGGAGAAAACGGAGGGTAGGTTCTGTTTGTGCCCCGACAAGGTCCCTTCCTCCTCAAGCTCCTTCCCCAAATTTCCAGGAGAGTGGAATTGCAGAATTGCTTTCCAGTGGATATAGCAAATGGCCACTACCCGGGACAGCTTCAAGAGGAGGTGAATCCAATTCATGGAGGAGAGATCCGTCCACGGCTCCACCCCCAAATCTCCAGGAATTTCCAAGACCTGGAGTTGGCAACCTTAGTTACCTCCTTCTCATTTCGACCCCGGGAGAACAGAATCAAGAGAGTCCTGCCTTCAGGCCCAAGCCAGAGAAGCCGATGTGCAGGGGCAGCCTGGCTGGTTTTCCGCATCAGCGAGGGACGTGAAACGCACAACCTTCCTTTGGAACATCTCAGCGTCTGTCTCCTTTCGTCCTTTTGCCTTCTCGTCGTTTTTGTGTGTGTGTGTTTTGAGGACGAGCAAGAAGCAAGCTGGCCCGTGTGCCGTTTGTGTCCATTTCCGGTTTTTATTGCCGGAGGAGACAATCGGCCATTCAAATGTGGGCAAATCCAGGAATAATATATCCTCCAACCAGCAGGTGAAGAGGAAGAAATGGACATGGGGGTGCAAAACCGGCCTGGACTTCCCCCGAGCTTTCCTGCGTCCCTCCGCCTTTACCTGCTTCCTCCGTCGCTTCCCCCGGAATATTCCCAGGGCTGAATTTTCGTCATTCGGTGGAACGTGACGGGAGCCCAGAGAAGCGATGGGAACTGGGCTCTCAGGTATCGACTTCTTCGGCGGGAGAGCAAGGGGCGGGGGGACCGTCTCCTTCTGTGCCTTGTGCCGATGGCGGTGTCACCTTCAGAGCCAGGGTTCCATGTGACTGCCTTCTTCTCCCTGGCCCATTTATTTCCAAAGCAATTGCTGAGCTGAGTCTAGGCCTTGAAGGGCTGCAGACGGTTTGGGGGGGGGGGGGGGAGCAAACAAAAGCACATACCTGGATGCTGGGAGATAATGCAGGCTTCCTAAAGAGAGAGAGAGGGGCATAGAGGCAGAAGGATCCCTTGCTAATGGCATTCCAGGTTCTCATCAGGGAGCCTCAAGGTATTGCCCTGGAGATAAGGTTAAATTTGGTGCGGAATGCAGATTTTTTTTTAAGATAGTTTTGGCAGCGGTTGCCCCCACGGCACAAGGAGCTGTGTGTCCTGAAGTGAAGCAGCAGTGAGCCTAGGTGGGCCGGGGAGAGTTCTGGGAGAACTGCTCTCAAGAACAGCCCTAAGAGATCTGAGACTGGCCCAAGGCCACCCAGTTGACTGCATGTAGAGGAGTGGGGAAGTTCTTAGGTGATCTAGTTTACCAAAGATGGCAACTGAGACGGTGAAATTGTTCCTACTTTTCGGAGGGCGGTTGTGGGACTGTATCGTTGTACAGCCCTTGGAGAACAATAAATATATTAGGTGGGGAACAGTGTAGCATTTGCTTACCTATAGTCCATAGGATAATTTTGGGATCAGGTTGCCATCTCTGAGCTGGGAAATCCCGGGAGGTTTCTCGTGTGGCTCAACGTGGGGATTGAGGAGGAGAGAGACCCCCGTCGGTCTAACCCCACGGAAACCACCCTTCAAAACATCCTCTGCCTCCAGGGGGACAGATCCCTGCACTCTGAAGATGCAGTTGTGATTCCAGGAGTTCTCCAGACACCACCTGGAGTTTGGCAACCCTCGACAGGCTGCTCTTGACAACAGACCTTCGTATGAAGTCAAGCTGATGGCAAGTTTTTTTCCATACGGCTGCATCCTCCTTGCTGGGTTTTTTTCTGTTCTCTGATAAAACGGAGGAAGCTCCTGCCTTCAATCTCTCCGCCGCTCCCGATGGTATTTATGCCGCCCCCGTGACGCATTCATCTTGGCTGCACGGCGCATCGATTGGGGAAGCCTGTGGCCGGGCAGGTAGGATGCATGTCCTGCATCTGAAAGGCCCCAGGTTCGATCCCTGCCATTTTGCAGCTCAAGACCTCAGAGGTGAGGGTTTGCGGAACCAGACAGCTGTGGCACAGGGGAGGGGGGGGGAAATATTGTGTTGGAAGAAGAAAAGCTCCAGTGCTCCACTTTTTACGACCTGAAGAAGCAGCTCACAATTGCCTTCCCTGCCTCTCCCCGCTGCAAGCATCCTGTGAAGTAGGGGCGGCTGGGAGAGCTCTGGGAGAACTGTGGACGGTCCAAGGTCGCCCACCTTTCTGCATGTTATTTATTTATTTAATTTCAGATTTATATGCCGCCCTTCCCCCAAGGAGGAGGAGGAGTGGAGAATCTAACCTGGCTCTCCTCATTAGAGGCCTTGACCGCTACAGAGCTTGTGGAGGGGCGGGGCTTCAATGAGGCATGATGTCACAGGATCCGCCTCCTGCTCCGGGAGAACTGACCTCTGCCTGAAGATTGGTTGGAATCCCGGGAGATTTCTAGCCCCTACCTGGTGGATGGCAACCCTAGAACTTTGTGAACTGGGCTGAAATTTGGAAAAGGTGGGGTTTGGGGAAGCAGGGGGCAAATCCACAGAGTCCCTCCTCCAAAGTAAGCATTTCCTCAATGAAAAACACACCCTGGTGATCTTAAGATCAAATCTAGCCATGGGAGATAACCTCCAAAAAATGCATTTTCTCCAGGGGGGGTTGATCTCTGTAGTCTGTGGTTGAGCCGTAATTCCAGGGGATCCCCAGGCCCCACCTGGAGGCTGGCATCCCCCTGGCTTTCTCCCCTTCCCCACCCCCCAGCCCTGCTGCTCGTGGGGACTCTGTGTAAGACCTTGCGATTAGATCCATGCCCTACAAATGCATCAGGTGCCGGACAAGCCCTGCTCTGGGGCGTCACGATCCAGAGACGATTGAGCCGAGAGCGGGATGTTGTGGGGGAGAGATTGCTTTGTGGGTGTGACTCTTCCAAGCCAGACAACTTTGTAAGGCAAACCTGGTAATTGGGGATTTGGGTGACATTAGTCACGGCAGCTCGTGGTTTATCGCAAACATCTGGCATCCTTCGCCAAGGTTGCGATGAGGCCTGACGTGATGGGTCTAGCCTCAATTAGACAGCGGGGAAGGTTTCCTGGTGAAGGGATTCCTCATATCCTGTAGGCATAGAGATGTTCTAGCCAAGGAACTGGCAGAGGCTTGTGATCTCTGATTGTGGCCTTTCTATTTATTATAATGTACCTGCTCTAATGCAGCTCCCATTCAGGCTAAAGGGGGCAGGAATGCCCCATATTCTTGGTGCTTGGGGGGCAAGAGTGGGAGGTCTCCTGGAGTTCTGGCCCTGCTGGTGGACCTCTTCATGGCCCCTGGGTTTTGGCCCCTGTGTGACACAGATTGTTAGACTGGATGGGCCATTATCCTGACCCAACATGGCTTCTCTTATGTTCTTAGATCTGGGGTTGTGATGCTCTGTCTCCTTGATGCTTGGGGGGCCAGAGTGGGAGGTCTTCTGGAGTTCTGGCCCCACTGGTAGACCATCTGATGGCAACTGGGATTGGGCCACTGTGTTGGACCAGATGGGCCATTGGCCTGATCCAACATGGTTTCTCTTATATCTTGGTGGAGGTCCACCAGTGGGGCCAGAACTCAAGAAGCACTCTCACTATTGACCCCAAACACCAAGAAGACAGAGCCCCTGAATGGAGTGTTCCATCTACACCTTGTGGCTAAGAGCCACCAATGGACCTCTGCTCCAGATGTTTCTCCAAGCTGTCTAGGCTTGTAGCTGCCTCCACTTCCCATGGCGGGGAATCTCACACGTTCATTACTCTTCGGCTCCTTCTTAGTCATTGTAAACAAAAATACTGGAAAGCCCCCAGACTCTTCATCCTCATCTCCCAATGTCAGCCCAGGGCCTTCATCAATTCCCATTGAGTAGAATTTCCACCCACCTCTCCACCATATTCTCTAACGCCCTGCTTGTCCCTTCCTCCTTTTCCCAACAGCACCTTCCACTGGAACATCTCAGCCATGTGGCTAGATCAATGTCCGTGTGGCGACACACGCCACGATGTTATCAAGACAAGACTTCCCCGAACCGTGGTTGATCTGCCTGTCCTTGTGACGTCGAGTTCGTCAAACCGTATCGGCCCCGACTGTCATCACTGAGGTCCCGAACGCGTTCCGTGCCGTTGAGTTACCCAAAGAGCAGAATTATCGCCCTTGCGGTGTTCCGTCCGAAAGACACGAAGGGCGATAACCGTGGCTCTCGGGTTGTTGCGTACAGATAAACGGCCCGCTTGCGCCCCGCCCGTCGCTTACAATTACCGGCTCAGGCCCGCTCCGGAGCCGCGGCACAACCGATCCGCCATCAACCTTTTGCATAATTAAAACGGCTTCGCATTAATTAGAAGGTTATTTTAGGAGATGCGCCCTGGGAGCGCAAAATGTATCTGGCAGAATCGTTCTCTCTATATATAAATTAAACATAACGAATGCGGAGTGGTTTTCGGTAAAAGACGCCGTTTTCCTCCTTATGTTCCTGGTAGCGTCGTCTTTCTCTGTTGCTCCAGGCCCGGTGGGAGAAGCCCGGTTGGGCTGACTGCTGAATGCGCTGTTTGGTCTGAAGACATTTTGGCACGAGCCACCCGTTTGCGTCTGCGGGAGAATCTGGGAGGGTGGCGTTTTCTTGTTCTGTGGTAGTCGTGGGGGCCGAGGGATGGAGCTCTCCGAACGACGGGCAATCCCGGTGTGTATCGGATTGAGGTAGAAGGATCTTGAAGTGGTCGAGATCCCTGCACTGTTTGATTTCTTCATGTCGCCCCTTGTGTTAAAACATCCTGCATATGTTGGAATAATTCGCTTGTAGGACTAGTTTCCCACTGACAGGGAATGACCAAAGCATGGGAGCACTGAGGAATGTAATCCCCATTTGAAATAACTCAGGGGTCCCCAAATTTTTCAGCCTCTGGGAATGTTTTGAATTATGACCCAGCAGGGGGGGTGCGGCCACAAAATGGCTGCTGCAGGAGGCGGCGGCCAACACAAAATGGCCGTCACAGGAGGCGGAGTTCACCACAGCATGGATGCCACAGGAGGTGGAGCCCATCACAAAATGGCTGCCGTAGGAGGTGGAGCTCACCACAAAATGGCTTCTGCAGGAGGCGGAACCCAGCACAAAATGGCTGCCACAGGAGGTGGAGCCCACCACAAAATGGCTGCTGTAGGAGGTAGTGCCCTAACAAAATAATGTTTGAAGAAGGGAGGAAGCTCAGCGAGGGTGTAATGTCATACTAGGCCTTCAATTTCCCCTAGCATCTATGGTATACCACTGAGTCTGCCCTCCAAAGGGGCCTTCTCCTCCTGGGGCAGTGAGCTTTGAGATCTGGAAATAAAGTGGAATTTCAGGAGAAGCCTGCCGGAACGTCCCCTTCAACTCTCTCCCACCAGGAGCTGGTCGACCTGCAGGATTAGGAAACCAATTGCACAGTTTCGGTTCAAAACAGGACGGCTCCCTTTGCCAGATTTCAGAGCCCCGTGTCTTGTTTTGTGCACAAAGCAAAACGTTCTGACACTCGGCAACTTATCTGCAATCAGATTGGCCCAGCAGGGGTGCCTTCAAACATCACATTGCCCAAGCAGTGTCAAACCCAGCGGGATGCCGGCAATGTCGGGGAAAAGCTGCCCTGGTTTTTCCAGCCCTCCATCTCCGAGGCTGCCGCTTGGTTTCCCCCTCGTGTTTCCTCCATTCCTTCCTCACGCCGTTCAAACCGCCGGTGGAATATACAGCCACCCCGTTCCCCATTTACGCTCCTCTGCACAATTAAGGGGAAGCAGATAAAGCTGCCAAAATGGCTTCTTTCAAATCTCTCCCGAGCCTGCAGAAATACAATTTCAGGCTCGCTGCCTGTAGGCGGAAAAGCCCTCCACGGCCCGCCCATCCGAGGCCTGAACGAACTCCTCTGCGGCTCTTTCTGACTTCTGTCGAGATCACGTTTGCCACCTGGTTGCCATGGAATGGGCGCCAGGTCTGGAACGAGGGTGATAAATAGTCCTAATAGCACTTTGCATTTATATAGCACTTTAGAGCCCTCCTTAGGTATTCCCTGAGTCACTTTCTAAAAATCCCTGTAAGTAGGTCACGATTATTGCTCTTGTGTTGGACAGGAAAGGCTACAGATGTGTACTAGGGACTCAGAAGGGCACCCAGGAAGCTGCCTGATACACAATCAGACCCTTCATCCATTGAAGCCAGAACTGTCTATTCTGATTGGCAGCCACTCTCCAGGGTCCCAGAACAAGGTCTTTCGCATTCCCTCCTTCCTGGTCCCTTCAATTGGAGATGCCGGGGATTGAACCTGGGACCTTCTGCCTGCCAAGCAGAGGCTCTGCCCCTGAGACTGTGTCCCAGATCAAGGCCTTCCCCATCCCCTCCTGCCTGGTCCTTTAACTGGAGATGCCGGGGATTGGACCAGGGACCTTCAGCCTGCCAAGCAGAGGATCTGCCCCTGAGCCAGGGACCCAGATCAAGGCCTTTCCCATCCCCTCCTGCCTGGTCCTTTTAGCTGGAGATGCCGGGGATTGAACCTGGGACCTTCTGCCTGCCAAGCAGAGGCTCTGCTCCTCCATCCCCACCTGCCTAGTCCTTTAACTGGAGATGCCGGGGATTGAACCTGGGACATTTGCCTGCCAAGCAAAGGATCTGCCCCTGAACCAGGCTCCCAGATCAAGGCCTATACCATGTCACCTACCATCCTTGCCCTTATCAAAAGTAAAAATGCTTTCCCCCCCCCTGAAAGTATCTGCCCAATTCACATATTGCTGTAAGAAGAGAGATCCCCCAAATTTTCAGTGCACGTCGACCCCTGCGTTTTCAGTGGCGTGCTTTGAAGGACACTTGCAAGTCTAAAAAACATGGAGTAAATGCACCTCTGGGAGCGATTTATTGGGTGCTCTCAGGCACACGTAGACGTCAAGGCTACAGAAAGGACAGGAGAATTTTCAAGACTGGTGAATAAATATGCACGGAGAGGAAGACTGCAGTGTTACGTTCCAGTCCCAACTTACAGAATCAGTTCTGGTGGAATAGGCCTGCTCAAATCCTAGTCCACCCTCCTGATACAAGGTTTTTCCCAACACCTGGAGAAGCCTCTCTCTGTCTCTCTCTCTGTCTCTCTCTCTCTCTCTGTCTCTCTCTCTCTCTGTCTCTCTCTGACTTTCCCCCAGGTACCTTCACCACACCCACCCAGGGCCCCTCCCCTTCCCACCCCCTCCAGGCCCATCATTGGCCATTTGGGGAGGGGTGCATGCGCTGACATGACCATTTAGGGTCATATCACCTGATAAATGTTTAGCAAATTTTTTAAACACCTTAAAAATTCATTAACTCGCAGCCATTTGAGAAACCCACCCAGGGCTGTCCAGATACCCCAGGGTGTCACAAAACCCTGGTTAATAAAGCCTGTCTAAAATTAAAGGACAGACGCCTTAACTTAGTAAGCCACAGATATCTATAAAGTTTCCATTAATGCCCAACTGGGGAGGACCTGCATAGAGTCCTTGCAAACCATTTGGGAGGCCTGGGAGAAACTGGGTCCCCTAATCATGCAGAAAGAACATAGGATCAGCAATTCCAGTGAGCATGAGCAGAGCGGAGCTTCATGGTGCAATCTCATTCCAATGTGGGTTTGCTCTCCAATCCCAGGACATCTGCCAGGGATAGCGTAACCAGTTCTGTTGGGGAATGCCTGAGGATTTTTGGGGTGAAGCCTGGGGAGGGTGAGATTTGTGGCAGGGATATACTGCCATAGAGTCCGGTCTTCAAATAAGCTGTTTTCTCCAGGGGGTGGATCAAGTGGGAGATCTTCGTGCCACCTGGAGATTCCCAACCACAGCGAGGGACGGCTGTCAGATTTTCGCTGGCAACACTGGGCGCTGTTTCAGTCGCTCTTAGATCAGTCATCCGGTCAATGTTTATTGCACGTGGCCATAGGCCACTGCAGTTTCCCATTCCAAACAGTCGTAATTATAAATAACGCACGCGCGTATAAATCTGGAATAAAATGATCTCCATGCAGACAAAATGCCATTAAAAGGGGGAAAGGAGACGAGATACAAGCGCGACTTTACAGATGGAGATTAATTACTGTCTTGTTTGCATTCAACCAAACCGGCCCTAATCTTTTTTTTTTTTTTTTTTGTGGCCAAAGCATAACGTGATACATCACCGGGGATTAAAGGCTTCGAATCAGAAAAAAGCTTCGCCAGTTTATCAATAACCATTAGGCTGTTACTGTCGGAAAAGCCATTTGTCCAAGAATCTGCACATCACGGGCGAAAGGGGAAGCTGCAGTTAGGGAGGGGCACAAACCAGTTCATCCAAAATTCATCAGGAATTTGGCCAGGTTCGAACCGAGATTTGGGGGAGGCACAACCCCCAAACTTGTCTCCCTCCCCCTCTTAGACTGAGCGAGCTGGTCTGAGCAAGATTCCCTCCCTCCCGAACCTCCTCCTTTCCCTTTTCCAAATATCGTTCTCCATTGTTTTGGATAACCCAGTTTTAAATTGCTTGCTTCAAGTAATGTAACTTCCTGCACGTCCCCCGGGGGATACGTCGCCCTGCCGTCCTGTTCTCTGCCATTGCAGTTGGGGGGGAAAAATTCTATTCTAGAAACAGCTTGCTGGCCAGACAGAATACCGGGCCCAGAATTGGCATCATCTCTGTGTCGTCAAGAGGGAGGGTGTCACAGTCTCAGAGATGAGTTAGAGGGGACACAGCTAGAGATGCCAACCTCCAGGGGGCGTCTGGAGATCTTCCGGAATTACAGCTGGTCCCAGTGAGTGGTGAGGGGAAGGGGTTGCTGCAGATACAGCTGTTTTGGGGGGGATTTCCCCCACTCTCTGAAACGCTCAACGTGGGGGGGGGGCACTAAAGCAGGGGTTCCAGGGGGAGGGCTGTGTCATCCATAGGTACAGAGACCGGGTCACCTGTAAAATCGGCTGCTTTGAAGGGTGGATTCCCCAAATCTCCCAGAATTTGCCAGCTCTAGTGGCGGGCCCCGGCACCCCCTTTCCCAGGCCGCAAGATTGATTGCTCTTCCCTCCCTTATTTCAGTCTCCAGGGCTTTCCCCCAGCATACTGCTTGAAGATTGCTTCTCACTCATTTCGCGAATGCGTTCTGTGTGGGCGGGTCACGCAAGCACACGAAACCAGAGCTGGGAGGGTTAGGGGGGAGAGCTCAGCTCCAGATCAGAGAGTGAAGGCTTGTGTATTGTTTCTTTGCTTGGGTGTGTGGGCGTGCGTGCGTCTCTCTGTGTGTGTGTGTGTGTGTGTGAGGAGAGAGAGAAAGACTAGATTGATCTTCTTCACCACCTTCTATTCCCTCTGGCACATTTTTTATTTATGATATATTTGGGGCGTATCTACATGATATGCTTTCGATATGCCAACAGTGCAAAACTAGGCATTGTATTTGAAAACCTTTCTTAATGCGGCCGAGCAATAGGCCAGCCCCAGCACCTGGCTCAGCTTGGAGGAACGAAAAAATAATCCTGACGAAATTGAGGCACGTCAGAAAATTCGGTGACCTCCCTAATATGAACTGGGTTATATTTATTTAGGGTTGACCGTTCTGTGTAGGGAAATTCCTGGAAATGTGTGTGTGCGTGTGGGGGGGAAGAGTTTGTTTCTATGTCCTGCTTTTCACTACCCAAAGGAGCCTCAAAGCATCTGACAATCACCTTCCCTTCCACTCCCAACAACAGACAACCTGTGAGGCAGGTGGGGCTAAGAGAGCTCTGAGAGAACTGTGACAGCCCCAAGGTCACCCACCTGGTTTTCATGTGGAGGAGTGAGGAATCAAACCGTTTCACATCAAACATTAAAACTCGTATTTTGCCGGTCGACAATAACTTCCGTAATGGATTTCTGTTGCATTTCGTGTTGCATATCTTAAAAGATTTTTCCCTGTGGCAGCCTCACAAGATGTTTTCCCGTCAGAAAAAGACAGGAACGAAAACACTTTGGCCGTACAGTAATTGCCTTGTGTTTAGCTTCGTCGCTTCAGACTTCTTCTTCTTCAACTGTAAGAGGAAGGGGGGGGTGGGAACAGGACAAACGTTTGCCATTGGACCCCGCAATCTGAAAAAAACAACAATTACAAGACGGCTTTTGGGAGTGACACTATCAAGCGCGGCATCTAAAATATGGGGCAATCTCTAATTGAAATCGGCATAGCCAGAAGTCTTGGACATCTGTGTTCCTAGCAGTCACTCTGTTCGGTTCAGGAGCCAAGAAACACGCTTCCTCTGTTTGTCCTTGGAAATTAACTCGTACGCTATCTTGAACCGTGAAAATAGTACCCGGAGAGCCTCTTTCAAACGTGGAATACCTTGAAATTTGTTATCGCACAGCAAGCAGTTTCACTGCCGTTCTTTGAAAAGGGTGATGCGACACAAGAAGGAACGTCGAGAGTGTGCATGGAGGAGTATTTTTTTGCGTGGGACTTCAGGCGCTCGAGTCTGGACTCAAATCCTTGTTTGACCTTGACGCTCAAGAGGTGAACTTGAGTTGCTCTGTGATTCTCGTCCTGAACTGTTTAAAGGGATTGGAGGATTAAAAGGAGACGTGGAGAAATAATATACACCGTTCCGAGCTCCTCAAAGGAAAGAGAAAAGATGAATACATAATATGCCTGCTTTGCAAGCTGAAGGTCTCTGGTTCAATCCCCGGCATTTCCAGTTAAAGGATCTCTGATAGATCTTAAGAAAGATGTTTCTCTTCAAGAAAGCCTCAGCTGGTTAGGGGAGAGAAAACCATTTTCCTGACGGCGTTTCGCAGATGAAAATAGAGTGAGCACTTGAGGCTCTTTCGGCTCATTATAAGAGGAGTGCCTCTTCATAAATAGAGAAAAATCTGTATTTCGGGATGTAAAAGAAATACATGTTTTGAAGACGAGGGCAGGAGCTATTTGTTTGTATTATTTGCGAATGGCCATATTTCATCCCACTTTGCAGTTCAAACAGGCTCCCAAAGAGACTTGCATATTTTAAAAGAAATACACACACCAGATAAAAGAGATCTATGTTTGGGGGCGGGGAGAGAATTCAGCCAAACAAAATCCAGATAGGATGGAAAGGTGTCTGGTAGCTTTCTGAAAGTGCTCATAGTATGTTGCTACCCTCCAGGTAGTGGGTAGAGATCTGCTAATACACCCATTCTCCAGACTGTAGAAACCAGCTCACCTGGAGAAAATGGTCACTTAGGTAGGGGGATTTCATGGCATTAGGCACCATTGAAGTCCTCTCCCTCCCCCAAAATATCCAGATGTTTTCCAACCCAGAGCTGGCAAACCTAACTGGTGGCCCCACTGATAGGACCTGGAAGTAGAGGAGATGGTCTTCACACTGGAAGCACCATCCATGATCAAGGGAAACTGGAAGGAGGGTTCCACTTTTGGAGCTGGATCCGACTATGTTGGAGGGTGTTTGGCTGCTCCCTGTCCTCCTGTTGGTATCAGTACACAGAATGCATCGAGTAAACTCCAAATGAATCAGTGCAGGCTCAATCAACCATTTAATGGGCTTCTTCTTCTTCAAGTACTCAAAGTATCTTACAAAGAAGAATTTGAAATATAATGTTTCAAAACACATATATGTTTATACGTGTTTATGTATGTTTATTACGAAAGTTTAAAAAAAAACCCACAGTCCTCAATATTGGCCTCACACATACAATCAATACAACAATAAACAGAACAGGACCCAAAAGCCATATTTGGCCAAGGTTGATATTTATTCAACCTTTTTGGTTCCTTGACTCCATCTCTGACATTTCCAGTGAACAGGAGAGTGAGGATATGAAAAGAACTCTAGCTGAGACCCCGGAAAGCCGCTGTCAGCCAGCCTAGACCGGTCGGTCCTCAAAGGACCTATGGTCCGATTTGCTATGAAGCAGCTTGGCGTGTTTACAGCTCGATCATCACAGCGATTCTTAAGCGAGGGAATATTAGCACCCAAAGCATGGGAGAACAGCAGTCCTTCAGAATTAACCTCGGGGCAGCATTGGCTGTTCAATACGAATGAGGCACATTTACTCCAACAACTCCCCCTTCCACGCAAGGCCTTTTTTTTTTTTATAATCTTTCTCTACATAAACATTTCTTTGTCTTTGACTATTTCTGCTGCCCTCTCCTGTTCTTTTTCTATCCGGACTGAGACTCACACACATTCAGCTCAGCTGTCTGGCCAAGGGCAGAGCATTAATGTAGCAAAACAGCATTCCCCCCCCCTCCCCAATTTCCCACCTGAGCTGGGCCATTGTTGCATAATATGTTTGCAGTGTGGCAGGATGAGTGAGTCCCAGGCTCAATTTGTAATTGCTGCTTTCGTTCTGAAATGTCTGAGATAAAATCTTGGGTATCATGCTGGTTCGGTACTTGCTGCAGCTGGGGCTTGAAGAGGGACTGGCAGCTAGGAGGGATTCACAGTGTTTTTTTTGGAGAGTGCAAGATCCGTTGTGTGCATTATTCAACAGCATCAGAAGAGTATCGTACAGGGGGGGGATCGGAGGAGATGTGTAGTTAGGCTACTTAAATTAGGAACTCCGTGATGGTTTTCGAATATTCTCCTGCTGTGTCCTGATTGGCTCAGTTGGGGACTTCCTGCTCCTTTGAGTACACTTCCTCCAACCCCCTTTCCTTCTGAATGTTAATCAGTTAGACAGTTAGGACTCTCTCTCTCCTACTTACAAAGTTGCTTCTTGGTCTAGTGGTTAAGAGCGGCGGCCTCTTACCTGGAGAACCGGGTTTGATTTCTGCACTCTTCCACATGCAACCAGAATTTTCCCCGAAGTGAGCTCTGAAGTGAACTTGGTAGTCCATCCTCAGGCCACACACCGGAAAGGAATCCAAAAGAAGATTCAACAAGACTCACAATGTGCAAGAGTTTCACTTCTTACATCAGAAGGGAATCAGGAGACATGTAAAGAAAGAGAGTTGCCAGAACTCTCCCCCCCACCACCACCACCACAAACGAATGGCTCATTTGTATATGCTAATCCCTTTTCAAAGAAAAGGCAGACTAAAGGTGGCCTCCTCTGCCGTACATACCTACTGTGTGAGACAGTTTAATTGTTTATGACAATAGCCTCTCATGTGCAGTGGAGATTGAGGCCATAGGTCAATCCAGAAGCACCTGGTTTGCATGCAGAAACCTTCCTGTTAAACAAAACAAAACAAAAAACCCACCTGGGCCTATGGAAAATTTCTGCCCACCAAGGCAGGCAATAGAACCGGGGTGGATGAACAAATGAATGGTTTTTCACTGCCCTGCTTTGCACTGCCAATGTTTGACTGGGAGCATTTTTTCCCCATCGAAGGGTGACATCTAAGGGCCCCAGATAAAGGAATAATCCAGTTTCCTGTTTTCCTCTCTGTTCTTCAAATAATCTCCTGCATCCCGATTGGCTCAATTGGACACTTCCTGCTCCTTTGAGCACACTTCCTCCCTGATTGCCTTTGGAACAACCAGTAGTCAGTTAGACTGTTAGAACTAGCTCTCTCCTCTCTCTTTACAAAACTGCTTGTCTTCTCAATGATGCTGTTTATTCTTTAAGCAGCCGGAGATTCCCTCCTCCCTTTACTCAGCCAACAGAGAGCTGCTGCCTCACCAAGCAGACAATCGTGACTTTGTTGGACCAAGGGTAGTTTCACGTTGTAAGGACTTTGAGAAGTTCTTCCAGTGCCTTCCAAAGATCTGCTGCAGTCAGTGGCATGAGGGTTGCTCTCCCAAGCATCTGGTTCAAGGGTGAGCTTCAGGGACGAAATTTATGATCACTGTTTATTAGCTGACTCCGAAATGTTGTGTGGGGAATTCCGCGCCTCTCCTTTCCCCGTTCAGGTAAAAGTCAGCCTGCCCCAGCCGTGCCCCATCAGCTTAGTTAAACTTTTCTCCTCTCTCAGGGCTCGGTTCCCACCACCACGGGTCGTGGCCTTCTTTCCCGAAATCGGAACTCAGAGATAATTAACGGCGGGAGATCCCTAGCCTCTTAGCAAAAGACGTCTTTTGCAAAAATGAGCGAGATGAAATCTACAATGGGGATCTGGCGTACGGGTGGGGAAGAGGGTCAAACGGAAGGGGGACAAGAGTCATTTGAGGGGGGACCACCCAGTCAGTCCATCGAATTCTAAGGCCTTTTGATTTTCGAACGGTGCCTTGAACCCTCCCCCCAATTTCGTTGACTCTGCCCCAACTATGTCAGTGCACTGCCCCTCCCGCTGTTGTTTTATTGGCCCACCCCCCACCCCTTAGCGGCCTGGCTGCCCGTCAGCCTCCTCTTCCCTGCTTTGTCTCCAAAGTCCATTTGCAGCTTGCTTCCGGAATTGATTTTCTCCTTCCCGCACCTTCTTTTTGATTTGTTTTTTTGCACGGGGGGCCAGAGCCTCCGCTGGTGGAGAGGCTCGAGGTGCTCCTGAATCCGAGGAGGGATTACGCTTGCCAAGGGCTTGGTCCCCCTCGCGCTTCCCCAGAGGCCGCGAAACACTCTTCTGGCGGCTTCTGTCCTAGACACAATGTCAAAGCCGGCTGGTGCAAAATCCTCCTCCAGATGTCAGCTTTGACAGCTCGTTCCCCGGATATGTCCAAACACAGGTGATAATTGCCTAAAGGTTATCGTTGGTAGTTGCAAAGTACAATTCAGGGACTCATCCGGAGCGGCAGGATCAAACTGGTAGAAAAAAGGAGTTGGGTTTTATACCCCTTTTTGGACCACCCAAAGGAGTCTCCAAGTGGCTTATAATTGTCTTCCCTCCTTCTCCGCACATCTGGCTCTAGGGAGCTCTAGGGAGAACTGAGACTGGCCCAAGGTCACCCAACAAGCTGACCTGGCCATCTGTTCTTTGTCTAGAATGCTGTGATGGGGAGAGAGGAGAAGATTTGATGTCAGACTAGGATCTGGGAGATCCAGGTTCAAATCCCTGGGGTGACTGCGAGTCACTCAATTTCTCTACGCTGAATCTACCTCATAGGGCTGCTGGTGCATGACTAAGATGGCTGGAGGCAGAATATTGCCGGCCATTTCTGCAGTCCCTGTTAGGGAGATAACGGTCAATAAATGAATGCATCTTCCGTTCGCTGTGCTTATTTAGCCACACAAGATGGTCTCTTGCAGCTACGACCGTGCCTTTTTCATTTAACAAGGTTTTTTTTCCCCTCCACATCTCATTAGGGCAATGAGAACTCATCATCTTTCCCTGGGTTTTGCATTCTTTTCCCCTCCCCGAATTTTAGCCGTAAGGTATAGTTCTTTACTGTTCACCCTGTTGGGTCACCAGAGAAGGAAGGGAGAGAAGGACGGTGTTAGTAGCTAGCAGTGCGTTCAGATGGCTGCCTTACCTAGGGGGTACAAACTGCATTCTGTAAGGTGCTTCCACAACACCAACCGTCTGTCCTAACTTGAGGGCATTGCTCTTCTTCATCCAATCTTGCAGAAAACAGGCCTTTCAGACACAGAAGTAGTTTTCGGTACTCTGCCACACACAATGTGGGGGGGAGCGGAGCCTTCAGAATGCGGCATGCATTATTAACAACTGCCACATTCCCCGCGATCTGTTATTTATGACGGTCGGCCAAGAAACATCATGCTTGGTTTATGGAGAGATCAAAGAATTTTAAAGCCGCAAGAAGAAAAGGGAACAAACTTCTGCCATTTGGTGGGCTCACGGCCTTCCGTTCGCTATGCTGGTTTAGGCACGCAAAGTGGTCTCTTGCAGATATGACCGTGCCTTTTTCATTTAACAAGGTTTTGTTCCCTCCACGTACCTCCCTCTCTTTTCTGCAAATTTAAACGCAGTGTGGTGCCTTCTTGTTCTACCTTTGCAAAGCGCGCGCCTCAGCAGAACCAGGTGAGTCTGCTCAACACAGCCCCCTTTTAGAGAACATTTGGTTCTGCCCATTCAGGAAGTTTGCTCAATGCTCATTGAGTGTCTTCCAGGGACTCGTTTTCCGAGCAAGAATAAGCACGTCCTCTCTGAGCCAGCATGGTGTAACAGTGGGAGAATCTCACTGAGATCCAGGTTCAAATCTTTGTTTATTCACTTCATTCACACCCTGCCTCTCTCCTTCATGAGGATTCCAGAGAGCCCTCTCCAGGCTCTGCCCTCCCCTAAAATCTCCAAGGATTCTCCAACCCAGAACTGCTCAAAAGGGGCTCATGCAGTTGAATGCTCCTCATTTGGTGGTCGGGGGGGAATCCCTGCACTTAGAAAACTATCAGGGAGAAGGTTTCCAAGCCAAACTCCACCCTGACATGCTAGTTTTCTCCAATCAGGGATTTCCCCCCTTCTAATAGGAAGCCCACTCTACGGTTTCGGCACAGCCCGAGATCCGCTTGACTGCCCCAGCTGCTGCTTCTGTGAGAGACACACGGGGGGGGGGGGGTTGCGTATGGAGCCCTTCCCACTCCGCCTGCAAGCTCAGCTCCCTGTAAGCAGCACTCCTGTTTATCCAAACATCTCATTACCCAAATGTTTGGAGACACTGCTTCCGAGCCGCTCTGGATAAATGAAGCATACTGTAATAAAAGAAAATGAGGGTAACGGCAGTTCCCCCTCCCCTCCCTTCCCGGGGCTTTCGGAGAATAAATATATTCAAATATATTAATGACGCCGAACTGATCGGCGGAGAGGAGGGCAGACAGTAAAACATCTGGGCTGCGGGATGACAGGTCAAGAGAGGCAGGGAGGGATCTGCATGGTCGGGCTTCGAGAAACGGAGAGGGGAAGCCGGCAAAGTCATAGATTCCGCACCACGCAAGGAAAACGCAATTTCTGTTGCCAGGGGAAGAGCCAGGTGAGGGCTGTCGTGTTAAGAGGGGCATGGGCTGTGAGGCCGGTTCATTCACGCCCCTAGGGTTGCCAGTCTCCAAGAGGCAGGGGATGCCCCCCTGTTTCAGCTGAGCTTCAGGTGACAGAGCTCTGTCCGCCATGAGAAAATGGCCACTCTGGAAGGTGGGCTTAGTGGCATCCTGACCCGTTGAAGTCCCGCCCCTTCCCAAACTCCACCCTCCTCAGGCTCCACCCCCCAAATCCCCGGGTGTTTCCCAACCCAGTGCTGCTAACCCTCTAACCCCCAGTGTAAACTGGGTAGGGATTGGGAAATTCATGGCAATCTGGGGGCTGGGTTTGCAGGAAGCCGTTCCAGGCAGGGGATAAACTTAAAAATTACATTTCAACATGGAGAACCAATTCCTCCAGACTTAGATGCCGAGGTTTCGCCTGAAGGGAAATTTCGCATCAAGCGAATTGGACGCGAACCCTTTGGAAGGAAAGGGGATCTCAAACCGTGCTGAAATGAACCACAGTTCTCGAGGGGGAGGGCACCGGAAGAGCCCTACAGAAGAGGGCGCCGTGTTAGCGGAAGCAAGGTTTAGGGCGGAAGTCGTGGGATTTCCACATGCCACCCCAGCACTGGTGAGGGGAGACCTAGCTTAGCTTCTGCGATCAGATAAGATTGGGCTAACTTGAGCCATCCAGGCCATGGAAGGGTGGGACGTAATTGTGCTTTAATCGCCCATAACAAGGGGATGAAAGACTCACTCGCTGCTATTTATCTACCGTGTGATATAATTGCGAGCTCTTCCCGCTCTCTCTCTCTCTCGAGTTGTGACGTATCGATCCCCTTTCTGACCGCAGCCTCGAGCCATTGGATCAGCGGTGCAGAAATCCCAATAAAATAAACAAAACGCTTAAATGTCTTGTAAATTTGCTCTTCTATCCCCCCCACCCCACCGCCCCCAGCCTAGATTTCCCCAGTTTACACAAAAGTGACATTTGAGAGGGAATGAAATCCCTTTTTGGCAGGGAGTCGTATTAAACGAGACAAACAACAAGCCTCCGTGCTTGCAAAATTCCTGGGGGGGGGATTCTTGGACCTGCGGGGGCCGGAGCCTGAGGAGGGAGGGGCTTCACCCTCCAGAGCAGCCCTTTCCTCAAGAAGGACTCACCTCTGCAGACTGGAGATCAGATGGGATTCTGGGACATCTCCAGGCACCGTCCACAGGTTGGCCCTCGGCCTCAATGTACATAGATGGGGAACCGTCGAAAAGGACCAGGCAGCAGGTAAGGTAAAAGACCCCAGAGACGGGAGATCCGCTGCCAGTCAAGGCTCCTCGCGCTTCCAGGGGGCGTGGCAGGGAGGCATGATCGGTTGACGTCACTTCCTGGTCCCTCGAAGCCTGAAAAAGATTTCAGCGGGAACTCTGCAGTCACAAGGCTGGTCTAGACCCTCCACCTGAATCCAACCTAGTCCCGATTTCTTTTGTATTGATGAGGGGCCGACGAGGGGTCTCCAAGGAGGAGCCGCCGGGGAAGGAAAAAGGAGCATCCTTATAAACCAAAGGTGCCGAGTCGATATCTCACTGGCGGTGACCCACTGCAGTAAGATATGGGGCACCTCAACCTCCCACCCACTTCACTTCTCAGAGGAGCTAAAGGGGTGTGTGTGTGTGTGGGGGGGAAACTGTCTTAGTTTAACACCTTCTGTTCTTGCGTTATCCACTTGGGAGAGGCTTTCATCTTCCAGATGAAAGGGTGTTACCTTGTAGGCACTTAATTAAAACCACACGTTTTTTTGAAAAAAAAACCTCAAAACATCAAGTGCCTTCTTGGGACCGCCAAAGGAACAAAGACATTCCCAAGTGCGTCAAAAAGGAGACGGGGGACTGTGAAGAGGATATACACAGAGGACGTCTTACCGGCTCTCTTGTACTGGGACAGAAGGCACGGTGTTCATTTGGGGAGGGCTTTGCTGACCAAGCCCTGGACTGGTTAGCGTAGCCTAGCCTGATCTTGTCAGATCTTGGAAGCTAAGAAGGGCCGACCCTGGTTAGTACACCTCTCCACATCCCTTGCCTTGAAAACCCTATGAGGTCACTATAACTCAGCTGTGACTTGGCCAAAGACAAAAAGTGGTTTGCCAAAGGCCGGTTGGGTTTCAGCTCTGATCTGTGCGAATCCACCTCGGAATTTAACGCACGGTGCTCGCAGCCTGAAAAAGACGTTCTGAAAAGAATGAGGAACGTTAATTGCTGAACAAAATGCTGTCTAAGGGGCCTAATTAGTCCGGGATGGGAGAGGCGTTCTGTCGAAGAACTGCCTGTCTTACTCGGATCGCGTTCAGGAGCGGAAGAAGAAGCGGAAGGAGTGTGCTTGTAGTGAAAACCCGGGCTTCTGACAGATCTTAGACAAAGGGGCAACTTCCACACTGCAACTTCTCCTTACTTTAGTCTCCATCTCTGGATTGTACAAGGCCTACGCCTGTAGATGTTTCATCCGCGGTTTGCCAAAAGGGTTGCTACAAAGTCGAATTTGAATTTCAGATCAAGAAAGCCTTGCTGTGTACGGCTTATAAAACACAGAGAATGATACCAGGGCAAGGGTAACCAAACTGTGGCTCTCCAGATGACCATGGACTACTACAATTCCCATGAGCCCCTGCCAGGATGCGCTAGATGAGCCAGCGTGGTGTAGTGGTTAAAGCGTGCTTCTGGAGAGGGGTGGCCTCTAACCTGGAGAACTGGGTGACCTTAGGCCAGTCACAGTTCTCTTAGAGCTGTTCTCTCAGAGCTCTCTCAACCCCACCTACCTCACAGGATGTCTCTTGTGGGGAGAGGAAGGGAAGGCAATTGTAAGTCGCTTTGAGACTCAGAGTAGTGAAAAGCAGTGTCCCCCATCTCTCCTGCCGTTGAGGCTTTTTGTCCACGCAATGGCACCTACACGGAAAAATGTTTTGAATAATTTCGGAAGGAGGGAAAGAAACTTAAGCAGGGACTGTATTTCTCCATGAAATGACAGGAACTAAATAAGCGGTGATGAAGTTAATGCACGGGACATACAGAAGAGTTGTAAATCATACAGGCAGGCTAGGGAGGAAATATATACATAAATATATATATAAAGAACCACAACAGGCATCAAGCCCAGCCATTGAAAGTGATGTGTGGAATATATTCAGTGATGGTCATAAAAGAGCGTTTTGCAAGAGCTTGTTCATGACAACAGAGATATACAGAGGGCGGGACGGGGCGGGGGGAGCGAGGCACAGAATCCATCAAACGTACAATATTAGCACCATTAGATTCTTGGGCACATCTTGAGCCCTGCATAAAATCATGGAGCGGCCAGAAGACGCATGGCATAAACTTTTAGCATCCCACGACCAAGACCTCTGAGTTTTTGATTGTATCAGAGGTTTCTCTGTTGGGATTCAGGGATAAAGGACTTCGAGCAGGGCGAGGGGGGGGGTGCAACTTGGTTTTTATATATGATTATGACAACTACGGCCGTGGGGACTGTTCTGTGCTGGAGGGGGTGGGAAGGGGAAGGGCTCTACATGGGTGTGCACCCAGCCATGCTTCCCTGCCATGTCCTGCACGATGGCGGCACTTTTGGGCTTTCTCGAAGCCTGGAGAATATTCCAGAGGTTTCTCAACGGGGAAAAAAATTGAGCAAGGCCGTTTTGGAATGTGTCGTTACTTGCTCTTTACAAATCATCAAGAGCTTCGGGGTATTACAAAGTTGCTAGCAGCACTCTATAAATAAAAATATAAGTCCCAGGAATTGTACACTATTATCATCGGAAGCTTTACGTACACAATGCCCAAGAACCCTTGGGAAACTCACACGAATCCCCAGGTTTCCCCACCACCCCGAGTTTAGAAAAGCTCTTTGCCATTTTGGATCAGAGTTGCCATCCCAGATCTCCAGCTACCCCCTGGAGGTGGGCAGCCTGCATCGGGGGGCGCAGGGCCTTTTTGGTAGCGGCCCCCAGCCCCCCGCAGCCATCGCCCGCTGGAATATCTGCTCATCTAATTTCTCCAGAGGCACCAGGCGGTGACGTTTCCCGCCCCGCTGTTCTCCGCAGACATTAATTAGCACGACGTGATTGATTCGTGCCGAATCCTCGGTCGCTGGCTTGGCGACGGCGTTTCAATTGCCGCTCGGAATGGTTGGCTTTTCAAGCTATTGGTTGTTTTGAAAAACGGATCTCGGGTTGTCAATTAAGGGGGAGTTGTTTGCGTCGTCTGTGCAAGGCCGGCCGACGTGCTACTTAAGAATGTTTTGAAATAACGGGTGGAACGACAGCCTTAAACTGCTTTTCAACCATTAACATTCAGCGTCGTCAACTCTGAGTGGGGAAGTACCGGGAGGTGTTGGGGGTGGAGCCTAGGGAGGGTGGAGCCTCAATGGGGTGGGATGCCCTAGAGGTCACCCTCCAGAATCGCCGTTTCCCAGAGGGGAACGGATTTCTGTCACTCTGGAGACCAGTTATAATTCTGGGAGGTCTCCAGCTGCCGCCTGGAGGTTGGCAACCCTGGACATTCAGAATCTCAACCAAAGGAGTCTGGGGACTGTAGTTTTTTTGGGGGGGAGGGGAGGGGTTGTGGAGCATGAGAGCACAGCCCCAGATGTTCCCAAGCTGCCATTCCCAGGTTTTCTTAGGAGGCCCTGTGAGAACCAAGCCACAATCATAGAGACTATCCTAAAATGAGGGTTACACAATCTCCCCTGGCCACTGTGGGGGTCAGAGGGGTATGGTGGCCAGGTTCGGGTTGGGAAATCCCTGAAGATTTGGGGCTGGAACCTGGGGAACTCTAAGTCCCAGTTGGAGGCTGACATGGATGCCTAAAACTCCAATTTTCTACTTTTTGTACAGTTGCTCTGAGATGCAAGAATTTATTTAGCAATGAGGGTGAAATAGCTCCAGGTACATACATATCTGGCTGAGAAACATGTCACATATTTGTTTGGGGGTGGAGGCTGGATTTCGGAAGAGAAAGACTGCAGATCAAGTTGGGCATGTGTCCCCTGGAGTCTGAAGAGGTTTGGGTATGACATAATCAATCAACCAATCAATCAATCAATCAATTATATTCTTATATCCCACCCTCCGTGGTAACTCAGGGCCGGCAACAGCTGGGTTAAAACCATCAGCTTTGAAAAGCCGGTAAAACATTCTAAACATTGTATCGGCCTCCCACCGATAAATATATTTAAATTTTTAATTCATGTTCCAAATGGACTTTTCTGGTCGAGATGGCAGGAGCAGAATTTCTCGTTCTGTACCGAAACAGTCTTTTTACAGATTCAGGCTTCATCTCCTGGGAACGGAGCAGTTTTTAGAGCTTAAAGGAGGATGTAGAATATTTTTTCCCCCTTCTGCCTTTCACAAAAAAAAAAGAAAACCAGATTCCGAGAAGTTAGCCGTTTGACAAATGCAGTAACCGGAGGGCCCTTTTGCTGAAAACATTCCGTATTATATAAGCTTGACAGATACCAGAGCTCAGGATTCTGGAATGGATGGCTCTTCCGTAGGGTTGCCAACCTCCAAGCAAGGTCTAGAGCTCTCCCAAATATTCCCATGAATCACCAGGCAACCAAGATCCGTTCCCCTGGAGATAGTGGCAGCTTTGGAGGGTAGATTCTGGAAGGATAAGAGGCGATTTTTATACCCCCGTTATTGTTATCCAAGAGAGTCTCAAAGAGGCTTACAATCGACTGAACATCTCTTGTCCTTGACCTGGATAGCTCAGGAAACCCTAGCAGGGTTTACCCTGGTTAGCAGTTGGATGGGAGAGCCTCAAGGAATACCAGGGTTGTGTCGCAGAGCAAACCAAATGTCCCTTGTCTTGGAAACCCTACGGGGGTTGGCAAAAGTCAGCTGTGACTTCCCACCAACAAAAAGAGAGAGGTGTTTGAACGTATCCCCCAGCGGGGTTCACTTGATATGCTTCATGTTCGGCAGAGCTGTCCTACCAAATGGTTGAAGCCTAAAAGCACCTCTGAGTCACATGGGCCTTGCTGTCACAGCCCCAGTTGCATGTCATCTGGGGCCAGCAAGGCTTCTCTGGCCCCTCTCTCCTTCCTCACCATTGCAATTTCAGAATGGGCCACGAAGAATGAGATTATTTTTAGATGTTCCAGATTTTCAATGATTTATTGTCTACTGCATCGATATATATATTTTTTTCTTCTCCACCTTTTATTCTGAGTCCTGAGTCCGAAAAGAATAGGCGGTTGACAGATGCAGTAAATAACAGCTATTATTGTTTTTCAATTTTTTTGTGACCGTGGTGTGAATTCCCGGACTCTAACTCTTCCACTCTCTCTCTCCTGTCGCTCTGTCTCCCCCTGCAGGTGAAAGATAGGATGGTGGCGGGTGAGCTGAGTATGTATAGCCCAATCCTGGCCTGCTGGCAGCCGATTCTCCTCTTGATGTTGGGGTCCATCCTCTCCGGCTCTGCCACGGGCTGCCCGCCCCGCTGCGAGTGCTCCGCTCAGGAACGTTCTGTGCTGTGCCACCGGAAGCGTTTCTTGATGGTCCCGGAGGGCATCCCCACCGAGACAAAACTTTTGGACCTGGGGAAGAACCGCATCAAGACTCTCAACCCGGACGAGTTTGCCAATTTTCCTCACTTGGAGGAGCTGGAGTTAAACGAGAACATTATCAGCGCCATCGAGCCGGGGGCTTTCAATAACCTCTTCAACCTCAGGACTCTGGGTCTCAGGAGCAACCGGCTCAAACTGATCCCCATCGGGGTGTTCACCGGACTCAGCAATCTAACCAAGTTGGACATTAGCGAGAACAAAATCGTGATCCTCCTGGATTACATGTTCCAGGACTTGTACAACCTCAAGTCCTTGGAGGTTGGGGACAATGACCTGGTTTACATCTCCCACCGCGCTTTCAGCGGCCTCAACAGCTTGGAGCAGCTGACGCTGGAGAAATGCAACTTGACCTCCATCCCAACGGAGGCGCTGTCCCACTTGCACAGCCTGATCGTGCTGCAACTGCGCCACCTGAACATCAACGCCATCAGGGATTACTCGTTCAAGAGGCTGTACAGACTGAAGGTCCTCGAGATCTCGCACTGGCCATACCTAGACACCATGACATCCAACTGCCTGTACGGGCTCAACTTGACGTCCTTGTCCATCACCCACTGCAACCTGACTTCCATCCCTTACGTCTCCTTGAGGCATCTGGTTTATCTCAGGTTCCTCAACCTGTCTTACAACCCCATCTTGACCATCGAAGGCTCCATGCTCCACGACCTCCTCAGGCTCCAGGAGATACAGCTGGTCGGGGGCCAGCTGGCCGTGGTGGAGCCGTACGCCTTCCGGGGCCTCAACTACTTGCGGATCTTGAACGTCTCCGGTAACCTCCTGAACACCTTGGAGGAGTCGTCCTTCCATTCAGTCGGGAACCTGGAAACGCTCATCATCGACAACAACCCCTTGGCTTGCGACTGCCGCCTTCTCTGGATCTTCCGGCGGCGCTGGCGGCTGAATTTCAACAAGCGGCAGCCGACCTGTGCCACGCCCGAGTTTGTCCAGGGGAAAGAGTTCAAGGATTTCTCCGAGGCCCTCCTGCCCAACTACTTCATCTGCCGCCGATCCCGCATCCGGGACCGCAAGCCCCAGCAGATCTTCGTGGACGAGGGTCACACGGTGCAGTTCGTCTGCCGCGCGGACGGGGACCCGCCCCCCGCCATCATGTGGCTGTCCCCGAGGAAGCACCTCATCTCGACCAAAACCAACGGGCGGCTCACCGTCTTCCCTGACGGCACGCTGGAGGTGCGGTATGCCCAGATCCAGGACAACGGCACCTACCTATGCATCGCCAGCAACGCCGGCGGCAACGACACCATGCTGGCGCACTTGCACGTCCGCAGCTACTCCCCCGACTGGCCCCACCAGCCCAATAAGACCTTTGCTTTCATCTCGAACCAGCCCAACGAGAGTGACACCAACAGCACGCGCACCACCGTGCCTTTCCCCTTTGATATCAAGACCCTCATAATTGCCACCACGATGGGCTTCATCTCCTTCCTGGGTGTCGTGCTCTTCTGCCTGGTGCTCCTCTTCCTCTGGAGCAGGGGAAAAGGCAACACGAAGCACAACATCGAAATCGAGTACGTCCCGCGCAAATCCGACGCGGGCATCAGCTCTACCGCTGATGCGCCGCGCAAGTTCAACATGAAAATGATCTGACGGTTCTTTCGACGACGACGACGACAACAACAAAAAAGCAATCGATTAAACTCAGTAAGGGTTTTTTTTTTAAACAAAACAAAGTCAAAAAGAGATAACGGTGCATCAAAGATACCGAGCGCTCTTCTCTCGGCGCCCGGCTCCCGCCCCGCCCTTCGTCCCCATTTCCCCCCACAGCCCCGCATCACTTCTCTCTCCTTGTCCTCTTTGTGATAACGTTCTGCCGACGTCCCCAGAACTTCCCGTGTTTGTAGGGCGTATTCTGACGGGATTCCGGGCGTCCATCCTTTCCGACGACAGGTTTTAAAATAATCCCAAAACAACCATCGACGGCAACAAAAGACAAAAGTTACAAACTTCCGCTGTAACTTTTTGTGGTTTCAATAATGACGGATTTTTATGAAAACTTGAAATAATAAAAAGAACTATTTCCTATAGATAGTTGGAATGCAAAATCTCGACTTCTTGATCTGTCCCATTCCTTTTCTGTCTCTGATTGCTGCGGGGAGTGTGTGTATGTGTGGGGTGTTGTTCTTGTTCTTGTTGTTCTTGTTTTTCCATGTTCTCCTTCCTGTGGAAACAGTTCTTCATCCTGAGTAGAAAGGGAAATTGGGGGCCCATACAATAAACGAGGCTATACCCCAGTTAAAGAAGTAAGTCAATAAATACTGAATATTTTTGGCCACGCCATTGTAGATGACGGTGCATATTTCAAGTCAAGGACTTCCCATCAATTCCAGCCTGGGGCTTTAACTGGAGATGCTTGGGATTGAACCGCTCTTCAAAAGAGAGGTCGCTTTCCTCACCCCTTTCTTTCCTACAATAGGCTTTTAATAGGGGGTTGGACTAGATGACCCAGGAGGTCCCTTCCAACTCTATGATTCTAAGAAGAAGTTGTTCTCACTACATCCGTTCCCCATTAGCACCATTTTCTATTTACATCTCAGGTCAGCTGTCTCCAGATGCAAGGAAGCACCCAGCGAGCTAGGAATGACTCATTCTGCTCTAAATAGGGTAACTCTGTATATCCAAGCTGTTTCTTTCTTTCTTTCGCTTCTTTGCTCTGTCCTCGTTGATCCTAGAGAGGTAATACAGTAGGAAACAATCACAAAAAATGTTAAGAACCAGTGAGTTCTCAAACTAGGCTGGAGTTGTGAAAACGTAAGAAGTGGACCACTGGCCTGATCCGGCAGGGCTCTTCTGATGTTCTTGGGAAGGCCTCAGCCTCTCTGCCCTGTTGCTGGCCCTCCAGAGGAACTGGTTGGCCCCTGGGTGAGGGCTAGATGGACCATAGGCCTGTCAATGGCTTTCATCCATGGTGGACAAATGAAACCTCCATACTTGGAGGCACTGTACCAGATGACTTCAGGGCCACAAGCTTGGCCCTCCGTATCTCATTTGTCTGGGTGGCCAGTGTGGAAAAGACACTGACCCTCCCATCAGCCTTAAACTTTCTGGAGGTTCCAGTACCCCATGGAAATCTCAGTCCCACGCTAGGCCTCGGATTCTGAACGACCGATTCTTCCGCTGAGAACCGGCAGAGAACCTTCCACCACTTTCCTTTGGGCCTTTGGGACCAGCCGGCTCCCTTTCGGTTCCTGCAGACCCCCTTCTCTCCGAGGGGGGTGGCTGCAGAGAGAGGTGGTGGCAGATGAGGCCGCTGGGCTTCGAAGGAGCTGTCCAGTCGCCCGTTGCACACGCTGTCGGCTCTACCCAAAATAACTCCTCTCTCCCTTTGGATTTTCTGTCCTCGGATTTCCGGAGGGAGCCATTAACAAGGCTGTCCTCCTTCTCCAGCCTTCATCCCGGAATCTTTCAACAGCATCGCAATACCTCCCGTGAATTTTTTTGTCCGTGACAGCTGATAAGGCTGCCTCGGGCATTTCCCTAGGCTTTCGGCTGCCACAGAAGTTGGCAGGTTAAAAATCTGGCTACAGGAGAGAGCACAAAAACAAGACCCGCCAAACGCCACCGAAGGTGCACGTGACAGCGGCTGCAACACAGGAAGCCGTGTTGTTGACCAAATTTAAATGTGCACAGGGGTGCAGCGCGTGTCTGCTTCAAATAATAAAATAGTCTTATTAAGAAGAGAAACAACGTTGTGAATAGGAGAGGAGAGAGGGTCCTGACTGACCGTTTAACTGTTCTTCGGGAGGCGAGCAGGGAGGAAGTGATCTCAGAAGAGCAGGAAGTCTGCAAGGGAGCCAATCAGGACATGGCAGAAAGTTCTTAATCTAAATATGCAAATTACACCTCATCTCTGATGCCCCCTGTAGGATATTCTTCATAGCCTGTTGAATCACAGGGATCGTTTCTCATGGAGGAAATGGCAGATATGCTGGGCGGGCTGGAGGCAGAATTTGGGACGGGGAGGGAATCCACCACGGAATCTACCTTCTAAAGCAGCCATTTGCTCCAAGGGGATTGATCCCTGTTCCCTGGAGAACAGTTCTCATGCCAGGAGATCCCCAGCCAGAGTCTGGAAGTCTGGAAGCCATTCTTGCTGACCACTCTCTCTCTTTGTGTCCCCTCTTGAAACTCTGCCCCCAAATCTCCAGGAATTACCCAAACCAGAGTTGGTAACCCTCCCTCCCACTCTGCTCATCTGGGAACCCACTGACCCGTATCTTTATCTCACTATTTTCTCCTAACACCACCCCACCTTGCTTTGAGGACTTCAGGGGAAAAGATGTGGGCACAAATTGTGCTCTTTATTTTCTTTTAAAGGATGGTTGCTTTTTCCACAGGAGAAGCCACACTGAGTTCTGCGAGGCAGGAAGGAGACTAAGAAATATTTTTAAATAAAAGGAAGGAAGGAAGGAAGGAAGGAAGGAAGGAAGGAAGGAAGGAAGGAAGGAAGGAAGGAAGGAAGGAAGGAAGGAAATCTTACCCACCTCGATTTAAGCTTCCCCAGTCAGCTTCCCTTGACGTGAGAACCCTCATATGACGCGGGATATACATAAACAAATTGAGCGGACAATCAAGGCGTAAGTAGCCTCACCTACCTCGCAGGGCTGTTGCGAGGATAAAAGGGGGAGGAGGATGTAAGATGTTCTGGGTCAGTATTGCGGAGAAAAATGGGGAACGGAAGGGGAGGGAGGAGGGAATTCTAGAAGGACGAAGAAACAAAGAAACTGAGTGGACAATCAGGATGTAAGTAGTGTAACCTACCTCACAGGGCTGTTGTGAAGATAAAAGAAGGAACAAAGAACTCCGTACACGCCCATCCTGAGGAACACGAAGGCAAGCTGGGACAAAAATATGCCGGACAGTAAGTAGTAGTAATAATAGTAGTAATTTATGAAGTGTTATAGCCCCAGGCCTTATCATCCTACGATAAACAAATCAAAACAACAGTCAAACGTGACGGCCTGGCCAGAGAGAAAGGGAAGCAGGTATTGCTGAGCAATCTGGATTCTTCGCTTGCCTGTAAATGAGCCGGCTGCGGTATTCCTCTCGTTGACGGTTAAAACGAGGAAACAACCCTCTCCCCCCCTTCCCAAGTTTTCCTGAATTATTTTTCTCCCCCTTCCCGGCAATTAGCCAGGCCGAATCTCAAAGCCACGGAAGCAGCCACTGGCGGGCAGGTGTCGCAGAGATCCATGTTGTTTCCGACTGGCTATTAACGCAGGCAATTTGCCGCCGCTTTTATAATTGACTTCCAGTTATCCCTTTTTAATACCGCAATTAAAGGACTTAATTCGGCAAGCGCGGAAGACAGGGGGGAAGGGAGCCCCGAGAGACATTTGGTGCACGCTGCAGTGTCCCCGCTATCAAAGGACGGGATCAGGAGGCATTTGTTGTGACGAAGGGACATAAAACCCATCAAAGTCCAGGTTACAACGAGCGCACCAGTGCCAGGGTCATGCCGAGCATCTCCTCCAAGTAGACCTGCTACCCTGACCTGGAGGGCCCAGGGTTTTGATGGCATCAGATCTTGGAAGCTCAGCAGGGTCAACCTTGGTTGGTAGTTGGACGGTAGACCCCCAAGGTAGTGCCGGGTTGGTATGTAGAGGCAGGCGACAGACGACCCCTTCTCGTTGGCTCTGTCCCACTTTTCCAACTGATCTCCAGGACTCCCCTGGAGGTTGGAGGGCAGGAGAAGGTTCCTGTGGGCAGCACAGAAGAAGACCCGCAGGAATGGCTTGAAGCTGCATGTCGGACGATACCGGCTAGATATCAGGAAAAACATTCTCAATGTCAGAGTCGTTCAGCAGGGGAATGGGCTGCCTAAGGAGGTGGCGGGCTCCCCCTCGCTGGCGGTATCCAAGCAGCAGCTGGGTAGGTACTTATCCTGGATGCTTTGGGGTGATCCTGCATTGAGCAGAGGGTTGGACTGGATGGCCTCTACAACCCCCTCCGATTCTAGGATTCCCTGCTCGGATCCTTCCAGCGCTTACAGGAAAGGCTCTGCGCGTTTCCCACTTTGACAGATCCACCCCTGCCGGTGCCTAGATCCTCACATCGGGTTCCGCTGAAGGTTTCCTCTGATCACCTCCCAGGGAGCCCAAATCTCAGCTTCTCTCCTCGGATCTGAAGGCAGGGAGGAAATTGTCTCCTTCGGCCTTCCTTCCGGCAGAGGCAGGTTTATCTCCCATCGGGGCAATGAATCAAAGTCCGAGGAAACCAACCACAGATTGTTATTAAGATCTTGTAAACGAATTGCGGGAGCTCTCCCCGGGCTTTGACGGGGGGAGGGGGGCGGTGTCAAGTAGAAATGTTGTCACCGAACCTCTGGAGAAAAGGAAAGGCGATCCCCAGGGAGAGGGCAGCGGGTTCTTCTTGGTCCAAAAGGTTCAATTTTGAATGGTCCTCTCGCCACCGACATTAGGAGCTCTCGTACCTCTTGCCCACAACACAAGGCAGGCAGTGCGATGTTGTGTATAGAGGGTCAGCTTGGGATTTGGGAGAGCCAGGTTCGAATCAGAGCAGTGGCCCATCCAGCCCAGCCTCCTGCCTCACCCAGGGGCCAACCGGTTCCTCTGGAGGACCAACAACAGGGCAGAGAGGTTGTGGCTTTCCCTCCTTGGATTTTCCCAACCTGGATCTGGCCACTGCTTGCTCTCTGAATCTTTCTTGTCCTTGCAAGAAGATCCCAGTGGCTCAAATGCCAAGCCTGCCAGCTGGGTGGGAGATCATAGTCTCCCTTTGGTGTGTCTTTCCAGCAGGTCTGCCTTCCTCTTCCTCCTGAGAGGCTTTCATCCCATTTCCCCAGCCCCACCTTGCTCAACTTTCCTATTAACCCCCAATGACGATAAATTGCGGATTTCAAGAGCAAGGGGGACGTTTATTCTGCACTCTGCGGCAGGCCCAGAAATTGCCTGCTGGACGCTTCTATTTCTTTTCCGCCTCTCCGTCAGCTTTAATCATGTCGCAGCCCAGAGAAGAAAGGGGAAGAGGCTTTCAGAGAAAGGTCCCCGTAGACAGCGTTGGAGCGCAGGGGAGGGCGTAGACCCCATTGCTTTTCTTCAGGCCGGGGTTCGAAGGCCTTATGTTACCTGCTGGCCGTCCAAAATCCTATCGGGGATGTTGGCTTCCATTGTGGCAACAAACCAAAGGCACAAACTTTACCTGTTGTGTGTCAGCCTGTCGCTCAGCTCATCAAGATGCTGGCATCTTCGGTGATTCAGTGATTCTCATGCATAAGGTTGTAGGCCCTCCAGAAGGATGGGGAATGAGAGGGGCTGTGGATTCGTGGAAGATACTCTGTCTGGCATGCGGAAGGTCCCAAGTTCAAATCCCGTTATCTCCAGTTAAAAAGTACCAGGTGCCGTGAAAGACGTCTGCCTGGACAGCAGCTACCATGCAGATTTTGATGGGCTGAGGGTATAATTCAGTATAAGGCAGCTTTGTGTGTTCATGGCCAATAGGGGAAGGGCGGGGACTCAGTGGCAGAGCCTCAGGGATTCAGGAGGTCCCCGGTTCAATCCCCGGCAACTCCAGACAAAAGGGCCAAGCAGCAAGGGATGGGAAAGATCTCTGCTTGGAAACTGGGAGAGCAGCTGCCGGCCTGAGTAGACAGTCTTGACCTCAAAGGACCGAAGATCTGACTTGGTTGAAGGCAGCTGCAGGGGTTCACTCGTTTTGAGAACGTCAAAATATTGGTCAAAGACAGGAGGCTCTTCCAAGGAGGGAGGGAGAGATTGAATGAAGCCTAAAGGCATGTGTTTGACTCCCCCCTCTCCGACAGGGGAACGGAGACGGTTGCCGCACCCCACATCCGAAAAATTATATCTTGAGTATTTGATCATTCCCCTGGATTTGGAGACATTTACGAGCCTTGTAAAAAGGATGCCGGGGGGGGGGGAGGGAGGAAACAGGATGACAAATCTCAAGCCGTTAAATGTAGTTTATTCCTTCTCCGGCTGCACTCTTCTTCCCGTGGGGAAAAGAAAAGCCCAGCCATATCTTTTACCCAAGACCTGAGGATGCCAGCCTCCAGGTGGGACCTGGGGATGTCCTGGAATTAGAGCTGGTCTCCAGACTAAAGAGGCCAGACCCCCTGGAGAAAAGAGCTGCTGTGGAGGGGGGGCTTTGTAGCATTAGACTCCACTGAGGTCCCTCCCCAAAACTCCCTCCCACTCCTTGCTCCACCCCAAAGTGGGAGGGCGTCTGAAATTCTGTCCCTACTGTTGGACCTCCAGATGGTGCCCGGATTTTGTCACACCTCTGTGTAACACAGCATGTCGGACTGGATGGACCATTGGCCTGAACCAAGATGGCTCCCCTTCTGTTCCTAAGGCCGGGATCCTGCCACTGCTTGCACCTAGTCCTAATTTGAATCCAGTACCACACCAGCTTCATGAGCCTGACCCCACCTGCCTTCCCACCAAGCAGACACATCTTCTTTTCTGCCACTCGCCATCCCGCCATGTTGCTCTCTCTCTCGGTTCCCGTCTGCTGCTTCCCACCCCGCATCTTGCGCCTGCCTTTCCCCTGAGCGGAGGCCGTGGGCTGCCTCCCCTTTCCCGGCCCGCAAGGAGAAAGCAAGAGTTACGAGCACCGAGTAGGGAACGACATTTATGGGCACGGGGCTCCTTGACCTGCCCGTAAATCCCACTGGCTATTCGATACCTTTTATTATGACTGCGCACACAATGGGAGGGGGGGGCGGTCTTTCCTGACCAATCAGCTCGGCTCTTCCCATGTCTCCTGGGCACCTTGTGCCAAGCCGGGATCGCCTCTCGGCTTAACCGTTAAAATGATTTTCGGCCTAGGAAGCAGAAGCCTGCAGATTGGAGAATCCATTTCTCCCCTCGCCACTGCCAAAGGGGGTCACCTCCCCCAGCATCCAGATTAGAGAATCCCTTCGAAGGACATGGACAAAACGGAGAGGGTGCAGAGGAGAGTGACAAGGGTGATGCGGGGCCTGGGGACCAAGCCCTGTGAGGAAAGGCTGAAGGACTTGGGAAGGTTCAGCCTGGAGAAGAGGAGGTGGAGTAGGGACAGGGTGGCTCTCTTGAAGGATTTGAAAAGTTTGCACTTGGAGGAGGGCAGGGAGAAGTTCCTCCACAGGACCCACAGTGATGGCCACCCCTGCTAGAAGGTAAACTGTAGCAGCCCTACCAAAACGCAACAAGCTCATCCTATAGACATGTCTCGCGAGAGTGCCATAGGGACATCATCCACAGTCCTGTGCCAAGCACTGGGCATCTCCAAAACTTGGGGGCAGGAGGTGGGAGGGAATCATTCTTACTCATAAATCTCCTCCGCCGTAAACTTTCTGCTCTGGGCCTCCCTATCCTCCAAACGCTTTTGCATTTACGGCGGCTGCGGGTTTTAATAGCCAGGCCCTTTGTTTTATGTTCATATTCCTGCGGCTGCAGATAGATTTGCGATAATTCCGCCGCTAGGTGATTAAAGCCCATAAACGTTGCTCTGCCTCTCTCGCCGTCGTCCGCAGAATTTGAAGCAATCAAAAGCGAACTGGAAAGCATCAGGCGCGTAGCAAGACCCCGGGGATGGAGCGTGTCCATTTCCCAGCTCCCTCGTCAGTAGGCAGGGCGTGGAAAGAAATATTCAGCCAGGGTCAGCAGTTTCCTAAACCCTTCCACCCTTAAAACGTGCTAGGGTTGCAGCCGAGGGCAGTAAAAAAAACAAACAAGGAATTATAATAAAGTATTCGCACAATAGACACAGTGGGAGGGCGTAAAGCACGGGGCGTGGTTTTATGACGTTCTGAAGAAACAAACAATTTCGGTGGTCCACGCACAGAGGTTCCAGAGGTGCGTTAGCAGCCCTGAAGTGGATCTGAGATGGTTCCTTCAGAATTAAGCCGCCTCTTAGGAGGGAGGGAGGGGATTGCTGGAGAAAGCGCTTGCTAACGACTCAGCATTACAAGCTTGTTTTCGGACTCTGTTTTTTTAGTCTCCAAAGGAGTCTCCAGCAGGCCATGTGTGTCTTAAAGCAGCTGACAAATGCCTTCCCTCCCTCTCCCCACAACGGACACCCTGTGGGGCCAAGAGAGCTATCGGAGAACCATGACTGGCTCACAGTGATCCAGAAGGTCTCCTGAGTCTTAAGGCAGCTTTGCCTTTCCCTCTCCCACACATACACCCATGCTAAAAAAGAATCCAGCCCCAGGTATCACAAAGACGTGCAAAACACTGTGGCAGTGCTCCGTAAATCCTGCATGGGAAGGCGTGGCGTGAGTCCAAGGGTTTAAGCGCTCCAGCGGTCTTGTCACGACGCTCGATCCGCAGCGATTATGCGGAGAGAGAACAAGGCCGCGTCGAGAAGCTGCCGACTCCCGCGAGCCGCGCCTCCTTCCGGATACAAAGTGGGCAATAACACGCGTCGCTCTCCAGTTGCCTGAAATTTATTCCGCGAGAACTTTAAACAGCCCCATCCATAAAACTCTATTTCCCCAGCAACATCTTTCATCGTGCATTAAACCTACAGCATCCGCGGAGGAGCTGAAAGAGCTGCCTTCGGAGGAAGTGCGGCATTTGCGAGACGGATGGCCCCATTCGTGGGACACGCTGCCACCGCTGCGTTCCAGGGCCACTTAGAACATTTCGCAGACGAGTTCTCAGCCCGTGCGGAAGCCGTAGCGCTTCTAAATGCAAGGGGTTTTTTTTAATTAAAAGAATCGTCACTGTGGAAGCAAATGTGCTGAGGCCTAGCATTAATTACCCCTAGGGATCTCGGTCTGTAGGAATCCAAGAATTCGAGTGAGGTTTAAGGGTTTCTCAAAAGAACCTTCCCGTTGTTAGATTGAGTGGCAGACCATACCTGGACATAAGGGCGGGGGGGCGGGATGCTACACAAATGTGTGGTTCTCAACCTGGGGGTTGAACGACCCTTTCACGGGACTCGCGGCAGGGTGAGCACCTTGTCTGGGGAGGGGTGGCGCTGCCACTGTTGCTGGTCCTCCTGCAGGCACCCGTGCTTGGCCACTAGCCACTCTAGCAGTGCTCTCAATGGCATTAACCTTTGTTGACACGCACCAAATGAGAGGAACGTCCAGCTGCCAAAGCACATCGAAAGTGCATTATCCTACGTGTGCGGAATGAGCCCTGGATCCGGAAAGCTAACTGAGGTTGGCCTCGAGTAGCATTTGGATGGGAGACCTCCGAGGTGAACTAGGGTATGACGCAGAGGCAGGCAATAGCGAACCACCCCTGGACATTACTCGCCTGGCTGCCGGACAATCCAGCCCTTGTAAGATCTCCTGGTTATAGCGCGCACAAACGCCGTACGATGAATAAAGAGCGTGATCCACCCTGAGCTGATCCATCCACCCTGATCCATTCCAGGAGCCGTCAGTCGCTCTGCTGGAACATTACACTATATCGGGTAACGGCCTGCTTCTAGTTCATCACAATCTACCCTTATTTCTCCTGTTTCTCCCTCCTGCCCACGACTCTTCCTTTAGTTCATTACCCCTAGCGGAGCTTAGCGACGTTGAGCGACGTTTTCTGGGCTCTTGCATAGCTGAACTAATTAGCACGGTACGAAGGGGGAGGGGGAATACCCTGGAAGATAATTAGAGAACCCATTGGAAGTGGAGAATCTAGGGCACATCTCCTTAAATAAAGGCAAGGCGGGATCTTCGCACACCGTCGGTGACCCGGCTGCCGGCCCTCGCGAGTAATTACACCATCCTGCCATCTTCCAAGCTGGTGGTTTTGCGGTGTTGTTAACAGGTGGTGGTGGGGAGGGTGAATTTGCTGATGGTTAAGCCCCCAACAAACTAGCAGATTGAATATTCGCAGTACCAGATGGGGTGTAGTGGTTAAGAGCGGCAGATTCTAATCTGGGGAACCGGGTTTAATTCCCCTCTTCCCCTCCTCCTCCACGAACAGCCAGCTGGGGAACCTTGGGCCAGTCACAGTTCTCTCAGAGCTGTTCTTGCAGAACAATTCACTCAGAGCTCCCTCAGCCACACCTCAAATGAAACTTTGTGGGCTGCAAAGGTGCCTCTAGACTCAAAATTTGTTCTCATGAAAAGTCAGTAAAGATCCCTAATTTTCTGTTCTCTCTCTCTCTCTCACACACACACACACACACACACAATCTTTCAACTCAGTTCAAAACTGCACAGATCTCATTTCACGGCAGAGAAATTATCCTCTTTGGAGGTTAGGTAACTATATCTTGGCTCTCTTGTATATGTGCGGAATTTTCCAAAAGAATAAGAAAGACAGAAATTAGTCGAAGCTAATCTTGATTATTTTTGGCAAGTGTAGCAGAATGAGAAGAATGGGTTTAAAACTTGCTTCTTTTTTTATCCGCAAATCTGTCTGAGCTCCCCAAAAACCCCTTTGCTCGCCATCTGTAGCCCAAAGGACTTTGGCTTCTCAGAGTTACCGTTGGAATCCGCGTAATTAATCAATTACGTTTAATAATGACAATCTGACGCTCTTCCGCTTAGGTTGACTCAAAATACCCATTCACAAGCATTCGGTTGAGATCCCGGGGGCAGCTGGTTTTTATGAGCAACTCGGACAAAATCTCCGCGGATCACGACAGTGTAAATGGCTCTGTTTTTAATCTTTTTTTTTTAAGCCTCTGTTTTTACAGGGCTGTGTTTTAATATCGACAGGCAGCCGGCGTCGAGGATTAAAAGTTGTTAATAATTACTATTCTTTTGTAACAGTATTAATAACACCTCTCCCTTTGAACCAAAACAGTGAGACTCAACTTGTTCAGATCTTCAAACGGGTGGTTATCGGGGATAAACAATGTGCGTACGTACCATGTACTTACAACCAATGGATGGCAGCCTCAGAGGGCGGCTTTCAAGGCAAGGGAGAAGTAGAGGTGGTGGGCCATGGCCTTTCTCTGCAGATGGGCCACTGGTCTGACCCAGCAGGGTTCTTCTGATGTTCTTAGGAAGGCCTCAGCCTCTCTGCCCTGTTGCTGGTCCTCCAGGGGAACTAGCTGGCCCCTGTGTGAGATGGGAGGCTGGACTAGATGGACCACTGGTCTGGTCCAGCAGGGTTCTTCTGATGTTCTTAGGAAGGCCTCGGCCTCTCTGCCCTGTTGTAGGCCCTCCAGAGGAACTGGTTGGCCCCTGTGTGAGATGGGAGGCTGGACTAGATGGACCACTGGCCTCTTCTTACGTTCTACCATTGATAAACAACTACTGCACAGCTGTTCGACACAGTTCTGAAGAGGAACAGAGACGATCAAAAGCTTCCCTCACCAAGAATCAAAGGCATCCCCAACCCAGCTAAGTTTGCTTGGTGCTCGTCCTTCCGTTGACATTCCTGGGCTGCCTAATTGGTACGAGGAAGAAATTATCACAGGGGAAAGGGAAATGGGGTGAAAACGAAGATTCGTGTCCTTGATTCCCATGAAAGAGAGGGAGAAACGACAAGGGGGAGCCAAGTTTAAATCAAAATGGCAGAGTTGCAACATTCAAGAGCCTCCTTACACCAGGCTGGGCTGACTCTCCGGCAGTTCTTGCTAGATATCTTCCTGGCTGACCTTGGAAAGCGGTGACCTGATTCCGAGGACAAGAGCCCTCCCCGGTGAACGGGACTGCAAGAAATATTACCCTCCCTGCTGTCTGCAAATGTTTGTTGTCACTGAAGTGAATGCAGCTTTGGCAAGAAATACCCCCGAAGCCCAGAATGGGAAGGAAAACAGGGCTATTTATAAAAATGCAGAAGCAACCATCAGGGTGGGCCCCGGAAATTTTTCTGCCTCTCTCAAGAAAGCGGAACAGAAGGGAGCATATTCCCCCAAAATTAGAATTAATTTCGTCAAATTCGCCATGTGCACAACGGGTCTGCTTCAAATCCACTGTCGTTACAATCAAACCCATCCGAAAAGTTGCCGAGGGAAAATTTATTTAATCACTCGGCTCTCCCTAATTCATGCTTGGTCATTCATGAATTCATAATCTCCTATTTTGTAATTCATTATTTCGATAATTAAGCGACTCGGGTTTCCTGGGCATAAAGAAATGTGCGACGGGCGTGCGAAGTGTTTATTTGAATATTAAAATGAGGCGCGGAAAAGTCACAAATCACATATTGTTAGGCCGTTAACAAACGGCAAATCAAAAGAATTATGCAGAATCAATTCAACCCGGGCGGTGTCCTCAAAGGCTACGATGCAAATGTGCAGATTTGTCAGAGAAAACAAACTCCTGGATGGGATTCAGAAATGTGAAAAGGCACGATATTTTCTCCCTCTCCCCCGTGACTCTGCTCAGAAGTGACAAACACTCTGATCCGAAACGCAGGGACCCGCCCCGACTGACTTGGCCCAGGTGGAAAGCGAAGCACGAAGGCATCGCTCAAAGATTCATCGAGGCCTGTTGAAATCCGTGGGGCTTATGTCGCTTCTGGCAGTCTTCGGTTGTGAATTCCAGTTTCGACTCATGTGCCAGTTTATCTAGGAGGGAGGCTGATGCAGAAGGTGGTTTCCGTGGGTCGCTGTGTCGGTCTGCCATAGAACAGGTAGAACCTCGGACCTTCTGCAGGCCAAGCAGAGGCTCTGCCCCTGAGCCAGGGTCCCTGATCAAGGCCTTTCCCATCCCCTCCTGCCTGGTCCTTTAACTGGAAATGCCGGGGATTGAACTGGGGACCTTCTGCCTGCCAAGCAGAGGCTCTGCCCCTGAGCCAGGGTCCCAGATCAAGGCCTTCCCCATCCCCTCCTGCCTGGTCCTTTAACTGGAGATGCCGGGGATTGAACTGGGGACCTCCTGCCTGCCAAGCAGAGGCTCTGCCCCTGAGCCACAAGCCGATATTCATCAGGAAGCTTTAGTTGAGGTCACAGAGGACCATCCTATCTCCTCCGACCCACTGTAAGTTTCCTCGGCTGTGCTTCCTTTCAGTTCTACCACGGCACGTGGACTGAGATGCCACTGCTGGAATCCTTTCTCCTTCTGGTTTGAGACTCTGTCGATCGGACTCTCTCTCTTTTTTGGCAGTGTTGCAACCGGCTTCCATATCTGAGCAGCTGGGCTTTTCAGCCAGATGGTACGTGAACCTACAATTAATAGCTCGGTGACTATCGATTCAAAGGTACCTGTGCGCGGCGGAGTTGCACATTAACGCATTACAGGCGGCCGAGGCCTGAATTAACTAACTGGATTTTGAATTATTAATAAAGCTGAAATATGGAGCTCTTTGCAGGCGAAAGAACACCCAGGGTCGGTTTAGCCCAAAAGGATAATGCCACCAAAGTGCACAATTTCCAGGAGGGACCTGGGAAGCGCCTGGTATTGCAAGTAATCTTCAGATGGCAAAGATCCGGAGAAAAACCCTGCTTTGGCTGGTGGACTCCATGGAGTCCCATCTGCTCCCCAAATTCCACCCTCCCTAGGGTCCACCACCAAAAGAAATTGCTGGTAAAGATGCAAAAGGGTGCAGCACCAGCTGCTTAAAGAATAAATAGCTTTATGGAGAAGAGAAACACACTTAATAAAGAGAGAGGAGAGAGAGAGTGTGTCCTATCAGTCTAACTGACTAAATGTTCAGGAGAGAATTAGAAGAGTTGGGTTTTTCTTACCCTGCTTTTCAGTACCCAAAGGAGTCCCAAAGCAGCTAACAACTGCCTTTCCCCTCCTCTCAGTAGTCCAGGTGAGAGTCCTGGACTCTTTAACTATTACCCCACGCCCACTTTTTCAAATCAATCAATCAATCAAATGAGGGAGGGAGTGGGCTCAAAGGAGAAGGGAGCCTCCAAAGAGCCAATCAGGAGCCAGGAGGAGATTATTTGGAAAACACCAGGAAGTCCTTAATCTAACTATGCAAAATACACTTCACCTCCGCTGCCCCCTGCAGGACATTCTCCATACGTCATTGAGTCATGCACACGACAGATCCCGCATATTCTAACAAATACCACCAGGTATTTTCCAGCCCTTGCAGCAGAAGCGGAGGGGAAGCCCCCTGCCATGTGTCCCCCCCCCAAAAAAAAGATTCTGTAATTTTAGGTAAAGGTAAAGGTAAAGGTATCCCCTGTGCAAGCACCGAGTCATGTCTGACCCTTGGGGTGACGCCCTCTAGCGTTTTCATGGCAGACTCAATACGGGGTGGTTTGCCAGTGCCTTCCCCAGTCATGACCGTTTACCCCCCAGCAAGCTGGGTGCTCATTTTACCGACCTCGGAAGGATGGAAGGCTGAGTCAACCTTGAGCCGGCTGCTGGGATTGAACTCCCAGCCTCATGGGCAAAGCTTTCAGACGGCTGCCTTACCACTCTGCGCCACAAGAGGCTCTTCTGTAATTTTACGGGCTTCTAAAAAACTGAAAGCAAGTTTTAAACCAAAACATTGTGCTACTGTTCTGGCAACTACAGTCTCTGGGCCACCTATCTCCTGCCTTTCTTTTGATTCTAATTGAAGCTCCCAGCCCACTTCTCAAGGCAGCCCTCATGCAGTGCGCATGGCAGTGGCGCACTGAGGAGGCAATCAGAGCATGGACTGCCGGGGAGAAATCTAGCTTCTCAATGACAGGCCAGTGGCCCTGCCCGCCCTTCCCCGGCGGAGAACGGAGGCAGGAAATCTGTAAGAGTTTGCTAGAGCCCTTTCTTTTTGCATTGGCTTCTGTGGAATGATACGAGTATAAATAGACGTCAGAGCCAAGGAGAAGACTACGCAAATAAAAGGAGGAAAAAAAGATGGGCGGGAGAGATGGCAAACCCCTTTTTTGCTCCCGTGTGGGGTCCCTCAAGGGGCGATGCTCTCCCCTGCACTTTTGAACATCTATATGCACGCGCCCTCCAGCCCAGTGGGTCTGGAGCTATGCTTAAATAAAATAAGCACCAAAAAGTTATGGCTGTTCAGAGCTTTTCCAGATTTACTTTTCCCCAAAACTCAGCCAGCAGGGTTTCCAAGATTCTGTCTCTTTGCCGTGTGTTTTTCCTACCTTCTGTCCTATCCATGCAGCCTGGAATGGCAGCTCTTTCCAAAAAAGGGATCCAAAGCTTCTAAGAACAAAAAACAAAACAAGAATTTATCTAAAACATAGATGGGCAAGGAAGAGGGGGGGGAGCGCCCAGCAGAGTCTGTTTTGGAGTCAACCCCGCACGCCTCTCTAAATAGCTCTGTTTTGTATCCCCCTTCAAAGAGGCGCAGGAACTTTGCAAAGATTTTCGGGAGAGATTAAAAAAAGAAAAAAAACTTCCTTACGTCGCGAGTGATCGAGAGGTGGAGTTCTTAGCCAGGGCATGTGGCGGGGGCCGCTGGCACGCACGGCTCTTGAAAGGAAAGAGAGAGATTCAGGGAGGAGAAGTCTCTCGATGGCTGATGGCCATGGTGGCTCTGGGGAACCTCCACATTCAGCCTCCGACAGCCGGGAAAAGTCTCGGCTTCTCTGCTGTGTTTTAGGCCTTCCAGAGGAACTGTGTGAGGCTGGACTAGATGGGCCACTTGTCTGATCCAGCTTTCCTGATGTCCTTAGGAAGGCCTCGGCCTCTCTGCCCTGTTGTTGGCCCTCCAGAGGAACTGGTTGGCCCCTGTGTGAGACAGGAGGCTGGACTAGGTGGACCATTGCTTTGATCAAGAGGAACTGGTTGGCCACCAGGAGACCTCCGGCCACCACCTTAAGGTTGGCAAGCCTTGCGTACGGGAAGCTGTCCATTTTGCCCATTGTCTAGTGGGCACCTGCAGAAGAGGCTGTTCCAACAAGCCCAGCTGTCGTGTTGTTCCAACAAGCCCAGCTGTCGTGTTGTTCTGACTGCATCCCTGAACCAACTCTCTCCAGGCAGCAAAGATCTTTCCCCATCCCGTCCCTTACCACATAGGGGGAGGGGAAGACCGTGTAGACAACAAGAGCATGCCCCGTTTACACCTCCCTTGGGTTCAGACCAAGGGGGCCGCCGCGTCCGCTATCGCTGGGACCCGAACGCGGGTCCTGATTGAGCTCCCGGAGCCATTGCCCCTCGTCCCGCCGCCAGGTCCCTCCCCCTCCGCTCCGACCTCCTCCGCGCTGGCATTCCATTCAGATATTTCCCGTAAATAAACATTGACGCTTTCGATATCATGTTAATTTCACAGGCCACTGCCCGCCTGACAGCTTTCACGCGAGCTCACCGTGTCTTGTCATTTTTATGCTCTCAGGCCAACGCCAGCTCCGCCAGCTCCACCAGCTCCGATGTATAGACATAAAAGTAAATGGCTCAGAAATCCCAATAAAGTGACAGATAACATAATGGGGCCTGGCTGCAGAAAATAAGCGTGTTTATGGAGATTTGGGGGGTCCGGGGTGGGAGCGACAGAGAACGGAGCGTTGTTTTGGCAGGGACCGAAGAGGGAGGGGGCTCTGGGGCTTGAATGCTGCCCTGCTAGCGTGCAACAAGAAATGAATTGATTCGATTATTCAAGACGCTCAAAGGGACAACCTCTCCCCCCCCTCAAGACAATTCTTGTTTTTTCAGGTCTTGCCTCCCGCCCAGGATCCGCTTCCTCCAGCGAGATGGAGTGCCGTGCCCCGTGCAGAGACACAAATGAGAATCCGTGCCTCAAGAGGAGGCTGCATGTTGTGTCTCTGAATGAGTTGTTGTTCTCAGCCAGTTTTCTTCCAGATGCCCTGGGCCGGTGGACAGGTTGTTCTCCCATCTCTGCAGAAGGGATGTGATTGGATAACCTTCCAAGGAGGCGATAGGTACTTTCTCTGCATGAGTAGCTGTTTCAGGCTTGCCTTCCAGTCCAGAAGCATACCCAGAACAGTGACTCATACAGACACAGGGGCTGGCCAGGGAACTCCCATATTTTCACACACATTCTGTTCAGGTTTAAGGGTAAGGTTTTAACGCAAAGTAAAAAAAAACCCATCAGCTATCCTAATTTTGGGGAATATTTCTCTCTTTACCAAGTTGTTTCAATTCTCCGGAAAGCTATTTCTCCTCTAAGCAGCCTGTGTTCCGCTCCTCTGCGGATTTAAACTCTGCCCATACAAAGTCAACAGAAAGCTGCTTCTCAAATTTGGTGTCATTCCTTCTCACCAGTTTTGGCCTCTCGCCCCGTCTCCTTCCGAATCTAACGTTTCATTTCCAGGACGGGCTGACGGTGATCAGGGTTGCGAGGGAAATGAATGTAACCCCCCCCCCATGTTAAATAATTAAAACGCTTCTCCCAGGCGAAATAGTTTTAATATTCCCACTGCTACCTCCTCCACCCCCACCCCACCCCGCAAGACGGTAATAAATATTTAACAGGTTCCTCGCCTCCGTTGCGTTGGCTGTCTTGCCCTTTTAAGAATCATTTTGTTTTGTGTGTTTTCAGATCCCCCCCCCTCCTCTGCCCGCTTCATTTTAATGACAGTCGCACCATTCCTGGGCAGTTTTATTAAATAATCAAAATAAAGAGGGCAAGCAAAACAGGCCAGCTGATCTAAGGCTGTTGTACACCCATCGAACGCTTTGCCCAGCCACGCTCTGGCAGCGTGCAGGAGGTTTGTACGATGAACAATGATTTTTTTTTAATGTTCCTCTCAGCGAATCTTTCCGAGTTATGTCTCTCTGCCATCGTCTTCCTGGTGGGTTGATTGACGAATTTGTGCGCTTGCTTTCAACGGAGCGTTGTCCAAATGGCTGACTTTTTTAAAGGAATTGTTAAGACTGAGAAATGGAAAACCGTCATAACAAATGGTCCACTCTGTCCTCAGCCCCACTTCCTGCTCCGTTAAGAACCCTTCCTCTCTGCAATCCCTCCATAAATATTAGTCAGTTAGACTGTTAGGACTAGCTCATGTCAGAAAATCCCTGGAGATTTGAGAGTACTGAAAGGAGGGCCAGTCGCTTTCTTTCTTCTGGGCCTACCTCACAGGGTTGCTGTGCAGATAAAATCGAGGAGAGGGAGGGAGTTTTAAAAAAGCAATCGAATAAAACCCACGATTTCTGGCTTTTACACCATGGGCTGTTTTTCTCGCACTGAATTCCCCCGACAAAAAATGTACGTGTTCTCTTCAAGGTTACTCGAGCTTCGTTATCTGACAAAGGACAGATAGCGAGGAAGACTGGCAGAAAGAGAGATACCGAGCACATACATTTCGACATATAAATATTGTATAAACGGCGGACAAACAGCATGAACCTTGGGGCTGAGAGGAGATCTGAATAATCCAACTGCCGGAAAATAATAATAATATGAAACGAATACATGTGAGAGGATTCAATTGTCCTTGCCTTTGCTAACCTCGACGTTCGTCATAAGAGCTGCCAAATGCTTCACGTTTAGGGGTGGAGCCGAGGAGGTGTGGCTTGGAGAGGGGAGGGGCTTCAATAAGGTAGAATGTCATCAAGTCCACAATCAGTGGAATACAGAAGTGAGTTATGCCTAGGACAGTGGCTCGGTGGTAGAGCATCAGATCCGCATCCAGAAGGCCCCGGGTTCAATTCCCGACATCTCCGGTTCTCAAAAAGACTCCAGCCATCAAGTGCTGCAAATTCCTTGCAGCCAGAATGCAAAATATGGGGGGAAGGTCACTGAGGTTTGAGGGAACAGAACAGAAATAGGTTTCCCTCTTTGGCCGGAACTAAGCTTTCAAGACAGTCTTTAAAAGGAGGGGAATACCCTTTTAAAAATCCTTTCTAAATAAGGTCGCCAGCAGCTCTGCATATTCAAACAGGTGAACGCCCTCGGTTTTCCGTTTCGCAAAGATTGAATCCTATTTGTGACCCCCCCTTTCCCCATCTCTGTCTCTTCACAACGTCCATTCCCTGTTCACTCTTTATAATGATTTGCTCGTTCTGCGCATACTGATCCGCCACCCTTGTGCTCCTCTCTCGCGATGATTTGTCAGGACACCACATCCCCCCCCCCGAAACCAAATTACAGAAATTGCCATCTGTAAGAATCTCTGTAACACGTTCCAAAGGCAGGAGGGGGGGCGACAAATTACAGCAGCCTGCCTCTTCCACCGAGCAATCCCAACAATAATAGCTTTCAAAACTCATTTTTCAGCTGGCGCGTTGCGATACGGGCGAAGTAAGGATTTTAATCGGTATTATTGTTTTGGAGGATGAAAGCGGGGTGTCCGGTGTGGGGAGGGGGGGGAGAAGCTATTCCACAGTCACCACTGCAAAGCGTGGGGGGGTGACTCTCGGGTTTGTGGCGGTGTCAAATGGGTTTGAGCAACTCCAGAATTATATCGTGGAAGGACAAATGTGGCCCTTTGGGAAATGTTTGGTGCTGTGCCCACCGGGTCCCCAACAGGGTGCCCCACCAAAACCTTTCCTGGAGCCTCCCGGGAGTGGGAGTGGGCGGGGCTAGAGTGGGCGGGGAGGGAGTGGGCGTGGCTAGAGTGGGCGGGGAGGGAGTGGGCGGGGCTAGAGTGGCTTTTGCCCAGCAGGGCTTATGATTGGCTGTGCAGATGAGAATGCAGCTTCTTAAGCAGAGCTTGTCCCTGTAACGTTGGAGAGATATTATGGGTTAGAAAGCACCTTGCTCTCGGGTATAGCTGCGGTTTCAGCGAGTAGCTATGTTTGTCTTCAGCAGAAGGGCTAGGTTCGAATCCAGAAGCCCTTTAGAGATTGACTAGAGTTCTGGGTTTTGAGTTTTGGAGTGTCAAGGTGCAAGCCGAAAAAGAAAGAGAACCTGGGAACATTCTTCATCCCCCGTCAGCGAGCCGACGGCTTTTTGATTGCTGATTGATTAGCAGATTTGCTCCTGTTTGCTCTTATTGTTATTTCTCGGCGCCGTATTGATCGCCCGAGCGTCCCGAAGGCCGTATTTCAGGGGAGGACGGGGCATGAATTTGTAATACGTAGGATCACTCATGGCCTTTCGATCCCACACGGCAATTCTGCCGTCGAATTCAAGGTCATTTTCTGGGATTCTTAAGACGCCTCTCGGATTGCAGTAGGTGTGTGCGATTCATTTTGGATCGGCCGAACGGGCGTTTCACAGCCGAATCCAGTCCGAATCGCCATCTCCTTTCCAAATTGCCGAATCAAAGGGGATTTCCTTTATTCGTAAATCTTCTTAGCCAAGTCTCTTCTCTCCCCTGTACCTCAACTATATCATGAGGGGTATTAGTTCTGGCCTACTTTGCAGGTTCGTTGTGAAGAGTACAACAATATTGTATTAGTCTATTGCAGGGGTAGTCCAACTGCGGCCCTCCAGATGTCCATGGACTACAATTCCCAGAAGCCCCTGCCAGCATTCGCTGGCAGGGGCTCCTGGGAATTGTAGTCCATGGACATCTGGAGGGCCGCAGTTGGACTACCCCTGGTCTATTGAGTTTAGATGTGTAAACCGCCCCAAGACAATTTACCGAGCAGGGCTGCCTATAAATCCGCAAATAAATAAATATTAAAACCACGGTGAGGCGGTTAGAGCAGAGTTGTCCAAAAGCATGGCAAGATCCTCAGCCATACAAACCTTTAGTGCCTCACCATCTATACAAACCTCACCATCTATGCAAAAATGCATAAATTCATAGACGTTCCTTCGAAACCCCTCCTGAGGAACCGCCTAAAAATGGGCTCTCCAGGTTCCTTCCGAGTTTTGCCTCGGATAAATTGAATGACAACTCCAGCCAAAAACACCCAACCTCACACTGACCTGAGGTCAGCTAGCAAAATCCCGTTAACCATTCCAGAAGATTCAAGGGATGGGAAATCAATTTCCCTCGCGTAAATAACGCTGTCTCCATAACCTGGGTTTTACATATCAATATTTATGGTGCGCGTTACCTTCGCAGTCATAAAAGTTTGGCACGGGAGGGGACGTAAATTGGGGCATCGTGTCCAGAGATCCGTGGACTTTCCTGGGGCAGCCGTGTCAATCCCCCCCTTGCCCCCTGGATCCCAATTGAGTTAGAGGGCGCGGAGCTTGGTGCCAAAGGGCAGGGCCTCAACATTACTCATTACTCAAGCCCCGTTCCTTCTCTCGAATTCTCATCCGGACGCACCCCCAGACGCCTGCAAGGGCAGGCTGGATCCGCCACAGATTCTCGGCTTTCCACAGGAGCCGGAATCCTCGCCGGTGGGAAATGGCTCTGCTCCATGCCCGGCATAATTCCAGACTCAATTGTCCGTAATGTAACCATCAGAGAACGCCGAGCTCTCCGATCAGAGGTCAGGGCTCTCCCTCTCTATTAATTACGGCAGAAATCCTCCCGGTCGTCCAAGCATTCCTTTGGCGTCTCCACGGAGGATGTAGAGCAGTGGACGTAAGGATGCCGGCCTCCAGGTGGGGCCTGGGGATCCCCTGGAATTCCAGCTCCTCTCCAGACTACAGAGATCAGTTCCCCTGGAGAAAAGGGCTGCTTGGGAGGGGGGACTCTGTGGCCTTGGACCCCACTGAGGGTCAGGGATGCCAGCCTCCAGGTGGGGCCTGGGGATCCCCTGGAATTCCAGCTCCTCTCCAGACTGCAGAGATCAGTTCCCCTGGAGAAAAGGGCTGCTTGGGAGGGGGGACTCTGTGGCCTTGGACCCCACTGAGGGTCAGGGATGCCAGCCTCCAGGTGGGGCCTGGGGATCCCCTGGAATTCCAGCTCCTCTCCAGACTACAGAGATCAGTTCCCCTGGAGGAAAGGGCTGCTTGGGAGGGGGGACTCTGGGGCCTTGCTGACAGGGATGCCAGCCTCCAGGCGGGACCAGGGGATCCCCCGGAATCCCAACCCCTGAGAAGGTGGTAAAAGCAGCTGCCCAGGGGTGTGGGCTGATGATACCGCAGGAAGAGTAGCATTTGGGGGAGCATGTTTTGCAATCCCAATTAAAGTAGAATTGAAGCCAGGAATTACACCACGCATTCGTCGGGACCCCGTTATTTCATTGAGGCATTTTTTAAAAAATCTGTAGTCAGGCCAAACGTAAAACCGCTGTCCGATCGGGCGATTTGTTTCCGGGGAGGGTATTTGATGACCGGGCTGCAGCCGCCAGCTCCTTTTGAGCGTGCATCCGACAACCGCGGCAGAAATGAGCAATCGGGGCTCTCTCAGCGGCCCGTTTCAAAGCTCCTTTTGATCCCTATTGACAAGACGTATTTCCTGCTTTCGTTTTAATCCCCTGTCTCTTTGAGAACTCCTTTTTTTCCCTGAGCGAAGACGCAGTATCTGTTTTCATTGCGCGGTCTATTTTGTTTCTCCTTCAAAATAACGTCAAGCGTGGCCTTTTTGATGGATGTCTTTATTTGCGGGGATACGCGAGATCCGGAGAGGGCGTGATTCAACGTCGTTTGTGAAGGATTCCCTACAGGGAGACGTCGGGGGGAGATGTGGAGTTGGTATATTTAGATCAAGAACTTCTTAGCATTTGTCAAACCATCTCCTCTTGTGTCCTGGCTGGCTTATCTGGAGACTTCCTGAACCACCGTGAACACTTCCTCCCGGATTCCCTGCTTAGCTTCCAACTTATCGTGACCCCAGGAAGGGACTTTTGAGGCAAGGGAGAAGCAGAGGGGGTTGGCCATGGCCTTCCTCTGCAGAGCCTTCCTTGGTGGTCTTCCTTTCAAGACTTCTGGTGACCCCAGCAAAGGACTTTCAAGGCAAGGGAGAAGCAGAGGGGGTTGGCCAGGGCCTTCCTCTGCAGAGCCTTCCTTGGTGGTCTCCAAGACTTCTGGTAACCCCAGCAAAGGACTTTCAAGGCAAGGGAGAAGCAGAGGGGGTTGGCCAGGGCTTTCCTCTGCAGAGCCTTCCTTGGTGGTCTCCAAGACTTCTGGTAACCCCAGCAAAGGACTTTCAAGGCAAGGGAGAAGCAGAGGGGGTTGGCCATGGCCTTCCTTGGTGGTCTTCCTTTCAAGACTTCTGGTGATCCCAGCAAAGGACTTTCAAGGCAAGGCAGAAGCAGAGGGGGTTGGCCAGGGCCTTCCTCTGCAGAGCCTTCCCTGGGGGGCCTTCCATCGAAGCGCTGACCCTGCATAGCTTCCACGATCAGACACGATCGGCCTAGGCCCTATCACCTTCCCTCTGCAAAGAGCCAAACTATACAGGAAATCAAGACTACGATGCGTGTGCATGTTTCTTTGGTGACTCCAAGTCGCTTCCGACGTCCAATGAGCCTGGGAAAGAAACATCTCCAAACTGCCTTGTTCGGCCCTTGGCGGTCCACTGCTCCTACAGCCCAGATCGATCTCCACAATAATCTGGACCCCGAAACTGCTTTCCTCCAGAGGAGACCACCCGCCCGGGCTCCCCTTCCCCGGGAACGGCCAGAGGACACCCCCCAGGGGCAAACCATCGACTAAGTGGCTAAGCTCTCCAGAGGAAGTGGCTGGACTGCAATACGTTACTCTGGTCACTTGGCTGCTTCATCTCTCCAGCGGCCGAAGATTCATGGCTTTCGGCCCATGGCGAAGGGTTCCTTCAGGAAGGGACCTGCCCCGACTCCGGACGCAGCCGTCCGTCTTGGCTCATGGCGGAGCCCCACCTCCGGGCGCTGGCTGGGACCCAGGGTTTGGAAGACGGATCTCCTCCCCCCGTCTGCTGGCCCCCCTCCCCGTCTCCTCCCCCCCCCCTCCTGGCAGAGCTGGAAGTTTGTAATTAATCTGGACGTGAAGGGCTAGAAGGAGCTCAGAGGAGCCGTTTCGCTAAATGTCACGCAGGAGGAAAATCTTCCCAAGTTTTATTAAAGTATACAAATCAAGAGAGCACAGCCCGGCCCCGCTCCGCCTCGTGGTGCCACCACCCTCCCCCCCCCCTATTGGTGCCACCACCCTGTGGTCCTTGGTAACAGAAATATAGGGCCCCTGGGGGCAGAGGGGCACAGGATTTTCCTTGCCTTGCTTTCCTCCCTTGCTTATTTCAGACAGTTCTTTTTTTTTTTTTAATTCACGCTGTTTCGCTGGGACTAAACGAACCGTGTGAAGGCCCCAGAGGTCCCCAAGACGGTGTCCGTGGGGTTGCCCCAAATGGCCAGTCTAACCAAGCCTGGGAAACTTTGGGGGCCATGAACTCCTCCCGGACTGGTTTCTTTGTCTCCTTTCTGGTGTAGTGGTTAAGAGTGGCAGCCTCTAATCTGGAGAACCGGGTTTGATTTCCCCACTCCTCCCCATGCAGCCAGCTGGGTGGCCTTGGGCCAGCCCCAGTTCTCTCAGAGCTCTCTCGGCCTCGCTTGGCACACATGGTGTCTGTTGCGGGGAGAGGAAGAAAAGGAGACTGGAAGGTGCTTTGAGACACATGAAGCTTGCTGAGTGACCTTGGGCCAGTCACAGTTCTCTCGGGGCTCTCTCAGCGTCACCTATCTCATAGGGTGTCTGTTCTGGGCAAGGCAAAGGGAAGCTGATTGTTAGCCACTTTAAGACGCATGGGGCCTGCTGGGGGGATTGTGGGCCATCCCCAGTTCTCTCAGAGCTCTCTCAGCCTCACCTACCTCCCAGGGTGCCCGTTGTCGGGAGAGGAAGGGAAGGCGATCGGAAGCCGCTTCACGACTCCTCCAGGTGGTGAATAGCCAGATATCGAGACCTTTTACTGATGCAAAACAGCAGACTCACGGAAGACCCTGTTCCCTGTTTACAGATATCTTTCTGAACGGCTCTCAATAAATCTCGCTCTTAACTTTAGCAGGATGCAATTGTGTCCGTCCGGGTTAATTACCGCTCCTTTTCTCACCCTTATCTGGCCGGAACAGTTGGCTGCACCGGCTACTTGTCTCCCTGGAAGTTCGCAAGCCTTGGAGAAAAGTGCCTGCCCAGAGGGAGGGAGGAGGGACGTGCTGCTATAGGGAGGAAGATGTTGGGTGCTCATTCCCTTTACTGTTCAGTAGCCCTTCCCTAGCAGCCATTGTAAGTCTCGGCTCTTTTCCGGCCCATGGTTAGCAGATTTTTCTTTCCTCCTTGAGCTGAATTCTGAGCCTTGGGGAGTCGAAACCAGGGTCCAAATGGTGTGACCTGAAATTCCAGCTCTGGGTTGGGAGATTTGGGGGGCGGAGCCAGGGGAGGGTCGGGTTTAGGGAGGGAGGGGCCTCAGAAGCACGGTCCCGCCTTCCCAAGCAGCCATTTTCTCCAGGCAAGCTGATCGTGGACGTCTGGAGCTCGGCTTTAAGAGCACGAATTTCCGGGGGCTGCTTAGAGCAAGCCTAGCCTTAGAAAGGCAGTTGTAAGACTTGCCCCAATTCCGAAGGGTGGCGGATGCTCCTGCCTGCCTTTCGAGGACTTCGGATCCGATCCGAAACGCGTGAGGCTAACTCCTCCGGAAGCAAGCTTTGGCGAGCCGAACGCCCCTTTCCGTCTCTTTCCTCTTTTACATTTTTCTGCATAAAAGGGAAATCCCTTCACTTTCCTTCCCGGGAACGGCGCTGCCCTGATTAAAAATTTTATTGGATTTTACAGAAATCATTTGAGACCTAACGTTCCCAGGAGCCTCGGGAAGAGGCAGGGGAAAGGACGGAGGGGCGGGGGAACGGGAGACTAGATGAAGATTAAAGGTGGGGGAGCGAAATATTTTATTTGACTCAGAAGTTATTTCTGCTCGAGGACTGATATAAAGGAAGAGGGGAGCTGTTTTGGAAAACTGACTCCCTGAGCTTTGCTGGCCCAGAAAATAAGCCCCGTTTTCTCTTGGCCTCCTCATTACCCCGTGCGGCCTGAAAGCAGACCGGGATCCTTGATCCGCCCCTCTAAATAACTTGTTTATTGAAAGACACTGAGTTTGGGGATCCAACCTCTACAGCCTTCCCGAGTGGTCAAAAACGCATTAAACGTACAAAACGCACGTTCAGAGAGTATTATATCTTTTTCACAACCAGATGTCATCCTCTGAAATTTAAAAACATACTTGGACTTCAGTCTGTCATTCGGCTTTTCGTCAAGCGACTCGGAAGTTCGTCCCACCGTATGCAGTGGAAATTGCACCCTTCCGGGCCCTCTGTGGCATTGCTTCGTTCCCTTATTAAAAACTGCGCTTGGAAACAGACATCACACCGACCCTTCCCATTTTGCAGCCAGCCGGCCCGGAGAACCAGAATCCGCCGCGTGCTCTCCGAGCCCAAAAGCTCAAGTTCCTCTCCGCACGGTTCCTGGCAGTCTCCTTGCCCAAAACTTGGCAGTGTCAAAACTTGTCTGATTAGGGATCAGGCAGAACGCCGACATTCCTTGGGAGTCTCGCTCGGGGGCTGCAGACAGCTGGAGGGCCACGTGATGCCCATCCCACCTCCCCGTTTCCATTTGATTATCTCTAATAATAGACAGATATAAATGTCGGAGGATGTTTCCCGACCGTTGCGTTTCTGGGCAAGCTGTTGGTGCAGCTGCCACAGGGAGACCCTGAGGACAGCGAACTGGTGGAAAGGAGAGCGTGGCTGTAGTGAAGTCCCGCTCACCGGCGGCTTCCAGGAGGTCCCGATGTCAGAACGGAGTTCGGGACTATCGGAACTCGCCAAGTGACAGCGAATGTTTCGGTAGAACAGATGAGTAACGCCACAATGGATTGACCTGATGAGACAGAAAAGAGCCAAAAATGTGGGAGTAGGGTGCCAACATCCAGGTGGGGCTTGGGGATCTCTTCGGGATGCCAGCTTCCAGGTGGTCACTGGAGATGCCCTAGAATCACAGCTCATCTCCAGACGACAGAGATCAGTTCCCCCGGAGAAAACGGACACTTTGGAGAGGGGACTCTGGGGCCTTGTGTCTCACTGCGGTCCCTTTCCATCCCAGACTTGACTTCCTCCCATCTCCAGGGGTTTCCCAGCTTGGAGCCAGTACCCCTGCCCTCTCCCCATCAGTCACCCTCGTCACGAAACACCGTGACCCTTCCTATTGCATCAAGCTAGCACTGTTTGTAAACGATTGCAAGGATCGCTTCGGAGGAATTTAAGAAAAACCACAACACGTCCTCATCCAGGATTTGCGATTCGTTTGGAAACTGTTCTTTTAGGGATAAACATAACCCACGAAGAAAAGCCACAGTCTCCTTCTGTATTAAAATAATAACAATAATGCCGACGGGTGTATCAACATAAGAAGCAACAGTCTGCGATGAACTAAATATTTTTTGCGTTGCCAAGACATTCGGGGGGGGGGGGCTGTTGCTCTCCGACTGCATTTCGAGACATCAGTTCCGGGGGGGAGGGGGCAAGGGGGATTTTTAAAACAAACATTTGCTTCCTCTTATCTTTAGGAATTCAGTCTGGATGTCAAATGACCAGCACTGTTATTCTCTCTCTCCATTCCTGGCGCTATTTCGGGCCCACTTTGGCTGGGCGTCGGCAACGGCTGAGCCCCCAGCATTCCCCAGATGTTTTTTGTTATTACTACATTTTTATCCCGATCGCCCTCTGACAAAATCGAGACGGCACGGTCGGCGAAGGAGGAACAGAGCTCCAGCTGCTTGAAAGAATGCGAGAGCTGTATTGAGAAGAGAAAACAAACTACGTAAAGAAGAGAGGGGAGAGAGAGAATCCTAACTGACTAACTGTTGTGGAGGCAATCAGAATGTCAGCTCCTCTCCAGACTGAAGAGATCGGTTCCCCTGGAGGAAATAGATGCTTTGGAGGGAGAACTTTTCGTGTCCTCCCTCAGGCTCCCTCACAGATTTCCAGGAGTGTCCCTACCAGTTCATCATGGACCCTGGTGTCTGCAACACACAAATCGCAGGAGGTGAAGTTGGGAGGGAGGGAGGGAGGGAGGGAGGCAGGAAGGAATCAGCGGTAACAGGAGGCTACGGAACGCGCAGAAGGAGCAGCCGGGCTGACTGGCAGCAATTCTGGAATGGATGTGACAGACAAGGCCTGAAATATGTTAAGTGACCTCATAAGCCCCGATCATCTCCACAAGAGACAAAGATGAGCACTGATGTGGAGCCTTCAGGCTCACTTCACCTGGATTTATGCTTCCTTGCATATTCACAGCTTCACTCAAGAGAAGAAGAAGTGTGCGAGGACTGGGGTTTTTTTTGTTGTTGTTGTTGTCGCCGTCATTGTGGGTTTCTTCTTTTCTTTTCTTTCTTTTTCCCCCCCTTGGGCAGCTTTTCCAAAAATCCAGTCCAAGGGTCCCCAACGTGGCCCCCCTGCTGCCCCCGTGGACCGTCCTCCCAGCACCTGCCAAGTATTTTTAGAAATTGGGCCCTCGACGACAACACCAAGCTGGCTTTCAACGCCAAGCAAGATTTGAACCCGAATCTCCCAGATGCTAGTCCGAGACTCGGACCACTGCCTCATACCGGCTTGCAGTTTAGGCCAGGTGTGGCCAGGCTGTGGGTCTCCAGATGTCCGTGGACTACATTTCCCATGCTGGCAGGGGCTCATGGGAATTGTAGTCCATGGGCATCAGGAGAGCCATGGTCCATCCACCCCTGGTTTGGACCACCTGATCTTATATCCTCCTCAACCAGAAATCCAATTATCAACATATCTGAACTGGAAACCTCCAGATCTGTCTTCCCACAATACAACTGGATTTTCCTTTTAGAGGTCTCTTTGTCCTCCAGCTTTCCCTCCTTGCAAAGGTACCAATACCTGTGGTATTGGGAGGGTGGTTGAAGAGTTCTCTTAGAACTGCTCTGGCAGAGCAGTTTCTCTCAGAGCTCTCTCGGGCCCACCTCCCTCACAGGGTGTCTGTTGTGGGGAAAGAGCAGTCTAAGAATTTGGCCCCGATTAAAGGAACAGAGTTGTCAAAAATGCCATGCTCTTTTCTCGGGATGGGTTTTCGCCCGTCCCTTTTTATTCTGCTCTGACAAAACAGCTTCATTCCCAGGTGAGTGGTGCATGAACCTCTCCACAGGTAACCTCTTTCTGCTTTGACAGGCATCTTCGCTGCACTTCCCTCCCTGCGGACTTCCGCGGCCACCTGTCCCTTCTCTCCCCCTGGCCACGAAGGCACCTGCTTCCCTTGTGACATCATTGCGGTTCTGCGCCCTCCGGGGCTGTGAGGATGTACACCTTCGGCTTCCTACTGCTCAGCAGCCAACCAAGCTCAGGTAGGCAGAAAATCCCTGCTGCTTTATACTCGGGGCATGGAAGGTGGCAAATTCATCTGAGGTGAGCCGATATTTCATCCGTGCTTTTTTGTACCCTGCTTTTCACTACTCAAAAGAGTCCCAAAGTAGCTTACAACCGCCCCCCCCCTCTCCTCCCCACAACAGGCACCCTGTGAGGCAAGTGAGGCTGGGAGCTCTGAGAGAACTGTGACTGGCCCAAGGTCACCCAGCTGGCTGCTTGGGGAGGAGGTGGAGTGGGGAATTCAATCCAGTTCTCCAGATTAGAGGCCACTGCTCTCAACCACAATGCCAAGCTGGCTCTCAGGCACTTAGTCATTAAACCCAGTACAATAGCCTCCTCTTCAAACCCAGCACAATATGCACTTCAAATAACTGATGTCCTCAAAACAAAGCGGAGAATTCGGCCTGCTGGATGGAGAAACAGAGTTTTCACTTTGAAGAGGAGAGAGACCCGGCCAGCGCTGGAAAGGTGGTGTCAACACATTGAAATGGGGAATTGGAAGGGGTCAGGTATGCAGTGGGTTGCTCAAATTGGAGGACCACCAGTCTGATTAAGTAGGACACATCTAGCATTGTTCTCTACACACTGTACGGCTATTTTCATCACTCCCTTTGTATTTCATTTTAGTGACTGGTTGCTAATGGATTTTGTTCTGTCGTCTCAGACAGACCCGTTTTCGTAACCGGCTGCTAATGGAATTTATTTACCTGTTCGTGCAAACCTGCGTGCGTCGAGTTAGCAAAGCGTGGTTGAGCTGCTTTAGAGGGAAATGTCTGTCTTTCATTTTCTACCCCTTTGTTGCACTTCTAAATCGCATGATGTGCTGTTTAAAATGTCCATAGCACTTCCTACAATGCTGCTTATTCCCCTTGGCCCTTTTTGCCGTGTGATTTTTCGCTGACTTTTTAAGTAACGTTCTAAGTTGAGTGCTATAGCGCTAGACCAATATTGCACTTTAGTGCTAGACCAATGTAACGCGTTAGCGCTAGACCAATGTAGCGCTTTAGCGCTAGACCAATGTAGCGCTTTAGCTCTAGACCAAAGTAGCACTTTAGCGCTAGACCAAAGTAGCTCTTTAGCACTAGACCAATATTGCTTTTTAGTGCTAGACCAATGTAGTGCTTTAGCGCTAGAGTGGCACCGTTGACTTCATTGAGTCACTGAAGTCAAGACATCTTACTGGTGCCGCTATAAGACTAAAGATCATTACTATAGCGTTCAACTTAGAATGCTCAAAAAAACTCCGAGGAAGTTCACACGGTGAAAAAGGGCGGGGGAAAGCGGCACTGTTTGAAACGACCGTAGATATCCCAAAACAGCTGTATGAAATTCACTGTATGGAACCACCATCCCTGCACTGCTTTACTTCAAATTGGGCCAGCAACAAATAACATCCGGCTTAGAAATTTGTTGCTCAGCTCCAGACAAAAGTCTTCTAGTGGCTGGATCTCAGAGCGCAAATCAGCGATTGAAAAGATTTTCAGGGTATGAATTCAAGCGTCTAAGCCTCCCTTTGCCAGATTTTAGCTCTTTTACAACACACTACAACAGACCCCCTCTGAAACAGATTTGGGATCACGTACGATAATATCCGAGTGGCTGAGAGTGTGTGAGGGAAATTTTATTTAACTGCCTTTTTACTGTAAAAAAAAATTTGTGGCAAACCATGCTGAGGTTTAAAATGTGCTTTTAAAAAAAATCTGTTCTTTTTTTTAAAAAAAGATGCAAAATAGCTGCTTTTCAATGCTGCCAGAAGTTATGGCTGCTGTTGTTAGGAATGTTCAAGTATGCCCGTTTCTTTTATACTCTTTTAATGCCCCCTTTTTTTAACATTACGCACCATTTGCATACCAATTCGAGCGCATTTTAGACGCAATGGATGCCAAAAAAATATAATGTTTAAAATCGCTTCCGTCTTACGGGGAGGGGATTCAGCCCAAGAATACACGGCACTGCAATAGGGAGCTACAAGTTTGATTCCCATGAGGGCAAAGAGAGAATTATGCCGATTTCCAAGTTGGAATAGAAGGGCCACGAATTTTGGCAGACTATCGAGTTGTTTGGTGACATAACCGTCGCTTTTGGTCGAGCGCTCGACGGCGGAAAGACACAGCGAAAATTCGCGGAAGAAATACAAGCCCATTTGTCTGGCTTTCTCATTAGCAATTTTCACTCCCCGGCCTTCGTGTGTTTACGAGAGGACGCATAGATCGGTTTGCCCTTTTCAATTGAGCTTTAGAAGAAAAAAAGAAAAGAAAAGAAATTGGATTGTCTTGCTTTTCCACCCCATGTTATTTTTATCTGCAAATTAATTCGGGTTGCGGATGTTTTAAGCGCCATTTTTAATCGCGTACCTTTTTAATTAGTTTCTTCGGCGGAACGAAAACCGGGGGAGAGGGGGAAATAAAACACCCCTGCCATTGTTCTTTCGTTGGCTTCGCAGGAGTCGGAGCAGAACTGTATCTTCGGCAGAAGGAAAAGAAGGAACGAACGCGGCCAAATCTCGTAATCTCATTTGCGTCGGAATCGGACGGCTCCAGATTGAGATTCTCTGATTTGCCGAGAGCCTCCTACGGAGGCCACGTTCAGTGGCGCCGCTGAGCTGCAGATCTTGTTACGGATCTCTCGAGAGGAAGAGCCAATATTGCATTTCCAACCGGCTTCCTTCGCAGACCCAAGTACAATTCTGCAAATTGCACAGCTGTTCTATTCCTCGTGAAAATGCCTGTTTCCTACCTGCTCAGCTTGCATAATGCAGGTGTGAACGGGCACAGCGCAGGTGTCCCCAAGGTGGTGCCCGCGAGGCAGGCGGGGCTGAGAGAGCTCTGAGAAAACTGCCCTGTGAGAAGAACTGTGACTGGCCCACGGTCGCCCGGCTGGCTGCATGCCGAGGAGCGGGGAATCCAACCCAGCTCTCCAGATGAGAACCCTCTGCTCTGGGCCCTACGAGGAATCCTGGCGAAGAACTCATATATTCCAATAGGTAGAGCCAGTTTGCAGGAAGGCTGACCTTAAAAGCGTCTCTTCGGGCACTTTCTGCCGCTTTGGAAAACAGGAAGCAGGAAACTGTGCTCTCTTGCTCCAGGAAGCCCACGATAAAGAGTTTGGGGCATCGCAGTCTAAAAAGACACACGTGTACGTTTGAGCATGCAATTTTCTTCTCCTCTTCCTCCTTTCTTCTCCTCCTCCTTCTTTTTCATCTCATCATCCCTCTGGGGTCTGGCTCCGCGGCGTCACCGAAGACCATTTCCGCACTGCCGTCTCCCCGATTTGTCTCAACGCCGACGGGATCCAAACCGACAGGGGCCGTCTTTCGATGAAACGATACATCGAGGTTTGATCCGTCCGTCTCCGACCGGATTGCCGGCTCAGGTATATGCAACAGACTTCGCCATAAATTATCCTGGACACTAATAATCCCCGAGCTGCAATTGAAAGGGCGGGGCCGGGAACCGAGCTCCCTTGGTCAGCATTCAAGGGCCTCGGCTCCTTCCCTGAGCTTTTGCTGATTCGGGGAGGTCATAACGCTAATGCATGACTCCTCTGCCAAGTCCTGACTTAAGCTTTCCAAAGTATTCAATTTGCCGAAAAGAGGGGGAGGGGGGAAAACCACAGAGAGGGGGAGAAATCATAAAAGCCCTGATTCTCCTAGATTGGCTTAGGGTCATCGTGGAAGAACGAGAGGAGCAGGAGTGCTCTCGCGGCCGCAAATGACGGCCCTGACAAGTGTTTGATTTCGGAGAAGTGGTTTGTTTGAGTCGGAATCTGCATAATTGGTTCTAATTTCGGAGGAGGAGATCGCACCAGCCGGAGCTCGAAGGACGGGCCAGGCAGCCTTTTCTCAATGGAGAAAACCCTGGAACATCCTTCAGGCTTGGAGACACCCCATAATATGGTTGGGATTGGAGGCAGAGCTGTGGACACGCCCACCCAGGGCCCCTCCCCTTTCTACTCCCTCCAGGCCCGTGATTGGCCATTCTGGAGGGGAGGGTGGGTCAACAGGGCCATATATGGTCATATCGCCCAATACGTGTTTAACAAATTTAAGAACTGCATTAAAAATGAATTAACTCCCACCCGTTCAGGAAACCCTTCCACGGAAGCTTGGATCCTACAACCCCGTTTCATTTCGCAGCCTCTGAGGATAGCTACGTAGGTGCCGGTTATTAAAGAACTCCTGCCAGGGCAAGGTGCACTCAATACGTTTTTATTATTATGGCCTTCTAAAAATAGCGGAAGCCGATTCTGCACAGTCTTTACTCATTCGATCGTCCCCGGGAAAGTGGGCCGCATCCAGGCCGGGGCGTTAACGAACCGTTTGCCGTTCTCCCGTCGCCGGCCTCGCTGCCCGATCTCTTGGACCTTCCCGGCCACCGACCCATTTCTTAAAAATCCTTATTATTGTTTGCTGAAGAGGAGCCGGAACGAATGGCCGGAGAAGGAGGAGGAGGCACCACGTCGAAGCTTAATTAAAAACGGCATGATGCCACGCTAAGCAGAAAGACGGCAGCGAGGAAAACAATCTGCCGTCGCGAGAGACAGCCGCAGGACTCTTCCCTTCTCTTTGAATGCCTTTCTGGAACAGGAGAGCTGCTGGTGTGCAACTAGGAAGCTGGGAACAATGCATTGGCGTGCAGTGCCTGCAGCCTGGGTGTGGATTCGTTCTGGAAAGAATCACCCCCCCGGAATTGTACACACAGGAATAAACTGGGAGCGGCCTTCCACCCTACCTTCTGCCCTGGCCTAAATAGCCGAGGGAAGCCCGAATTGGTCGAACCGCAGAAGCTAAGCAGGGCTGAACCTGGAGAGTATTTGGACAGGAGACCTCCAAGGATTTGGGTGGTAGGTCCTCCAAGGAACACTAGGAATCAGGACGCAGAGACGGGTAATGGCGAATGACCTCTGAAATCCCTTGCCGGAAATAGCAAACGACCTTTGAAATCCAACACTTGAAGCAGCCATTTTGTAGCTGTCTCTACCACCTGAGGCAGCCATTTTGTGGCTGTCTCCACAACCTAAGGTAGTGATTTTGTGACGAGCTCCACCACCTGAGGCAGCCATTTTGGGACTGGCTGCACCTCCTTAGGCAACCATTTTGTGGCAGGCTCCGTTACCTGAGGCAGCCATTTTGTGGCATGCTCCACCACCTGTGGTAGCCATTTTCTGGCAGCCTCCACCCCCTGAGGGAGCCATATTGTGGCTTCACCTCCTAAGGCAGCCATATTGTGACTGGCTCCCCCACCTGAGGTAGACATTTTGTAGGCCGCCCCACCATCTGGGGCGGCCATTTTGTGGCCAGCTCCACCTCCTGTGGCAGCCATTTTGTATTTTCCCCCACAACATTCCAAAGGAACCAAACCCTCTAGCCTGGAGATCAGCACAGTATAATGAACTGATCCCTATGCCCTTCTATCGTCAGAGGACCCTTCCTCCTTGAAACTGAATCCGGGCAAAAGAAAGAAATACTTCTCCGTCCTGCAATGTTGCTGACGACGACTGGCTTGGGCTTAATGCAACCCAAAGAGGACACAGCAAAAATATTGACTTTCCAGCTCATAAAGCCGAATTCCATGAGAGCTACAACTTCAAGTTTAGAAGGAAAAAAGCCATCAGCCGTTCATAAATATTTGAAAGCACGGAATTGATTGCGGCTGAGGTGACGGCGATCCGGGAGGCCTGCGGCTTGGCAGAGGGACGGAAAAGGGCAGAGGGTCCGGAGGGCAGTTGGCCACCTGAGTGACCACAGACAAGAGGGGGGGGCCTCCAGAGAGTCAGCGTGGTGTGGTGGTCAAGAGCAGCAGGCACTAATCTGGAGACCCAGGTTGGATCCCTATGCTTGCTCCACATGCAGCCAGCTGGCTGACTGTGGGCTAGTCACAGTCCTCTCACAGAGCAGTTCTCTTAGAGCTCTCCCACCTCCCTCACAGGATTTTTTTCTGGGGAGAGAAAGGGAAGGTGATCGGAAGCCACTTTGAGACTCCTTTGGTGAGTAAAAAGTGGGACACGCACACACAAAGTTTTTCTTCTTCTTTTCCTTCACTGGCTCCAGAGGCATTTAAAGAGTTGTTGGAATAGTTTCGGACACACTATGAATAGAGTTGCCAGTCCCCTGGTGTCACCTGAAGGTCTTCCGCCATGACAATAGATCTCTGGACAACTGAGATCTGTTCTCTTTCCAGCCACTTTGCAACTGGACTTGGTGTTGTGGAAGGGCAGCGGCCGCCACAAACCGTCTCTAAAGTGCATCGGAAGGGGATTGAAAGTGTTTTGAGAAGAGAAAGAACATTATTCAGTGTGTATAAAAGCACGGTCTTTTGGTCACCAGCTGACCCATCAACTGGGGATTTCCCAGGCAGGGTTTTCGTGAAACCTCAAGATTCTTGACGTCCCTGGAAGGGTTTGCTGAATGGGTGGGAGTTAATGAACTTTTAATATATATTTTAAATGTGTTCAACATTTATCGGGGGAGACCAGGGATCCATCCAGTCCAGCCTCCCGTCTCACACAGTGGCCAACCAGTTCCTCTGGACGGCCACGACAGATCATGGAGGCCGAGGCCTTCCTCTGACCCTGGCATTCGGCAACTCACTTGTTCTCTCTGCATGATGGGAGAAGCAAACCCAAAGTGGAGGCTTTGACAGCAAAACAGCCAAGAGTAGACTTCAGAATTCACTCCCCTGTGAAGTTCAATCCCCTTTTGCTACTTCAAAGGGGTTATTATCTTCTGAGACCCGAGTTCGGATCTAAATCTTCTTCCTTTTGAGGTCAACATATACACAACGAACTCTCTCTCTCTCTCACAAACACACACACAGACACACACCCTGCTGTCCAACGAAAACACTTTGTTGCTTAGGTTACAAGCTGGCCTTTGCAGACTTTGAGATTTTGTTCCCTGCAGGGTTAGACATTCTGGAGACAGGCCCTGGAAGCCTCAGTGAGAGATAGTCTGAAGGCCCAGATCGATATTGTATCGCCCATCGCGTAGTTCAGCTTTTAAAAGCAGCGATCATGGAGGAGGTGGGCCTTAATTGCAGGACTTGGGGAGGGAGCAGCGAGCACCACACGGCTGCCTCAATAAAACCACCGCATGCTGCTCGAGTGGGGGGGAAAGACAGACTTTGCCTGCCGTTTTGCTTTTCCGGGAGCCGAAGATGGGAGGGCGTGTCCAATTTATGGCAACAACTCTGCGGGAAAGAGTCAATAGCACCATTCTGGAGCAGCCCAGCCCCGATCCAGATTGCCGGGGGGTTATGGTTCCTAAAGGACCCGTTGTGCGATTCAGCCCAGGGATCTCCGGTGAGTTTTTGGGAAGGCAAGGACGGAATCCTGGAATCTTTACCCCCCCCCCCCCGGTCTGGTTTGGCCCTAACATTTCCGAAAAGCGAAATTTCCCTCTGCTGGACCAGACCGAAAAGCCAAACGAAGTGAAGTCTGTAGCTCTTCTTCTCTCCCAAGGAACACCAACCAATGGCAAAGCACGTCTGAACATCTCTCTTGCCTTAAAAACCCTACAGAGTCGCGAGAACCCTGCCGTGATTTTGGGGGATTTTCCACCCCCCACAGCCTTACCTTTGCATCTGGCGCTCGGAGATCCCTTGTGCCTGAACCCTTGAAGATAGACACCATCAGAGACAGGAGACTGGGTTTAACACACCAGAGGCTTTCTCGAACCCAGGACCCGTAATATTCCACCATGGACAGTGCCATCTAGTGGACACGATGGGGTGTCCACCACAGATAAAGTACCAGAGGGGAAATCTGTCTGGCTTCCTTCGGGTTAAAGATGGTGTGTGTGTTGCAAAGTGTTTTGTAAAAGGTGTGCACGGAATCAGATTAGGAGATGAAACCAGAAAGCGGAGGGGGGGGGGACGTCATTTAAAATGCTCCTAAATAAAATATCTATTGAGAAGCGATCCGCAAGCCCCCCCTGGAATACAGCGCAGCACTTCAAAGGAGGCCATGAAATTCAAATTATTTCAGCACAGTGGTTGGAAACCCGGCCTGGATTTCGGGATAACGCTAGAAAAATCGGCCTTAAAGAGTCTTAATGGGCAGAGACCGGCATGAAAGGGACAAGGATTCTGCAAAAGACGTCGGAAAATAAAGGGTATTTTTTAAAAATCTATCCTTTAGAGCAGGGGTAGTCAACCTGTGGTCCTCCTGATGTTCATGGACTACAATTCCCATGAGCCCCTGCCAGCTGGCAGGGGCTCATGAGGATTGTAGTCCATGAACATCTGGAGGACCACAGGTTGACTACCCCTGCTTTAGAGGATAAAAACTTTGACACCGAATGCTGGGTAGCCAACAAGCTTGTATGATATACCAGCAAGGACTATCCTGGATGATTTAGGCTGATCCTACGTAGAGCAGGGGGTTGGACTTGATGGTCTCTCTGCCTCTTCCAACTCTATGGTTCTATGCTTCTATGACTCCCCCAGTGGTCTCCCACCCAAATACTAGACACAACTGACCCTGCTTAGCTTCGTAGATCTGGCAAGATCAAGTTAGCCCTGGCCACACAATTCAGGGCACCGAAATGTAAACAAAAAAATATTCGTTTTCCTCATCTTCTGTCTTTGGACTCGAAATCTGATAATTCCCCGAAGCGGATCAAAAAACCACAGCCGTGTCAGTCTGCGCCGTTTCGGTCAATGGCCCGCACGAAATCCGGACGGCGTCCAGGGGTAATTGGCCTGCGCTTTAGACACAGGCGGGGAACGCAGCTCCGTTTTGTGGAGCAAAACCCCCGGCCATGAGGGAGCCCTGTCAGTAAATTGAGCGGAGACCAGTGTAGCAAGGAAAACAGCCGTGGCAATCAAGCTTCTTCCGCGGATTTTTCCCCCCCTTTCAAAAAGCCATTCTCTGTAAACCTGGAAGTCTACGGGGGGAAAACAGACACGCAAAGATTAAATGCAGCAAACGGCCAAGCTGGCGGAGGGAACTGGCAGAGAGGTCCCTTCCTCGGGACTGAACAGAAATCAGGGTCCCAAACCAACAGAACGACTCTATATTTAAACAGAGAAGGGAGCGAAAGAAGGAAGCAAGCACGCTGGACCGAATCCTGATCTTCTTTGCGCCAGTGGAAATACGCAGGTCTGTGCATATCACGGCCTTGTTACTGAGACAGCTGCTCGGACATAACACCAATGCTCTGAGCATTCGACCTCTCAAACATGAGTGCGTTGTTCATCCCAGCATTCCCCTAACCTAGTTACACGCCGCTTCGATTCCGGGCCTTTGCTCCCTTTCCGGAGCCTGTAACTACCGGCGTGGCTTTGGAGGGGTGTGGGGGGTTTTGCACACCATGCTGAAAACAGCTGGGAAGATTCTCCCACTGCAAAATCACCTCTCCCTCTACGCTCTGTTGGAACCCGCAAGAGCCTCGCAGGTTCTAAAAAGATTCAGCGGCACAGGAAGAATCTCCTGCAGGTGGGAATCGGAAGAGACGTGTGGTTGGCATATTCGGATTAGGGACTTCCCGGGTGTTTTTCAGACCATCGCTTCCCGTGTCCTGATCGGCTCCGCTGGAGACGCCCTGCTCCTTCGAGCATCCTTCCTCCCTGATTCCTTCCTGAACATTAGTCAGTTAGACAGTTAGGACGCTCTCTCTCTCTCTCCTCCGTTCTTTACAAAGCTGTTTCTCTTCTCAGTGAAACTTATTCTTTAAGCAGCGAGTGCTGCAAACCTCTTTTGCATATTGAAACTCTGCCAACAATTATAGCCTCCTGAAGCACCCCCAAACCCCACCTTCCCCAGGCTCCACCCCCCCCCCAAAAAAATCTCCAGATATTCTCGAACTCAGTGCTAGCAACTCTAGCTGCCGGCCGCTGTCTGTCCAAGCCCCAGCGGAGCTTAGCTCAAGTGTGACCTCTTCTTCTTTCCTTCTTTGCTTGGGTGGGGCCATGGATTGTTACTTCCCCCCCCCCCAGCTCAGAGCCCTGGGCAGGTGCCCCCGTCGTCCATCAGCTAAGACCACCCTTGTGCCAAGAGGATGGCAGCGCGTCCTTCAGCTGCCTCGGCGTGGAGGAATCAAACAGTTCCCACCTTGTGGCTTGAGCCCACACCGCCTTAGAGGGCAAAAAGATGCCGAGGAGACCAGAAGCCGTGACAAGGGGCTGGAGATGGATGAAGGAAGCTTTATGTAAATAACATCGCTCAAGACTCCGGTCGTGTTCCAGTCGGCAGCGAGGGATGGGAATTAATGGACAGCGATGGAAGGCAGGCAGCCCAGGCCGCGAGTGACGGATGCCGCGTCAAGCCCGGGCAGGATCGATCCATTGGCAGGCCGCTCTACCCATCTCTCGGAGGGATGTGGGGATGGATGGCGAGGACCACGTCCAGCGGGAGAGATCGGCAACGCAGCGAGACAAAGGGGCCCAAGCTCGTGTTGGGTTGTTCAGGCTCCGATTCGATTCCACTTTGCCCAGGTGTGCTTTGGATTTCCGAGTCAGTCCGTGCCTGTTAAGCTGCAGGCTGATTCCGCACACGTTTGAATAATGCACTTCCCAAGCAGATTTTCTTGTGTTGTACAGGAAAATCCAGCGGCAAAGGTGGATTTTGCATCACCTCCACAGGGTATTTTTGCCCCATTGAGTCACAGCTAGTTTTTGGCAATCCAATAGGGTTTTTGAGCAAGAGACAGACGGACACACTGTGTTTCGCTTTAAGGTTATTTTAGTGGGGGTTTTTTTATCGGGGATTTTATTGTATGTGTGGTAACCTGCCATGAACCGGCTTGCTGGCAGTGACGGGAATCAAATTGTATAAATAATAATAAATAATATAATGTGGTAGTTTGCCTGTTTCTGGGTAGGGACATGGTTTCAGCTAACCCATCGTGGCATTGACTTCATTCCCTCTCATTCCTCTTTCCCACTGTAGTTTTTCAAACTCTCTCTCTCTCTTGCTCCGCCTTCTGCGGCAGCCATTTTGTGGTTGCCTCCACCTCTTTCAGCAGCCATTTTGTTATTGCGCCCATCACCCCACAGGTCCGGGCGGGGGCCTCATGCTTCCCAGAAGCACCTCACTGCCCCCCAACTTACCCAAAACTGGAAGAACGCCACATTTTAACATAGGATGACACTCTGGTTTTGAGATAAAATTCCATGGTTAGAAGCAAATTCTACCATGGAGTTTGGCCCAAAGTAGATAAATTACTCATCACATGGCATTTCCCCCTTTTAAGCTTCATGGCACGTCGCTGGGTTTGGACCCCCTTTTTCCTTCCTCCTGATGAGCCGAAAAATACAAAAGCCGAATCGCTGCATCCCACCAAGGAGACAAGCCTTGGACCTTTCGAGTGGGGCAAAGGAAATACATAAGAGGAAAGGAGAAAGGCCCATGGATCAGGACCTCTGACATGCCCCCAAGGCCGGCGCCGTGGAAGCAGGCCTCTCCGGCCGGCGTCTCCTCCTTCCTCTCTCTCTCCCCTCTTGGCAAACGGAAGACGCGAGAGCATTACAAACAGCTCTGTCCGGGTTAATTGACCAAGACAAATTTTGTTAAAACCCGTACATTAATAATGGGAAACAAGTACTGGGAGGTTATAAGAGGAGAGAGTGAGGAAAGGGTGCAGAGAGAACTTGCGCAACGAACAAAGAATTACCGGGGGCTTCACTCCCTTCCTCCCCTTCCCCGACTCCTCTCTAGGCTGTTCGGCACACTGTTAAGGTCAATTAGTTTAAAATTAACTTCTGCCTCCACCCACGGAGCTGGAGGTTTGCTTATCGCTAGTTTATTTACCGCCGTGAAGCGCGGGGAGTCCGGGACGGAGCCGGCGGTCCCGTGACAGGGGGAGAGGCAGCCGATCCATCACCGGGTGGTCCGCAGAGGGGCCGCCAGAAATCAATTCGGAAGCGCGCCCTTCTGCCGGCAGAGCCTTGCTAAGAAAAGAGCTTTCAATGCCGGGTTAGATGCCCCGCTCCTCCCCAGGCAGCCCGCTGGGTGACCTCGGGCTAGTCACAGTCCTGATAGTGCTGTTCTCACAAAGCGGTCCGGTCCGCGCTGTCTCAGCCTCACCTCCCTCACAGGGTGTCTGTTGCGGGGAGAGGAAAGGGAAGGCGAATGTAGCCACTTTGAGACTCTTTCAGGTAGAGAATAATGGCATATAAGGACCAACTCTTCTTCCTCTTCAGAAATATCAGGGCTCTCTCAGCCTCACCTCCCTCGCAGGGTGTCTGTTGTGGGGAGAGGAAAGGGAAGCCGCTTTGAGACACCTTCGGGCAGGGAAAAGCAGGGCATGTTTCTCCCCTTCTTTGCATGCACCTGCTGTTGAAACGTGGAATCTGAAAAAGCCAGAGGGAGACGGGAGACGTTAACCTTACAGGTCACGTCGTGGCCATCCTGAGGAGACCTGCCCACCGTCCCCAGCCGGAACCCAACGCACGAGGGAGGGTATGAGGAATCGCAAGCAAAAGATTTAATGTGCCCCATTTTAGGCATGCATTCCGCTCCTTTGTATTTTCCCCTTTGAAATCACCTGCCGAGAACGCTTAAAGATCGCTCTTGACAAAACCTCTTTCAGGTCTTTTTTTTTTCCCGCCCTTAGATGAAGAGCTTTACACAATCTTAAAAAGCCGGGATCGTCACCTGCCTCTACAATGACTTCCAAGGAATTACAGCCGGCGAGATGGTTGTCTCGTATCTCGGCTTCCTTTCATCAGTGACAAGTCAACGTTCTGAGGTCAAGCGGCCAGCCTTTCAACTGACCACTCAAGAGCGTTGGATCCCTGTTTTATCCCACCCGACTATTGAAATCTGCAGGATCTGACTCTTATCGGGTGAGTCGGGTTTGATTCCCTGCTCCTCCTCCACATGCAACCAGCTGGGTGACCTTGGGTAGTCACAGTTGCTCTTAGAGCTGTTCTCTCAGAGCTCCCTCAGCCTCACCGACTTCACAGGGTGTCTTTTGTGGGGAGAGGAAGGGAAAGGTGTTTGTAAGCCGCTTTGAGACTCCTTCGTGTAGTGAAAAGTGGCGTATAACAAACCAGATCTTCTTCTTCTTCCGTCAACTCTTTCTCCTTCCTCCCCTGGTGGAGAACTGGGTGGTATCCCAGCCTGCATTGCAATGAGGTCAGCACCAGGGAACAGAACCCAGTTTAAGCCAGGATGCCTTAAGACTAACTGCGGCTAATAAACCGCGGTTTCAGGGGCTGGTTTCTTCACCGCGGTTAGCCCCTGTCCCGTCTCAAAGTACAGTTCGCAGAGCATCCTGTGCCAATCGCAGCTCGTTTTAATTAGGTCACGGTTTTGGGTAGCGTAGGAACAGGACCCTAGATCTGACGGCAGGGGCCGGTTGGCACACGTCCAGGGGGACGTCTTTGGGCCGGATGCAACTTCCGGAAGTCCTCCAGCGAAGGGAAGGCCGAGAGGGATCAATCACAATTTTATCTGGCCTTTTCAAGTTCGTGCGGCTTTTATTGTCTGCCACCAGATAAAATCGCTGCCTCAGACACGGGTGAGAAGACAGAGCTTTATTATATTGCTTTTCTTTGTTAAAAAAGAAAAAAAAATATTTCACTCGAGCGTTACTCTACATCCTCAGCACGCCCGTCCCTCTCAACTTCTCTCTTTCTTGCTCCCCTTTTTAATAAACTCTCTCTCTCTCGCCTGTTCTTTCCCCCAATTCCGAACAACAAGCACAAAAACTAATTATGCAATATTTCAGCTCCATGTTGTGTTAATGGCACCAAATCGCAGGTGACATTTCCAACTTGTTAGTCTGTTTTTCTCGCTGGCGCTTGTCCCCGGAAACGGTCTTGGGGTTTTGCGTTCCTCTCGCTTAGCTTGTTCTCTCTATCTTCTCTTCACTGGTGGGGAGCCTCCAGGTGAAGGAGGAGGAGGTGGTGGTGGCAGAGCTGGGTCTTAGACCCAAATTTTCACTACCAAAAGGAGTCTCAAAGCAGCTTACAATTGCCTTCCCTTCCTCTCCCCGCACCCTGCGAGGTAGGTGAGGCTGAGAGAGCTCTGAGAGAACTGTGACTGGCCCAAGGTGTTTCAGCAGGCCTCATGTGTCTCAAAGCGAGAGGCAGCTGAGGCTGCCACAACAGGCAGTTGGGACTGGGAGACTTCCAAGAGAACTGCTCTGTGAGAGCAGCTCTAACAGGACTGTGACTAGCCACCCACCACATCGGCTGGGAAGGAACGCCACAATTTAATAACTTGTGGAATGAAGAAATCTCTCCTTTCGTCCGCACTGAATCTATTGCCCATTGGCTTCATTGGGTGCTCTTGAATTCTAGTCTATGGGAAAGGGAGAAATCTCTCTGTCTCTCTTTCTCTCTGTCTCTGTCTCTGTCTCTCTGTCTCTCTCTCTCTCTGTCTGTCTCTCTCTCTGTCTGTCTCTGTCTCTCTGTCTCTGTCTCTGTCTGTCTGTCTGTCTGTCTCTGTCTCTCTGTCTCTCTCTCTCTCTCTCTGTCTCTGTCTCTCTGTCTCTCTCTCTGTGTCTCTGTCTGTCTGTCTGTCTGTCTGTCGGTCTCTGTCTCTGTCTCTCTCTCTCTCTTCCTCCCTCCCTCCCCTTAGGCGTTCTTTCACTCCATGCACTTTGTCTACCCTGCCAAGGTGTCCTCTCCCCCAAACTTATGGGCTCCAGTAGGAGCTTCCTATCCTGATTAATCTCTCGGCTTCCTTGAATGCTCCGGCAGCTGCTCCGGCGTGATAGGCCGAGCAGAGGAGCGCGCGGCGCGAGGAATAAATAAAATAATAGCAATAATATCTGTCTTAATCCTTTTATCGCTTTATTTCTTCCAGCCGTTTTACAGCGATAAAAATCTGCCGGTCTCAGCAGGAGGGCGGCTCGGTGCGGAAGTCAATCCCTCCGTTACTTCCAAGGAGACCTTCGGGACGTGGAGGACGAATGTGGAAATGGGGTAAGCCACAAGGCGGGGGAAGACGGGCATTCCCGTGAGAGGTGGGGCAGATTTGGGGAGAGGGGTGGGAAGGAGAGGCGGATTGCAACTGGGGAAGATCGCCAAAGCTGGCGTGGAGAGACGTCAAAAAGGGGCATCGGCATTGTGGATTAAGGGCGTCAGTACAGAGCATTCCCTTTACGAAATCTGTCGTGTTTAAAGCAAGGCGATAAACAGATCAGGAAATCTGGACACCTCCTCCCCCTCCATTGCCTTCTGAAATACTAACTCATGAAGCTGCCAGTTGAGTTAGGCCATATCGCCATTGTCTACTCCGACCAGCAGCCGCTGACTAGGGTTTTCAAGCCAAGGCGGGAGATGGGGGAGGCAGGGTTGAGAAATTTGGGGCTGGGGAGGACGGGGACCTCACTGGGATGCCATGCCCCAGAGTCCCCCCTCCCAAGCTGCCATTTCCTCCAGGGGAACAGATCTCTGTAGTCAGGAGAGGAGCTGGAATTCCCAGGGATCCCCAGGCCCCACCTGGAGGTTGGCATCCCTAATTGGAATCTCTAATTTTTTTCCTTACGGAAAATAAGGCCCATCCCTGGTCCAGAAAGAGAGCCAGGGGACAACGGGAGAGTCCACCTTCCTGAATTTTGTCTGGAAGGAACTTTTTAAAAACTAGGTCCCAAGCCCACAAAGGTCAGCTCTCCTGCCTTGCAAATGCTCCCGAGTTCCATCACCTTTCCGCCAGACGGGCGGGTGTCCTGCTGTTTGGTTTTCCCGGCCTCCCTTTCTGCCCCCAGGATCCTGGCTGTACCTGAGTAAATAACTATCGATCCCCTTGTACTCCCGCAGCCGGAGCCGAGAGAAATCCAGGAGGCCTGCCCCTCGCCCGGCAAAGAGAAGAAATCATTTCTCTGCACCGATCCCGCTCCCATCCCGGCAGCCCGATAATTAAAATGCTCTGAACCGCAGGACGGACATGGTGTCCCGTGTTCCAGCGAGGAGAGCGGGGAGAGAAGGAAAGGAGAGCTTGTGTGTCTGAAGCAGGGGAGAAAGATTCATGGCCCGATTCCGAAAGAAAGGCTCTAACGATGCGTTTGGAAAGCTCGATTGCCTTTTCCAGAACTTGCAGAGAGGCCTGACTGGCTGATGGCCCCGTCCCTTGGAATCTAAGCAGGGTTTGCCCTGGTTACCATGTGGATGGAAGGCCAGCCAGGAAGTCCACAGAGGCAGGCCAGGGACAACCCCCTAAGAACATTTCTGGCCTTGAAAACCTGTTTAGGGATGCCAGTCCCCAAGTGGGTGACCCCCTGGAATTAGAGTTCATCTCGGGCACCTCTCTTGGCACCCAGGGCACCCTGTTGGGGACCCCTGAGTTAAGCCTCTCGGGAGAGACGGCCCCCGCCTCGCTCGGCAAGGAGGAAACGTCGACCACCAGCGGGTGCCGCCCACCCTCCTGCCTCCGCCGCAGTGCCTCATAAAGTTTGACCTTCGAGCGGCTCCATTCCAGGGCTGGCTGCTAAGTAAGCCATCATTTCCCCGGTGATTTAGCACAGACTCCGGCGATGCTGCCGGGGCTAGAATGAGAATTTGTCTGCCCGTTGAATCCTCTGGCTCCTTTGCCGTTTCTACCCTTCTTTGCAGGCGCCTGCCGTTCCGCCGAATCTCCCAGCGCGGTGTTTTACGGACGGGAGGCATAGGGTGGGCACGTTTGTGAAAGAAAAGTCCGTGATTCTGCGGCTCCCCTTTTGTCCTCCAGCTTGCAAGACCCTGTCGGCAGGCCCGGGAACATTATCTCTCCCTGCGGCCGTTAATCTTGTGATGACATTGGGATAGTTATTCTTCCCCCCCCCCCCCGAACCAGCCTGGTGTGATGATGAAAGAACGGCGGATTCTGATAGGGAGAGCCGGGTTTGGTTCCCCGCTCCTCTCCCACAGGCAGCCTGCTGGGCGACCTTGGGCTAGTCACAGTTGTCTTAGAGCAGTTCTCTCCGAGCTCTCCTGGGCCCAGCCAAGGTGCTGGTTGTGGGGAGAGGAAGGGGAGGTGTTTGTAAGCCGCTTTGGGGCTCCTTTGGAAAGCAGAGTATGAAAAAATAGCTCTTCTGCTTCTCTCAGCCGGCGTTGCAAAAGGCATTTCTGCCATGGAGTTGCCAACCTCCCGGCCAGGACTGGAGTCCCCCTGGAATGACAACCAACCTCCAGAGAACAGATCGATTCCCCTGGGCCCCAGAGCCCCCCTCCCTAAATTACACCCTCCAAATCTCCAGGAATGCCCCGACACGGAGTTGGCAACCATCTGAGGCAAGCCCTGAGAAAGAAAAGGGAACTGCGCTGCGATTTATTTGCCAAACGCCATTCGCTCCTGATTAATATGTTTTAATTTATTTCTGTTTTTCCCGAGCCTGCCCTTTGGTCCAGCCGTCCCTGCTTCTCTGTCAAGCTGCCCGGGGCTAGTCCGAGTGAAATACAGGGCGGTATTTCCCTAATGTTATGTTAAAACACACAATAGATCACGCCGATGCATACTGCGCCGGTGCCATTAAAATGACTAATGGGCTCCGGCCAAACATTCAAATGTATTCATCTCGCATCATTGTGAAATGAATATTAATAGCAGAGAAAGGGCACCAGTGATGAAGGTTGTGTCAGGGTAAGATTCGCACAGGGTTCGTCTGCCAGCCGAGCTCCTAACGGGATCTGCCCGGCTCTTCTGGCTCCACTTGTGGACCCCAAAGTTCTTCTGCTGCATCCCCCAAATCCAACCCGGCTTTCCATATTAGAGGGAAGCAACAGCACATGAATCTCCCATCCTGAGGGGCTCTCAGGGTTACACTGGCTGAAAAACCCTGACCTGTCCTGGAGGGAACATCGGAGCAGATAGGCCGCTAGCTAATTTAGATTAGGGACTTCCCAATGTTTTTCCAAATCCTCCTCCTGTGTCCGGATTGGCTGAATTGCAGACTTCCTGCTCCTTTGAGCCCACTTCCTCCCTGCTTGCCTCCAGAACAGAATGAATGCAGGACAAGCGTTATTCTTTTTTAAGTAGCTCACCGCTCCGCTCTCTTGCGTATTTTGACGTAGCCAACAAGTAGCAGGAGGTCTCCTGCTCCACCAATGGCCCTCCACCATTAGGAAATACAAAATATAATTTCCCATCCCAAGCAGAACAATGCCTTCTGAGCCATCCTTAGAAGCCAGTCAGCTCAGAAAGGCGTAGCTCTGCTCAGGATTGCGCTGTAAATTATTGCCTCCTGCCCCCTGACGCCACCTGCCTCGTCCTACCGAAAATCCTGCCAGTTCAAACTATGGCTGCCTCATCTGAATGCCAGGAGCTCTCCGGGGTCCTGAGAAAATCACAGACTTCACCAGCACTGAACTACACAAATTCCGTCAACGGGAGACGGTGGGGATTGAACCTGGGACCTTCGGTACACCGGGCGTGCATCCCACTGCTGGGCCGCTGACCTACCGTAATGGTAGAGCCGACCCCGGACAAAGGAACGGAGGTTTGACACCGCATCTTATCATCAGCTCAAGCCTGCGCCAACATTAAGAAGTCAAGATCCCTTTACACCACAGTCCTCTCCAGCCTGAGGGCAAATCTGTTTCCACACCCGGGCAGGTCGGCCCCAGTCGCCAGGAATTGAAATTCCGGCAGCAGCGGAGAAAACACAGAGATTCGGCCGGCATTCACATAGAAAGCGAGAGATCTACGGCAGCGTTTTATGGGACCGTGAGGCTCGAATAAAAAAATCCCAAAGAACTCGGGTGCACAAAAACTTTACCATCGGAAATCGGCAGCTGCTTAAGAGCAAAGTAACGTAACATCGATGCGAGAATATATCAAAACAGGGAAGACTTTTAAAATATCGAGAGGCGTTGGGGATGTATTTTGGTGGCAGTCTTTCGGAGAGAATGTCGACAGGCTTCATTTCTGTAATATTTAGGCGGGGAGGCTCATGTAAAGCATGGAATGGGAAGTTCCAAATGTGGGGGAAGAAAGGATTTCACGATTTCTCGCAATTTTGAGATGTTTCCGTAACTTTGGTCCGATTTTTTTTTTTAAAGAAAAAAGAACCACCATCCAGGAATTCGCTTCCAAAGGATGTCGTGATGGACACCGGGTTTGGCATCTTTGACCGGGGGTGGGACAGATTCTTGGAGGAAGGCGGGGTCCATCGGTGGCTACTAGCAATAGGGACTGAAGGGAACCTCCATGTTCAGAGGCAGTCAACCTCTGAATCCCAGAGGCAACATCAGAGGAAGGCCTCAACCTCTATCTACACCCTCTTGTTGGCCATCGAGAGGAACTGGTTGGCCACGGCATGAGAAAGGAGGCTGGACCAGATGGACCCCTGGTCTGATCCAGGAGGGCTCTTCTGATGTCCTTAGGAAGGCCTCGGCCTCTCTGCCTCGTTCTTGGCCCCTGTGTGAGACCAGAGGCTGGCCTAGATGTCCCCTTTGCCAATCACGTGACCCTCCTGTTCATCCACAGCAGCAGCAGAAGTCCAGAGAAGAACCTATGAACGTAAGAAGGGTCTTCGTAGTCCTCCTCCCATCCTTTCAGGTGACCTTTTGGAGACAAGGAAGGGCCTGTCCTTGACTGAGGAGGGAGCGTCAAGGAGAGGAGGGAAAGTTTCCAAGCCAAACGATGGATGCGCTCCAAATGCAAAGTCAGAGACGAAAGAGGACGGGAAGCCATAGCCCCCCTCCCCTTCCCCCTCCCCATCAAACACTGTTCCCAGCTAATGGCGGAATAAAAAAAAAAATTACCCGGTGTCGTGAGTGAGTGCGAGCCAGGCAAAGGGGACGAGAGGCAGGGGGAAGGAAAGAGGGGAAGAGAGGGAAAAGGTTATTACAAATGTGTCAGCTTTGTTTACGACCCTTTATCAGAAAGCCAGGGGGAAAGAGGGCCCGTTAGCACGCTCCTTAAAACGCTTTGGCAGCTTTGCCCGGGCATGTAAATAATCTTTATATTCCTGGGCGTTTGGGTTTCCAGGCACACACGGAAGCGTCTGCCGGAGCGCCTCCCTTCGTGACAGGCCTTTGAAGGACCCGCTGAAAAGCATTTCCTTTTTTTTTCCAGGCCCAGTAACTAGGTCACGGGGAGCGGTCGACAACAGATTGGGCTGCCCAATTTAAAAAAAAAAAAATGCCATTTGGGAGTGACGATCACAGTGTCCGATCCTGCTCCGGAAATGTAGACAGCCTTCCCTGAAATGATCACGCTTTCCATAGCTCAGAATCATGTTGGGATCTGTAAACCCACGGTCCCCAATGTGGTGCGAGCATTTTTAGAATTTTACAGCAGTTCTCTTAGAGCTGTTCTTGCAGAGCAGTTCTCTTGGGGCTCTCTCAACCCCACCGACGTAATGGTATGTCTGTTGCGGGGACAGGAGGGGAAGGCGATTGTCAGCCGCTCTGAGACTCCTTCAGGGAGTAAAAAGCAGGGTATAAAAGCCAACTCTTCTTCTTCCCTCCGGAAGAGAAAACAGAGCTCAGCTCAGGTGGGTCGTGGGCAGGACAAGACCCCCTGGTGTTCATGAGTGGCCACACATATGCCCAGCTTTGAGGGAACACTTAGAGGGACTAAAGTCTGCCTTCCAAAGCAGAAATATTTCCCTGGGGCACAGATTTCTGTCCCCCGGAGGTCAGCTATAATCCCAGGAGATCTCCAGCCACTCCCTAGAGGTTGGCAACCCTAGCCGCAGTTCTCACCGCAACATTGTATGGCTGAAGGAAAGCAGTGGCGGCCATCTTGGGGCTGGCTCCTCCTCCTGCGGCAGCCATCTTGTGCCAGCCATTTCATGGCTGCCTCCACAAAGCCCCAAAGCGGTCAAAACTCCCCAGGCTTAAAAAGATTAGGGACCCCCCGAAAGCGAGCCAGACCCGCCTTCCTCATCCCCTGTTCAACAGCCGAGGTCACCTCAACGGCGTTCGGGAAATATTTCTTAAAGCCCATCTCAGTTATTGCCGCAAACGGCTCGCGAGGAAAGGAACGGCTTCGTTTGCTCCGTGGCTCATTTGCAGCAGAGCCGGTGCCGTGCTTACTTTCTTTTTTCCCCCCCAAAAAATGTGGAGGGGAAATGCTCGAGAGACACGTGCGTGCGACAACCACGCCGGAGATGAAACGGAACGTCGCTCCCTGCAAGAAAGAGGAGAGACAAAGGGACGGTGACCCGCGCTCGTGCGGAGAGGAAGAGCCGCTCTCTTTGAGGATTAATTTTTGAGGAAGCCTTCAAAAAGTGCCTTCCCTTCGGGGGACGGAGGATTCGGGGCTGGCTTTCCATGTGGGGCTGCAAACCAGGCTCATTTGCAGTTCTGGGGAGCTGGGGGGGGGATCGCACCGCATTGAAACGTTCAGCACTCCTAGGCACGCCAATTCTGGAGGGATGGAAGCAGCAGAACGGAGCTGGAGTCCAGGTGCAAAGAAGTGTGCCTGCTTTAGGATGTTTAGGGCTGATCCTGCGTTGAGCAGGGGGTTGGACTAGATGGCCTCTGTGGCCCCTTCCAACTCTAGGATTCTAGGATTCTGTGCATATGAAAGCTCATGCCTCGAATAAAACTTCATCTGCCTTCATCAGAAGTTTATCGTTCACGCTTTTTGCTCCATTTAATGTTTTGGAAACAGCCCCCTGCGGAGAGGCTGTGCAGGGCCTGGACGCTCCTGTGATTCCGGCCCCGGGGCAATCAGAACACGCTGTCTGCCTTCTGATTGGCCAGCCAGCCTCAGGCCCACAGGCCCAGCGAAGCCTGAGCCGCCATTTTGGCCCCTGGACATTGCGGGGGGCGGAGGTCAGCGCCAGGGGCCCCACTCCGGGGGTGGGCGGCTGAGGGGCCCCTCAGTGAAGAAGAAGAAGAAGAGTTGGTTCTTATATGCCGCTTTTCTCTACCCGAAGGAGTCTCAAAGAGGCTTCCATTCACCTTCCCTTTCCTCTTCTCACAACAGACACCCTGTGAGGTAAATGGGGCTGAGAGAGCCCTGATATTACTGAAGAAGAAGAAGAGTTGGTTCTCATATGCTGCTTTTCTCTACCCAAAGGAGTCTCAAAGTAGCTTCCAATTGCCTTCCCTTTCCTCTCCCCACAACAGACACCCTGTGAGGTAAAATGGGGCTGAGAGAGCCCTGAAATTACTGAAGAAGAAGAGTTGGTTCTTATATGCCACTTTTCCCTACTTGAAGGAGGCTCAAAGCGGCTTACAGTCACCTTCCCTTCCTCTCCCCACAACAGACACCCTGTGAGGCGGGTGAGGCTGAGAGAGCCCTGAGATTACTGAAGAAGAAGAAGAGTTGGTTTTTATATGCCGCTTTGTGCCTCCTTTGGGTAGTGAAAATTGGGGTATAAAAACCAACCTTTTTTCTGATTACTCTTTGTGTGGATATTCTGGTATGCCAACAGGATTGTGAAATTCAGGAAGATTTCTGGGGGAGGGTCTTCCACAAGTACAATGCAATAGTTAGAGCAATTGGTGGTCTTTTCCCAACAATGTCAGAAAGCGTGAACCTTTAGGGTTGGGGTGGGTCACCAACAGAATAAAAACTCATCCCTCTTATCCAGAGGAAACCTGATGTTGAATCACGGGAACAGCAAAGCTGTCTTTGAGAAGCTTCCATGCTACAAAACAGAAAAAGGTAATTAAAAACAAAGGCAGAAGCAATCAATGTTATCTCTTCCAACAGAACCGACTGTTCGCGGCTTAGAGCAGGTGCAATGCGTAATCCGAGACAGGGAACCGAAAAGCTGGTTTCCGAGACGGAGACGGAGAGGAGAATGGATGGCAGAGAGATTGCAAAGGAGACCACCTACTTCTCTGGACGGAGACACTCCCGCCTCGTCCTCTACAACAGAAGCATAGGTAAGGCCTTCAGGGGAAGAGGGGCATGGGGTCCTCACAGACACCTTTGGGAGAAGGAAATGTGGCTCAGTGATAGGACAACTGCTGGGCATGCGGAAGGCCCCAGGTTCAATCCCCGGCATCTCCAGTGAAAGGACCAGGCAGGAGGGGAGGGGGAAGGCCTTGATCTGGGACCCTGGCTCAGGGGCAGAGCCTCTGCTTGGCCTGCAGAAGGTCCCAGGTTCAATCCCCGGCATCTCCAGTTGAAGGACCAGGCAGGAGGGGATGGGGAAGGCCTTGATCTGGGACCCTGGCTCAGGGGCAGAGCCTCTGCTTGGCAGGCAGAAGGTCCCAGGTTCAATCCCCGGCATCTCCAGTTGAAGGACCAGGCAGGAGGGGATGGGGAAGGCCTTGATCTGGGACCCTGGCTCAGGGGCAGAGCCTCTGCTTGGTAGGCAGAAGGTCCCAGGTTCAATCCCCGGCATCTCCAGTTAAAGGACCAGGCAGGAGGGGATGGGGAAGGCCTTGATCTGGGACCCTGGCTCAGGGGCAGAGCCTCTGCTTGGCAGGCAGAAGGTCCCAGGTTCAATCCCCAGTTTACCAGTAGGTAAAAGTCTTCTAGAGACCCTGGGGAGTCCACTGACAGTCTGAATAGGTGATCCCATTCCTCACGGGCCAAGGGTCTGAGTCCGAATAAGCCAACTGCTCAGTCCATGACTCCAAGAGCTGTCCTCAATCCCTAAAATAAGGACCCCAATTAAACTGACGTCACAGACCAAGTGATAAACATTGGATACGCCTCTTCTCAACTCAGAAATGGACCTGTATGGCAGAAACGAATGTTCTAAGCCAGGGGTCCTCCAGATGTTCATGGGCTACAATTCCCACGAGCCCCTGCCAGAAAACGCTGGCAGGGGCTCATGGGAATTGTAGTCCATGGACATCTGGAGGACCACAACTACCCCCTGTTCTAAGCAACCGTTTCACTTTGCCCAGAATCCTACAGTCTCAAGAGGAGGGCTCAAAGACGCAAGAGATGGTGGGTTTTGGAAACCAACCTCTTCCATCAAGTCCACCTTCCACACCACCCAGCAAACCATTCAGATAACACCGTTGCCGGGCCCCATGTCCTGCCACAAATGCGCAATCAGAGGGCCAGAAGGGGCCATCCCGGTGAGCATCGCGCGCCTTCATTCTGAAGATTGGGAAGACGATCCACAGGCGGGGAGGGGAAGCCGCATCTCCCGGGCGAGGAGCAAGGAGCGATCGCAGGCGGCAAAAACCTCCGCAATTCATGCATCACGCAAATGACGGCGTATATCCAAGCGACGAGGACAAGGGCGTATTGATTGGGCCCGAACAGCCAGCGTCCCAGGTGCAGAAACCTGGGAAGGGGGGGGGGGAGAGAAACCGTGCCAGGCAGAATAACAACGCCGCGGAAATGATAAAGGGATACGAGCGGGCCGAAAGACACGCCAGACGCACGATAAATTCTAATAATCCATATTTCTCGAAAGCCGCGGCTATTGACTCCAAAACAAAGGAGCAGAGCGCGGCGACGTAACGGATGTCAAATGGGAGAGCCGCAGGAATTCAATTTGCTTCCGCCGTACATCAACGGGGAACTTAATGTAACAGCAGGTAGTTAAGGTTGCCCCCTTGCTTAATAGCGGCCAGCAGTCGTGGGTGGGTTTCCCAGACAGCACCAAGTTGGTGAGTGATGGGCACCGCGACTCCCGCAGCTTGGCTTTTTGCGGAAGAAGAAAAACTCGGTTTAGGAGGGAGAAGCTGGGAGAAAAATGGGAGATGGTAGGGTGGGGAGCTTTGAGGAGGGAGCTGTGCTTGAACCTGGGACCTTCTGCCTGCCAAGCAGAGGCTCTGCCCCTGAGCCAGGGTCCCAGATCAAGGCCTTCCCCATCCCCTCCTGCCTGGTCCTTTAACTGGAGATGCCGGGGATTGAACCTGGGACCTTCTGCCTGCCAAGCGGAGGCTCTGCCCCTGAGCCAGGGTCCCAGATCAAGGCCTTCCCCATCCCCTCCTGCCTGGTCCTTTAACTGGAGATGCCGGGGATTGAACCTGGGACCTCCTGCCTGCCAAGCAGAGGCTCTGCCCCTGAGCCAGGGTCCCAGATCAAGGCCTTCCCCATCCCCTCCTGCCTGGTCCTTTAACTGGAGATGCCGGGGATTGAACCTGGGACCTTCTGCCTGCCAAGCAGAGGCTCTGCCCCTGAGCCAGGGTCCCAGATCAAGGCCTTCCCCATCCCCTCCTGCCTGGTCCTTTAACTGGAGATGCCGGGGATTGAACCTGGGACCTCCTGCCTGCCAAGCAGAGGCTCTGCCCCTGAGCCAGGGTCCCAGATCAAGGCCTTCCCCATCCCCTCCTGCCTGGTCCTTTAACTGGAGATGCCAGGGATTGAACCTGGGACCTCCTGCCTGCCAAGTAGAGGCTCTGCCCCTGAGCCAGGGTCCCAGATCAAGGCCTCTCCCATCCCCTCCTGCCTGGTCCTTTAACTGGAGATGCCGGGGATTGAACCTGGGACCTTCTGCAGGCCAAGCAGAGGCTCTGCCCCTGAGCCAGGGTCCCAGATCAAGGCCTTTCCCACCCCCTCCTGCCTGGTCCTTTAACTGGAGATGCCGGGGATTGAACCTGGGACCTTCTGCCTGCCAAGCAGAGGCTCTGCCCCTGAGCCAGGGTCCCAGATCTAGGCCTTCCCCATCCCCTCCTGCCTGGTCCTTTAACTGGAGATGCCGGGGATTGAACCTGGGACCTTCCTCATGCCAAACAGCTCTTGAAACATGCCTGGTACAAGGCAACCCTATTTTGGTTGGCCAAAGCCGCTGTTTTAACGCCCCAAAGCATTTGCTTTGTGTTTATCCATTCCAAGAAGTCCTCGTTTCACTACAATCTCTCCTGGAATTTTTCACGGCGACCCCATCCCCAAGACGGCCGTGTCTACTTTCCAGAACTGTACTGCAGAAAGACCTGGGTATCTTAAGACATATACTGCAGTCAGCTATTACCCGAGCTCTCTCTTTTTGGCGTGTCTCCTGCTGTGAAAGCCAATTGTGTGAAAAGGCCTGAGGAAGGAATAATAATAATATTGGAACAACATCTTCCTTTCCCTCCTATAACTGAAAGCCCCCCTCCCCTTTCTTTATTTTATTACCCTCTCAGGAGGTCGGGGGAGTCGGGGACCCAGGTGGAATCCGGCTACGCTGCATTATTATAAAGTTCTTTATTATGTAATTTATACACACAAAAAATTATTAAGAAAGGATTTTTTTTACCTCACGTGTTGTGTGGTTTAATGTAAATTTATAGAAGAGGCCACACAGTCCCTGCCCTCACACACAGATTTTCATTGGCCTCATAATCTATAAAATGAAAAATATATTTAGAGCCAGCATGGCGTGGCGGTTAAGAGTGGGGGTTCCTAATCTGGAGAGCCAGGTTTGATTCCCCGCTCCTCCACATGCAGCCAGAGGGCGATCTTGGGCCAGTCACAGTCCTCTTGGAGCTGCTCTCACAGAGCCAGCCAGTGAGCTCCCACAGCAGAGCAGAGATTCGATCTTGGTCCTTCCAGATTCTACTCTTTAACCACCACAACACAAGGTTGTTTTTGTTCTTTCACTCCTCCTTCCCAAGTTATTTCAAAAATTACCCTGCCTCCTCCCTGCGTGTGAGATTCCTGCGTGTGCCCGGCTCCGCCTCTTGCAGCAGCCATTTTGTGGTTGTCCCCGCCTCCTGTGGCAGCCATTTTGTCATTGCTCCTGCCACCCCATTTCTGAATCTCAAAGTTTGGCCATAGGCTTTAAAAGGCCGGGAGACTCAAGTTTTATAAGTGGTTAAAACTGTGTGTTCCTACAGCATTGGTCTTGTGTTATTTTTTTACCATCCGTTAACCTCCCTGCTAGGCCTTGCTTGACAGTCAAGGACACCTGCAAGGAGTCTGTCCGATCCGGGAGGGGCATGGATTGACGGCAGGCTGGGAAGGTTCAGAGTAGCTGTTTATGGCCCCATAAAACCTTTTATGTGTTGCATTTAGCCCCCTGTCTCCGCATTCACTGCGTTAAATATATAACCATTCTGCTTCAATGCCACAGTGGCTGCGAGGGGGGATATTTAAAGCTAATAAATAATAAGTAATAACTGTTTCAAACCGGACGGATTAAAAACGGCCCATGGAGCAGACGTGTCTCTCAGAGTCCAGCGCCGTGGGCTCGGGGGGCGGGGGGGGGGGAGGAGAAGCATTGCACCAAGAGACAGGCTGGCGTGCCCCGCAGCCGCCCTGGAAAATGGCCACAAGAAGCTGGTGGGCTTTAAAAAGAAAAGAATAAAAGACACACATTGGTGAAATGGGGGCTGGGCTTGAACGCCAGGCACGCAATGCAGAACTCAGAACCCAAAAGCCAGCATCAAAAAATGAAATTTCAGGAAAGCACGGCAGGAGATGTGCGTGGGCCACAAGGTGTTGATGGCTAAATCATAGCATATTCAGCCACGAGGCCTGTCCACGGCTCAGAAACCATGCCCCCCAAATAGATCTCTCTGATCCCAGAGCGGGATCACATTTATTGAGCTCAAAGATTTATACGCCGCACTCTCCAAGATCTGTGCGAAGGGACCATCAGCCTGAAAGAAAACAATAAACGAGAGCTTTATATAGGGATCTGGAAACTCTAGGCCCTGCCCACTTTCTTAAAACACTTTACGGCAGGGGTAGTCAACCTGCGGTCTTCCAGATGTTCATGGACTACAATTCCCATGAGCCCCTCCCAGCGTTTGCTGGCAGGGGCTCATGGGAATTGTAGTCTGTGAACATCTGGAGGACCGCAGGTTGACTACCCCTGCTTTACGGGACCCAGGCAAGGTGTCTGTGGGCCTTCCAGGTTTCCCCAGAATGCCTTTCACTCCTGCCCTTTGAAAATTGTGGCCTGATGAAGGCCACGGATTGGGGCCCACGGGAAGGGGTGGATGGGAAATAATATTTCGCTGCTGTATTAAGGGCAACAAAGCCAGGGGTTTGCTTGGGTGATTCAGTAAAAACCGGTTCTCCTTTTTCTCCGCTCTCCCCTGCCTTCTTTTAATGTGACAAACTTATTTTGAACTGGCCACCCGACCAACGCCACCCTTAAACCTAAATCTGGTTTAAGATGGCCAAAGGGGGTGGGAGGGGGAGGGAGAGAAAGAGAGAGAGAGAGCAGAGCAATGCAAAACCTCCCTTCCTTTCTCCTCTTTATATTTTTCCCTCTCTCGTAAGAATCTCTTAATCAAAGCGACAATCTGGCATTTTTCCCCTCCAAAAGGCAACTGGAGCCTTTGAACAGTGCTGCTCAGATATCTCGTTGCTTTGATGTGGGATTTCAGTTGTGCCTTTAAGCCATCTCCCGTGCCTGGATGCTCACGCATGCGCACCAATTGGGGGAGCGGGTTGTCCCCCCCCACCCTTCCTCGACATGCACGTTTTTTTTAAAGGAGGAAAAAATATCACCCAAGAGCTTTGCTCAACCAGCTCTAAAGGCTGGGGGAAGAACAGGACAGAATCCAAGCCACGTTCTCCTGGTTGGCCCAGCACGACTCCAAAAGTACAGCTGGCTATTAGTCCATCCAGCGCTCAATATGCCCCCCTCCCCATTACACTGCAAGTGGCCTATCCTTCTACATTCTTGGCTCCATAGTGCGTCCGAGATTTACTTGACCTGGGGCTGGATAGGAAAGGAGGTTGTAGAATTGCCACCCTAAATATGTGTCCTGGAAAAGGGAACACAGTTAAGGGAAGCCAGCCAGGTTAAGACGAGAGTCAAGGAGAGGAGATTGGCCCTTCCTGCCTCTGCCCAAAACTCTGCTTAGCTTCCAAAAATCCAACAAGGAGATCCACACGCAACCTGGTCCACATGCATATTACGCCTTCATTCAACGCCACGGAGCTTTTAAAATACTCCTGGCCTGCTAGCAACCTCCCTCCCCAGCAGGGAAAGATCTAGAAGCCGCGCAAGAAGAGTCCCAGGAAACCGGTTGTCCCTTTGGGATTCCGAGCACGCCATCCGGAGATCTCCAGAGAAAGCCCGGGATAATATCGGCAGCCGGCAAATAAATAAATCAACCACAGCTAGGAGCGTCCTCGGCTCTCCTCCGCGAATCAGACCCAACAACTGGTTTTGCAGGAACCACGCTTCCATTTAAGAAACGTCTCTCCGCTGGAGCACGGGCTGATTCTCCTCAATTGAAGCCCATCGCCCCGTAATCCCCCCAGGGGCTGGCTCTTATCTCTCGCAAAAGGCCCCAGTCTCCAGAAAGCTCAACCTTTTACTTTCCCCGTACGCCAGGGATTTGCGACAAGTGCTTCCTTGAAAACTTCACCTCCCCGGTGACTCGCCGGGCGGCACAACCCAAGCATGCATGCGCCGTACAAAACGCCGGACGGCACGAAAGTCAGGACGAGAACTCTCCAAGGCCTTCCCTAGCCGATGGATGCACACCAAAAAACAGAAATGCTTCTAGCTCTGAGGGCATTTCGGGTCTCCGGCACAAGCCACTCTGGGTGGGGCAAGACCCAGCTGCAAGGATCCAAACCCATCCAGGGGTGAAACACCCAGTCAACAGACGCAGAAATCACAATAATAAAAGGGTCAGCTGAATTTAACTCACAAGATAAGGGCAGCGCATGAGAAATCCAGGTGCCTTTCTTTCTTTCTTTTTGCACGCAAGACTTGAAGACCTTCTCGTTTCAGTCAGGTTATAATAAGAATTTTTTTTAAAAAGAAATTATGCTGACCAAAATGCTCATTTGCATTACAAATACCTCTCAGCCTTCCTTTCCTCCTTGAAAGGTTTGGCGTTCGGCGTTCAGGGCCACAACACGCTGAGCCTTTTACACAAATAACACAGGAGAAGATCCAAATTTGAATATGAGATAGAAGAGAAGCGGAGAAGAATCTCTCTCTCTCTCTCTCTCTCTCTCTCTCTCTCTCTCTCTCTCCCTCTCTCTCTCTCTCTCTCTCTCTGTTTTCCTTGCACAATTCTCCAGGGTCTCCCACACCAACTGTTTGGTCATTTTAACTAAATCAAATAAGGGTCCCAGATCAAGGCCTTCCCCATCCCCTCCTGCCTGGTCCTTTAACTGGAGATGCCGGGGATTGAACCTGGGGCCTCCTGCCTGCCAAACAGAGGCTCTGCCCCTGAGCTAGGGTCCCAGATCAAGGCCTTCCCCATCCCCTCCTGCCTGGTCCTTTAACTGGAGATGTCGGGGATTGAACCTGGGGCCTCCTGCCTGCCAAACAGAGGCTCTGCCCCTGAGCTAGGGTCCCAGATCAAGGCCTTCCCCATCCCCTCCTGCCTGGTCCTTTAACTGGAGATGCCGGGGATTGAACCTGGGACCTCCTGCCTGCCAAGCAGAGGCTCTGCCCCTGAGCCAGGGTCCCAGATCAAGGTCTCTCCCATCCCCTCCTGCCTGGTCCTTTAACTGGAGATGCCGGGGATTGAACCTGGGGCCTTCTGCCTGCCAAGCAGAGGCTCTGCCCCTGAGCCAGGGTCCCAGATCAAGGCCTTCCCCATCCCCTCCTGCCTGGTCCTTTAACTGGAGATGCCGAGGATTGAACCTGGGACCTTCTGCCTGCCAAGCGGAGGCTCTGCCCCTGAGCCAGGGTCCCAGATCAAGGCCTTCCCCATCCCCTCCTGCCTGGTCCTTTAACTGGAGATCCCGGGGATTGAACCTGGGACCTTCTGCCTGCCAAGCGGAGGCTCTGCCCCTGAGCCAGGGTCCCAGATCAAGGCCTTCCCCATCCCCTCCTGCCTGGTCCTTTAACTGGAGATGCCGGGGATTGAACCTGGGACCTTTTGCCTGCCAAGCAGAGGCTCTGCCCCTGAGCCAGGGTCCCAGATCAAGGCCTTCCCCATCCCCTCCTGCCTGGTCCTTTAACTGGAGATGCCGGGGATTGAACCTGGGACCTTTTGCCTGCCAAGCAGAGGCTCTGCCCCTGAGCCAGGGTCCCAGATCAAGGCCTTCCCCATCCCCTCCTGCCTGGTCCTTTAACTGGAGATGCCGAGGATTGAACCTGGGACCTTCTGCCTGCCAAGCAGAGGCTCTGCCCCTGAGCCAGGGTCCCAGATCAAGGCCTTCCCCATCCCCTCCTGCCTGGTCCTTGAACTGGAGATGCCGGGGACTGAACCTGGGACCTTCTGCCTGCCAAGCAGAGGCTCTGCCCCAGAGCTAGGGTCCCAGATCAAGGCCTTTCCCATCCCCTCCTGCCTGGTCCTTGAACTGGAGATGCCGGGGACTGAACCTGGGACCTTCTGCCTGCCAAGCAGAGGTTCTGCCCCTGAGCCAGGGTCCCAGATCAAGGCCTTCCCCATCCCCTCCTGCCTGGTCCTTTAACTGGAGATGCTGGGGATTGAACCTGGGACCTTCTGCCTGCCAAGCAGAGGCTCTGCCCCTGAGCCAGGGTCCCAGATCAAGGCCTTCCCCATCCCCTCCTGCCTGGTCCTTTAACTGGAGATGCTGGGGATTGAACCGGGGACCTTCTGCCTGCCAAGCAGAGGCTCTGCCCCTGAGCCAAGGTCCCAGATCAAGGCCTTCCCCATCCCCTCCTGCCTGGTCCTTTAACTGGAGATGCCGGGGATTGAACCTGGGACCTTCTGCCTGCCAAGCAGAGGCTCTGCCCCTGAGCCAGGGTCCCAGATCAAGGCCTTCCCCACCCCCTCCAGCCTGGTCCTTTCAACTGGAGATGCTGGGGATTGAACCTGGGACCTTCTGCCTGCCAAGCAGAGGCTCTGCCCCTGAGCCAGGGTCCCAGATCAAGGCCTTCCCCATCCCCTCCTGCCTGGTCCTTTCAACTGGAGATGCCGGGGATTGAACCTGGGACCTTCTGCCTGCCAAGCGGAGGCTCTGCCCCTGAGCCAGGGTCCCAGATCAAGGCCTTCCCCATCCCCTCCTGCCTGGTCCTTTAACTGGAGATGCTGGGGATTGAACATGGGACCTTTTGCCTGCCAAGCAGAGGCTCTGCCCCTGAGCCAGGGTCCCAGATCAAGGCCTTCCCCATCCCCTCCTGCCTGGTCCTTTAACTGGAGATGCCGAGGATTGAACCTGGGACCTTCTGCCTGCCAAGCAGAGGCTCTGCCCCTGAGCCAGGGTCCCAGATCAAGGCCTTCCCCATCCCCTCCTGCCTGGTCCTTTAACTGGAGATGCCGGGGATTGAACCTGGGACCTCCTGCCTGCCAAGCAGAGGCTTTGCCCCTGAGCCAGGGTCCCAGATCGAGGCCTTCCCCATCCCCTCCTGCCTGGTCCTGTAACTGGAGATGCCGGGGATTGAACCTGGGACCTTCTGCCTGCCAAGCAGAGGCTCTGCCCCTGAGCCAGGGTCCCAGATCAAGGCCTTCCCCATCCCCTCCTGCCTGGTCCTTTAACTGGAGATGCCGGGGATTGAACCGGGGACCTTCTGCCTGCCAAGCAGAGGCTCTGCCCCTGAGCCAAAGCTTCTCCCCCCTATCTGATGAAGGGAGCGGTGACTCTCAAAAGCTCAAATGCCGAAAGTCTTGTCTGACTCTACTGAGCACTTCAGAAACTGGGTTTAAAGGATTGTATGAAAAATAAAATAAGGGTTTTCGCTTTGGCACATGAAAGGAGAGGCAGGCAGCCACCTGGGCTCACGCAGGCTTTTGCAGAGCTCTTTAAACAGAGCGGCATCAGCTGACAGCACCACATAAAGCTACGCAGGACGCCCCAGCGGTCCATCCTGTGCGTTTGATCTGGAGGGCCGGAGCACTTTGACAAACCTGTGCAAACACACAAGCCCTGACGCCACGTGGCCCCCTCCCCCTGAACATGCTCTTTCTCTCCCCCCTGAGATCCTGTTCCATGCACATTTCTTTGCAGAGGTTCCCTCCCCCTCCTCCTTCCCTCCCACCGACTTCATGCCCAGCCAATCAGACTTCTTGATTATGTAGATTAAATATAATAACAAGGCCCTCTCCGCACTCCAGAAACAGCCCCCGCCCCACCCCTCCCCACCCCACGCTGGAGGGGGGGGGGAAGGCAATAAAATTAAAAAGGAACAATCCTGCCACTCATAACCAGAAGCATTAATTATGTGTAATGACGGACATTCAGCTCCCCGAAGCGCCCGCATAATTACCAATCCTAATGGCTCTGCAGCGTCTCCTCTTCTCGTGGAGAAAAATTTAATTGGAAAATGCATAAAAAGGCAAAGGGAGTCCGGGCGGGAGAGGGGGGTCCCGAATCCACACGCTTGAGGGGACCAATTGCTGGATTGAGGCGGGGGTAGTCAGGCCCGTGAGCCTGACACCCGCCTTCGAGCTCTCCCTGCGTCACCGCATGGGCTGTGGGGAGCCGGAGGTGAGCCAGGCTCGGACAGGCAGCTGCTGGTCTCCGAAGGGGGTGATCGTTGCGGGGTAATGAGGTTTAATGGAACAAGGAAATAGGCGAGTGGAGGAACCTGGAGGGAAGGCGGAGATCCCAGCCACTCCTGGGAACCTCCTTGCTGTGGTTTCCACCCACTGCTACGCACACATGCGCCTTAAGGGAAGCTCCACCGGCATGCATGCGCGCCAAGTGGCATTAAGTCCCTTTCATCTTATGGCCACCCTATGAATGGATGTTCTCCCCAACGTCCTTTGGGCAGCCTTGCAGACAGAGAGCAGGGGCTTGCTGGGCAGAGTGTCTGTCTGTCTGTCTTTCTGTCTGTCATCCATCCATCCATCCATCCATCCGTCCTTCCATCCATCCATCTACCCATCCATCCGTCCGTCCATCCATCCATCCGTCCATCCATCCACCAATCTTCCATCCATCCATCCATCTACCCATCCGTCCATCCATCCGTCCATCCGTCCATCCGTCCATCCATCCATCCATCCGTCCATCCATCCACCAATCTTCCATCCATCCATCCATCTACCCATCCGTCCATCCATCCGTCCATCCGTCCATCCGTCCATCCATCCATCCATCCGTCCATCCATCCACCAATCTTCCATCCATCCATCCATCTACCCATCCGTCCATCCATCCGTCCATCCGTCCATCCATCCATCCATCCGTCCATCCGTCCATCCGTCCATCCGTCCATCCATCCATCTCCTGCTGGGTTTTCCTCTTTTCCTGCCACCTCCAATGTTCTTGTCATTTTGGGGGATTCTTGTCTTCTCAGACAGGAGGCTGGACAGGATGGACCCCTGGTCTGTTCCGATGTTCTCATGACTACAACTCAGCGCTCAAGCACAAGTATGAAACTCCCAAGTTCAGTTCTTGACCAGAGAGCAGCTCTGTTAGTGATGGTACCTTGGACAGCGACAGTTGCCCATGGCTCTAAAAGCCATGGCCAGAAAGACCAGTGGCCTCATAACTCAATGGCAGAGGACATACTTTTCACTCAGAAGACCATTTCCTGGCATCTTCAGCTAAGGATCTCAAGTAGCAGCACTAGAACTCTAGAGAAGGAACGGAGGCTCAGGGGCAGAGCCTCTGTTTTACGTGCAGAAGGTCGCCGGTTCAATCCCCGCCATCTCCAGTAGAAAGGACAGTCCCTTGGGGCCAATTCTGCCTTTCTGATGACCTCTCTTTGCAGCCAGCCCCAGAAACCTGGCTTCCCCCTCTGCCCTGTTTAGCACCCTGGTGAGTTCCTGCAGAAAAGGAACGCCGGGAGACGGCGGGTCACGCTAAATATATGTGCATCAATAATACATCGCAGTAATAATATTGTCCTTAGAGCCAAGCCGCGTTTCATCACCTGGGAAATTGCTCTCCTGTCCGAGCGACCTCGGCCTGACAGGTGCCAACTCGGGGATATATTGGGGATATATTTGCACTGCGTCTATCTATATACATCGCCCGCCCGGCCACCTGCCTGCCTCCATCACGCGGGGACTGGCGCAGCTCTGCCTTGGATTATTTATTGACTTTCAGCTTAGAGAGAAATTAAAAGATGAGGACGGGAAAGCAGAGCGAGGCGTGCAAGCAGGGCAGGCGGCTGGCGGCACCGACTCCGGCTAGGACGGACGAGGATCAAAACGGGCTTCGAAGGTCGAGTAAAAGGGGCATAAAAAAGAAACAGAATGGTAAACTAGGAAACCGCTTAGGTTTGGTTGTGGTGGGTTTTCTGGGGCATCTGCCTGTGGTTGGGTGGTTTTAGTTCCTCATGTTTCACCAGGAGGTGTGGCTGGCGTCTTCGGGGGTAGACACAGCAAGATGGGACTCTCTCCGTACTAGATTACGGAGTGTATGAACAGTTGCTAGGTATTTATAATTACTTATTCGGGGGAAGGTGTCATGTATCACATTCCTTCCTGAGTCTCCCAGTGGATGGACTGGAACTAGGAAGTGCTTTTCTTCCTGCGTCTGGGTAGAAGTTGTTTGGATTTTCTAATGAACTCCACCCAGACACAGGGAAAGCAGTTCCTAATGGATTTGCTAATGAACTATGTCCAAACGCAGGAAAAGAGTTTCCAGACTCCCAGGTAAGCAAGAATGTGCTGCATTGCACACACCTCTATCTGAGGAAGGAAGGAAGGAAGGAAGGAAGGAAGGGAGGGAGGGAGGGAGGGAGGGAGGGAGGGAGGGAGGGAGGGAGGGAGGGAGGAAGGAAGGAAGGAAGGAAGGAAGGAAGGAAGGAAGGAAGGAAGGAAGGAAGGAAGGAAGGAAGGAAGGAAATGACAGCACCTTCCACCAATTTCAAACTGCTTCATATTTGTACGGCAGAGAGAGGAGCTTGACGCCTGTTTGGAGACGCCATCAAACAACTTTTTTGACCAGCCAAATGGCGCCCTTCCCATGTTTCCTGCATGTTTTGCTTTTATCACCTTCCTGCTGTTTGAAGAGGCTGCAGTCGGAGCATCCCTTGAAGACGCTTCTGCCTTTCAACTGCTTGTTTGGACTCCTCTTCTCATTGATGGCCGGCGTTTCATAATATTTTAATACGGCTTTATGTACGGCTGACGCCGCGCCTCCGTTTCCCTCCTTTTAACGACCGACGTGGTTTTCTTCTGTACGAGACTCCGTAAAGAAGCCTGTCCCCGTTTTTAATTTTCTTTTTTTGCGAGGGGAGAAATATTGACAGATTTTATCACCCTCCCTGTTTAATATCACGACTGAGGTTTTATACGGCCCTGCTCCATTTCTGCCTGTGGAAGAGAGAGATGATTTGGGGGAGAGTCCCCTCCTTCTGATAAGAAAACCCTCCTGTGATCAGGGTGGGCCCAATTTAATGTCCCAAAGAAGCAGAAGAGATTTTTTTTTAATACCCTGCTTTTCACTACCCGAAGGAGTCACAAAGCGGCTTGCAAACGCCTTCCCCTTCCTCTCCCTACAACAAATACCCTGAGAGGTAGTTGGGTCTGAGAGAGCCCTGACAGAACTGCCCTGCAAGAAGAGCTCTGCGAGAACTGTGACTGGCCCAAGTTCACCCAGTTGGCTGCCGGTGGAGGAGAAATAGAGAACCAAGCCCAGGTCTCCAGATTAGAACCACAACACCACCCTGGCTCATAAGGAATGGAAAAAAAGAAATGGAAATACCCATCTTTTCAGTTCAACCCTAATCCGCAATCCATTTTAGGTCACCCGGTTTGGCTTGTTTGCTAGGATCTTCTAGAAGCCCGGTTAGGACAGTGGAAGTCGGGCAGAGGGGGGGGGATCTTGACCTCTTGAGGTCTTCCAAATTCCATCGGCTCTGGCAATCTTCAGCGGTTCCCTTTTCGGGAGATCCTGCCCCCTCCGTTGTCCTAAAGCGCTAGAAAGTCAGCCCTGCAGTGCATGCACAAGAAGGTCTTCGAGCATCCGGAGACGAAGCCCATCGGTGCCAAAGCCACCTAATTAGCAGTCGCTTAGTAAATATTTGATATATTGGGATCCAATAATAAACAGTCATGCGGTGCGACGGAGAGGGGAGGGAGCGGGGAAATCTATACGGTGGCTTGATATCCATTAATTTTGTGGACACACGAGAGCACATAAAACTGCCTTCCACCGAGACCGCTGGTCAATCAAAGTCATTCTTGGCCACCCTGGGCAGACTCAGCTCTCCAGCGTCTGAGGGAAAGGTCTTTCACGTCGCCTACCGCCTGATCCGTTCAAACAGAGATGCCGAGGCAGAAACATGAACCATGCAGCTAATGAGAGTCAAGGCACTGTGCAGGGGGTTGGACTAGATGACCCCGGAGGTCCCTTCCATCTCTATGATTCTAAGAGGCAAAAACTGATTGGATTAGCCTTTCCTGGCCACGCCCTCCCCACCTCTATGTAATGGCTGGCGCCTTCTGTTTCAATATATCTTAAGAACTGATTGGCCCCTGTGTGAGGCAGGAGGCTGGACTGGAGGCACCCTCAGTGGTCTGACCCAGCAGGGCTCTTATGATGTCCTTATGTAGGCCTCGGCCTCTGTGCCCTGTTGCTGGCCCTCCAGAGGAACTGGTTGGCCCCTGGGTGAGGCAGGAGGCTGGACTAGATGGACTGCTCTAGCAGGCCTTTTCTCTCAGCCTCACTCACCCCACAGGGTGTCTGTTGTGGGGAGAGGAAAGGGAAGGCGACTGTAAGCCGCTTCGAGCCTCCGGGTAGGGAAAAGCGGCATATAAGTACCAACTCGTCTTCTTCTTCTTCTTCATGTTCTTGGCCACTGGTTCTGATTCCCTCCGGACAGGAGCATTCCGTTTGGACCCAGAAGCATTCCCTGAGTGCGGGGAGGGTAGAGCCTTCCTCCCCCCGGAAAGGACACCCGGGACTTTGACCGTCCCGTGCTTTGCCTCCTAGGAGTCCCTCCCACCCCCGAAATCACGTGGCATCTCGTTAAGAGCTCGGCTCAAGCTGTCACCCGTTTGTCAACGCGCCGCTGAATGACGGATCGGAACGGACGCGCGCATGACGAGCCCAGGACATCTTGAAGGCCTGTCTCCAGCCGCCTGCTGGTTTTGGAACGGAGCATTAATCTCCCGTGACAGAGGGGGCCCGGTGCGAACAAGCCAGCTGTGCAGAGCCGGGTAAGTAGGACATTCTGTCACATGTTCGGGAAGGAACTCGGACGTTCACCCCAGGAGGAAGCTCTTGGGCCGGCTTGGGCCCCCTGAGCCGAGGGGTCCACGGAGGTCTGAGCTCTTCCAAAAGAGGTTCTCCATCCAAGTTTGGGGAAAGCTCACCTCTGAGAACTGCGCGAGTGGCGCACGTAATTTTGGGGAAACGCATGCAGAGGGGCGGAATTGGGCAACAGCATTTGACATCCTTTACTCCTATGCCACCGGTTCGTCCGTCTTTCAACCTGACTGAGGGATGCCAACCTCCAGCTGGGACCCGGAGAATTCACCACAGCCCTTTCCTTCTGTCCTTCGAGGGTTGAGTACAACGAAGCAGAACAGGGACAATTTTCTTTTTTTGCTCCTCAGCAGGAGCTCAAGCTCTCCGGAGCACGTCCCAGGATTGCCCACCTGCTGTGGCTTGATTCTCTCTTGGAGGACCGGCGACTGTTCTGCCGGGCCTGGCGGCTCCTGTTGATTTACAGTTCAAATATTCCCGAGCTTTCCGTTCCTCCCCTTGTGGCAAAGACCCCCTTGGCTGTCTCCGCAGGCCCATGAATCACCATAGGATAATAGGTTCATTGGGAAACAGCCTGGAAACCCACAGGACCCAAGAAGAGCAGGTTAAATCACTGCAAAGCTCTCAAAAGCCGATTTAGGCTCCCAACACGGTTCCCCGTTACAGCTCCCTCCCTCCTTCCCTGCTTGATCTGCCGTCAACAGGCCTGCAAGCCAGGAAGGCCCACGATGCCTCCTTTTTCGTTTTTGTGACTTCAAGCAAGGGCGTGGCTAGTGAAGGGGGAGGAGCTTTTGCAAGCTGCCGCTCACGTCTTCGGGGATCTGAAGACTCCCGCGAACTCCTCTCCTGCCACGGACTTTGTTAGTCCTCCAGTCCAAATGCTCCTGATCTCTCGCTTTTTCCTGCTGCTACGGACAGGCGAAAGCAGCTTGGCCTCCTGCTAGAATATCCATGCTTCTATCTTGGAGAGTGGAGTGGTTTCGTATATAAGGACAACGGACGCGTGTTCTAGCCGTATCTGAAGAAGTGAGCACTGACTCACAAAAGCTACTGGTTGGCCCCTGTGTGAGGCAGGAGGCTGGACCGGAGGGACCATCCCTGGTCTGACCCAGCAAGGCTCTCCTGATGTCCTTAGGAAGGCCTCGGCCTCTCTGCCCTGTTGTTGGCCCTGCAGAGGAACTGGCTGGCACCTGGCTGAGACGGGAGGCTGGACTGGATGGACCCCTGGCCTGACCCAGCAGGGCTCTTCTTATACCCTTGCATTCTTCAAATGACAGCTCACACTTGCCCAAACATTACCGATAACTGATTCAAACGTGCCGTCCTCGTAATCATATGGCCGTTGCTCTGTGCAGAAATCCCTCTTTACCTTCCTTTCCTTCATTTGCATGGTCCGGTTTCCAGCCGCACCTCAAGGTTCAATCCCTCCTCTAACCCTGCTGAAAACAATCCGAAAATACAAGAGAGAGACAGAGAAAGAGAGAAAGAGAGAGAGAGAGAGAGAGAGTCACCCTCCTCCGTGTTCTTAGCCTCCTTATTAATTTATCTCTGGATAGCCAAAATAACCCTCTTTTTATAGCTAGGTTTCAATCAATGCGCCGTTCCACACATTGCAAAGACGGGGGGAGAAGGCGGAGATGAATGGCAAATAAATAGAATTAAACGGGTTTGTGAATGGATGGTCTGAGCACCCGCCAGGATGCTGGGCGCACTATTAGTCCCCCCCCCCTTCGACATTCTGCGGTGCTGCTCTTGACAGACAAATCTATCTTCTGCCCCGGTCCACAGGGCCGCCTCATGAATAAACCAGCAAGGTTGCTTGTGTCAGAGCTGCCAACCAACCACGGCCAGGCTGGACTCCGGGTCTTTCTGGAGCAAGGGGTCAAAGGGCTCCTTCCACGCTTACAAGCAGATCTCCGGATAACGGGTACGAGAAAATGGCAGCTTAGGAGGACGGACTCTGTGAAGCCCCTCCCCTTCGTAAGCCACGCCCTCCCTAGGCTCCGCCCTCCCGCCCTCCAGGCCTTTCCCCACCCAGATCTGGCACACGAGACATCGCCATCACCACGTAGCTCAGTGCAGGGGACGGCAGGGAGATGGAGACCCTTCCAGAGCTGCCTTTTTGTGCCGGCCGTAAATTACTTCACGGTCATATCTGTGAAGCCCAGCGCAGGCCAATAAAGCTGTCCTGACAGCAGGGCCATAATGTCTACAAAATTCAGGGTGTGCCCCTCCCTGACAATAGGTGCGTGTTTTTACAAAACTGGGATTTACGGCCTGAGCAAACACTCGATGCCCAGACATACAAAATACTATAAAAGACCGGGGGCAGTGGGGGGGGAGGGAGGAAGACGCAGGGAGGGTCTCCGTTGCTCCTTTCTTCAAGCGGGATTCTTTTATGTGAGCCTGCTGAAGTCAGCAGAATATTAACTCATCTGTCACTGGGCCGGGGAGATACGGAAAGCCGCGGAACGGCAAGAAAGCCGACGAAGCTTTTTCGCGTCCGTCTGAATCGACACGCCGACGAACCACGAGGCCCAGCCTGGCTTCCGGCCACAGGGCCAGGATCGGGGGGGAAGGGGGTGGCCAGGTGGCCCTGAATATCGTAGCCTTGGCAAAGGGGACTATTTGAAACATCTCCAGATGTTTTGCCAAGCTGGTTCAGGGCAGGCCTGAATAAAGAGCCAGGGCTGTGCTTTTGGGTCCACCGGTGTTATGTTTGAGGACACCGAGGTCTGCTTGGCGTGCAGAAGGACCCAGGTTCGATCCCCGTGTCTGCAGGGTCCCACTCCAAGCTCAGAGCCTCTCCGAAGCCCGATTTGAGGCCACCCCTGCAGGCGAGCAGAACTTCCCTGTCTCGAAGCCCAGGCCAGCATCCCATTCCAGTTTCACTGCAGCATGCAGGGCATTAGCATGCCAGCAAAACACCTGCCAGGGCTGCGGCTCTCTGGCACGCTGGAGTCGCATGCAAAACAGGTGAGAGCACGGCTGAAAGGAGAGCCTAGGTGTGTGATCGATGGATTGGACAGGTGAGCGATTCCTCCTTGCTGAAAGGCAGCCTCGGACTGCGGGCGCTTCCACCCGTGCCAAATAGCGCCGTTTCTATCCACTCCAGGGACCGTTTGCAGGCGGATTTGGCCATTTTGTACCGTAAAATCCAGTTGCGAAATGCATTAAAAGGGGATTGGATGGGTGTCATTTAGTGCATGTGAAAGCTCCCTATCTTTCTTGTGCTTCGGGAGTCGGGCTCAAGTTTAAGCCTCTGATTTTGCGTTTTCATGGCCGCTGTTTCCAATTATCACAGGCCCAAAGCCTAAACGCTTAAGGGGAGGGGTAGTGACTCAGGGGCAGGGCCTCTGGTTGGCTTGCAGGAGGTCTTCAGTTAAAGGACCAGGCAGGAGGGGATGGGAAAGGCCTTGATCTGGGACCCTGGCTCAGGGGCAGAGCCTCTGCTTGGTAGGCAGGAGGTCCCAGGTTCAATCCCCGGCATCTCCAGTTAAAGGACCAGGCAGGAGGGGATGGGGAAGGCCTTGATCTGGGACCCTGGCTCAGGGGCAGAGCCTCTGCTTGGCAGGCTGGAGGTCCCAGGTTCAATCCCCAGCATCTCCAGTTAAAGGACCAGGCAGGAGGGGATGGGAAAGGCCTTGATCTGGGACCCTGGCTCAGGGGCAGAGCCTCTGCTTGGTAGGCAGGAGGTCCCAGGTTCAATCCCCGGCATCTCCAGTTAAAGGACCAGGCAGGAGGGGATGGGGAAGGCCTTGATCTGGGACCCTGGCTCAGGGGCAGAGCCTCTGCTTGGTAGGCAGGAGGTCCCAGGTTCAATCCCCGGCATCTCCAGTTAAAGGACCAGGCAGGAGGGTCAGGTGTGGGTCAGGGAGCCTTCCGCTGTGCACCAGACCACAGCTGAAAATATCACATCTTAGCTGGTTCTGTGTGTGGCTTTGTAAACATGACAAAAAGCTGGTGAATGCCTGGGGAAGAGCAGAGAAGTGCCTTTCTTCTTCCTCCATCTTCTTCCTCTGTCTTCCTTTTCCACCCCATCTGCCCCCTTGTCCCCTTTTCCTTTGAATCTCACAGTCGTGGTTTCCGTCCTCCCGTCAGCCCTAGGTGTCTTCTTGTGTTTTTTTTTTTAAGGCACTTGATAAACCCCTAATTTTGCAATCAGAGGGAGCTATGCAAATTAAGTAAATTTATGCAATACGGTCCCATCTGCATAATTTGTTCTTATCACAGAAATTGCTTTTATTTATTTTTAGTGCGTCGGCCTGATGTGTGTTTATTCCGGAAGGGGATCATTTAGACGTTGTCTCCGAGTTAACTTGTACAGGCAGGGCTAGATTAATTCATAAGGGGACTATATTTTTAAAATTGTGTTCCACCCAGAATGGGCTTGAGTTCATTTCCCTTGGGTTGACCTTTTTAGGTTCTTGGCTTTTGTTTGGGTCAGGATATTTCCTCCTGATAGCCATCTGTCAGAGAGGCTGATTCTGTGAAGGCTCAAGGGGGTGGCAGGTGACAGTGGACGAGCGATTGGGATGTGAGTGTCCTGCATAGTGCAGGGGGTTGGACTAGATGACCCAGGAGGTCCCTTCCAACTCTATGATTCCTGTGTACATGGAACTCACATGCATACACTTACATACACGTAAGCTCTCAGATGATGAACCCAGTGTATCCTTGACGACATTGGATTTCATGTGCAGAAAACCATGCACACAGATGCACACATAGAGTGGGACCATGGCACCTCCTGTGTATTCACTGAACACTTGAATGGGGCTGATAGGGAAGGCAGCCATAGAGGGGTTGCTTAGCAACCAGCTGTCCGGCGTCCCCGCAATCTCCTCGGTATCCAAACCAAACGTCCCCGTTTCCTACCAATGGATGGCTTCGATCTACTTTTCATGTCACAAGTATTGGTTTGTGTTTTCTAAATTGTTATGACCTGGGATCTACAACCACCCTGGCCAAAGCGTTCCATTGGCCGTTGCTCAGGAGTTTTTTAATCGCCTCTTCCGGACGTCAGTTTCGAAAGGGGATCCGGGATCAGCCAGGTCAGTCGAAGCGAAGGAGAGAAACGACAATGGCGCACGGTCACCCCTGCACGGCTCTTTCCCCAGCTTGCTTTTCCTTTTTCAACGGGCTGCAATATTTCTTTGCTGGCCTCCTTCCGACTCGGAGGAAAAGGAGCCTTATGAGGAGGAAGTTCCAACACCCAACAGCGCCCCCTGCTGGAAAAATCCCGCCTCCACCTGGCGAGAAAGACTTGCAAGGGGAAACTGGTGGTGGAAAGCCTCGAGAAGAAAGAAAGAGAGAGAGAGAAAAGACCCCTTGCAAAGACTCCTAAAAATAGCTCGTAAAAGGAGAGTGATTGTTCGGCTGCCCCCTGCCCACCGGCAGCAGAGAGAAAGGAAAGGGAGGGACGGAACCAACCCAAGGCCTGCAAGAAGCCCATCAATAGACTATAAGCCAGTCAGCTTCTGCTGTGGTTTTGCTGCTAATGAGGCCGGCATTACGAGAAAAACCGCTGCTACCAGTGTGAGACAAGCCCACTCTGAGATAGACCAGGAAAGGGCCTAATTCTGACTGAGTTGCGCAGGGCGAGCCAGGGTTGGTTGGAGGACTGAAATACCTGAACGCCCCTCAGAGGGAAGGACGAGATTTCGGGCTTGACTGCATCCTTCAATCCCAACCGGCGTTGCGGGTCCGTCGCTGCCACATGTACAGGTTCAATCCTTGCATGCATCACAGTCCTTGGGAGAGAGCTATCAGGAGGTGCTTACGGAATATTCAAGACATTCCAACTCTTGGGGGTGGTCTGTTTTATTTCAAATGCACATTTTAAATGATTTCCTCCAGGCCAGACTGGCCAGGGATTCTGGTTTTGGGGGGCAACATCTGGATATGAAATTTGGGTCACAGTGGGCGGGCAGGTAGTTGTGAATTTCCTGCCTTCTGCAGGGGGCTGGACTAGATGACCGTGGAGGCCCCGTCCAACTCTAGGATTCTATGATTCTGATGCAAGCGTTAAAGATGGAGTGGGCCGGGAATCATGAAGCAAACCTACACGGCCATGCGGTCAACACCAGTCAAGAGAATCTCACCAGTGTGTTTACTCACTTCTTACAAATAAACTTATAGCATTATTAAGGAACAGGTGAAATTTCACAGCCATTCAGCAAATTGAAATTGTCTAAAAGATCTTCCTCTTCCCCCTTCCGTCTTGAGTTGGGGCCGGTCAATCGAGGGCCGGGCTACCAGCTCAGCATCTGGGGAAGCCATTCGGCAACATGCTGGACTCCGCCCAGAATCGCTCAGGCCCAAATTCCCCGGCATGCCAAGCTGCCCGGACGAGCTGACCCTCCGACACATTGTGGGATGCCCTCCAGCTCTGCACAAAGCCCCATCTGCCGACCATTCACTCCCCTTCCCTTTGAAATGTAGATGTTCGCTTGCGGGCACCAAGTCAAGTGCAAATCCGGGTTGCCGATGCTCCGTCTTGTCAGGACGGCACCGGAAATCAATTCAATGCCCCTATCGGGACCAGGGGAAGGCTCTGAATGCCGGCAGTATAAGCAGAAGGGGAGAAAGGAGCGCTTTCGGCTCAGAAAGATAAAAGGTAGAGTCGTCCCTATTGATGAACACTTGGCGCGTTGCACTGAACATATGCGTTCTCTGAAGACTACTGCTGTAGTCCCTTCCCCGAAATAATCTCTGACCTTTCTCCAGTTCCAAAAGCAAGTCTACAGGACCCTGGTGGTGGCAGGGAGCGCCGGCCGGTTGCAGCGGACTTGTGACAGGCCCATGGGATCCTCAAGGAAAGAAAAGGTTTCTGAGTTGGTTCCCCATGGCCTGCCTCTGTGGAGGAACCCTTGGTTGTCTCCCAGCCAAGTCCTAACCATGGCCAGCCCTGTGAAGCTTCTGAGATCTGGTGAGATCAGGTGGTTGTTATGTATTTTTCATTGCAGAATGGAAATGTCTTATATATTTGAACCGTGACACTAGTAGTTATGTTGGTCTAAGGAGGAGGAGGAGGAGGAGGAGGAGGAGGAGGAGGAGGAGGAGGAGGAGGAGGAGGAGGAGGAGAAGGAGGAGGAGAAGAAGAAGAAGAAGAAGAAGAAGAAACTGGTTTTTAATACCCCGCTTTTCTCTACCCAAAGGAGTCCCAAAGCAGCTCACAAACCCCTTTCCCTTCCTCTCCCCACAACAGACAGCATGGGAGGTAAGCAGGGCTGAGAGAGCTCTGGCAGAACTGCTCTGTGAGAACAGCTCTGAGAGAACTGCGACTGGCCCAAGGTCGCCCAGCTGGCTGCACAGGGAGGAGGAGTGGGGGAATCAAACCTGGTTCTCCAGATTAGAGGCTGCCCCTCTTTAACCACCATACCATGCGGGCTCAGGCTTTTCTGGGCGGCCCAAGCCAGAACCTGCACAACGACTGCGGTGCCCCCATGGAGACCGGCTCCCCCTTTCCAAAACACTCAATGGGGAGGGAGGCCTGGAACACTCCAGGCTCTTGAATTGCCTCGTACCAAATTATGCCCTGACCGGACCCATTCAGCGATCGAACGCCCCCGTTCCGTTCCCAGGGGGACCTCTGGCTCATGCACACGTAGAACGTCAAGGGAGAATTCAACCACTTTGTTCTACAGTTTAAAAATTTCCGGCCGTTTACCTGCTCCGGTCCTGGGGGCCATAAACGCTGGTGCAATCGAGAAAAACAGACATTTGAAATTTTCCTTAAGGAAGGTAACTGCCCCCTCTCCTCCCATCAGATGGCCGTCCGCGCTGGCAGTAGAAGCAAAGCCCAGGCAATGAACCCAGCAACGGAGAGAGGGAGCGTTCACCTGAAAACATCCACGCGGCGCATAGAAAATCATATCGGCCTCGGGGTTGCCAGCTCCAGGTAGGGAGATTCCTGGAGATTTGGGGGGTCAGAACCTGGGGAGGGCACGGTTTGGGGAGGGAATTATTGTCAGAGTTTAAATATGCAAAGGATCCGCGCACCGGCTGCTTAAAGAACAAATGGCTTTATTGAGAAAGGGAAACAATTATGTAAGAGAGAGGAGAGAGAGAGATAGTCCTAACAGTCTAACTGACTATGTCATTCTGGAGGCAATCAGAGAGCAAGTGTGTGCAAAGGCGCAGGAAGGGTGCCACTGAGTGAAGCAGGATGCAGGAGGAGAAGCTATGAAAAGCCACCAGGAAGTTCCTAATCTCAATATGCTAAACAGGCAGCTCCTCCACTGCCCCCTGCAGGATAATCTTCAAACAGTGTTGAGTCATGCACACTACAGAGCTTGCATATTCCAAAAGGAATAAGCTACTGGCAGGGGATGGGAGGGGCAAGGCTGCCAGCTCCAGGTGGGGCTGAGATTTGGGGTGGAGAGACTGTGGAGGGAAGTTTTCTCCAGGGGATCTGATCTCTTGTCATCTGAAGATGGACTGTGATTCCAGGGGATCCCCAGGTCCCACCTGGAGGCTGGCATCCCTTGGAGGGGAAGGAGTTCCCTTTCTCCCCCAGTAATTGCTCTCTGCCATCTGGAGATCTGTTTTAGTTCTGTGAGCGCTTCAGGCTCTTCCTGGAGGTTGGCAAGCCACTAAGGCCGACATTCCACTCCCTGTAAGAGCAAAAAGCGAGTCCAGAAAGAAAAAAACAGCAGGTGGTATAATCTCAGAACACCTCGGATGGTAGAATAAAAACCGAGAGCAAAAATACATTTTTTGCTACATCCTCCGCAAAGCTTTCTTTTAAAGGAAGGAAAAAAATCAGGGATAATTTAATTGAGAATTAATACCTCTCATATTGTCCTGTCTCCCCAGTCCCTCAAGTAAAGGCAGGTAATTTGCAAGGAATTGATTGGCAATATATGCCAGAGAGTACGGTTTATTCTAATGCATGGCCAGACACATTTTGTGCTATGTCGTGTGCACTGTGAAATGTTAGGGAAATTGGTAGAGAAGGAGAAAGAAGAAGGGTATTTATACCCTGCTTTTCACTACCCAAAAGAGTCTCATAGGGGTCTACAATTGCCTTCCCTTCCTCTCCCCACGACAGACACCCTCTGAAATAGGCGGGGCTGAAAGAGCTTGGATAAAACTGTAAGAACAGCTCTATCAGGACTGTGACTAGCCCAAGGCCACCCCCACTGGCGCTGTGTGGAGGAGTGGGGGATCAAAGCCACAAGTGGGGATACCACGTGGCAAGCAATGGCTGAATCTCCTCCCAACAATACAATCCTTCATCAGCTTTCTAAGTGGGATCATTTAAAAAAAAAAATCTTTAGATAAAAAAGTGCCCAGAAATCACAGCTCAAGTCTGCAGCTTGGCCTAGGCGAACTCCCCGTTGTGGCGCCTGCACTTTTATAAATTGGAAGAAAATTGGTTTTGATGTAACAAAAGGTACGGGAGCACGAGGACGCCACGCTTAGCATGCACGGGAGTAAAATGCCACGGCTGCAAACCGTCTTGCATTAGCATATTCTCCTTCCATTTAATTAAGTAAGTGTTGCAAATTGTTTTCCTGTTAATTATTTCAGCTATGGACATTATTATTTTCCCTTTCGGAAAGCAGGAGTCTATTTCGGGGGGTTAATAGTGCAGCGTCGATAAGACTTCCCTCCGTCTTTGTTACACCAAAGCCGTCTGTTTATAATTGGATACCTCCTATGGCAAATCATATCCAGGAGCAGTGATATGATATCCCAGGCGGCGATATTCTCTCTCCCTTCTGTGGCTAATTTCAGCCCCGAAAAAAGGCCTGCCGATTGCTCATCGTTAACAAAAAAAAAATCTATTTATCCGGAGGTGGGCAGAGGAGACCGTCTGTTTCCTGGGGGCAAACGTGTTCAGAAAAATCGAGGAAGAGCATGTAAGAATAGTGGATTAACTGCTGGGAGGCAAAGGGGATTTAGAATCAAAGATTTCCTGGGGGACTGTTAATTTATGAATGTATGGATTCTGGCACAGGGCAGATGCCGTGATGTCACTTCCTGGCGAGGCTCCAGGAAGTGATGTCACATTTTCCTCCCGCTGGTTCACTGAGCAACTGTAAGAGGCAGAGCGGCCAGTTTTCTAAGCTGAGGCTGGAGTTCTCCCGAAATGATAACCAATCTCAAGAAAACAGGAAAGGAAAAGGAAAGATTCGGATTCTGCAGCATCGCATGGCTGCTGAATTGCCGCCCGTCCCCGAAATGAGCCAGGTCACCCTATAGTCCTGCTTCGTAGCACCCCACATGCCCTAACTCAGGTCATTCCTGGGCAATTCAACTTCCCCCATCTGGGCCCAATGGTCCTCGGATATCTAGACCAGGGGGAGTCAACCTGTGGTCCTCCAGACGTCCACGGACTACAATTCCCATGAGCCCCTGCCAGCAAATGCTGGCAGAGGCTCATGGGAATTGTAGTCCATGGACATCTGGAGGACCACAGGTTGACTACCCCTGATCTAGAGTGGCCAGACAATTTCCGCTTCACTTCCATTCAAATTCCGCTTCACCTCTTTCCCCGCCTTTCCGCCTCTCCTGCCAAATCAGCATTTTCAGTCTATTCTCTCGTCCCACGGCCGTTCAATAAACTCCGAGGTCTTAGCATGTAGCCAAAGGGCTTTGCGGGAGCTGACGACACCCCCTCCGCCCAGCCCCAGGAGCCTTTTCCCTAGTCCTAATAAAGATCTCCGAAACAAGATGCTAATGCTGGATTATTCAGGTAATCTCCTCGAGATACTTCCCTTGGCACGGCTGCTTATGAATAATGAATCAGGCTTCTGCTTATTATTTCTCTTGCCCTTTGGGTTCCACCACGAGGCTAGGGGAGGAATGCAGATTTCGGGACGATGCAATCCGTTTATTAATACCGGCCTCCGCCAATCCCTCACGAGGGACGCGGCCCCGTCAGGCCCCCCGTAGCACGACGGCAAAATTGCTGGGACGTTACTGTTTCAGGTTGAATAACTAAGCGATGGTTGGGGCCTCACTTGCCAGCCCCGCAAATTAGATTTTATTTTAAAGCAGCAGCCAGCCTGCATTCTAAGTAGCAACACAAATTGGGCACCCTTCTTGCTCCCTGGACTCCTTGTCAAATGACTCATCCCCGTTCCTTGGGTTAAGTCCTTCTGATATTTTATATGTCTCTGTTCAGGGTGCCCCTTGGGTCTCAGCTGGGGTTGGTACTCCTCAGTAAGTGCTAAGGCCAGGTGGGTGAGAACTGGGACCGGCCCCAGGTTGCTCAGCCTGCTATATGTGAAGGAGGAGTGAGGAATCGAACTCGGTTCTCCAGATTAGATTCCGCCGCTCTTTCCCTCAAGGCGCTGGCTCAGAGGAAGTTCTCTTCGCCTTCCTCTCTCGGGTGAGAGCCTTCCCCTCACCTGAACAGTGCCGTCTCCGCACCCACCATCTTTGTGAAGCATCTTTGTGGCGCAGAATTAGCCGTTCCCTCGCTCGCCGTCTCCCTGATGGCTCCGCGAAAGCCCCTATTCTGGATTTCCATTAAAAATAATAATACATTTTCGTTCTGCCTCGGGAGGTGCAGCCGTCCCTGCCCACTTTCCCATTCCAGTTCCAACCAGGGCGTCTTTCGCACGCGGCGTCTTTCGTTCCCTCCCCCCCCGCCCCCCCCCATAATCATTTTACACTTCCTTTTCATACCTCCGTCATTTGGACAATTGCAGAGAGGTTCCGCGGATGAGATTTACAAAGCCGCTACGTTAACTTCATTGCTGGGAACAGAGTTCGGGAGACGAAACGTGTTGTCAATCCTAAGGCTGAATTGCAGGAGGTGTTGCAGAGGGCTCCTGTTACTCCAGAGGTGGCCTGGCCAGCTCCTGCCCTTAGCAAATTTCAATACGTTTCTCATCTCACTATGCAAAATGCCTCCATCTCCCCCGACGCCCCCTGCAGGGCATTCTTCCTAGCCTTTTGAATCAAGCGCACTACAAATCATGCCTATCCAAAACACAATATAAATAATAGTACCGCTTCAACGGTTTCTAGCCCTCTCTGCTCTTTTTTTTTAAAAGGTAACCGGAGCAAAGCGTTCATCCTTTTGATCGGGAGGTGAGACAGGTAGGCGAACTTTTTTGAAACTCTAATTAAGCCGTCGCAGGTTTCAAAAACACCCGGCTCCTTTTCAGAGATCAATATTTCCATTCATTTAAAGACATAACAAGGTTAGAGAGGTTAGCAAAGTAAATAATTAACTAATTTGCAGCTTTTAAAAAAAAAAACATACACACACGAACATACCACCACCAAAAAGTCATTTGAATCTCTGAGGTAATTAGCCGTGTTGTTGACATCAATCACAGCTGGCACAATTATTTAAAGTCTGCTTTTTCGGGCCAGGAGGATTTTTTAAAAACTGGCTCGGTGGGGGAAAGGGGGGGACCTCTGTTTGCAGAGATGAGACATCTGTTCGTGTCAGCGCCTTGCCCAGGTGACATTCGACACGAGGTGCAACCAGATCTCGAGCCGGACTCAAATCCAGCTCTTCTACTAGAAACCAGCACAGCTCCCCTCTAACACTAACCCCAGGTCTGGGGTTCAAATCTTCCATCTAAAAGTTCAGCAGAGGAACAGAATTCTCAGTGGCCTGTGTACTTAAGGTCCTAGGAGCCAGCGTTTCCCAGCCTTTGGGTCAGTACCCAGAGAGAGGGTCACGAAGGTCATGGGACAACCCCTCCCTAATGGCCAGCCATGCAATTTCAGCCATTGGAAGTTTAGACCCATGCTTTCTTCTCCCCGCGTGGCTTTTCGTAGAGAGCAGAAAGCAAGGGTTTAAAAGGCTCAGGGCTATTTAGAGCAAACATCTGCTTTTTGTCAAGAGTAGAAACTTTGTGCTCTCCACAAACGGGCACGGACCACATCCAAATTCATGAAATTTCGTGGTCGTTCTCCTGTTCACGAAGACCGCTCCCCAATCCTCACATTATCCAGACTTTGTGATGACCTTTTGTCCTTCAGCCAACTCGTGCCTCTCCCTGATGCTGAACTAGATGGATGCCAAGCTCATTGCTGGCTTAGGGCACCCAAAAATAATTGGGCCAGCCTTGGACGGGTCACTGTATAAATTCAACTTGGACTGACCGATCGCCGTACACAAAGGCCCAAGCTCTACCCTCCTCGTGAATCCAGCCTTTTCAAGAATCCCCGGAGAGCGAAAGCAGCTCCATCTCACGCCCATCGGCCCATTGTTCAAACAAACAGCTCCCTCCGCAACTGTCATGTAAAACACCCCGGCGAGGAGACACGGACCATTTTTATTTAAATGTCCACATTTGTTTCCAACTGTGCGAGCGATAGCAGGGGGGGAAGCGTTCCTCTCTGTATCTCCGGGGCGGGGAAGAGACATTGTTGTGGCACATGTATTCCCGGATACATTTATCTCCCCCATTGTTTCTGTCTGAAAAGGGTATCCAGTGCCGTGAATAGACAGGCAAGGCGGAGGGGGGGGGGGGAAGTGGCTCGGCGGGGGTCCCATTGACGCAACGCAGTCATCCCACAAAAGGCCCCGGACTGCACATAACAACGGGGCAAGCGCAAGAAATCCAAGGCGGCTCCGGCAGAGGCCGGACTGCCTTGCGCACGTCGAACATCCTCAAATTGGCAGCTCGGTTCCAGAATCTCCTGAGTGCCGCAGGGGACGTGGGATTGACCCTCCATTAACCGCAGGGTTGATCTCTGAGCCTCTCTTAAAGATCTGGGTAACGTCTGGCTCCTCGCAACGTGTGTCAATTTGGTTTCTTAAGACGCCATCGGGGACCTTCCCGGCACCTTCTCCCCTGCGGGCAATTGGATAGGTTAAAAACTGTAATTCTTGAAAAGCCGGGTAAGCCCAGAGAAACCTGATCGCGTCAGATCTCAGAAGCTAAGTGGGGTCAGCCCTGACTAAGGGCGACCTTCAAGGCATACCAGGGTTGTGATGTGGGGCCGGGAAATGGGAAACAGTCAAAGGATGTCCCGGTTGAATTAGACACATGCCGTACGATAAGTAAATAATTAAAAAAAAACAGAGATCTGTGTGGAGCAGAGAAATGTTTCCATGTGCCCCCACGTTGCACGTTCCATCAAAAAACACGTGCGCCAGCCAATTTCCAAAATGCCTTCAAACTGCAAAATTCGTGGAGATGCTAAAGCGGCGAAATTCCTCCCGTCAGCCACTAGAGGCCTCTCTCGTGCAGCGCTGAGCCCGGCTGCAACCTGTTCTCCCCAAACATGTCCAAAGGAATGGGCTTACTTTGAGCACCAGCGTGGTTTTGTGGTTAGGAGTGGCGGCTTCTAATCTGCAGAGCCGGGTTTGATTCCCCACTCCTCCTCTACCTGCAGCCAGCTGGGTGACTGCGGGCTAGTCACAGTCCTGTTAGAGCTGTTCTCACAGAGCAGTTCTGTCAGAGCTCTCTCAGCCCCACCGACCTCACAGGGTGTCTGTTGTGGGGAGAGGAAAGGGAAGGTTGACTATAAGCCGCTTTGAGACTCCTTCGGGTAGAGAAAAGCGGCATATAAGATCAGACTCTTCTTCTTTTTCAGTAATCGCAGGGCTGTCTCAGCCTCCCCTACCTCACAGGGTAGCAAGACCTGCACTTAGCCCCACCCACTTCTTGAAAACACTGGGTGCGCAGCGGGAAAGGAGTCTGTGGGTGTCACGACACCCATGGGCACCCATGAGGACTTTTGGTTAGCCTATCCTACCTCACAGGGTCGTTGCAAAAGAGCCAGGGAAGTTGCCTGGCCCCAGCATGAGGTCTGTAAATAGGGGGAAAGAAACCATCCCTTTGACACTGCAGGCAATCTGTCTCCATCATATTCCCGCCCTTTAATCCTAAAATCTTGGCTCCTGCCACTTGGCTTTGCACCACTCCGGCCAAATTCTCCGACAGCCGAAACCTTGCGGCCAAACTAACAGGGAGCGTCGAGCAGCCCGGTTGCCTCCAGGGCTCAAACCACACGGATCGCTACAAGGGCTCACCTTCCGTCGGCACGGGCTTAATTTACCTTTCTTTTCTTTCCCCGCTTTTTAAGGCACACTTGGCGGTTTTTAAAAATTGAAACCCTGCCCTGTAATGACTGCGATATTAAATATTAAAAGCGGTGTGAATGGTAAAAGGCGTTCCGTCACCATTAGCCGGCGAGCCGAGTCAGCGGCCGTCAGGTCCCAATAAAGCCAGAATGAAATTCTAAATTGCAGCACGAGGCGAGATTTTGCGGAGCTGATCCATATCCCTCGGAGTTGGAAAGGTTCAAACCCCTGTGCGGCAGGGACTTCTAGGCCCAGGGCTCCCACCGTCTCTTTCTCCTGTAAAATAACCATGCACACGGGGGATTAAGATCGCTACCTCTGGCTTGGGAACTCCCAGGATTTCTGACGTGGTATCTGGAGAGTAGGGGTGGGAGATATCTGGAGATTTCGGGGGTGGAGCCTGAGGAGGGTGGGCTTTGGGGTGGGAACGGAGCCCCAAAGCCTATAATATCCTCATTAGTCTATAATATCCCCTCTCCAAAGCAGCCAATTTCTCCAGGGGGACTGATCTCTGCCGTCTGGAGAGAACTGCAATTCGAGGCGATCTCACCTCGAGGCTGGTATTTCTAACTGGAGAACTGTGGTCATTCCGGGATATTTCCAGGCCCCGCCTGGAGGTTTGGGAATCCTCCTTGCTGCACAAATATATCCTGAGCACGCGCAAGCTTTCTGTCTCGAGCAGAGGATTACGGTACCTCCTCGCCTGTTGGACTCTCCTGCAAAGGAGAGGAAGAGGAGGACGGAAATTCGCGAGGATGAAGATTCGCGTGGAACTTAAAAAAACTGAAACAAAGTCAGGCAAGAAAACATGAACCCATCTGAATGATAAAAGAAACAGGTACTCTGCTCCCACCCCCAGCAATCCCGCCTCCCGCCCCGGACAGCTGTAACGTGGGAAAGTATTGAAATTTTAAATCACGTTTGACCTAACCTCAGTTGATGGTTCGCAAAAGCAATAATCTCCAGCCAGCTATCTCCTCCCGGGGAGAGGGAGGGGGGGAGAGAAACGACAAACCGAGGAAAGGAAAGCGATAAATTTTCAATTTTATTTTGAAACATACCAGATGGGAGATTTTATAGGAGCCGTAAATACGTCAAGAGCCGTGTTGGTGTGTGATGGGGAACCAGCCGCACGCCGGGAACGCCTCGCCCTGTTTAGAAATCCCGTCTGATCCGTAATAAGAGTCTCCGGCGAAATTGGCCCCGGCTTTAAACCAATTGGATTTCCATTTGCCCGACGTTTTCTTCCCTCTGCGCGGCCGCGTCCCCTGAATCGAAGGCTCTTTTATTTAGGCTGTAGGAGAGCCGGGTGCAAATAGCTTCCGGGCCCTCTCTGCGGTGGGTAACGCAACTCAAGGAGATGTGGGTGCGAAAGACGACGTTAGGCAGAGGCAGAGAAGCAGAGTGGGGCTCCAGCAGAGGAGTACGGGGGTTAAAACGTCAGACTGGGAACTGGGAATTCCAGGTTCCCCACTCTGCCATGGAAGGCCACTGGGGGTTCATGGACCAGTCGTGGTCTCTTAGCCAAGCCACCGTCAGTGGTAGAGTGACCCGCCTCCAGGTGGGGCCCAGGAATCCCCTGGAAGTGTAATTCCTGTCCAGACTGCAGAGATCAGTTCCCCAGGACAAAATGGGACTCTCTGGTTTTGTCTCCACTGAGGTCCCTGTCCTACCCCAGGCTCCATCCCCAACCTGGACTTTGCAATCCACCACCCTTACCCCTCCGTTGGCCAGGGGATATTTAGCAACGTTACTCGCAGGGTTGTTGTGAGAATAACAACAACGGGTTGGGCACTGTGTGAGACAGGAGGCTGGACTAGGTGGGCCATTGGTCTGACCCAGCAGGGATCTCCTGATGTTCTTCTGAAGGCCTCGGCCTCTGTTAATGGCCCTCCGGAGGAACTGGCTGGCCCCTGAGTGAGACGGGAGGCTGGACTGGATGGACCCCTGGTCTGACCCAGCAGGGCTCTCCTGATGTCCTTAGGAAGGCCTCGGCCTCTCTGCCCTGTTGCTGGCCCTCCGGAGGAACTGGCTGGCCCCTGGGTGAGACAGGAGACTGGACTAGACGGACCCCCGGTCAGATCCAGCAGGGCTCTCCTGATATTCTTGTGTTCTTGACTTGAGATACACCCTGCCAGATTCCATCTTGATGGGACACATTAATGTGACCCATTACTGATTTCCTCTTGCCCCATCCGAAGGCCCAGAGTTGGAAACCAAGCCTCAAGAGTCCCCTGGGCCATCTGTAAACCAGCCACGTCCATCTCTCCTTCCATCTTTTGCCCCCCACCCGTACCTGGAGATGTCCACCCGCACAGTCCCCAACCACCGATGCCCAGTGAATTCGGCTTCTCCCCGCTGAAATAAATAAAAAGAACTTTTTCTGCAGCAACGTCCAAGGGAAGCTGACGTCCGCAAACGCCAGGGATTTTGTCCAATCGGGGGAGAAGAACGGAAGCGCCCAACACCCCCCTCCTCCGATCGCAAATAATTGTTTTTCCAGAGTGTTTTAATATAATGCTTTACTGATTTCATCATATGGCTACAGAATTATATAGCCGAGTTGCAGAATTAATAACAGATATAATATCTAATGCGTTTACGGGATGATGTTTTACAGTTACAGCCAATCCATAATGCAATTATAGAGCGGTGGAGAGGAACGTGATTACACGGGCCGCGTAGGGGGGGTGGAAAGAAAAAGACAGCTTAGATCGGGAGCTTACGTGATTCCCCCCCACCCTCTAAAAAAAAGTCCACTCGTTTCTCTGAATTGATTTTTTAAAATGTTGCTGCCCAGTCACAGGTGATTTCTGGGTTGAAGGCAAGGCGTGGTTTTCCCTTGCCTACCTCTCTGTAGTAACCCAGGAATCCCTTGGAGGTCTTGATCCGGGACCCTGGCTCAGGGGCAGAGCCTCTATTTAGCATGCAGAAGGTCCCAGGTTCAATCCCCGGCATCTCCAGTTAAAGGACCAGGCAGGAGGGGATGGGGAAGGCCTTGATCTGGGACCCTGGCTCAGGGGCAGAGCCTCTGCTTGGCAGGCAGAAGGTCCCAGGTTCAATCCCCGGCATCTCCAGTTAAAGGACCAGGCAGGAGGGGATGGGGAAGGCCTTGATCTGGGACCCTGGCTCAGGGGCAGAGCCTATGCTTGGCAGGCAGGAGGTCCCAGGTTCAATCCCCAGCATCTCCAGTTAAAGGACCAGGCAGGAGGGGATGGGGAAGGCCTTGATCTGGGACCCTGGCTCAGGGGCAGAGCCTCTGCTTGGCAGGCAGGAGGTCCCAGGTTCAATCCCCGGCATCTCCAGTTAAAGGACCAGGCAGGAGGGGATGGGGAAGGCCTTGATCTGGGACCCTGGCTCAGGGGCAGAGCCTCTGCTTGGCAGGCAGGAGGTCCCAGGTTCAATCCCTGGCATCTCCAGTCAAAGGACCAGGCAGGAGGGGATGGGGAAGGCCTTGATCTGGGACCCTGGCTCAGGGGCAGAGCCTCTGCTTGGCAGGCAGGAGGTCCCCGGGTTCGAATCCAGAATCCTGCTGAGATCCCAGCCGTGACTAGCCAGGGAAAACGGGGCCTGACAGGCCCTCCCCAGCGGCGCCTGCCTTATAAATTACCCGGCAAATTAAAACCCCTCTTGCCGTGGTCGCCGAGCCCCGTGTTTACGGGTTAATAAATTGCGCTCCGTGAATGACAAGCTGCTGACTCTGGAAGTTAAGGCCTTAAGTGCGCATCGTTCATCACGGGTCCCATTTGCAGCCAAAGCCGCCTCTCCCCTCCCGCCGGGGGAGGGAGAGACTCTCTCTTTTCTCTCCCCAAAATATAATTTTGCTGCCTGATTGAACGTCTGCGTCTGGGAGGGGAGGACACCATTTCCTCTCTCTCTCTCTCTCTCTCTGCATTACCAAAGCCCTTGGAGGTTATTTAAACGGGGGGACTTCAAAGGCGGCTTGTGATCTTCTCCCTTCGCGGCTGCCGGAGTTTCATTTTACTCGCTAACGCAGAAGGGTTCTCCGAGCCAGAGGAAGCGGACGGGGGCAGAGGTGGCGTCGGGCGCAGGCCCGGCCCCCTCGGCAGAAACGGTGCCATGAAGAGGCAGCCGAGATCCACAAATGAGACCGCAAAAAGGGGAGGGAAGCAAAGAAGGTCGAGCCGGCAGAAATTTTAAAAAGAATTAAATGAATTTATGCAGGCGACGGTCTGGCCCAGACGGAAGGAACGGTGTCACCAGAATTCACGGATGAGTCATTTGGGCATGATATCAGGAGAGCCCTGCTGGATCAGACCTGTGATCCATCCTGTCCAGCCTTCTGACTCACCCAGGGGCCAACCAGTTCCTCTGGAGGGACAACAACAGGGCATGGAAACCTTCCTAAGAACCTCAGAAGAGCCCTGCTGGGTCAGACCAGGGGTCCATCCAGTCCAGCCTCCTGTCTTATAGACAACCAGTCCCTCTGGAGGGCCAACCACAGGGCAGAGAGGCCGAGGCCTTCCCCTGTTATTACCGTCTGGCTCTGAGATCCAGAAGCTTACAACGAAGACCAGAACCTCAGGAAAAGACAGAGTCAACCCGCCGGATGCAATCTGGTGTCTACAACTCTTTCGGGAAGCTACAACTGCTTGTTGTGTGGTTCATTAGGCATTCTTCTTCTTTCCTCCTGGGACAGACCCCGCTGGTCTTCATGCAGAACTGAGAGCTTCGAATCCAGTTGCATCTTAGAGATGTACAAGGTCTGTGGGAGACGGGTTTTCACGAGCCCTAGCTCCATCGCCAAAGTCGCATTGCTGCATGGGTTGTGTAGTGTTTCATAATACATAACCACCGAGCTTCGGTCGTGGGATGAACCCACTGGCAAAGGCTTTAGAGAAACCGCTTCCGGAGCACGACCCCAGCGGCAACCGGCTCAGAAAGAGACCATATTTGTTTGTTTGTTTGTTTGTTTTCTTGGATTTATATCCGCTTGCTGGGCAGTGCATTTTGGGTGGCAACACGGCCTTCTTCTAAGGAGCCTTCCCGGAGAATAACTCCACGGGAGGACGTCTGCGGAAGGAAACAATACGGTGACTGTTTTCCTCCCCATCTTTCCACCCGCTTGAAAGTTTCCTGCGACAGCTGGGAAGGGCGTCCTCGGCACCAGACGCTGCTCTAGCTGCTCGGAGATGAAAAACAGAATGTAAATCCAGCGAGTGAATATTCATAAGCCCCCGAAACTTCACAAGAAGGCTTTATATTTAGACGCCAAGCCACCCCCCGGGTCTGCCTCCTCTCGAACCCCGCGGTGTTTTCTTGTTTTCGACGATTTTTCCAGGCTTCCATTAGCAAAGCGACCCCTTCATTATGGAGACACGGGGAGAAGCAGGTCCGGGGATGGATCTAATTGCCAGGAACTGCACTCACGTTAATGGAGCAACTGGGACCACTTCCGCACTGAATAAGAAAATCCAGTGGGCAATCCAGGAGGAACCGGGCATGATCTTTGACGCCTCCCTGTCTACGGAGATGCAGGCCACTAAAGTAGTTGAACTGGCCTTCCAGACAAAGCTAAGAGCACCTTACTTGGCCCCAGAATGCCGAGCCACAGTGATGTACATGACGGTCACCTCCAGGCTAGACTTCTGTAATGTGTTCTACGTGGGACTTCCCTTGACGCTGATCTGGAAATGGCCACTGGTCCAGAACGAGGAGCTACATCCAGCCTGCTTTAAGAGACTGGTGTTGACATTTAAGGCTGCACGGGAGGGACCGCTTGGCTGATATGCCCCCTAAAGGACGCTATGATCATCCAATAGGAACAAGTTATTTATCCCTGGCCCAAAAAAGTACGTCTGGCTTCAACCAGGGGCAGGGACGTTTTGGTCCTGGCCCCGACATTGTAGAATCTGCTCCCGGAAGAGCTAAAGGCCCTGATAGAGCTGATATCCTAAGGACATAAAATTATAGCTACTGTATCACGGAAACATCCACGAGGAATGCTTCAGAATGCGTTGTGCATGGACGGGTGCAGTTAGGCAAAGCTGACCAACGCCGCACTGCCACATTGGTTATGTATTATTTTGTAAACGAGACGTCGTAAAATATCCCAAGAACATATCATTTTACCTGCTGTAAATTCCAGAAAAAACGCTTCAGGACGGGCTGCGCACGTAGAGGTTCTTGCGTCCGAAGCCGATCGAAGTCACACTGCTGGATGGGTTCTAGAGTGCTTAGCAACACAGAAGCGCTGAGCGTGGATATTTCCGGCAGGCACATACGCCCGCCTATCAAAAAATATCCCGAGAACATATTGTGAGAGCTGCTGCATCACAGAAACTTTCTGGATGAGCGTGTAGCGGATTCCCAAAAAGGCATCCGGTCTTGATAAGGCTGCCAAAAAACGGATCAGAGAGATATCCGGAGTTGACACAACCCAAATTCTGTTATCGTCGAGTTGGCGGCAGCTCTGCCTGCTCTGAGCAAAGCAGCTTCCATTCTCCCAGAAGATTATACAACCCATTTGAATCCTACCCCCCCCCCCCGCCCCGTTTCCCATCTGGGATGTGTGGGACGCCTCGTCCGAACGAAATTCCGTTACACGTCGGCTCAGCCCTGTCCGTTTCGTGCCTGCGGAACCAGATCTGGTGACCAAGGACAGAAGAAACCACATTTCAATATCTGAGACGAATGTGGCCATGAATCTAATGCAGCCTGTACCTAGGGATGCCAGCCTCCAGGTGGGGCCTGGGGACCCCCTGGAATGACAGCTCCTCTCCAGACTGCAGAGATCAGTTCCCCTAGAGAGAAGGGCTGCTTGGGAGGGGGACTCTGTGGCCTTGGACCCCACTGAGGGTCAGGGATGCCAGCCTCCAGGCGGGGCCTGGGGATCCCCTGGAATTCCAGCTCCCCTCCAGACTGCAGAGATCAGTTCCCCTGGAGGAAAGGGCTGCTTGGGAGGGTGGGCTTGGGGATGCCAGCCTCCAGGCGGGGCCTGGGGATCCCCTGGAATTCCAGCTCCTCTCCAGACTGCAGAGATCAGTTCCCCTGGAGGAAAGGGCTGCTTGGGAGGGTGGGCTTGGGGATGCCAGCCTCCAGGCGGGGCCTGGGGATCCCCTGGAATTCCAGCTCCTCTCCAGACTGCAGAGATCAGTTCCCCTGGAGGAAAGGGCTGCTTGGGAGGGTGGGCTTGGGGATGCCAGCCTCCAGGTGGGGCCTGGGGATCCCCTGGAATTCCTGCTCCTCTCCAGGCTGCAGAGATCAGTTCCCCTGCAAGAAATGGCTGCTCTGTAGCATTATACCCCACTGAGGTCCCTCTTTACAACAACCCTGTGAGGTCTGTCAGGCTGCAGAGAGAGAGAGAGAGAGAGAAACTGGCCTGAGCTTTCATGGTAGAGTGGAGGACCCGGGCCTGGCCCGACACTCTCGCCGCTACACTGTGCATGTAAATTTTCCAACACGCATTTGAGCTTTAAACGCACCGGTCAGGAAGTCGATGCCAGAAGTCAAATTCAGCCATAGCCTCCCTGACCCGTTTGACTCTTGAACGCACAACCGCACGGAGCCGTCTCTGGGGCTCTCCCGCCGCCTCCGGGTTCCTGGTTTTGCAAGCGGCGGAGATTGCCGCGCGAATCCCAGAGAATAAATTGAGTGAGCAGCTCATTAAATTCAATGGGCTTTCGATGCAAAGTGGAGAGGGGGGGGGAGCTGTGCCCACTTTAAACAGCCCATGTCGTATTACCCGCCAGATAGTACATATATCAGCACCACCGATTTCGAAGGGGGAGGGGGGAGACAACGAACGCGCCAAATTTGCCATTGTTGTCATTTTTTCCTCCCCTCCCCAAATTACGGTTCTCTTTTTATAGGGACGGGGAGAGAGAGAGAGAAGTCAATGGCCTCTCATTGGAAAAAAAACACTTCAACAGCAGGTAAATTTCTGCCGCGTATACACCTTGGACGGCCCCCACAACCCCTGGGGGAATCCACATGACATTTCTGAGACATTTATAGTATTTCCCATTTATCACTAAACCGATTCCCCCCCCCCCTAATTTCCCACACAGTTTACCTCTGTTGGCCATTCCAGGATTTCTGCCTTGCGTAGGAATTGGTCCCAGGGGAGTATAGCTGTATTTTGGGGGGGGGGGGGGGATGGAGGGAGGTTCCTTAAATCTTATCCAATTTCGTAAGAGCCATAATTGAAGACACTGCTCCCCCCCCCTCACACACACACACACACACACACACACAATATTTCAGTTTGCTTTTGCGTATTGTCGTCTGCAGCGTCTGGGGTTTAAAAAAAAAAAGTTATTCGTTTGTTTACGACTGTTTTTTTCCCCCCTTCCAAATATGCAAACGAGGAAAACAAACAGGAGGGGGAGGCGAAGCAGAAGAAAAACCAACCCCAATTAAAACCGAGGCAAAACATGTGTAGCGGTTTCACAAGCGACAATACCCGGCAGATTACAATTACCCTCCTCGCACGCGTAAACAACCGACCGGATAGAAGGGAAGGTCTTGCAATTGCCCACCCTTCCTGGCCCCACAGCAGGCCCCTTTGCGAGGCAGGTGAGCCTGAGGGAGCTCTGAGAGAACTGGGGATGGCCCAAGGTCACCCAGCTTGCTGGGGAGGAGCAGCGAGGGGCTGAACCCAGTTCTCCGGATCTGAGGCCCCCACTCTTACCAAAACCACTGGATCATCCTGGATTTGCCCAACTGGGATATAACGGGGCTTGAACACATGCCTTCTATGAAATCACAAAATCCCTGCACCTTGCTGATAGGGATGCCAGCCTCCAGGTGGGACCTGGAGACCCCCTGGAATGACAGCTCCCTTCCAGGCTTCAGAGATCAGCCCCCCATGGAGGGGAGGGCTCCAATGAGGTCTCTCCCTGCCCCAAATCTTTCCCACTACCGTCTCCACCCCCCAAAGTCTCCAGGTCTTCCCTAAATGGCCACTAAACGGACTAAATAGACTCGATTCTAGCTATTTCGCTCTATTGCTGCACCGCAGCGGCAAAGCCGAAAGTTGCCACAGGAGGGCGCTGCCTCCCCCTTTATTGGGCTTTGGGAAGAGTCGTGCGTCCATTGCGAAATCCGCCGCTTCTGAGCTGCAGCCAATTTCTCCCCGGAAAAGCACGCGGAGAACGCGCGGAATGCCGAAAATATGCATGCACGGAATAAACAAGCCGGCCCCTTGCAAGACACAAAGGGGAGCCGACCGCTTTGCAGCTCTCTCCGTCTCCCCTGCCCACTCTCCGCCTCCCCCACTGCCGTTTTGGCCAGGCAGAGAGGTAGGGTGACCGAGTGGGTGGCAGAGTTTAAGCCAGGGGAGGGGCACAGCCGCCTGCCGCTGAAAGGATAAAATAGTTTTGTTGAGTGGAGAAACTTTGGGAGAGAGGAGAGAGGGTGAGAGCCCTAACTGCGTAACTGACTAATTGTTCTGGGTGCATGCTGCAGATCTCGCAGATTCTGACAGAGAGATCCCAGGGTAGGGCCTCATTCTGCCCTGTCGATTGCCAGGGGATATAGGGACAATGTGGTGCAATGGCTAGAGCGTTGACTGGGATCTGGGACGCTGACCGGCCCCTGATGTCTGGTGGGTATGGAGGAAGGAGTTTGGTGTGTGAACTCAGGACGGTGCCGTATACACAATCAGACCGCTGGTCCCTCAAGGTTAGAATTGTCTAGTCAGATTGGCTCTCCAGGGTCCCAGATCCAGGCCCTTCCCATCCTCTTCCAACTTTGTCCATCTGGCCCTTCTATGACATCACGGCAGCTCAGCCAATCATCGCCTTCCCCCACTGCTGGCAGCAAATCCCTTGGTGGGTTACAAGAAATGTTTCGTTTTGGAACGGAAGCCGCAGGGTGCCGCATCAACAATGGGCATCTTGCCCAACGGGGGAGACGGTGTTGAAAACACAGGACAAATCTCTGCCTTCGATCGAGACTCAGAATAGCACGGCCTTGGATAAAACGCGCCAACTCACGCTGTTAGGCTGTGGCGGAAACTGTGATTCTCACCCGCCACCCTTGCATGAAAATTCACTTTCCGGAAGGCTCCGGAAAGTCTATGGGGAGGGGGGCATTTAAGGTGGAAGCTGAGCCACTGTGGAAGTCCGCAGCGAACCTTAAATTGTGCCCATTATTAATTTAGGGTGTGTGTGTGTGGATTTTTGTTCCCTGCTTCCAGGTGTCACGCTTTTCTTCTGAATCATTCTTTCCCGTCTATTTTTGCTGCTGGTGCCTCCCTTTCCCCCGCAGCCCCCCCATTTACGACATCGTGGCCCAGGCAACGCCAAATTAGGCATCCGTTTTAACATTTCTATCAAATCTCGTCTGCGTGCTTTGGAGAAGAGGGGGCGGGAGGCCGCCGCGAGCCGGAAAGAAACCAGAAAAAGTAACCACAAACTCAAACCGATTTATTTCCAAAGTCCGCGTACATCTCCCAAAATAGCACTGTAGAAATGCTGTCGGAAAAGGAAATGTCTCCTTGGGTTTTTTCCCCCCTTACCTAATCCTCTGCCAGGATCTCCCCGCCCCCTTATTCTGAGTGAAAAGGCAGGAGTTTCTTGTTAATAAAGGCCCCCATCTCTCCAAAACAAATTCAGACCGAGACGAAGAAATGAGAGGGGACTTTAACGTTCAGCCCGCTGATCAAGATGGGGAGCTGTGTTAGTCTGTCTGTAGCAGGAGGAAAGAGCCAGAAACACCTTAAAAGATTAACAATATTTGTGAGTTGCCGCTCACTTCTTCGGATACAGCGAGAAGGGGACTCCATCTGTCCTTATATATGAAATTGCCCCCCTTTCCAAGAAAGGTCAGATGGGATCATAATCTATGGCTAGTCTATGAGCTGGTCTGTCCTTATATTGATGGATTTCTGCTCGGTACGGCTGAACGTGGTCCCTTCCGTAGAGTTAGATCAAGAGGGGTTGCTGTGTTGAGTCGGCCTGCAGCAGCAGGAAAGAAACAGCGTCCAGGAGCGCCTTGAAGAGGAGCCAAATTTGTGGCAGGGGAAGAGGCCGTGGGTCCCATTCCGGCCTCCAGAGGACACCGCGCAGCTCACACTAAGCATGAAGGAATGTGCTAACACACACAGTCGCATGGCAAAGACAGAAGTCCCCCACATCAATTACCAGCAGGAAATGACCTTCGGAAGAGGAAGGGGCAGTGACCTTCTGCCCCCTCCCAGCCCCCTAAGTGAGTCAGCCACAGAGAAGCCATCTCACAGCTGCAGAGCAAAAAGGGGGAAGGAAGAGAGAGATATTTTTATACTGTTTTTGGTTCTCCCCATCCAGGCCGTGTGGCCGGGCACCACCTGGCCCAGGGCGCTAGAAACCTCGAGCTGTGCAGGAAACCGAACTTCTGCTCTTGGGAGGGGGGGGGAGATGTTGAGCCCTCTGTTGCTTTCCTACGCAGAGCTTCCTCCCGCCACCCTGTGCCAACTTTGACCAAAGGAAATCCAGTTGGACGGGTGGCAGCAGGAGGGCAAAGGGACTGGGGCCTGATCCAGTGGGAGACAGTAGATATTTTAGAGCAGGGGTAGTCAACCTGTGGTCCTCCAGATGTCCATGGACTACAATTCCCATGAGCAGATGCTGGCAGGAGCTCATGGGAATTGTAGTCCATTGACATCTGGAGGACCACAGGTTGACTACCCCTGTTTTAGAGGACAAGACCTGCTTGTTAAAGGCCTGGCTGAGAGATTGCTCAGCATTATCTCAGGCTGCAAGCCCCCAGGTGTGACCTGGAATTTCAGCTCCAGACTTCTGTATTCGGTCTTCCTTCCTAGGAGGCCTGCAGAATACGGAGGGGCCATATGGGGCTGGGCGGAAAACAAGAGCCCCATCCCCACCCCAACCTGCCTGCCCATGCCCATAAAAGCCTTCCCCGCTCAGCTTTCAGAGTGACACGCCCAACTGCAAAGGCGCATAAAGAGTCATGAGACGCCGTGGGACCGTCCCTCCGGAATGGTAAACCTTTATTAGAACACAACGCCAACGTTTACATGCCGCTGGGGCCCAATCGGCTCAGAGCTCTGCCGACGGAGACAAAGGACGGCTTTTCGTCGTTTCACAAAACACAGAGGGGCAAAAACGGCCAGGGGTACGACTCCCATCTCCCAAGTGGTGAGGACAAACAGGGCCTTGGTTCCCGAGTGGGCATGTGAAAGACGTTCCATGTGAAGCCAGAAGTCCTGGGCTTGTATCGGGGTCACGAAGCCCGGCTGGGGTCAGCGTTCCACATGGCCCCGTCGGCAGGGTTAAGATGACGGAGACCGAGCCGCCTAGGACCGAAACGAGCCGAGGAGCGGGTGGGAAAAGGGGTCAGGTGGAAGCAGAAGACTCTGTTTAATGCCTTCCGCTGCAAAGCCGTTCTGATTTAACTTTGCTTCCTCCAGAAGCGGCCGTGTTTACATTCAGATGCCGATGCGCTCCCTGGCAGGGGGGGTGGTTTGTCACAGCGCCAGCCGGCAGGTACAGTGACCTGCCTCGGCGTCTGCAGGCGAGAGGTGTCAAATGAGGAGCGCCTGGTCCAAGGGATCGCTCCGGCATCTGCCTGAAGACGGACCCCTCCGCTGGTTATCGTGGTCGGAATTAAAGCCCCCTTTCCCCGGGCGGATTCCGCTAGGTCTTTCTTCCCTGATGTAGCGCTAGCTAAACAACACGGTCCCTTAAAACAAGGAGGCGGATGAGATGCCTGGAGGGGAGAAACCCCAGTTCTGCGTCCGCAAGCTGTTCCCCTTCTTCAAAGAGCCGCGGTTGATTCTGTGCTTTATTCCGCTGAGGAGGGAGGGAGGGGGAGACGGTTTGTCTCAGAACGGCAGGCCGGTTCTATCTGGCCGCCCTCCGGAAGTGCAGCCGCCTTTCGGAATTGGCTAAGCCACGACGGGGGGAGAAATCGGGCAATTCATCGCAACGCACAATTATCTGGAAAGGTCGGGCTCGGAAAGGTGGAGGACGGACGGCTTCCTGCAGGGCAAATGGGTCCGAACGCGGCGGATTAAACACAACCTTTCCATTTTTATGCAGGCAAATTCCAAACGTGGGACGCGGCGCTGGGAATTCAGCCTTGGGCGCTTGGAACAGATAACGCCCGCTTGGGCTCCCAACTGGGAAAAAGACTGGGGGGAAAGCAGTTCTGCTTCAGGTCGCGGGAGGCGAAGACGGCTGCTGGCAGGAAACAGGGGCCGGCCGAGTTTGTCCTCCCTCTTCTTGACCGTGTTGCGGTGAGGGTCCTTGTGGTGGGAGAGGCACCTGTGGGAACGATACGTCGTGCGCATGAAGTGCCAGGATGGTGCCGTAGAACTGAGGTGCTCGGTCCGATGTCACCCGAGCGAGGAAGATCGAGGCCTGAAATCCGGTCCCGGAGAAATGAAATCCGATGGAAGGGGAGCCGAACTGGTTGTTTCGGACGCCGGCGACTTTTCCCTTCCAGGCCCTAGCGGGGACGACGGGAGAGGTCCCGGAAGGGGAGGGGGCTTCGCTAGCGTTCGAGGCGGGTTACCACCTCCCGGACGGTGGCTATGAGGGTCTCGTTCTCCTGGGGGTTGGCCAGGATGATACTGTGCAGTCTGTTCATATAGGAATCAATATTGTCCATGGTGGGCGTGTCGCCGCTTCCTGCAGGACACGCAGCCGGAAAAGGAAATGGAGAACAGAGCGTCGAGTTAAGCATCGCGACGAGGCGAAGAAGTTGGGCTTTTTTATACCCCTGACCGGCTGACTAACACCTTTCCTTTCCTCTCCCCGCAACACACACACCCCAGGGGAGAAGTGGAGCTGAGAGCTCTGAAAGAAATGCGCTAAGAAAGCAGCTCTAAAAGAACCGGGACTGGCCCAAGGTCACCCGGCTGGCTGCAAGAAGAGGAGCAGGGAAGCAACCCGGTTCTTCAGATTAGAGTCCGTTCCTCATTAACTACGGAACCAGCCAGCCCGGCTTAGAACTAAAAGATGGAACAGAACCGTTTGTTTGGTGCTAGGGCAGCGAGACGGATCGCCCTGCGCTAACTCGGGAACCCTCAGTGGGTCCTGCCCACTGCAGATTGGTGGGGAATCCCGCAATTTTGCATGTGGTCTAAACGGCATCCCCTTGGGCCCAGCCTTTCTCAGCCTTTTTACCATTGAGAGACCCCTGAAACATCCTTCAGCCTTTCCGAAACCCCAGAAGTGGAGCAATCGGGCAGAAGATGTGGACACGCCCACCCGGGGCCCCTCCCCTCCCCTCCCCACCCATCACTGGCCATTTGGGGAACAGTGGGTGGGTTGGCATGACCACACATGCTCATATCACCCTTTCAATGCTTGCCAATTTTTAACTCCCGCCCGTCCAGGAAACCCTTCCAGGGCCGTCAGGAAACCCCACAGCTGAGAAAGTCTGCCTTAGGCGGCGACTGAACCCCTATTTCGGCTGAACCCCTATTTCAGCATGCCCAAATCTACCTGGAAGGGCCCCAGGTTATGGAGCAGCTCTTCACAGAGGGACAGACCCGTGGTCCCCGGCAAAGGACATTCCTGCCAGCTTTTCTTACTTGCCTGGCTTTGTCCCTCGCGTCGCTTTTTACCTGGCAGCGGGACTCCGGCGAAGCTGCTGGCGAGAGCCTGCCGCAGGGTTTCCAGGTGCTGCTGGAGCACGGTGCTGCGGCCACGCTCCTGGATCACGTCCACCTCCAGCTTCTCCACGGCCGTGCGCATGCTCTCCACGTGCTTCTGCAGGGCGGCGTTCCTTTCCTCAAACTCCATGTTGGACTTGCGCAGCTGGCGGAGCTCCGCCTCTCGTGCTGTCGGACGGCCAAGGGGAGAGGATTTGGGGGGGAAGCCACCCTGGCTGCAGCCATGCTGCAAGGGGAGAGCTCATGGCTTCCCTGGCAGCGACCAGATTTATTCATTTGGGTTTATTTTTATTTCATTTATTTAGTTTGTCAGGTTTCTGGCTGACACCCTGCACCCCTGTGCCACATTGGCTCTAGAATCCTAGAATCACAGAGTTGGGAGGGCCCTCCGGGGTCATCTAGTCCAACCCCCTGCACTGTGCAGGACACTCACAACCCTCTCGCTCATCCACTGTCACCTGCCACTCTCGAAAGACTAGTTGCGATTTGAGTAGATGGGGGAAAGGGCGGGAAAATAAGGACACCAATACATTTTGGTGGAAGTACTTCTCTCTCTCTCCCTCTCCCGCTCTGAGCCTTGGCGGAACACCTCCCGGCTTCCGCTCACCTTTGCTGTGGTTCAGGAACTCCTCGGTGAAGATCGGGATGTCGAACACAGACCGCTCCTTGGTCTCCACTTCCTTCTGCGCACAGAAAAGGACAAGGTTAAACCTGGAGCCTCCTTGGGGGCGGGGGGGGGGGCTCATTCCATCTACAGCTTTCTCACCTACGGAGGAACCACGATGAAGGGAGGGAGAGCCAGGGCGAAGGGGCAGAAGAAGAGCATGTGCATGAGAGGGCAGAGAGGAAGGCGGGCAGGACCTTCGAGATAAGACAAGGAAGATCCTTTAAACAAAATCTAACTTTCTCTGCCTCTTTGCAGGCCTGCTCTAGGGAAATCTCGCGGCGGTTCTTAATTAAGGCTAGTGCGGAGCGGTGGGAAGCGGCACAGCTGGAACAGACTCTCAGCAGACGTCACTCCGAGTCCAAAGCGACAACGGAGGAAGCCTGAAAACCCCACAGTACGTGCCCACCGCTGCGAAGGACGGACTTTCGTCTTTGCCGAATCGCGGCAATTGTTCACCGGACTTGAACGCATGACAGCGGCGGAAGCTAGGGGAAGGAGAAACGGGGAGATGCTTCTAGCCTGGGGTCTGCTTGGGCTGCTAAGCGTGCACACACACACACACAAAGCAACACGCAAGGCAGAGATGGAATGTCTCTCTGCTAGGTCGTTTCCTCTTCTTCCGCCCGGCCCTTTTTGTGTTTCCACACCTCAGGCTCTGGACGAAGTGTCAAACATGATTTGGGGGCCAAGCAGGACAGCTAAGTGGTTGAGGGCCTGCGAGGGAATACCGGCACTTAAGTCTCGGTGCTTCAGATCGGCATCTGTCTCGTAAAAGGGTGAACGGTGCGCCGTTGGGCGGCCGGCCAAGAGAGGCGCCCGCTACGTTAGACCTTCAGGCGACCCTTCGCGCGGCAGGACCGAGCAAACCCACGGCCGGCTGCCTGGTCGGTTAATAAAAGGGAAGGTGTCCAGACCCGGTGGGGCGAAAAAGGCAATATTGGAAGGGGAGGGGAGGGGAGACTGAAACAAGAATCGGGAAGCAGCAGCAGAAATTCGAAATGTGTCCAAAAACCACTGCCCATCGGAATTCAGAACTTTTTGTTAGCATAGCAAAGTTATTTCATTGATATGCAGACACTGTTTAGCTTAGAAAGGAAAGTTTTATTTAAGGAAGGACATTCCGGATAGGAAAGGTGAGGCGGAGGAGCTAACAGCCTTCTTGCTGCCCCCATCAGGGTCTTCCTCTTCCTGGTTAACTTTGTACACCAGACATTGCATACTCCAACACTTTCCACCAGAAAGATTGTGTTTGAAGGGAAAATGTTCAATATATTTACACGCCTCACAAAGTAATTTCAGCGGGGGTATGAGACTTGGGGCCAGCCGGTGGCTGTCAGGGGTGAGGGGCATGCGGAATTCAAAAGGGCGTTGGCTTTTTTCCGGGGGCGGAGGGAGAAATGCAGGGAACGCAACTCCCTGCTCCCAAGAGTGGGCAAGCCCTCACGCGGACACAGCCCACAAGAGCTGGAAGCAAAGCGGGGTTAGCCCTGGCTAACGCTCGGCTGGGAGACCCCCAAGGCAGTCCAGGGTCATGACGTGGAGACAGGCCAGGGCACACCGCCTCCATCCCTCCACCCTGACTCCGATGACCCAGGCCAGCCTGATCTCAGAAGCGATGTGCTTGGATGGGAGGCCTCCAAGGAAGAGGAGGCGCCATGCAGAAGTGGCCAACGGCGAGCCACCTCCGAACCTTCCGTGCCTCGACGGCCGGAAATCAAAAACCCCGGGCAGCGGTCTCCCGCCCTCTCGCAATTTCCCACACACACACTTGCAGGGAAAAAAAGCTTTCCACGGACAAGGCCCCAAAGGCGGGCCGGCCCCTTGCCCACCCCGTTACTCTCCTTTGCAGAAGCAGGGAAACCTGCCTGCAGCGCTGACCTCATCTGAGCCGAGAAGTTGGCAAAGAAAAGAGAGGGAAGCTTGGGAAATAAGCGAGCAGCAGCTCCTTCCCGCCGGAAGCCTGGAAGAAGGAGGCAGCGGCATGGGCACCACGAGGGCCGTCCGGGGGAGAGGAGAGAAGCTCCCAAGGACGCTCTTCCCGCCCCGCTCTCATTAGCATCTCGGCAATTAAGGGAAATGGCTCATCCCTAAAAGGCAGAGAAATCCTCCGGAACGGAACGGTGGTAATGTAAACCATCAGCACTCTTCCATTATTGAGTACATTACCCCAGCGTGGGGAGGAGTCTCCCGGGGGCTGGGGAAAGGGGGGGGGCATGTACTTAAACCGCTCCGAGGGCTCCCTCCAGGGACTGCAAACCATACGGGCTTGATTACCACGTTGTTGGGAAGCGGCTGGTTTGTTCGGGCTTAGCGGCGTTGCCGTTTATCGGAAAATTCGAAGGGGAGCGCAGAAATCTGGGGCGTCGAGGGCCACCCCTGGAAGAGGATGAAGGGGCGTTCAAGCTGTGAAGTCGGCCTGGGAAGCAACGCCGGACGGCTTTTGGAAATTGGGACTTAATTTTAGGGGCTCCGGAAATAAACTGGATGGGAGGGAGGAAGGAAGGAGAGATCGGGAAGATTAAAATTTGCTAAGAACAGTGAAACATTCAAGGGAGGGAGGGAGGGAGGGAGGGAGGGAGGGAGGGAGGGAGGGAGGGAGGAAGGAAGGAAGGAAGGACGGACGGACGGACTCACGGCTAAGGAAAGAGAATAGGACTCAGGGCTAAGGAATGGATGGATGGAAGGAAGGAAGGAAGGAAGGAAGGAAGGAAGGAAGGAAGGAAGGAAGGAAGGAAGGAAGGAAGGAAGGAAGGAAGGAAGGAAGGAAATAAATATAGAAAAGTACTCAGAAAGGAAGAGTTCTTCACAAAATTGATTGTAGCATGACTGTAATATCAGTGTTTTGTATGACCTCCGGGCAGACGATTGGGTTTTTTAACATGTGCTTTGCTGTTTTTTTCAGGCCTCCCGCAGGGTACAGGAAGGACGCCGAGCGATCCGTGCTCCTTCTCCAGGTAACGATACTTCAGAAGAGACAGGAGCTGTTGTTTCGACTCTAATGGACTGACGGTGCGTGAAAAAGCCACGCCTTCCGGAGTCTGTCTCCTCTGTGTGTGCACATAATAACCCAGCTGAAATCTGTTAAGAGCTTGAAGGTGGCTGGTGCTACAGATTCATTTGGCTTTTTGAGGTTCCGGAAAAGGGCACATTTGGACATAGGGGGGGGGGGAGCTTGCTTTTGTACCCCGCTTTTTGCTACCTGAAGGCGTCTCAAACTGGCCTACAATTGCCTACGCTGCTTCGGGGAGGTCGGTGGGGATGAGAGAGCGCTGAGAAAACTGGCCCTGGCCCAAGCTCACCCAGCAGGCTGCGTGTGGAGGAGTGGGGAATCCAACCCGGCCCTCCGGATTAGAGGCTGCCGCTCTTCGTCACCACGCCGAGCTGGCTCTCTCTCGAGAGCCATCCCTAAGCCATGCGATAAACTGCCGGCTACAGAGATTTCAGAAAGAACAGCCAGAGAAGGCCCAGCAATCGGCATTGGAGAAGCATCCAAAGCACTGAAATGTTTCAGATGGAGAAAAGGCTGGAATGAAAGGTCCTTACAAGGTAATTGAAGAGAGTTATTTAACCAGGTTTTAAGTCAGCATCTGTTTGTATTAGGAAGGATTAAAAGAAGCTCACCTCGTGCTCGTGGGCAGCCTGCCGTGCTCCTTCTGGAGAGGGGGGGGGGGAGAAAAAAGAGCAGACGATACTGTCAAAATGGGGAGAGGATTTCCCGACCCAGAGCTGGCAACACTGTGGAGGTCCCAAATTTGGAGAGACAGGCCACCCAAACACGGGAATGGCGGACCGGCTTTCCTCTCACCCAAATAGGGTCCTGATTCCCAGAGCTTGTCCTTATTCGTGAACATTAATACTTGTTTCCCCCTGCAAACGCTCTAGCGGGAGACGCTGCTGGGCCCCAAACCTGCTCCTGCTAACCGCCGATCCCAGTCCCTGAGAAACGAGCCTGTGTTTTTAAAGCACAGCCTCTGGGCCGACACAGCCTCAAATCCCCGACTTGCCGCTTGTTTATTTTAGGGTTACTGGGGGAATGTGAAGAGCGGAACGAAAAGCCAGACGGGCTCGGGGATAAAAATCAAGAGGAACCGTTAAGCGCCGGGGACTAATTGGAGGGGAAAAGAAGCAACCGGCAGAACTAACTGGAGGGGGGAAGACGCGACCGGCAGTCTGGCTACACACGGCAAAGACATCCTGCCGGAAAGGGGAAAGTGAACAAGCAAAAGGGAGACACGTAAATCGAAGCGTCTCGGCAGCCTCTGTTGTGGCTGAATACCTTGTCGGTGTGATTTGCCTTTCTGCCTGTCCTGGGCCTTCCTGCTGAACACTTTGTAGGCCTCCGTCTTGTGGTACTGCTCCAGCTCCCGCATGTAGCGCTCTTTATCTCGGTCCGCCTCGTCGAGGTAGCGCTGCGGCGAGAAACGAGAATGTACGGTTGGCCGAGCGAGAAGAACCAAAAGGGACTGACAGGAACCGCCTCGCCTCATGCCCTGCTTGAGGGTCATAGAATCAGAGAATCATAGAGTTGGAAGGGACCTCGTGGGTCATCTAGTCCAACCCACTGCACTATGCAAGGTCAACGGAGGGAGCCGCTCCTGATTGGACCTGGGTTCCAGTCCAGAGGCAGCTTGTATACCATGGGGATTCTGGGGGTTGTATGAGTTTCCAAGAGTCCTCATGGATCGGATGAAGGGAGATCAGACAAACCTTGGACCTGACGAAGGGGTTCTGGTTCCCTCGGAAACTCCCCCCCCCCCCAACTCTTGTGGGTCTTTAAGGGGCTGATGGAGTCAGCTCTGGCTGTACTGCAGCAGACCCAACACGGCTCCTCTCAGAAGCTCTCCTGAATGCATCATCTGGGGGTTAAATTCAAGGAACCCGGAAGCTATCGCAGTAGCTCTTCCGTAACGGCGGAACTGCCGAGCCCCAAGAAGGAACCCGGTTTCGAAGCGATCCTTTCGGTACTGATGGTCGCTGGCCGGGAAACGAGGCGATTTAAGCCGTACCCGTTTCTCCTCAGGAGGGAGTTTGCTCCATTCGTTGCCCAGCATCCTGGTGATTTCCGGGAAAGGAACTTCCGGTCTCTTGGCCCGAAGCTGCTCCCTCCGTTCGTTCATAAACCGGACGTAACCCGTGAGGGGGGATTTCGGAGCGTTGCTGTCCCTGGGGGGCTTCTTCCTCTTCCGCCCCTTGGACCAGCCTCCCCTTTTGGTCCGTTGCTAGGAGAGAGCGGGAAACCGGGGGCCTTAAACAGAGAAAAGCACCTGGAACGCCTCCCCCTTGAGGAGGAAAACCGGAAGCTGCCATCAAATCGACCCGCCCACAATCGATCGCTCTCTCAGCCCCGCCTCCCGTGGGACGAGCGACAACTGAGCTGCCCTCGCCTTCCTGAGCCGAGCCACAGTAACGAGGGGATGGAGACATCTCTTCCCGTCGGTTTTCTGCTCACCTCCTCCTCAGGTCTCGGCTCACTGTTTTCAGCCTTGCTGGAGGATTCGCTGCGCGGCAACGGGGCTTGCAGGCCCTCCTCCGCGAAATCCGGGTGGTTCGGAGGCTGCGAGCCGCCATAAGGCCCTTCCGAGTGATTGAGCCTGGAAAAGCGAGAGGAGTGTGGTGAGAGACGGTGTGAGCGCTTGAGACGCCGCAAGCACCAACATTGCCGTGACGGGAGTTCAGTTCTCCGAGACGGCCTCGGCAGCAGGTATAATGAGGAATTCAGATCAGAATTCTCAATGGGAACCGTGCTGGATGAGGCCCAAGGGCCCCTGAGTCCAGCATTCCGGGTATAAGGTGTCCAACCAGCTGCCTGTAGGAAGCGGGCAAGCAAGTTAACTGCAACAGCACCCTCACCTCTGTCTCCCCGGCGGCTGATACCAAGAGGCATCCTTCCCGTGGAACTGGGAAAAGTTAGACAGCAAGACTAGTAGCCATCTGATGCCCTGTGCTTGGCGCATTCGTCCGCTCCCCTTTTAAAGGGCAGCAAGTCCCACAATCTAGCTGCGTACGGTAGGAAGAAGGACTTCCTTTTTAAAATATAAACAAAGTACAAACTGTAACTAAAACTTGCATTATAGTATGGATTGAGGCCCATTCTGGTCCTGACTTCACAGCGATCCTTTAAATCCCAACGCAAGCCGGAATTAAAACGTTCTGCCTTTCCTCGCATTGATTTTGTGCGCTTATTCCTTTGCAAACTGACGCGCCGCCCCTCTCCGAGGAGTCACGGGACAGCTTGCAACATTCTGGCTGTCAGAAAGCTAAGGAACAAACAGTTCACTAAATAGAAAGGTTCATCGTCGTCTTATGAGACCTCTCTGGTGTCTGCCCTTTCTTTTGCCTAAGCTAAACCACTCTCGGCATTGCAGGATTCCCTGAACTGGTTTCCGACATCGGAAGAGACGGAGTCCCGTCCAAAAGAGGTCACAGGTGGAATGCGGCTCCAGGAGCAACAGTTTGAAAACCGGGCAAAAAAAGGACCCCCCACCCGCCTCAAGGACGCCGTCTGCTGACCTCAAGGCTGGACGGGACGGGAGCTTACCCAGCTGAGACAACACTGTTGCTCTCCTTGGAGCCCTCGTCATCCGGGAAATGGGAAGGCAGAGGCGAGCCGGCCAGTGGGTTCTCCATTCTCCCTGCAAACCGAATCTGGGGAGACAGAAGGTACCTTAACAGGGTTCCGACTCCCCCCGGTCAGGCTCCGATAGAGAAACCCGCCCTGCAACCCCAAACTCTTCCAACGCTTAAGGTCTTAAGGTGTCAGATCGCTTAAGTCTTGCTGAGATGAACACAAACTGCATGATGGGAATACGGTGCCGTTAGCTAGCTGGAGGTATTATTTAGTTATTTGTCACATGGCAGGTGTGCAATGAAGCCGGGAAATCTTGGGATTGCCTGGCTGCCAGGCGTGAGAGGTTCGGAGGGGGCTTCCTGCTACCTGCTCCCAATGTCACAACCCAGATGACCCCTGGAGGTCGCTCTTCTAGGTACTAGCCGTGGTCGACCCTGCTTAACTTCCGAGACCTAAGGAGATCTGGCTGGCCTGGGTTATCCAGGCTGGGTGAGACAGGGGACTACCTGTGAGCGACGCCATAAAGCGGGAGGGCGAATTTTGAAGACCAGCCGAGCTTCATTCAAGGTATGAGCTTCCAGGGGCAAGGGATGGAAGCCATCTGATCATACTAGCAGGGGAAGTGTCAGCAGTAAATTAACACACACCGTCAAGAAAACGGGTTAACAGATTCCAGAGATAAATATGAGCAACAAGCTATCGGGATTTGTTTGACTTCAAATTGCAGGAGATTGAATTTCATCTTGGGCTCAATAAAGGTGTCTTAAACGGGAGAGTAACGATCAAATGCATAATCCGTTGCCGACAGCAATTAGCTGAGACCTTGCCCTGACACTCCCTCCCTCTTCTCTCAAGAGTGGAAGCATCCCAAGGTTAGGGCAGAGAGGGCCAAACGGAGGCTCTCCAGATGCCCCCGGACTACAATTCCCATGAGCCCCTGCCAGCCTGTAATTACAGTCCGTGGACATCTGGAGAGACACCGTTTGGCCACCCCTGGGTTAAGGCAGGGGTAGTCAACCTGTGATTCTCCAGATGTCCATGGACTACAATTCCCATGAGCCCCTGCCAGCACACGCTGGCAGGGGCTCATGGGAATTGTAGTCCATGGACATCTGGAGGACCACAGGTTGACTTCCCCCAGGTTAGGGCATCTTGGCTGTGCAAAGCCATCCGTTCGGGGACATGAGCGCTCACTCCTTGTGTAAAACCCAGCCGGTCTGAAAGGTACCCCTGGTCTCAAAATGATTCAGACCGACACGGAGACCCACCTGAACCTACCAGGAAGCATGCCTCTTGCTAACCGAGACAGCGGGCCACTTTAACAGGCGGCAGGAACTAAATAAATCTTTAGCAGTCGATCTTTCCCTATCGACGCCCGTAAACAAGCGCGGCGCTCCAGACAGAGGGAACTGTAGGCGCGGGTGAGCTACAGCGGCTTCCCAGTCCGTCTCGGCCCACTTGACAGTCTATTGGCGATTTCTCCCCAGTTTGAAGAGCGATTACGGCGTTGGCTGAGTGGCTATTAAGCGGCAACAGAGGAACACCGGTTTTTGCTCTTGGACACAAGACCCACACTGCCAAAGCGTTCTAACAATGCGTTTGTGTGGCTCGTGGCATGCTGATGCACGTTACTGCATTGCATCTTAGGAGGCACGGTTAGATCCTATTCGCCTACTCTTTAAAACGCTACATTTCTGGTTAAAAGGCGATCTACTTTTTGGCCTTCATCCGTCACTCTGTGGGTGGCTCCGCCTCTTGTGGCAACCATTCAGCCACTGGCCCCGCCTCCTGCAGCAGCCATTTTGTCACTGCGCCCATCAGCCTGTATTAGCGTTCCAAAGACCCCCAGAGGCTCAGAAACGGTTGGGCACCCCTGGTTTACAGAAATCAAGCCACTGCAAAATATGTTGGGGGTGCAACTGGCTCTCCAACAGGAAAGGACAGCAACCAACCAGGGGAGTAAATCAAATAATGGTCAACCGGTGCAAAAGATGCCGACAGAATCCAACAGCCACGACAACATTCCTTTACCAGAAACCCAATTCTGCTCAATTCACGTCCGGCACGATCAGCTGGCGACGATTCCTCCACGCACCCTTATTGAGGCGAGAAGGACGGCCTCCCGGGAGCGCATTCTGATGCATGCGCCCTTGGAAGATTTATTTACACGCCGCCAGAAAACACACATTGTTGCTCTTCACCTGCTGGAGTCTCACTATATATCGCACGTATATATTTCACGGATTGAGATGGCTCCGGCTGCAGCTGATGGCAGACGCGCCGTCCTTGGGCATCGGGGCTGTGTTATTCTTTGAAATAAGCGCTCGGTTAATGGCCAGCCGGGCAGATCGATGGAAGGTGTAGGTGAAGCAGATGTGCTCCATCAATCGCGAGGCCTCCAGGGAAGGATGAGATGCCATCCCATCTTCCATCTGCGTTTTGAGGAAGGGTGATGTAAGGGGTGTCATTTCTACTACCAAAGGACATCATTTGCTAAAAGGTGTAAAGAAGCAGCTGAACCCCCCCCCCCAAGCGCCCTCCCTTCCCCTCTTCCAGAAGAGCTAATGGCCCCATTTATAAACTGGATGCAGCCCTCAGTCACACTTGGGAGAGCAGGAACGATTGGCAATTACTAGCTAACTTGGAGAAATTTTTCCAGAAGGGCCACGTGGTTGCAGTTCACGCTTCTGTCCCCCAGTGCTCCTTCGGTGTCGTGGTTAGGAGTGTGGACTTCTAATCTGGTGAGCCGGGTTTGATTCCCCGCTCCCCCACATGCAGCCAGCTGGGTGATCTTGGACTCGCCACGGCACTGAGAAAGCTGTTCTGACCGAGCAGTGATATCAGGGCTCTCTCAGCCTCACCCACCTCACAGGGTGTCTGTTGTGGGGAGAGGAAAGGGAAGCCGCTTTGAGACTCCTTCGGGCAGAGAAAAGCGGCATCCAAGAACCAACTCTTCTTCCTGCAGCTATCTAGCTTCAGGGATCCCCGACAGGGTGCCATGACACCCACCGACACACTTCCTGGTGCTCACCCAGTGTTTTTAGAAGGCAGAGAGAGCCAAGCTGGGCTTCTGCGCAGCAAGGCTTCCGACTGGCCATTGGAGATTTGATTGTCTGCACAGTTAGTTTGTTTAAAAGAAATATTGCACGGGAAGCAGCAGCCACCATGGCAGACGGATCTTCACCGTGGGACTGGAGGTAAAGTGCAGGAGGAATTTCGGGGCTGGGCTCCGCCTCTCGTGGCGGCCATTTTGTGGTCGCACCTGACATGCCGCGTCGAAATTGTAAAATGGAAAAAAGCTGGGGAGGGCCTTCTGCTCTAGCTTATACCCTTCCTCTTTTGCCCTTTTGTGTTTTTTTTTTGGCTTCTGCTGCATCTGGAAACTGAAGTTTCAAACGGGCAAGGGAAACAGCTGGACATTGGCTTCCACGCCGCGCTGACTGGACTGTAAACACAGGAAGCTCAGAGGACACCGACTACCTGCCTATTTTAAACTTATTTAATCCATACGGCCGGGGCACTGGAAGCCAGGTCCCGCAAGGAGGGGTCAATTCTTTGCCAAGGTGTGGCTGTTCCCACGGGCGGAGAAGGGAGGGGGCTCCCAGTGGAAAAAAGATAAAAATGATGCGTAGGTAAAGATGCCGGGTCAGCGGCCGGTTTGCTGGCATTCGGGCCTTCCTGTTAGAACTGGCCTTCCCTCCAAACAAAAAGTCACCAAACCCCCAAAAGATATCGTTCCATCCGGTCAAAAGGACACTCTTTCTGCCCAAAATTGGACGCTCGGGCCATCTGAAAGGAAAGCGGGCTGTTCGGCCAAGTTCCAGAGACCGGTGGCTCGGACGGGAAATTCAATCCGAAGGGCTGGCCCGGAGTCACATCCTTCCTTCCTTCCCGTGTCCCTTTGTCACAGTCGTAAAAATCCCCGAACAAAGGAAGCGCCGCCCCTGCCCCGGCCACTTTGGCACGGCGGGAAGCTGCAGGTGTGAGGGGCAGGCTCAGGACCTGACAGATGCCTACACGGCGACAAAGACAATAATGCAAGGGAAAGTCGAAGGTGACAGGAAAGGAGGACGGATCGCCAAGAGATAGACGGGGCCGGTAAAGGAAGCTGAGGCCCTCCGCCAGCCACAGCTGAGAACGGCTGTTCACCATGGGACGCAGGGTCAGCAGAAGTTGGAAGCGATTCAACGCTCACCGGAGGAATTTCTGCCGGGCACTCGTATGCTCCCAAGAGCCGGAAAGCCCTCTGAACAGGAAAAGACAATTATTTCCCCCCCACCCATCCCAAATCCTCCAGGGCAGGCCAAAACTTAATTACGGTCCCGTAAATTTTATGCCGAGTTACAAAAATGTCGTTTCTCTATTGGGGGGCTTGGGGGAACGCCAGCCGGGTTAAGCACGGGGCTTGAGAACCAGCTGGTGTTTCTAATCGCACACTCAGTGCAAGGGCCAGCCTGGAGCTGCATCAGCGCCTGGTCCATAAAAGTCAGTATTGCCTGTTTAAGATAGACGGGGGGCTCTTTATTACATCTTCCGGAGTTAATGGGCAAGGTTTCCCACCAGTGGACTCCGATGCTCCGGCGGCTGGAGCAGAAAGCTGTCCTCTGCGTGGCTCTGATCAAAATTCGGCAAAACCGTCTGAAGGAAGGAAAGGCCCCTTTCCGCCCCCCCCCCCACCATCCCCTTCCTTTTGCTTGATCAAAACCTCCTCCGCCAATTTGGATGCGCTTTCAAAGGAGGCAGAAGGAGGCCCAGGTGATCGGGCGCCGTGCCATCGGTGCTCCTCGCGATGCAAAACGTTTCCTGTGACCCATTTTCGCAAGCTGTCGGCACCGTTCTCACCCGGCCCGCAGACCCACCTCCCCCTCAACAGTCCTCACTCAAGAGCACGGATGTGGGACTGAGGTCTGCGATGATTCATGCAGGATTAGCCGGGTACGGTTATATCGGCCTCTCGGACGGGCTACACTTGCATTCAACGCATACGCAGGGTGTCTGTCGTGGGGAGAGGAAAGGGGAAGCGATTGTAAGCCGCTTTGAGACTCCTTCGGGGAGAGAAAAGCGGCATATAAGACCCAACTCTTCTTCTTGAGTAATCTCAGGGCTCTCTCAGCCTTCCCCACCTCACAGGGTGTCTGTTGTGGGGAGAGGAAAGGGAAGGAGATTGTAAGCCGCTTGGGGAGACTCCTGGAAGAGAAAAGCGGCATATAAAACCCAATTCTTCTTCTTCTTCAGCACGCCAAGCAGACGCTCTACCACCGAGCCACAGCCTCCTGCCCCAAAATCATTTCTCAACCCTGCCTGGCAGTCTGGTGCAAGACCCCCACAGGCACCCCTTCCTGCTTCCTCTCGGCCTCCCGTTTCCTTTGGCCTGAAGGCAGCTGGGCTGAGCTCCCACAGGCTCCACCGTCAGCATATTGTTCGGCCGCGAGCTGACCGGTCAGCTAGTCCTCTGAGTTTTCGTGAGAAACACACCCGTCGCGTGACTGCCAATGAACAGGCAGAGCAAAAAATGCATTACGACAATCGTGACTTCAGGGATTATTGATCTCATAAGGCCTCTGCAGCACCAAGCGCATCAACCGCTCTGACCTTGCCTCTCCTAGGTCATCCTGAGATTGAACCGGGATTAAGAACGTGCCCCAAACAAACCTCAGGCGGAAAACCTGGTCCGGCCGGGCACAGGTTGCCATGGTTTTTGCCAAGCACGCATGGAGAGCCCCCGAGAAGCAGCAGTCCCTTCAGAACCCGGTTTCTAAGCAACTGCACATGTCCACGCATGTGATGCGATTTCTGGGCAGGGCGTGCACGGCAAGGAAGGGTGTGAGAGTCCCAGGTTTGGCCCCGGTGCCAGAACCGAATGTCAGAACGGCCTTTGCCAAAACCTCTATTTTTTTGCCTCTGGCGGGGCGGCAGCTGCCGCGACGGAGAGGATTGCGGCCCGTATGTTCAAAAACCAGAACGCGTCTGGGGGATGAGCGGCCTCTCGCTCCCAAACCGGAAAGTGAGTCTTTATCGTGAGTCATTTCGACAAAACGGAACGCTCCGTGCTCAAAACGGGAGTCTCGGGAGGCACGCTTGGCTCCTCTGGCAAAACTCGGGAAAGCCTTGGCCAGGCAAAAACAATTTCCTCCCTGGGCAGGTTTTCCCTTCGGTCGTCTCACGGGCGTTTGCAAGAGTCCTGAAGTCAGGACGGGCACACGCGTGCACAAAGCCTCGTCTGTTTATTTCACCATTGCCACAAACGGATTCAGCACCCTTGAGACCAAACCCAAGTTACCGGGGTGGGTGGGGGGGGAGGGGAGAACCACACACGAGAATCCAAATGCCGTGGGTCAAAATGAAAATCGCTGCCTTGCAGTCTTGCAAAAGCACGGCTCAAAGGGCCGGTGGCCCTGGACAATAACGAACTGGGGATGGCTCACAATTCAGCCTGCCTCATTGTTCGCTCTGGCTTTATGCGTTTAATCCCAGCCGAATTTACCTTTGCTGACGCCTCTGTTCAGCGGCACATCCGTTTCGTTTCCACGCTTCCTGACTGGGAAGACCACAGCCCCACGGCTTGCAGAGGGACGACGGGCCCTGTCCTCTCCGAGCAACAATTCTGCTGGGCCCCTGAATGGGGAGGAGCGGAACGGTCTAGCCCAGTGGGCAATAGGCCCAGATCACCACATCATGCAGAGAGGCAGCGGGCAGCCTCCCCTGTGAATGGGTGCTCTGTTTTTATTTCCTCGGGAGCACAGATCAGAACGACAGATATGTCCCAACGTATCTGTTTTAGTTTAAGAGCGCCATATTTTTTAGAAACGGCCTTCAACCTGTGACAACTAAAGGATATTGTTTTCTGGTTTGACACATCCACCAAACTTGCTTTCTGAACGTTATCCCCGGTTGACGAGACCACAGGCCATCAAAATATTGTGTCGGAAAGTAGAAAATGAATAAAATGGATTGCAGGAGTTGCCCAGGAGTACCCAATCTGCTCAGTCCCGGGAAAGGAATGCAGCGCTCAAGATCATCGGAGCTGATATCAAGCCCTGACAATGCTGCTAATATTCAGGCTCCAGGAGCTGTTGCCAAACATCTGCAGACGACTATTTCGACAATCGAAAGACACACGGCACGCCACGGCCGACGTCACCGTAGTTTCCATCGGGAAACTCTCCCCACCCGGCTTCGGAATGAGGAAACCCTCGATCCCAGAGGGGAAAACCCTTTTGGACAAGAGATGGCCATATAGCAAGGAAGGCAGAGTAACTGGGGGGGGGGGGAGAGAATGAGCACCCTGAGTTGCTAGCAGCTTACGGAAGTGACCAAGCCAGAAGCGGCAGAATCTAGCAGGCTTTCTCAGCCGGGGTTTTGTGAAACCCTGGGGCTTCCGGATGGCCCTGGAAAGTGAGAGTTTTATGTCTTTTTGTAGTTATTTTAACCCACCTTCCCTCCCAGAATGGCCAATGATGGGCCAGGAAGGGGTGGGGAGCAGAGTGAGTTCAAGACTCAGTGAAATGCTACAATATCACCCCCACATCTTCCCACTGCCGCACCGGGAGGGGTGTCAATTCTCCCGACGCACCGCGCAAAATCTCAAGTCTGAGTCATGAGCAACTAACAAAACACAAGCAAAAACCCTTTGCAATTTCTCTCCCCCCCCCCACACACACAAACAACCACGCCAGCAAACGTCACAAGGATTTAACACGCAGTAGCCCTTCACCTACATGCCCCCCTGTCTTTCTTTCCTAGGCAGAAACGAAACACCTTTACTGGAGCCGACTAAAACTCACAAACCGGTGACCTTTGACTGTTAGCAGAACTCTTCGCAAGCTTGAAAGGCGGGGGAAGGAGGAAGGCAAAATGTAAGTGGTGCGATCAGGAATGCCCCACATCCCCTTGGGAACACAAAGGCCAGCAGTTGTCAACGGAGCTGCCTACTCCACCCCCCCTCTTGTTTGCAACACCCTGTTTAAGAAAACAGAGATATTATGTTCTTCCCATCAACACTCACCTTGCAGAAGAAGAATCTGTTGTTAAACCCCGTTTTTCACTGCCCGAAGGAGCCTCAAAGCAGCTCACGGTTGCCTTCCCTTCCCCTCCCCACAGCAGACACCCTGTGAGGTGGGCGAGTCTGAGAGAGCTCTGGGAGAGCTGCTCAGTGACTCTATCAGGACTGCGACTAGGCCAGAGTCGCCCAGCTGGCTGCGTGTGGAGGAGGAGCGGGGAATCAAACCCGGCTCCCCCAGATCAGAGGCTGCCGCTCTCAACCACAACGCGACGCTGGGGACGATGAAGAGAAAGGGGAGGGGAGAACAACATGAACACAGACATCAGCTTGCATGTTGATATGGGAGACGCGACACGACACCCACCCGTCACAACCAGGTTTGCCTCCCCTCACTCTCAATGATTAAGTGGCAGCAGGAACTCCTGTTGCTTACTCATTAGCCCACCCCATAATCCGTTAGGCTTCTAGCCGTATAGTTGTCACCCTCAGCAGTACCCTTGAGGCTTGCACGGTTCTTTACAAAAGGCCTTTTTCCAACTTTGTGCCAAGGGGTGGGGGGAGAGATTTATACCCTACAATAATCCTCCTAAACTCAGCTGCTCATTGACCGCAAGGCAAAGGAGCCCCCGATTTGACTCCTACACACTCCCTATTCAAACCTAGCAATACTAAAACATTCCCTAAATGCCCTCCAGCCTCTCAACCTCCCCCTGGCCCTTCTAAGGCGTTCTTTATGGGCATCTCAGTACCCACAATGCACTTCCAGCTCTCAGCGGGCCCATCTCAGATCTGGGGAGCCAGATTTGAGACGTAGTCCGTCATTCTCTGAGCAGCATAGAAGGGCTCCTCCTTCTATTGGAATGAGGGCCTAGAACAGAATTTAGGGAATTCCGCACGTGGCTATTGACACTGTCACATAAGCACCGAGCCGTATGGTCACAAACGCACATGGAACGCTCAGAAACATCCCTGGAGGATGAAGTAAAAGGGGGAGGGGGATAGGTCCAATAGTCTGTTTTAGGCTTATAGAGTTGGGACCCCCAGGGCCCAAGGTTTGGGACAAAACGGCTCAGAAGCCCTGTCAAAAGTCAACAAGCTACAAGGATGCAACACTGCTCTGCATCGTGACGTTACGGATCTCGCCTGTACCCAGAGGTGCAGTGCTCAAACGGGCACCTCCCCGGTTACGAAGGGTGAGGAGCAGCAGGGTAGAGAAGGAGCCGAAAGTCCCCGATTGAGCCGTCGATTGTTCTGAGCTGGCGTTTCTGGCCTCCGTTTCGGAAGAGGGGAAAACGCTCTCATCTCTCAGCACTTCCACGGGTGGCTACGATTAGACATGTGTGAACAATGAAAGGGGCCAGCCGTCACGATCTGATTCTTTTCCTAGGTCAAGGGCATTTGGCCTTTACAAACAGCGCACCTCCCTCCCAGCTTGTTCAGCGCCTGCACAGAGGGTGACGTCAGATATCACGGCCTGGTCTGGAGAGCGAGGCCTTATATTTTTTGCTCCCACACGGTCGGCGTTTCATCTTTCCAGAACCAGCGGCGGCCTTATGGTCCCCTGCGGAAGTATTTGACGGTTTTCTAAGCCAATATCATTCTATCACAACTGATGGTGTGCCAGCTGGGTGACATGGTTGAGAGCAGCGGCATCTAATCTGGCGAGCAGGGTTGGATTCCCCGCTCTGCCAAATGCGGCCAGCGGGGCGACCTTGGGCTAGTCACAGCCCTGATAGTGCTGCTCTCACAGAGCAGTAATGTCAGGCATCTCTCAGCCTCAGTTCCCTCACAGGGTGTCTGTTGTGGGGAGAGGAAGGGAGGGCGATTGGAAGCCGCTTTGAGACTCCTGCTAGTAGAGAAAAGCATAGTGTAAGAACCAGTGCTGCTGCTTAAGAAGAGTTGGTCCTTGGATGCAGCTTTTTCTATACCAGAAGGAGAAGTCAGTATTGCCTGCTCTGGCTGGCAGCTCTCCAAGGTCTCAGGCCGTCCTCTTTCCCATCACTTATCACTACGTCTTTTTCAGCTGGAGATGCCAGGGATTGAACCTGAGATCTTCGGCATGCCAAGCAGAAGCTCCTCCACTGAGCCACAGCCCCTCCGTGTCATTTGCAGCAATGCGCAGATGGTCTGCTATGGATGCAGCATGAAGATGGCAGGCCCGGCATCGATTCCCCCAAGACAGAGCGCACAAAGGGAGAATGCAGGTCTGTATCTGCGACTCTGAATGGGGAGAACGAGAAAGGCTGCAGGGATGCATTCATCCTACCCAGTCTGCATTGTCTGGCTGCCCAAAAAATACCACGGGATATATTTCTAGCTAGTCACAGAGGTGTGCATGTGGCTTCAGCTGCCTCCGGAAGATAAGCACCGTGCACGGAGGGTGGGCAGACCAGGCAAAATTAGGATTAACCTCAGCACAGATGTTACCTGTATGAAGGTAACGTAAGAGGCAGTTACTATGGCAATGAGACCAGGGGCTGCAGCTCAGTAGAAGAGCACCTGCTTTGATGGGGGGAAGGAACCAGGTTTGAGATCCAAGAAGCTTGGGAGACAGTTTGGCTCATCAGGAGATGCCAAGATCTGATCCGTTTGGGTCTTTTGTGTGTCCTTCTGTTTAGTCTTTCAGCTATTATTGTAAGAGAGCTTGCACTGAAGGTTGAGCTAGGGCAGAATAATAGTCTAAATTATTATTAATTAATTATTATTATATTATATTTAGACCTCCAGGGCCATCTAGTCCAACCCCCTGCACAATGCAGGAAACGCACAAACACCTGCCCACCCACGGTGACCCCAATTTCACGCCCAGATGATGCTCCCCCCTCCCCAAAACCAGAATCCCTGGCCAGGCTGGTCTGACGGAAATTCACCTTCCGATCCCAAAGTGGCAAACACTCCGTCAGATGCCATTTCTGCTTTTTTTTTTTTGGGGGGGGGGGGGGTGTGATCGGAATGGTGATGAGAACAGCAAGTTTGCCCCCTGTCCCAAGAATCAAGACCAACGTTTTCTATCTCCTTACCATCTTGTATATCACACGTCACCCAGTCAAATTATTGTCACTTGCCTGGCATTGTCATTCAGCATCTGAAATCAGTCCACTCTCCAAGATAGAACAGATGGACCACCACGACCCCGTTCTAGCTGTAGCTGAAGAAGGGAGCAGGGACTCACAAAAGCTCCCGCCCTGCCACACATCTTGCTAGTGGTCTTCAGGGTGCTCCTGGCCTCTTGCTACTTTTTACGCCTAGTCCATCGGCCTGTGTACCTTGGACAGTGGAGCGGTTGCTTATATTAGGACAGCTTTTGCTCATCCTTAAGATGTTCCTGGATTCTTGCTCATGTCAAGATCTGATGTAATGAAAGGGCTTGGGGGTGGGGGGTTAGTTCTAGGGTCCAAACCCACCCCCACCCCCTCTTGAACTCAAATAAGAAAAAGGCAGACGAAACACATCACTAAAGTGGGCCAGAACCCCCCCTAACCCAACAGCCCTGGGGTGTGGACCCCCCCAAAAAAGGGGTAGGTGGGAAACCACGTGATCATCTCCAACGCCTCCTGGGAAGAGCGGGGTGATGGAAAGATGTACATTAAGCAGGACTTTCTCGGGCCTCCCCTCCTCCTTCCCAGCCCCCCCCCCCTCCAGCGTTGGGGGTCTCAAAGCCCCCTCCCCAAATTCCCGCACATGTGAACTCTTGCACAGGCGGATCTTGGTGGGGATCCTTCTCCCATCTCCCCCACCCCACCCCAAACTGACCTGCCACGGGGAGGGGGCTTCCCCTAGAGACTTCTGCCCCTCCACCCCCACTCAGCCTCCTTCATCCTCGCTCTCGCTTTGCCCCCTGCCCACTTGGCATCGCCGCCCCGTATCCCTCCGCCCACCCTCCCTCCCCCTCCTCCAGACCCCGCACGTACCATTTGGCGGCTCCTTTGACACGACATTGCCCCCTCCCTTCCTTCAAATATCAGTCCGAGGCGGGAGAAAGTTTTAGAGACGCTAAAATCGAGGAGGATGCTCGAGGACTCTTTTTTTGGACAGAGCATCCGCGGCAGGATCTCGGCGGCGCGCGTCTAAACGCCCGTCGCCGCGGAGCATGCTGGGAGTGGTAGTCTCTCGAACGTTCGCGAGGGGGCGAATCAGCGTGTGTGTAGAGAAACCAAGCCACGCCCCTCTCCCTAGTTTCCCAGGCTGGGCACCAAGCGGCGCATGCGCGCCCTCGTCTCTTCGAGCGACGGCTGCTGATCCGAGCGGCGCATGCGCGCTGGGAACACCGCCCACCGCTCTCCTCCCCTTTTCGCGAGCGCGAGCCTCCGTCTCGCCTTGTGGGAAGGCGAGAGGCGCGCGCACTCTCTCAACCCCCCCTCCCTCCCCGTCTGGGTCGCACACTCTTCCCCGCCGCGCATGCGCCCTGCGTCCGCTTTGAGCTCGAGACGGTTGGCGACGTCTGGCGCGTGGGCGGGGAGGGGGCGTGACCGACGCGGCGGGGGCGTGGCCCGGCGGGCGGCCGGTTAGTTCGTGAGGGAAGTTTTAGTCAGTCGGTCGAGGAGGGGCGGCCGAGCGGGTCTCTCCGCCGGGGCTCCGTTCAGGAACGGGGGGCGGAAGAAAAGGGAGACGAGCCTTTCTAGCCGGGACACCTGGCAGGTAAAACCCATTTAAATATTGGGAGGGGGTTGAAGGGGTCACGATAGGCCCGAAGGGGCGGGGGGAGGGGGGCGCGCGAGTGCGAAGAAGGGGCGGGGCCTGCGCGGGGAGGCGCGCGCGCGTCGGGAAGAGCCCCTTGGCAACAAACACGCTTCTCCCTCACCCCCCCCCTCCTTTTATGGTTCTAATAGCTTCTCCCTTGGATAACTTGGGGGGCGAATTTTAATTAAACACAAAAGTGGGGAGGGGGCCCCCCTATTAGTTACACCTCCACGCGTGTCTCAGTTTGTTTCATGGCTGGCTTTTCCCAGCAACGCCTTCGTGGGCATGTGGAATAGTTGCAAGGTTGCCCTTTAAATAGTTTGTTTTGCGGGCCTGGGGTGATGGGGGAGAACGCAGGAAAAGGGGACAAAGTGGCAAGTCTAAAAGTTTTTTTTGTGCATGGGAAAACATGCCGAAAATCCACCCAGCCAACCTCAAAAGTCTCCCATGCTCAGTTGGGGTTGTGTTTTTATTGCTCTACATGAGGGTTATCTTCTTTTTGTCTGAGTGTCTCTCCTTTTTGTCTGTGTTTTCATTTCTGTTAACCCTTCCCATTTAAGGGCTGCTGACATAAGGACAAAGGGATTTCCACCCCTGTTAAATTGGGGGGGGGCAAAACCTGTGGCAGAGAACTTTGCAACTCTTCCTTTTGCTCTGTTTTGGGAGGCAGAGGCATGTCACTCTCCCAGGGTCTTTTCAGAGGGGGGACGTGAGGGTCTGCAGGGGAACAGCTAGGTTCAAGTCCAGGAGCACTTCAGAGGCCGGCAAGATTTTCGAGGTGTGAGCTTCTGAGAGTCGAAACTCTCCAAAGGTTTCTGACGAAGGGAGCCTTGACTCTCCAAAGCTAATGCCCCAAAATAATGTTGGCCTCTACAGCAATTACTGGACCAAATCCAAGTATTGTCCCGTTACGTGCATCCGTTGCTCTGGGCTTTTCCGCCTGCTCGGCTTCTCTGCCCGGTTGCTGAAGCCCCCAAAGGGATCGTGCCCCAGTGTTGAAGGGAACTGCTCTGCAAGAGATCATGGATAATAATAGACAATCAACTCATGCCAGAACTGAAGCATTCCGTGTCCCCATAAAATCCCTGTTGTTGGCCAGAAGGCTGTAGTGATTTTCATTCTTTTAAACAACTCTCTCTCTCCTCCCCCCCCCCCACAGCATCTCTGCTGGAAATGTTGAACTTGAATGATCTCCCTCCCCTTTTGTCTTCTCTTGGAGGGAAGCAAAATACTTCTGGCAGTTCCTCGTCTGGGGCTTCTAGACCTTCAAGTCTCCATCTCCATATAGGGGAAGCCACACAGCAAACAGAACCGAGTATTGTTATGGAGCGAGACCTTTGTCTTTCTCTCGCTCCTCGCCCTCCAAGTCCATTCCAGCCAAGCCTCTCCAAAGCACAAGCATATTCTCAAATGTATCTATTATTGTAAACTTGCCCGCTTCCTTCCTGCCTGCCCTTTTTTGTGTTTTGTTTTGTCTTCTTGCTCTGGGGTGGCTGGTTCAGGACCAAAGGAAACTTCAGCGTCTGCTTTGGATGTTGGCTGGCATTTGACCAGGCAATTGTGTTCTTGGACAGCTTCTTGAACAAAGGATACTGCTGGGCATGTCTCCCCCGATGCAGGAGCTGCTGTTTACATTTTTATCCGCTTCCTTTTCAGGAAGCCAGCTCTCATAATCAGGATGTCTCACACTCAGAAGGGCTGGCGCTGTGTAGCGGGCGTCAGTTGGCAGTCCGTGGTGCCGTTATTTCCTCGGCAAGCCTCCTCCCCTCTAATATTGGGTTAATGGTGGGGGAATGCAGTGTCAAGTCACAGCTGACTCATGGTGACCCTGTAGGGTCTATGAAGCGGAGCTGCTTGGAGGTTGTTTGCCATTCGTTGCCTCTGGACTCCCTTGGTGGTCTCCCACCCTGGTATTAATCAGAGCTGGCCCTGCTTAACTTCCAAGATCAGATGAGTGGGAGGATACGGGGTTGGTGATTCTGGAGTCTTGCTGGAATGAATGAAAGAAAATACTTTGAGGGGAACTGTTAAACGAGTACTAAATCTGTTCATTGCTGGTTTTTGAATCTGATTTGTTGGAATTGCAGAAGGGCTTCCTGGACAGGGCATGTTGAAGGGGTAGCCTGACCCAAAGTCTTCCCTCCATCAAGTACCATCTTTCATTGGACACTCCCAGATTCAACTAACAGCACCTTCCAGAATCTGTAGTGCCCAAGGGCATGGAAACAGGCATTGTCACCACTGAGTGTACAAAGTAACCAAGAGAGTGTCATTTCCCACTTGACGCAGCTGTAATCAGGATGAGTGCCAGCATTCACAATGTAGCTGTCCTGCCTTTTGTGCTAAATTCCTTTAGAAGGGAACGGAATGGCAGGGGAACAGGAATAAGGGATACAGAGTTAAGGAGAACTAAAAACTAAGTAACCAAATCACTGCAGTAAGCTGCTCTCTGCGGGTTTATCTTTTTCGTAACCTTAGTCCTGTCTTTTCCCAGCGATGGTCATTTCCGTTTGGAGAGTCCTGATTGGCTTTTCCCATAGGATTTGGACAAGTGTGTGTTTTCCTAGACGTGGAAATGCTCAGCTGAATCCACAACGCCCAACTTTTGAGCCCTTTTCAAACATATGTTGCCTGTTTTACAAGAGAGTGTTTGAAAAGCTGACTATTTTGACCGTGTGTGTGCTTTTAAAGTTCCTCATTAGATTTCTTTTCTTTCCTGACCATGTTGGCTTAAGAATAAATAGCAGCTGATGAGTTATACAGATCAGGATCCTTCTTGGCAGAACTCGGATCTCCAGTGTGCTTTTCAGAAAAACCTCTCTGCAGCACAAAAAAAAAAAATGTTAGAAATGAATTGCCCATGAAGGCAAACTTTCCATGAGTTTTCCTACACCCTTTTCTTGATGAGTTTGCCTTATTGTCGTGTAAAAAATATGGACAAATCGATGCACTGACTTTCCAAATTTACTCATTCATTATTATTTATCCATATTTATGTATGGCTCACTGGGAAAGATTTCAAAGTAGTGTCTTATGTTATATATACTGCTCAGTTTCACTTTTCTGCCCCTGCACATAGTGTCCTTGAAAACAGTCCACTGAGTAGCACTAAGGCTCTGATCCTGGGCACACTTCCTGTCGTATCCGCAGAACTGCCTCTCCCACTACGTCCCCGTCCCACCGTCCAAAGAACTCTTAGATTAAGTGACCAACCCCTGCTTAGGACCCCTGGCCCCAGAGAGATTAGACTGGCCTTAATCGGAGCCAGGCCTTCTTGGCCCAGGCCCCAGCCTTGCGAAATCAGAGCCCAGCAAAGCCTTGCAAAGTTCTGCAGCGCCTGTTCCACCAGGCCTATGGTTGAGGCCTTAGAGAAAACAGAATTCTACCTGGCCTACCTTGCCTAAATCCACCTGGTTAATTTCCACCTGAGGAATAAATTCTCTCCTATAGCCCACCTCCTCTCTTTTACAGCAAAGATGTGTCATCCAGTGCGGGGGGCTGGGGGCATGTTGCAATTTTAGGGAAACTGTTTTTAAGTGGCTTTAAATTCAATGCCTGTGTATTTTAAAGTTTTGTAGCACTTGGGAATGTTTGTATTTTGGTGTGCCGTGACCCGCCCTGAGCCTTCGTGGGAGGGTGGGATAGAAATGTGATATTAAATTAAGCCCTGTTGATTCGAGTGGGATTTATTTCCAAGTCAACATACTTGGGGCTGGGCTGTGCAGTGACATAACTGCTACTGAAATGAAAACTACCTTGATATCAGCGGGACAACCAAGTATGTATTAATACAAGTATAAAGTATTGGAACTTTTTTTTTTTTAAGAGGGACTTATGGAGTGTCCAACGTTGGAGTTTCTCCCGGGCTACTCCTCATTTTAGTGATTAAAGACTGAGATATGTTACTCATGATTGAAAATGAAAGTTAGTATTTGGTACTCACTCTCCTACCACTACCCCCCCCCCCGGAAGCAAACACACAGCTTGTGATCTACACTTTTTCCTGTTTCCTAGGCTTTCTCTCTTTGGGAGGCAGGAAGTGGATTGCCTTAACTGTCACCAGCAAGGGAAGAAGCCCCAGTTCTTTTGTCGCTCCCCAGACTGAAAAGCAAGGCAGTCACAAGCACTCTGCTCTTTAATCGCCCTTGCGTTTTATCCGGAGCCTTCAGTGACATGAAAATTGAGTTCGTATTGATCTCCGCGGGATGATACGCCGAAAGCGTATTCAGTCGCACATAGATTCATTTCTAAACGGTGCGCTTGAATTGATCCCCCTGTCAAACAGTTTGAAGCCCATGTACATATCGCCGCATTAGCTCACATTCATCTGTGGTTACCCCTGTGCTTCTATTCCCTCCCTTGTGTGCTCCTGCACTGCCGAAATTTAGGCTGCAAGCCCTCTGAGGAGAGACTTGTCTGTTTTACTTGTGTTGCGCTTTCAAGCTTCATATATATAAATGGCAGCTTAATGGCAGCGCAGTTATACTATAAAAACATTTTCAAACTAATTTTATATTAATGCCGCATTAGTGCACAGTTGATGTCCCTGGAACTAATGTAATTCCCTCTGTTTATGTCTTTCCAAAACCTGCCGAGCGTCTTGCCTTAACATTTCAACCTAGTTGGGATTCTGAGAGGGTTTATCTTCAGATCTGGCACCAGGGGCTGCGATGAATGTCAACAGCATGGTCGGCTCATCCCTCATCTTGTCTTCCGGTATTCTCAAATCTCTCGAGGGACAGCGCCGTACCGTTCCCCCCCCCCACACACACACACACTGCTTGTCCTTTGAAGTGGTTCTCAGTGACAAATATTCTGTGCCAAAATCATGATTTCTGCAAAAATATAGACATCTCCGTGAGTGGCCCAGTTTTGCCGTTTCTGCAATCCTAATGTGAAGGCCACCCATTTTGCTATTGCAATGGTTCTTAAATGCTATTTCTGTGGGTGATTTTTAAAACAGTAACGGCATCCCTCCAGTATGCAGGAATCCATGAAGCTGCCTTATACTCAATCAGACCATAGGCCCATCAAGGTCAGTACTGTCTATTCCAGCTGGCAGCAGCTCTCCAGGGTCTTGGGGAAGGGGCTTTCACATCACCTGCTACCTTATATTTTTAACTGGAGATGCCAGGGATTGAACTAGGGACCTTCTGCAAGCCAAGTAGATGCTCTGACACTGAGCGGTAGCCCCTGCAGGACTGTGTGAATGAGGTTAGCTAGAAAAAAAATAAGGGGGAATTATTTAGCTTTCTAGAAGCAGAGTTGGTTCTTATATGCTGCTTTTCTCTCCCCGAAGGAGTCTCAAAGCGGCTTCCAGTCGCCTTCCCCTTCCTCTCCCCACAACAGACACCCTGTGAGGTGGGTGAGGCTGAGAGTGTCCTGATATTACTGCTCAGCCAGAACAGCTTTATCAATGCTGTGGTTAGAAGTCAGCGCCTCCTGTCCCCTACACCAAACTGGCTCTCATTGTTGCTTTCTAATCCCAAAGAGGTTTTAACAATCAAGTTGCGTATCTTTCCCGTCCTCCTACCTGGCCTGGCAGAGGGGTTGATGTGTTAGTTATTCTGCCCTTTTAGGTTCAAATCTCAATCCACTGATTGGGAGAGCTTGTATTGCTTGCATTGCTTCCACGACCTCCTGTAAACCTATATTACCAAGCCATTGATTTCCATGCTCTAACATGTGCATGTAAATCAATGGCTTGATAATCTAGCTTTCCATGACAAGAGAGCTTTCCCAGCCTTTATCCTTGGAGACGCCCGGGGTTGCATTGGTTGTGTTCTAGCACCGCGGCGGCTGGCTGCTCCAGAGGAGAGAAGCGGTGAGCGAGATTTATGCCATCTTTATTTCCCCCCCCTTCCAACTCCTCTGCAAGCCAGAAGGGAAAGATCATGTTTTCCCCTTGCATGCGTGCCACGGAGCTCTGGGGAGGCGCTGGATTTTGTTTCATCTTGCCTGGGGCTCTTGCGAAAGTAGTACAAATCTCTCGTGCTGCTTCTGCAAAGCCAGTGTGAACAGCGAGCTTGACCCCCCCCCCCCCAGCTCTTTGCAATTCACGGAGAATGCACGGAATGGGCCATCACCACTGGCAACCTGCGGGTTCCAGCTGATTGACGTGTTGTCCTCTGCCGCGATGCGATTAGAGCCGTTTCCAATTGTAATAGTAGACGTGCAAAGTTTTGGAAAGGTTGATCTGTTAATTGAGATCTCATTTACGCTGACGAGGCTCAGAAACGAAAATGTTTCTTTTGGCGTCCCGTGCCTCGGTAGGGGGAAACCTTTTCTTAAACTCGCTCTAGCGTGAAGCTCACCGTTTGGCCCTGCCAAAGGACTGGCATGGATTTAGTCAGAGAAATCTTCGGTCGACGGGATCACCCTGGACCTTGGTGACCGGATTTGGATTGAAACGAGTGCCCAGCGGCATCGATCTGCCCGTATATTTTCCTTAGAATTCTTGTGGAGAAGAAAATAATGGGACCAAGCCATATGGTGGGCAAAAGGAAATGCTCCTTGGCTCGACGCATGGTTAAAATGTGGGATTTGCAGCCAGAGGATGTAGTGGTGGCCACAGCAATAGGTGGCTTGACAAGAGGATTAGACAGACTCGTGGTCTATCATTGACTACAAACCATGGTGACCAAACTCAAGAGCCAGGAAATCTCTGAATACTGGTGCCAGGAGACAACATAAGGGGAAGGTCTCAGCCTCTCTATCTTCTGCTGTTGGCCCTCCAGAGGAACTGGTTGGCAAGACTAGGTGGACCACTGGTCTGAACCAGGAGGCCTCTTCTTATGTGCTTAGGGGCGACTGGAAGCAGAGCCCCTGAGCAAGACAGAGCTTCCAGCTAGTAGGGTAGGGCTACGCTTTACGTCCTGGTGTGTCTCTTAAAAAAACTTTCCTACATTAAGTCCTGCCTATGTATTAAATGTTCTTATTTGTTTTAATTTGCATTCTAAACTTACGCCCACATGGCACATTCTAGACTTGTGGTCTGAGCAAAAACGGGTAGTCCAAGAGATTGTTTGGATCCTGGCAAGCTGGAAGTGAAGCATAGATGGTTTTTATAATAGATTTCCCCCCTCTCCTCCATTGGGTGGAGTTATACCAAAGCTCACTCTGCAGTAGTGTAATCTAGAGGCAGCTTCAGTCCCCCCTAAGGAAGCTGGTTGGTGTTTTGGGGTCTGTTAGATCCATGGCTACAGATAGAGGCTTAAGTTTCCTCCGAGTACTCAGCACATTTTGCGAAACAAAAAGTTCCTTTCTTCCAAGCCAGGTTCGGGGAAAGGGGTAGAGTATTCAAGAAATCTAATCATTAGACTTCATCACTGGCGGAAGTTGAGAAGGAGTGGATTCCCAGGTTCTGGGGTCATTTCCAAAGAAAGAGGGGGAAGGCTTCAAGGAGGAGAAGAGAGATTTTGGAGACAGGCTTTGCACGTCACTGAGCGGGGTGGCTTAGAGTTCCAAGATCTGAGTTGTGTGCAATAAAATACTTTTTTGCTAAACTTCTCTTTAATTGCTTGCAAAGTCCTGATTAATAATCTGGGGCTAAGCGTGAGGGAGCGGCTGGGTTCTCTCTGAGACGGCCTTTGTTTTCCAGAGAGCACAATGGGATCGAAAGGGGTGGATGTTCCCGCTGCCTCAGCCACTTTTTCCAGCCTTTGTTGTTGAGATGACCCCAAGCTGCCGCCGTCCGTGGTCTCACATGACCGGGAGAGAACTGCTGGCCTCTGGAGGACGGGGGGGGGGGGGGGGAGAGGAAGAGAGGCCAGTGAATATTAATGCTTGCCCTCAACAGTGTACGGATCACATTAATTCTTGTTAAATTCCATTATGTTCCTGACTTCTGAACCCTCCAGTCAAAGACCATTTTGAATGTTACTCGGTCCTGCAGAGTCCTTCCAATCCTCGGTCTCCAATTGGAATAGCTTATCGATTTGACCTCCCATTCCCACTACCCATCCCATGCCGATAGCTGGCACAACATGTCAGTCAAGACTCTCAGTGATCCTGAACATAAAAAAAAAGAAAGAAAGAAATCTTGTCCACACCCCTCGTTGGAGTTGTAGCCAAAGGAATGTTTGTTATGCCGATAGAAAAAGCTTGGGAAACAAGCCAGAGCACATGAGCAACACACTGAAGGCTAAATTGTTGTTAGCTAATAAATCATGGGGCTGTAAATCACCGTGCACATTTAAAAAGCACATAAATACCAGCACCTTAGGATAATCTCTAAAACAGGGCTGAGGCGCCCGTGGGAAGGGATGGACGTTTTCAGCTGCACCTTGCAAAAAATGTCTTATTTAGAAATCGACACTTCACGTTGGCAGAGGATCACCTTAATCCCGTCTTGCTTTTGACAGCCGGAAGATTGGCTGCTTTTGGTAACTCATTTCCTCTTCTGAATAGCTCCACTAACTTATCAGGCCCAATCTCTAGACAAATCAAAGCATTCCGTCCCGATTGTTCCATTGTGAAAGATTTGAACATATGTCTCCAATCCCTTCCCTTGAAGTCAAGTGAGACTTCATGGCTTCACGTGGGCGGGAGTGTAATAATTTTCTGTTTTATCCAACCCATCTAGACGTATGTTCTCCATAGGGCTAGGAAGAAGAGTCAGGAGGAGGTCTATTCCAGACTATGCAATTTTTCCACAAATTCCCCAATATTCTGGCAACAGTCATCCATTTTTTTGAAATATCGGTACGGTGGTCAGGATTGCACAAGCGTTCTGCACCTCCTCCAGACCTCTTCTAAGCTTTGCACGCTGGCTTCTGGCAGCCGTCAGATCAGGTACACCACCAACCCTAAGGAAATGTTCTATAGAATGTACACACCTGTTCTTGCCCTCAGATCTTGTTGGGAACTGTTGCTAGGCAATGCATTCTGCAACAGCTTTTGCGGATTTTAAGGTGAAAATGATAAACCGGTTGTCCGTAGATTCTTCGGTGCTAGGGGCTCTTTACTTACGGTAAGTTTGTGCTGCAACCCTCATCTGTGTGGCTGTTTTCTGGTTTATGTAACGCGAGAGGCATTTGATCTTTCCTGCTGCTTTCTGCAAGGACATGGGCGCTAGTTGTCTTATTCGCCTTCATAACTGCATGGCAGCCTGTGGGGGGGAACCTCTCGACAGAATATTGCAAATTATGGTTCGTGGCGCGATGCTGAACCGGCAAGATGAGTGCGTTATCAAATACACGCCGGGTTTTTAAACCGCGTTAGATGTTGTCGCCTCTTTGTTTTGCCGGGCGGCTGCTTTTCTCTTTTCTGCTCTGCGAGACGGCTTGTTGCTGTTTCCATTGATGAACATGGTAACGATGCTGTAGCCGAAGAATAGATATAAAGATCGATTCGGAGAGACCACTGTATTGTAGTATGTTGCTATAGGCAAGCAGTCCATGATCTGTGTCCAGCGTGTCCTGCATGGTGTTAGCTTACTGGGATAGTGGCAGAAAATAAAGGACTCTGAGGCTATATTCCCCCCTCATATGGTTTTTGCTGTACAGAAATGTGCAGCCATGAGACATGTAAGCGAGCCTAAGCATGTCTTTTCAGGAGTGAATCTCATTTATTCTCTCAAGAAAGTGTTCTCAGGATTGTAGCCTAAGATGCTCAGTTTTGTAGAAATGCGGGGAAATCAGAATCAGAATATATACACATATATTTATTACAAAGAGGGGATTAAATATTCCATTCAGAACTGGGTAATTCATTCTAATGCTTTCCTCCCCCCCCTTTGGCATTGAATGTTTATAAAAGGTATCTCATCCTACTTGCAAAGTTAAATGTCTTAATCTGACACTGTATATCATCCCTCAAATTTATGGAGGACAGAAGGAAGTACACAGCGTCCCTGTAATGAAGCAGTATCTTTAGCACTAGGAAATACTTGGGGGGTGGGGGGGTGTCTTATAATTTCGCCAAAGTGTCACTGCCCTTGCTTACCACCATTTACTCGTCCATTTAGATTAAATTGCTAGCACGAAGGAAAGCAGGGGAAAGCCTATTAAAAGATAAGAGAGCAGAGCTGGCGTTGAGGGAGAAGAAGCCACACAGAATCAAACGGGCAGAGTCATGGCTGAATGATTTATTGAGCCACCGAAACGATTAGAAATGAGTATTGGCAGATAAGCGATCGTCTGCACTTCTCAAAGTCACGACACTGTTGCGGTTTCGAGTGCTTGTTTAGAGAAGCGGCGAGCGTTCTGAAGTTCCAGGCAGGATGTTTGGAGAAGAACACTTCCACAGTCGTGGGAAAAAATGCTTTGTATCGTTTCCTATTTGCTTCCTCGGGTTTTAAACATTCTGAAACAGTATATTGCCTGGTTTATATCAGGGGTAGTCAACCTGTGGTCCTCCAGATATTCATGGACTACAATTCCCAAATGCTGGCAGGGGCTCATGGGAATTGTAGGCCATGGACATCTGGAGGACCACAGGTTGACTACCCCTGCTTTATATGGTTCTGCAAGGTTGGCAGACTGCTTAAACCAGCACACCTGATCACGTGATCCTTTTCATGGAGTCTATAGGAGCCTGCTCTGTCAGCCCCCATTGGTGCATTTATGGATTTTTTCCCAGCCTTTCAGGAGCTGCTTGAAGCTCAGCAAAGAGGAAGAGTTGGCCAAAGGAGTCTCCAAGCGGCTGACAATCGCCTTCCCTTCCTCTCCCAACAGACGCCCTGTGAGGTAGGTAGGGCTGAGAGAGCTCTGGGAGAACTGCGACTGGCTCAAGAGTCACCCAGCTGGCTGCATGCGGAGGAGCGGGCAATCCAGCTCTCCAGATTAGAGGCTGCCACTCTTAACCACAACACCAAGCTGGCTTAGCCACTACGCCAGGCTCTTGAATCTCTGATAAATGCTTTGCACATGCAGAACTCCCTGGGTCTTTCTGGTGGTGTCAAGATGCAGCCAACCTATAGTAACCCCATAAAGTTTTCAAGGCAAGAGACAGACAGGTGGTTTGCCTCTGCCTGGCTCAGCGGAGCAACCCTGGATTTCTTTGGTGGTCTCCCCTCCAAGGCCTAACCCGACCGGATGAGATCAAGACTTTGTGGTCTCCGATTCAAGCACTAACCAGGGCTGACCCGCTTAGCTTTCCAATTCTGACCAGATCCAGTTAACCTGGACCATCCCGGTCAGGCCTTTCCAGCAGCCTACCAGCATCGAATTTTTGAGCCTCTAAAGGCTCCAGGACTGTAAAATCTGAAAAGTTAACTTTCGCAAAGATTGCGTTCCTCCCTAGGCAGATCTTTCCCCTCCATTTGGGCATTCTAGCCGTAACGGATAGAACTATAATATTGAAACTGTAAAAATGCAAGGAGTTTATCGATAAAACTTTACCAAAAATGGGCAAAGTCTTATTTCCCCAGTCAGTTTTTTTGTATGGTAGTCTATTGAAAATCTTCTGGGGAAAGGAGATTAAATTTAGGGGAGGGGGGGTGAAATCACAATTAGGAGGCCAAGGGGACGGTTGTTGCCGCTATTTGAGTTTAAAATAATTGAGGAAGAGAGTAAACACTGAAGCGACAATAGAAGCCTTTATAAATGGTCTGAGCCTTTCAGACAGTGCATTAATCAGTGCTTTGGTTGCAACAAAAGCTGTAAATTAATTTCCTCTGAGACGTCGTTCCATCTTTAGAGCTGTGCCTACAGTAGTTTCTCCCTTTTAAAATTCCCATTTCTTCTCTAGATCAATTCAGCCGGAGCCCGTAGTAAAGTTGGATCGCTCCGTTGAGTGAGGCACCGCTGGCCCCTTGTGGCTTGGATTTCAAGTTCATTTACATTCGCTTTGACTGATGGTTTGTAGGTGGCTTAAAAAGCCGGCCTTTCTTCAGAAGCATTTCCTGCATGCGGGGATCCCTTTGGTATTGTCAGGCAATTGAAAGTGAATAGGGGCCAATACGTCTAGCAAACTGGGTGCCAGATCGGTTATTGGAAAGGGAGGCTGACGATGTTTTAAGAATATTCCTGGACACCCCTGGTCAAGACAGATCTGCCGTGTTGCATGCTTGATTTGGGTTCAGATTCCTGCAAGGGTTGTCCAGGAATTGCGTTTATGATTTATATATAAGGCCTCTTAAAAACAAGACACTGGATAAAAACTAATGTGCAAGCAGGCATTGCTCAATCTTTGAATCTATCTATATAAAATTTGACGTTCGGTGTAAGCATTTGGCCCAGGCTATAGCCTGATCTTTTCACATCTCAGCCAGCTGAGCAGGGTTAGATTTTGAAGGGGGACCTTCAGGGAATGCCAGGGTCGTGGCATGGAGGCAGGCAGTGGCAAGCCATATCTGTGGCCTTGAAAACCCTATGGGTTGCCATGAGTCAGCCGTGACGTGATGGCCCCTCTCATACCCACTATTGATCATACATATCCTCTGTCGATTGTACTGTAGGTCAACATGTGCCGCGACTTTCTGTTTAAATAGCGGCCGGTGAAATCTGTATTTTTAAAAGGTTTCTGACATGCAAGGGCCTGTAGGGTCTGTAGCGCCCTGAATTGTTGGCTTAAATAAAAAGAAAACACCATAACAGGGCTGCTGAGAGGGGAGGATTGGGGAGACAAGTCATCTGGAGGACCCCTGAGGGCAGCATCAGGGTGCATCTGTGGAAGGGCCTCCTAACAAGGTCATTGTCTCCAAATGGTTTTCCTCCTTCCTTGAGTTCCATTCAGCTCCCTAGTTTTCTCTGCTCAGAGATACCTCGCAAAGGGGCATCCCTGTTAGCCTGCTGCAGCAAAATCTAATAATCGTTGGCATTTAGCTTAGTTGACATTGCAGCTAGTACTGGGAGGTCTGGGCTTTCCCATTCCTTTCAATCTTGGTCTCAGAACTCACAATCCTCCCAAAGCCTGTGGCCAGTTTTGAGATTCCCAGTTTTGCTCTCCGATGTCCTGCCTGCAATGGATGTTGTTATCTATCATGGTAACAGCCTGTGATTAGTTTTGCTTTGGTTTGGATCCGGGTCATGGCGTTGCGGGGTGGGGTAGGGTAGGGTAGGGTGCCTCTCGGGCATCCTGGCACAAACACAGAAAGACTGGTTGATTTGACTGGCTAATTTGACATTGGCCGTTCCCGTTGAGTTAATCGGGTTGCCTTGGCTCATTGATAATGGGTAATCTAATGGGCTTGTCTTCCCGATCAGTTTGCGATCAGTCCACGCTGCCCAGCCGTCTGCGTCTCTGCTCTTTGGTTGGCACTGCCTATTAAAGAGGCTCCATTTGCGTTTTAGGGTCAGTAATTTCCCTGCTGCCGAACGAACGGTGAAATCGGTTATTAAATCTCACTGACATTTGCTTGGAACCGCTGTGTTGATTGCTTTGCGGATGTTGTCTGTGTCTCTTAAGTTCACAAAACTCCAGACGTTAATTGCCAAGTTCAGTTCTAGAGGAGGTGTTATTGCTGTTGGAAGTGGGTTGCATTTAGATCTGCCCTTATAACCCCAGTTCAGGGGGGAGATCTGCATGAACCTGGCTTGTTCCCTTTCTCCCCCTGCCTTAAAACTGCACACCAGTTACTTGTGACATATGCAGACATGTCAATCACTATAAGTAGTTTCCCCCCCATTATTTTTGATTCTAGAAGAAGAAGAAGAGTTGGTTCTTATATGCCGCTTTTCTCTACACAAAGGAGGCTCAAAGCGGCTTCCAGTCGCCTTCCCTTTCCTCTCCCCACAACAGACACCCTGTGGGGTGGGTGAGGCTGAGAGAGCCCTGATATCACTGCCCGGTCAGAACAGCTTTATCAGTGCCATGGTGAGCCCAAGGTCACCCAGCTGGCTGCATGTGGGGGAGCGCAGAATCGAACCCAGCATGCCAGATTAGAAGTCCACACTCCTAACCACGACACCAAACTGGCTCTAATTATAAACACTCCTTAGGGTCTCAGTTAGTGGGTAGAATACGAGCTCCACTTAATCTGCATGCACCTATGAATGTGTTACAGGTAACTGCAGCATCCCCTGTATCTGCTTTTAGGCAAATAAAGCACATTCTAATATAAAGTAACTTTTGCTCTCTCCCGTTTCAATTTCCTGAACAAAATCTTGCTGCAAGACCGATACCCAGAGCTGTACTGCCCTCTCTTTTCCTTTGCTGGGAAGATGGTATCTGATTCTGCCGCCATGTAATGGAGATGTAATGCAGAATTGTAATCACCAAGCCAAGATGCTATATATCAAAGTCAGCCAAGGCCTGTTTCATTCTTGTAGGTACAACCGTACTGACATATATATTGACTGGTCCCCTGCCTCTTAGTTGCTGGTTTTTAGCCAGGATTTTGAGCATGATATCAGAGGAGTGAAGCGTGCATGCTAAAAAGCTCAGTTGGTGCATATTTTCTTCTATACGACAGTAATATACGATTTTCGAATATTGTCACAGTTAGAATAGTTTTATTGCTGCATCATTCAAATTCTTCCAAAGTTACTTGTGACATAGAGGGAGAGCTTTGTTTTCTTTTAAATTTTGCACACCTTTGGTTTGGTTTGTCCTCAGGAGAAATCTCACCTGGGTATAAACCTCAGACTGTTCTTTTCCTTTCTCTGAATGTCTCCCAAGCCCTGTGACTTAAACCCCTCTTATTTCTAAGAAGATCGGATCAAGCGAGGTATTGCATGTGACACAGCCTGATTCGCACTCTGCTTTCCCCCAAAGCAAGTGGGGATGAGGAAAAACACAAATCGGGGGTAGTCCTGAGATTTCTCCCCAGGACATAATGACCGAAAGGGCCCACGTCTGCTGTAAAGGAAGCTGTTAGCGGTTTAATAAATTACTCTCTGATTTTCAGAAGACTCAGATTCCGCACGTTGGGCTGACTAAGCATCTGAAAACTTTGGGTTGTCCAGACTGTGAGTAGACAAGTGACAGGTGGCTGTGGAATTTTGTGCCAAAGAAAACACTAAATGATTCCCATACATAATCATTTAATTCTTACAATTGGCGGTTAAAGCAGGGCAGTACAGATGAGGGACAGAGAGATGCTTTCTCAAGATCCTCAAGGAGAGATGCGGGGTAGAGGTCCCCCACCCCCCAAAAATAGAACATTTCTCAGCCCTTTTTCTTTCTGCAGAAAGCTTCCCGTTTCTTAAGGTTCACTGGTTCACGAAATTAATAATAACAATGCATGGATACAATTCCCAGTGTGATCGTCGGCATATTTATCCGTTTCTGAGTTGAAATTAATGCATTTCAAGCGTTTATCCCTAAGAGTTATGTAAGACTACAACCGTCTTTGATCCGAAAGTGAAGGAAACGGGGGGTGAAAGCCGCCAATTTGCATTCCAAAACTTTTTTTTTTAATCATCTTTTAAAGTCATCTAAATTGGTGATTGCAACCGCGCCATGCGCGAAGAGAAAAATAAAATAAAAAAACCTCAGTGCTGGAGCATCTCCTGTGCTTTGAGAGTAAGATGGGGACTTTAGATTGGAGTGTTTAACATGGCCGGGTGCATTCTGAAAGCTGGCAATGAATCGCAGGTTCACGTAGACGAGAGCCAGTGTCGGACTAGGGCCTGGGAAACCCAGATTCGAATCCACACTCGGCCATGGTAGCCTTCTGGGTGTCCTTGGGCCGGTCACATCCTCAGCCTAACCTACTTCCCAGGGTTCTGGTAGGAGGACACAGTGGAGACAAGGAGAGCCCCGTCCTCTTATCCCATGACTGTGAAGTCTCCTCCGGAATCTCTGCTGAGGTCCCTTTTGCAAGTCCAGATATATCAGCTCTACCTGGTCACCATTGTCTGCCCTTTCTCAAAAAACGGCAAAAGGTTGGTGAGGTTCCTGCTGCAGGCGCCGTGCAGATTTCCCCTCGGCTGGCTCTGTCCCTCTATAAAGGCCTAGCTTTTCTGTCTTCATTTCCTAATGGCACCGTTTCCCTGTCTTCTTGAGCAGCTGAGTCTTTTCCTCGGGCTGTGCTGCTTTTGGCAGCCCTTCCCTAGGCTCTTCCGCCAGTCTCGTAGAGGTGCAACTGAGCTGTGCGTCTGGTTTCCATTGGAACACCGTCATGTGAGGGGAGGGAGCCTCATGCAGCATGCGCTGACTGCTCCCCCCCACCCCGAAAATCTCCGTGGTATCCTGTCCTCTCTTTCACATCCGCTTGACGGCCTCCCATGCCACCTCCCCTGTCACTTGAGGTTCCACTGACCCTCAAGAGCAGAGCACTCTTTTGCAGTGTGTGTGTATCGGTCCGAATTTGCTAGCAGATGAGAGAGCCCCCTCTGGGCAAGCAGAGCCGTGCTTGAAATGAGATCCTTCCGAAAATGCGGGTTCTATTCCTGTCTCCCTGAGGAGAGCTGTGCCTTCCTTTTTAAAAGCACAAGAGTATATTGACAAGGGAGTAATACGATCAAAGTTTGACTAGCTTCTTCAGCTAAACTGTTTTACGGCAAGAGGTTCTTTCTGTAGGTTTGATTTATGACCCATTTTTTATAGGTCCAAGGGACTTGCCTCACGCCATAGGCTCAATTGTTGCATCCGTCTTTTACGGCTGGTTTTTAAAATGTATAATTATTCATTATTATTATTTAGATTAGATTCATTCTCACGGATGCCGCAGGAAACCTGGGAAATTTAATCCAAGGTGGAAGACTCTGCCTTCACTAAAATTATTAGAAGATTATCCATTGATTAGTGGATTCTGCCGCGTCGTTTTAGAAGATGCGGAATGAATGGAAAATATAAGCCCTTCTGGAACTGTCATCAGGAACTATAAAAATAAATTGTGTTTAGCAGGGGCTTGTATTATATAGCACATCTACATATCTATTATGCATGTTGCCTGATTATGGGGCAAGTCTTTACTTGCCTCCCTTAACCATCCCCAACTCCTCTGCAAAATTTATGGAATGTGAGCAGTGCCTCATTGCTTAGAAGGAATATTTATGAACAGAGTTTGTACTAAAGGAAAGGAGTAAGGCTTGCGTACGGCTTAGCTGGAGCTTCAAACGTTTTGTTCCAGGTTTTGATCAGTCATGAAAAGTTTTGGTCCACCTGGGCAGCCCAGTGTTCGTTCTGGGGCAGAAAGCAAAGGTCCACCTGCGGACGATGTGCAAATTATCGGGAGTATCGGTCGTGCAAAGGTTCAGGTGGGTAGCCATGTTGGTCTGAGGCAGTCGGAGAAAGTTGGCGCCTTTATTCTAGGTATAAGCGGTGATCCTTTCTGACTCCAGAAGTGGGAGGGGAGAGGTGTTATTCAGCAGCGAGCACTGTTTTCTGAAGAATGTGCCTTCGGTCGGTCGTGCTGATTCTGAACCACCAGGCTGAATTTGTATTTCCTTAGAAGCTGCTGGTTGTATTATCAGCTGAAATTGCTCTGGTTTAAATAGCGGCATTCTGTGTATAATTGGAAGAGAGGCGTCCTACAGAGTGAGTGTTCCCTGTAAACAATATTTTGAAATGCACAATAGAGCAGAGTTTTAACTTTGATTTCTTGGCAGTATTGTCAATCACCCTCCCCGTTTTCCCTGTGCTTTGTCTGCCTGCCTCTCTTTCCCCCTCTGTATTTATTAATTTCATTTTTATCCCACCCTTCCTCCAGGGATGCCAAAGCGCAGTTCCGCCTACGTGTTTCTCCCTGGCGCGAGGCTAAATGGAGGGAGAACGATTAGCCCTGGGGATTTTGTAGCAAGTTCTTGCCAACCCATCTGGCATCCCGACTGCCGTACAGCACTGTCTTTGGTAAAAAAACAAGCTGTTTTTGTCGTGGGGGGGAAGCGATCCAGGAAAGAGGCATACAGGGCTTTATCGTAGGTGATGATGTCAATTTATAATAACTCAGAGGTCAGAATATCTGATTGAGCTAGCCTGGGCCATTCAGGTCAGACCAGAATAATGAAGAATTTAGCCTTTTCACTTCTCTGGGACAGCAATTGAGTTCAATTCAGTTTGCAGAAATGACGGCATTGATGTGCCCCCATCAGAGGATGCAAATATTTGTGGGTCTTTGGGGGTAGGGGTTAATCACTGCAATAGGATGTGATCCTGCAAAGCTTAATAGTATCATTATGCCAAGCTTAAGGGAGATTTTGGTCTTGGAGATTTCGGTTCAGGAAATGACACTTATATAAGAAACGGGGCGACGGAAAAAAAACGATTGCTTCGCCAGAGATTTGTAGGATTTGATGATATGAGCTGTACGTCAAATTGTACTTCTAAGTGGGATTAGGCGGTTTGTTAGCCCGACCATGTTTTCTCGTGCCCTTGAAAGTGTAGGGGCAGTGCTTTCGTTTCAATTGGGTGGCTGTTTTCCAAGGAACCCCAAATATTTAAGTTATATTGAAATGTCTCATGGTTTCTTAAGAGCTGTGCTTTTCCACAGGGTTTTGGTCTCTTGATTTCTCCACATGAGCCCTAATATGAAAACATGCCATCTAGAGTTTTAAAAAAAAATAGGAAATGCAGGGATTTTTATGACAATGAGTCACTTACGGATGTGAATTTAGAAACTCTCCCGAGTGACGTTATAATTTTATGCTCTGTATATTTTGAATAAGATGTCTGTGAACTACTTGAAATGAAATCTAAATTGAAGCCTCCCACTGCCTTTTAAAAATAGGCTGTCCACTGCGTGGTAACCAATAATATGTTTTTTTTTTAAAGTGGGAATAGAACAGCGTACTGAACATAGTGCAGACTTTCAATACATTTAATAGCCTTAATGTCAAAGTTAGCCATGGTAAGAGTTGACCACAGCAAGTCTAAGAGTTGGGAACCACATAAGGTAGCCTAAAATTGCTGCTGAGGACAGCTTCTTCTTGACCATTATATCTTTTTCATATCTAAAAATCAAGAAGGGGGCATCTTGCCCAACTCCACATACGACTTATAAGGGTTACATATTCCTTGTAACAAAGCCTTTGACTCAGGAAGTCTGCCTATTCAATCAACTGTGCATCTGGAATACGCAGAATTTAAGTTTTTAACTTCCACTCAGGCATTTAGACCTGACCTAGATAGTCCAGGCTAGCCCGACTTCATCGGATCTCAGGAGCTAAGCAAGATCAACCATGGCTAGTAGTTGGATGGAAGACCTCCAAGAAATATCAGTGACTTTCATAGGGGCAGGACGTGGCAAACCACCTCTGAGCCCCTAGGGACGGCTGTGTGTGTGTGTGTACTTATATACAGCTCTCCCCTGAGGCTCCGGGTGGTTTACATAGAACAGGGAACAGTACAGATAACGCAGTAGTTGAACAGTAACTATACAGTGATAACTTAGAACACTATAATAGAACAGTAGAACGACAGTGAGAACCTTAAATCAACTATAACATACTGACGGCCCCAAGGGTTGGACAAATTGGTGGTGTTTTCCATGGGAGGGCGGCTCTGGGGCCAGTGGGAAGTGATTGCTTCAGGTCGACCTTTACAGTGGATGAGTGAGAGGGTTGTGAGTGTCCTGCACAGTGCAGGGGGTTGGACTAGATGACCCAGGAGGTCCCTTCCAACTCTATTATTCTATGATTCTATGACCTCAACAAAATGCCTGGTGGAGGAGCTCCCTTTTGCAAGCCCATACACACACACACACACACACATATATATATTATAATAAATGAGTAAACTGAAGAACAGCTGGTGATTCTCCATCTCTCCTTGAAACTGGGAATGCCAAATTCCCAAAAGACAGAACAGTTTCGATCTAAAATGCCACATATTGTGCAATCGAGGACACTTGTGAGTCCTCACAATAACAAGTGGTAAAAAGCACGTGAAGCCTAGTTTACTCCTGGCTTTAAGGCGACCTTTCCTTCACCACCTTGGCAGCTGGCCCAGAGACTGCTTAAACCATGTTCAGTGGAGCTGATGCAGAATAGTATAAATAGCTTAACTGTGAAATATAAGGGGATTAAGATATCTTCAGTCTTTAAGGATCTGGTTTTGCAGAGGATCAGAGAATTAAAAAAAAAATTGCAGATGTCTCATGTCGGGGATGTACTGTGTATATGGAATAACATTCTTTCCGTTATCTTCGTGGGGCTATAGATCTGGCTCTAAACTGAGGCGATTTTTATCATGATGCGTGTGTTATATTTTGTACGCCATTTATAAAAGGGAGGGAGGGAGCGCTCTGGAATTTCTGTTAAGCAGTGCAAGTATTACTTGCTTGTCACGGTTTCTTGACCTCTTCTGCTGATGCAGGCCCGTGTCTTTTGTTCGACGTAACACACGGCATTAAAATACTATTAAGGCTGTGAGAGGCTCTCTTAAGACACTTGATTAATTTTGTCCCGTCTAAATTAGTAAGCCATTTGATTGAATCAAGAATGATTAACGTTCAAAAAGATGAAAATATCAGCTGGCACGGGCATCAGGTGGATGAATACAACAGAGTTAGGGCCATAACTATGCATTCCATTCCATTCCTAGCCAGTTCCACCATGTTATCTTTATTTACGTCACATTTATTTCACTTACACCCCACTTTTCTCCCCGGTGGGGGACCCCAATGGCTGGTGCTGTTTTCTCCTAGCTTCTCTTGCATCCTCAGAACAATCCTGTGAGGAAGGTGAGGCCAAGAATATGTGAGTGGCCCAAAGTCACTCAACAAGTGTCCCTGGCAGAGCAAGGACTCAAACCTGGGTCTCTCAGATCCTAGTTCAGCCCTCTGATCACGCTGACTTTCAGTCCTCTGTCCTCAGGAGCATGGGGGCCTGATTTGAGCTGGGACGACCCCAAGCAGCTGCTTCTGGCTCCATGAAGGACACAAGGATAACGTAAGATAGCTCAGCCAGGAGATGGACACTGGAGAAGTTCTCCTAGAGACTTTTTGAAAAAGGTTGGAACCATTGGTCACCACTGGTCACAGCAGAGTGTTTTCAGTACAATGTGCGTACAGATTTTGGTTCCCTCCACCCCCATTCAACAATGCATGGCTTAACAGACGTGGCTGATTCTATAAGGAGTGGTTGGTAATATGCAAATCTGTTTCTTGGTTTACCTCCCCAGGAAATTCCCTTGGTTCCTCATGGAAGGCCAGCAGCGTGGTAATCCATGAAACTCATCACAGCTGACAACTCATGGACTTTTACTTTGAAGAGCAGTGGTAATGAGCAATCTTGGCTTCCAGGTACGGTCACGTACTGAAATTATGCACTTTATTGATATCTCACCTTCCTTCCCAATGGGTGCCATCTTGCCCGTATATTTAGCCAGAGAGTACGATGTGTTTGAATTTACATCTGGCGTGCCTTCACAAAAGAAACCATAAATGGTATTCACAAGAAAGCAGTGGTCAAGTCACCTGATGTCAAAACACATCATTCTAAAGCCCATCTGATGTGGTGAAAGCTTTCTGAATGAAGCTACTGAGCTTACCACGCAAACTCTTGCAGTAAGCATTTAGTTGGCCCTGAGTGCCGGCTCATAGGAGTAGCTGGCAGTTGCATAAGATTAACTGCGGGCTTTTACTCCTAAAATAGTATGATGGTTGGTTAGATGACAGATGAGGAAGACTTTTGAGGTGCAATAATGTGACCGGTTGCTTGTTGATTTTCACGAAGCAATCCTCTTTGGCGCAGTATGTTCCCTCTTCTACTACTGTGAATAGATTTCATAATTAGGTCAGCATATGTATCAAATGCTTGGTAAGAGAGCCAGCTTGGTGTAGTGGTTAGGAGTGCAGACTTCTAATCTGGCGAGCTGGGTTTGATTCCTTGTTCCCCAACATGCAGCCAGCTGGGTGACCTTGGGCTCACCACTGCACTGCACTGATAAAGCTGTTTTGACTGAACAGTAATCTCAGGGCTTTCTCAGCCTCACCTCCCTCCCAGGATGTCTGTTGTGGGAAAAGGAAGGGAAGGCGATTGGAAACCGCTTGGAGACTCCTTCGGGGAGAGAAAAGCGGCATATAAGAACCAACTCTTCTTCTTCTAATTTCCCCAGACAGTCATTCAAAAAAGACAATGGCCATAATCTCAGCTGCTCGCTATATCCCTATAGCATTCCAAAATAGACACTGGGTTTCTACTAACCGCTTTTCCCCCAGATAAATACATCTCTGGGATAGCAAGAACCCAAGAGCAGCGTTGGATATTACGTTGATAAATTACCCTTCTTACATACCGTTCTGAGGGACGAAGTCTAATTGAATTCAGTAGGGCTCCCTTCTGAGTAAATATGCTGAAAACTACGCCCTGAACCTGTAGAAAAGAAGGAACTTCATGGATTGATAGTTGAAAAAACAGAGCTCTGTTTAAACCGGCAATACCAAAAGGCCATAAAAGGTAAAAACAAGGAGAAACTCCTGCTGCAGACCCACCCTGATGTTTTGCTTTTCTTGTCTTTTTTTCGTTCTGCAAAGCTGCCCTTTGCCTCTGCTGGCAGTCTTGTTCTAAGCACAGCTGTGATGCACACAGCCATCTTTAAAAGGGGGACGATGGCAACAAGCAATCAAGATGCCGATAAAAATTCGAAATAATTGACGCAACAAGATGCATTGACAGATTATGCCATTTGGAGGCGAATGGCATGCTTAATGTCTGGAACGGTATCCCCCGTGTTGCTTTGTCCCTCACCCTCTTTGAATGCTTCACAAGCTGCTCAAATCTCGCTTTAAATGTGAACGCAGCATTAATGAAAGAGGAGGGGTTGCTATATCCGTTTCTGAGCAGTGAGTGTGTCTCACCAAACACTCCCCTTTTCCTAAGCCTGTCTTGATACACCAGGTTGCTGTAGAAATCGTGCATTAGAAATCCCGTCGGGAATTGCCTTTTTTGCTCTGTACCATTTGCCTGCGGAACTGGCTATCACCGCTGGCAGTTTCTAGGGAAAGTGGGATGTTTTGCCGAATCTGGATGCGATGCGTTTTGTTTAGCGTTCTTCTCCTTCCTTTCCGAGCGAGCTGTTTGTTTTCTGCGGCATCTCCTGGGCATTTGGCCGCCTCTCACTGCAGTCTCGGTAATCTCCCGCAAAATATACAAAAGTACCTTTTTGTCCTTCTGTCTCAAATTGCTGCTAATCAAGCGCAGAAGTATGTTTCGGGGGGCGTTCCAAGGTCTCAGATGGGACAGGCTCCTTAATGAGAATGTGACCATCGTTGGACGCAAGCCGACTAAGGCGACCTGTAGGGACTTCTGCACAAGAGGCGTTCAGAGGTCATTTGCCATGGCCTTCCTCTGTGCAGCAACCATGGTCTGTCTTGGGGGTCTCCCATCCAAGTGTTGACTAGGGCTAACTCTGCCTGCCTTCCACAATCTGATGAGATTGGCCCAGCTGAGCCATCCGGGGCAGGGCCTGGATAAAAAGTCCCCCACAGATAAATCTGCATCTATGTACAGAAACCAGACTGGGAAGCCTTGCGCTCAGTTGCTTGTCCTCCCCATTCTCAGTGCTTTGACCCTGGCCAGGATATTACCCAGTTTTAAAAAGCCCCAAACTAGCTGGCTCTTGAAGGCTGGCAGCGCTGATTCTTTCTGTGCCGCAAGACGCCTTTTGGCAGGAATATCGTCAAATCTCAAAGTGCGGAAGCTGTGCTGGCCGACGGTCACCGCTTGCCTCAGTTCTACACCTGTCCTTGGACACCTGTCCGTCATTCTTGGAGGGCTGTTTTTTTAAATCCAAGTGGCACATAGTGTTCAAGTTCTGGAGCGCACGGACATTGCTCACACTGGTGACCCACACAGGGGCCTGGACCACCAGGCTTACTTCAAACGCCCCAAAAAGGAAGCGAATCAACGTCGCATGTGAGTGAGCGCATGTGTGCGTCTTTGCTCAGCATAGGACACCTTCAATAGAAGTTGAAAAAAACACTTCCTGCTGTAGATCGGCTCAAACAGGAGAGTGCGCCAGCTTGGCCATGGTGGCCAGTGGGCTGAGAACATGTACCCAACACCTCCGATGCTCGCTTTTGATCGGAAGCATGAGAATTCCCCTCAAGGCATGACGATGCTTTAAAACGTTCACGACACCCGCACCTTTCCCCTGGGTTACGGTTTTACCTCTTAGCCAGCATTAGCCTCCGTTCAGGAAGCCGGCGCAGCTCAAATCATTTTAAAATGGGGGCTTTGGAAGAGGGCACCTTCTGCGACGCAGCATTAGTTAAATTTAGGCGTGAAGGAGCGAGTGCGAGACCTCCTCTCCCAAGCCCCTGTGGCCACCGTTGCTATATAACACCTGGATAGCTCTTATTCCACAGAAGTTGCACGGCACTCAGGCACCAACATTATTTTGAAATTGCCTTCTGATCAGTGAAACGACCCACTGATCGTATTTTATCACACCTCGGAGAAGAGACTCTTCAAAGAGGCCAGGAACCTTCTCTTGTTCAAGTTAATGGGAATTATGCATAGCAATGATTAATATTGAACGTTTGTCAGGAGCAGTTGTGGTGGAAGCAGAGGCTGCCTTGAGCTGGGTTTCTGAGTACAGGCAGAGAGCAGGAGCAGTTGTATTACCCTCCTGTGGTCCAGGCAGATGCCTTTCCCTGCCTACAGAGGTTCCCAGGCTTAGGATCTTACCTGGCAACAGTCTGTGTGTTAATGTATGCACATTCAATCCATGTGGCGTGAATTTTTATTCTGAATAAATATTGGCCACTTAATTGGGTGTGTGTGTGTGTGTTCTTTCCGTGGTGTTCACGGTGACTTCATGTTGAGTCTGCCTGCTAATATTTGCTGATATCACCACATTCCCAGATGCTACCAAAGTTGGCTTGCAACGCTGCTTCTCTTCACCTTAGAACGCCGTCTGCTGCGTTTGTAACCAGCCCAAAACGTCGAGATGGTCTTCAAGAGTCCCCCCTTTGGGCCAGTTATGATACACATTGCAGTGGTCAGTCCTGGAATTTAAGAAACTGTATAATAGTTCTCCTTGGAAGGGCTTAGTTGAAAAGTAAGTTGTACGAGGCAAGCCGAAGACTTCCAGAAGTATGAGAAGAAGAAAAAGGAAAGCGGGATTATTTTTTTACCCTGCTTTTTACTGCGTGAAGGAGTCTCCAAGCAGCTTACAATCTTAATAATTTGCAACAGGGAATAGAATGTAGAACTTTTGGGGGAGATGACACCATGACTAGCCCACGATTTTTGTTTGAATAAACCTTTCGCAAAAAAAGCTTCCTGGCCCAATTGCTTCAAGACGACTCCTGTTTAGAAGCTTAATATTCAAATAGATTTCCACCCGAAGACTCAAACGCTCAAACCTTGAAGTATTTTTAAATAACTTTTCTGTGTCGCATCGTATCTAGGACTGGGTGGTGCATCTCTGGGAAAATATTGTGCGCGATCCTTTGATCACCTCATTTATTTTGTGCATTCTAAAGTTTTCGTATCTGACATGCAGGATGAGAAAAGTGAAGTAGCTTTACCTCTTTTTCAGACGAGGATGACCCAATAAAGTTATCCTGTTTTTTGGATCTTTAATAGTTTTTGGCGCATGGCAAAACAGGCTAGGGGAGAGAATCCTTTTCAAAGATGCAAAATGATGCGGAATAGAGATGTCAGCTCTCGGTAGGGAAATACCGAGTGGGGTTTGGGGAGGGGAGGGGACTTCAGCGAGGTGCAATGCCCCAGATTCTACCTTCTGAAATGGCTGTTTTCTTCAAGCGAGTTGATTTCTGCTGCCCTGGAGATGAGTTGAAATGCCAGGGCATCTCCAGCTACCACCTGGAGGCTGGCAACCCTATTGTGAAAAAATAGATTTAGAATCAAATCCTGACAAAGTAATATTTGGGGGCTGTTGGGAAACAAAATGAAACAAACTGAAGTTTTTAGGGCGTTTTTTTTTTTAATAAGTTCTTAACAATGTGACTTTCTCAAGCCTTAATCTGGAACAGGGTAGTCAGATTAACAGAACGGAGCAGATTTTTTTTTATTCATCTCTCTCACTGCCTTTAAGAAATGAGAAAGAAGAGGAAGGGACGTTTGAGATTAGGCGTATAAAAGCCGTCCAGGCCGCCGTTAATATTAGAGCTTCTCCGTAAGTTTTCCATATAATAATGGAAAGAAAATATACTCCCTGACCTCTGGTTTGCAGCTCACAACTGGTAGGGAGGGGAGGGAACAAGTAAACGTGTGAGGTCTAGAACGATGCAGCAAAAAGAAAAAAAATCCAGTTGTTTTGCTCCTTCCAGGAATGCATTTAGGACAGCTGTCTAGAGAAAGCAGATGGGGACATGGATTAAGAAACAGACTGGGTAGATGAGTGGAAGCAAGAGATGGGAAACTTTTAACGAGAACAGAAGGGAAGGAGAATGAAGAGATTCCGTACAGAGAGGAGTGAGGTGATAGTGACAAATGAAAGCAAAGTAGCAAAAGGTAACTCTTAAATAGGTGTAACAAAGGTGAGCGCCAACAGAAGTGAGCAATCCAGTGGATACAGAGGAGGAAAGAAGAATCAGGAAAAAAAGAACAGCTCAGTTTAAAGTGTCAGTAATAGAAGGAAAAAGGATGGTTACATAATAGACCAGAGACTGATAGTGAAAAGGAAGATTGGAGCAGGGGGGGGGGGGGCTAGAAGTTCGCCTTGTTAAAACTGGATTTTACATGATTACAGTTCTATTTTTCTTTTTCAGGAGGCATGCCGTGGCTGATCTGTGTTGACAAATGAAGAAAAAGGATCTGTCCGGGATCAATCAGGCATACTCTGACTTTTCGAGCGGATTTGGTGCCCGCTGCATCAGGAGGCCCCGTAAAATGACCTGTTGGCACAGGGACGCCTGCCGCTCCTGCTTCAGACTTTAACGGTAACCTTTCTTGAATTCTTGCATTCTCTGCTTCGTTTTCCCACTCCGGTCTCCTAAAATAACCCATGTGGATTGGACAGGATTTCTCCTTTATGCTAGTTAGGTTTTAAATATATAAATCTCTGAGCTGCTAAGTCAGTGTTTAAGCAACTTGTTCTTAGAGACGTTCGGTATTAAAGTTTGCGATCGACTCTGTGGCTTTCTGGGGGAATTAAAACGGAATGGAAAAGGAAGGTGCCAATGTGCATTTTTGATTAAATGCCGCTTTAGCGATTAGGTTGCATTTACAGAGCTTGCTGCTTGAGTTTAGCGCCTTCAGGTAATGGTTCAGCTTTTTTAAATTATTAAAATTTAAAGTCTTAAATTACTTGAGGAAAGCAAGATTTCTCCGTGTTTCTCGGAATCAAGGCCAAACTACATATTAGTGTTGTTGTTTTTTTGGGTGGGTTGGGGTTCTGCTTACGTGACTGTGGGGAAAGCTCAGGGTCAGTCCTCAGCCTCCTGTGCCCTGTTGTTGGCCCTCCAGACAAACTGGTTGGCCACTGTATGAGACAGGATCCTGGGCCAGATGGATCCCTGGTCTGACCCAGCGGGGCTCTTTTTATGTTCTTATCAAAACCTCCGCTACTCTGCCCTGTTGTTGACTATCCAGAGGAACTGGTTGGCCCTTGGGTGAGGCAGGAGGCTGGACTGGATGGACCCCTGGTCTGACCCAGCAGGGCTCTTCTTCCATTCTTACGATCAAGAAGACAACTGAATTCCGTTGTCCTGTCCATTGGGAATGACGCTGTGCAGATTTTTGCTTTGTTTAGGTGGATTTAATAACTCTCAGGTGTAAACTCTGACGTAGATTAACCGCTGGTTAGTCCAGGCCGCAGGAGACTATATCTGTCTATTCCTGAAGCCTAATGTGACCAAGATTGCGCTGCATTTGTAAGATGGTTAGAACCCTCCACTGCCCTGGTGAAAAGCTTTCAGGAGCGGGAAGCTGCTTGGAATAAGCAATGGCGATGACTCGTACATCTGTTCAGACTGAATGTTCACATTATCCTAAACAGCCATCATGACAGAACGAAGCAAAGACAGCAAAAACAGCTGCTTAAGGAGCTTTCCTTGGCGTCATGAGATTCATCAGTCAAAGTTTGATCAAAGGAAATCGCTGAATGCCGAGATTTAGGAGTTCCTCCCTGTTTTGGGGAGGGTCAAGGAGTACGGCTTGGTCAGGGCTTTCTCAGCAGAAGATGCTTTAGCTGTGACCTGGACAGGAAATGCAGAAGGCGACCATTCAGGCAAAGAGGGGGGTTTTCTCTTGAGAACAACCGGAGGATATTGTATGGGAAGGCATTCTTGGCTTTAGATTCATCCTTCACTGGGTGGGTTCTTGCTGCTGGAGAACACATTTTTTCCACTTGACTCACTGGGCGAAATCTAAAAGAGTGGTACAACTTCTAAATTTGAGCCCGGGCAGAGTACTGCACAGCGATCAGGAAGGAAGTCCATTCCTTTTAAGAGGAAGGGAGTTGATACCTTTTTGGTGGTGCTACAGAATGATAACTTGTGTTTACATAGCACTTTTGGAGTGTTTACCTCTCTTTTTTTAACACTTATTAGCTCGGGTCTCCTGAGACGCTACTGCCAGATAGCTCTGTATTCCCCCTGTCGCAGATGGGGACCAGGGGCTGATACTGGGAATGGCCTGCCTATAATTCTAGGGCTAAAAGAATTCTGGAACGAATTAACAGCCCTGCAGATTCACCGGCGCCAACTTCAGCATTGTTTTCTCCTGAAGGACACGGGTGGCCACCATCAAAGTGTGGAGTTGTTGTTCTCGACACCCATTGTGCAGGAGCTGACCCACCGGGCCTCTCGGTCGGGCTGACTACTCTTCCTGTAGGCACCAGGCTGTCCTCCTCAGCGAGGGCTGTGTTGTGGACCCCCTACCCCTTCGCATATAAGAACATTATAGGTGTTTTGGAAGGTTTCACCTCAAATCCATGAAAGGAAATATGCTGCTTTTGTCGCCGAAAGCCGTCTGTTCTACGTATTTGAACCCGACAGCTTCCCGCCATGAAACTCATTTCATGTATCACACCAAAGCAGTTTGCCCTGATTACACCTTTGTACCCTCCCTGTGGTTCGAGCTTCCTTTTGTGCCACAGCCAGACTCTCATTGGGAGGCTCTTGCTTGCTTTCCCCTCTCTGTGCTCCGTTTATCACTTAAGCAATTAATGGCACTCAGTTTAGCGCAAGCTTATCTCTGTGGCACAGCAGCCTTTGGCAGTGTTGGGGGACACGCATGGAGGAATCGCCATAACTCTGGGTTAAGCATGAGATTTGGCAAGGTCTAAATTGAGGCCCCGAAAGCAGGAATGAACCACTGGGCCTCTACTGTACCTTGCTGGAGTTGTGTCACCTTTTCGTTGTTACATTTTCATCAGTCTGCGACTTCAAGTAGTTTCAAGGCCACAACACCGGCGGTGGAGAAGAGGAGAATGTTGTAACCCGCTGTGGGCTCCCATTGCGGGGAAAAGCGGGGTATAAATACATCGTGTACGTTTGGCTTTTCAAGTTGAAGCGTGATCGCTCTTTTTCACTCAACGTATAATATTGTTTCTGATCTCAATGAAGTCTGTACTCTAGACCAGGGGTAGTCAACCTGTGGTCCTCCAGATGTCCATGGACTACAATTCCCATGAGCCCTCTTGTAGGCCCTCTTGTTAAACACAAGTCCTATAACTCATGACCAGACGCACCCACCGTGTTGTGTCTCTTTCTTGCTGCTCGGAACAGAGCTGGCCCTACATCCAAAGAACGTAAGATGGTCCAAAGAGCCCTGCTGGATCAGACCACTGGTCCACCTAGCTCAACATCCTGCCTTACCTGATCAACCGGTTCCCTCGGAGGTCCAAAAAGAAGGCCCAGAGGCTGAGGCCTTCCCCTGATGTTGCCTCCTGGCCCTGAGATGCAGAATTGTAGTCCATGGACATCTGGAGGGCCACAGGTTGACTACCCCTGCTCCAAACCATGAGAGAAACCTTCCCCAATGGAATCCCTTTCCAGGTTCATCTAAATGCAGGGAACAGCTGGGAATTGGATGATCTGGAAGCTCTCACTTTTGTATCCCAGCATAATTTCATCAGAGAACCCGGGCTCTTTGTTCCTTTCTATGATCCGCCCCTCCCAATTCAGTCATCCTTGTTTTTGTTTTAAGAAGGTACTTTGTAGCATGCTGGGAAGGAAGTTGTTGTTAGTTCTCCCAACAAACGTTTTCTTTAGCGCTTTCAAAGCCCCATTGAGGATGACTTTAAATGTCAACAGTAATTATTCGGTGTATTGTTTTTTTTCCCCCCGCGAGGAAAATGCAGACTTGCAAGCTGGGTTGCTGCAACAGTAGATGTTTTGATGAGCGGTTGGTATCAAGCTGCTGAGGACAGACTTACCCAGATGCAAGGAAACACATTTTTTTGATCCACCCCGCGGCACGCTGTCCCTCTCTCTTTGGGGGTTTAACATCATCTAGAGAGCAGAAATCAGAACACAGAGGAACCGGAGAAATAGGACATGGACAACGAAACGGAGAAACTCGTCCACTCCTCGAGTGTGGAAAGGGAAAACGAGGAACCGCTGGCGGATCGGGGGCGGCGGAACCATCCAAATAATGGCCTGATGAGATGTTATTTTTTGCACTTGCATGCAACCACATTCAAGCCACACAGCAGCTGTGGGGAACTGCTTCTGTAGAAGAAGAGAGTCCAGTGGACTTGGAACAGCCCTGCTGGTTAAGGAGGGGACCCCCCCCCCAACCTGTTTTCTCACACGAAGGCAGATCTTCCTGGCAGAGCAGGAAAACGGGCCGAATAACTCCCCCACCAAGAAAACCAGCAAGGGAGGCAGGAGTGTTTCTTCCCCTCACGGTGCAGTTCTGAGACCATTTGAGCTCTCCTCTTATTTTCTTTTTTCCTTTTTTTGGTTACGATCCCTCGCAACTGCATGAGAAGACCCGCTCTTCAGTTGTTCAGAGGGTGAATGACCATGGGATACTTACCGTAGAGAGTCCTTCTCCTCTGGAGTAAGGAGGACATCCTTTTTTAAATTTTTTTAGAAGTCTCCCAATTGCATTAAAGTCATGCCTCGTCTGCTTCACCCCAGCAGTTAGATTCAGGTGGGTAGCTGTGTTGGCCTGAGTTTGAGTCCCGCCCCAACTTTTAAGACCTACAAATTTTTATTCGAGACCTACAGCCTTTATTCGTATGCATGCACGCTTCATCCGATACTGGCAGTATTCCAAATGCATGAAAGGGCTGAACCATAAATGCCTTAGAGCTTGATCCAAGCATGGCCAGGACACCACATGGAAGAGGGACCTGTCCCTGCTAGCCCTCTCCTTTGTGCGAGGTTGTCTCTGTCCCATAAGGAAGGGAATTACTTGGTTCAGACCTTCACAGCCCAGCTCGTCTGCACTTGAGGACAAAGCGCACTTAGTGTTGACATAGGGTGACCGTCAACGCAGCACTTTAAAGCTTCTTAAATTCTCGTGCCTCAAGTTAATACAGCGACCATGACCAGCGTGAGACTGCAGCGTGCGGCAAAACTACATAATTTGGACTTAATTGACTGTACCCCCGTAAGCGTCTTAAATTTATCACCACGGTTAATGCAAGTGTTTCCTTTGCTCTCTCTTCTGGAAAGAGATTTTAATTCTCGCTAGCCGGGCCGGCATAAGGGCCATTTGACCGTGTTTGTGTTTTCTGCGCAGTGTAATGGTTTTTGTGATCTTTCACTCATAAAATGGCCGGGGAGTCGCTGGATGCCGTCCTCAGCTTTTCACTTGATAGCTGAGCGCCAGTGCCACAGCAGACTGCCCCCAGACCCTGCGTCACCTCCCAGCGTCCTCCTTTTCCTTATTTTTTTAACATCTGGCCTGAAGAAGACTCCTGGAGGACTTCTAAGATCGCTCACAGTGTGTGCGCCATTGGGTTGGCCCAGGCTAACCTGGTCTTGTCAGACCTTAGAAGCTAAGCAGGGGCAGCTCTGGCTAGTACAAGGATGGCTGACCTCCGAGGAATCTCAAGGTCATGACGTGGAGACGGGCCATGGCAAACCACCTCTGAACGTCTCTTGCCTTGAAGACCCTACGGGATTGACATACATCGGCTGTGACTCCACCATAGTTTCCACCACCAATAAGGGGTGTGAATTGGGTTCCTCAGCTTGCAAGACCTGAAGCAAAGCTATTAACAATAGGGTATTTGGGAAGCCATTCACCATAAGCTGGAAGCAACTGGATGACACTTCACACCCACGGGTTGTGTACAGAGTGACCGTCCTCCAGTGTCTCCCCATCCCACACCTCAGGGCCCATGGTAGTTTCCACTTGCCCTTTTGTGGTCCTAATCCAGCAAGTCTCCCTTCTTCGGATGCTCTCCGTTGACTTGTAAGCCTCTTGACTTTCTCTTGTAAGTCGTTGGGACGAAGAAAACCTTCTAGCTGCCCTCCAAACAGTAGAACCCGACATGAATTGTAACCGTTACTTCCCGGATCGGGTGGCATGACCTTGTGCGGCCTTTTTTGTCATCCCTGTCTTAGGGCGCCATTGGCTGTCTCGCTGCTCGGAAACAGAGATGGGTCCAAGGAGCGTATGGAATTTCTCGCTTAGATCCTCTCTTTAAGGCCTTTTAACTGTCGGAAGATCCAAGAATAGATGTCCCCGGGGTTTTGATTGTCTATTTAAACAAAAGGTGGACCCAAGAATCGCCAAGGGTGCACCTGGCCATCCAGACAAGCTTCTTTTAATCACAATATCGTTCTGCTTCCTATTATCTTTGCTCTTCTCCGGGTTTTGCTCTCTTAACGAAGGCATCGTTCGTTCCGTCCCCTGCACCTCGACAGAAATGTAATTCTAGTTCAAAGAAACAAAGCAAAACCCAACCAACGGCTTCCGTCTCCGCTTCTGTCTCCAGTGAGGCTAATTATGGCAACTGCTGATAGATATTGTGGGCTGACAAAGGCACAATCCCCCATTACCAACCTTGCAAGGAGCAACAACCCCCCCCCCCGAAAAAAAAATGTGTAAGAAGGAAGCAGTAAAAACTGCGTTAAGAATTTTAGAAATTGTATATGCAGTTGCTATAGAAACCAACCAGCCTCTGCTGAAGCCTTGACAGCATTGTAAATCAGGAAGTGTGTGTTGACTCTCTTTGTCTAATTATGAAGTGCTGCCAGGGTTGTATGCAATGGGCTAGGAGCATCCAAAAGCGCCCTTATGTTTCTTCCCTTCCAGCGTACATTGGCTTTCCAGGACCCAGTGTACTCACTGGCAGTCTTCAAGCAAAAGTACGAGGCAAGCTGAATTATTTGGTTTTAGGTAAGGCTTACGGCCCTTCTCCTTGCTTTATTCCTTCCTGGACTGCCCAGAGTCAGATTCCCATCAACCGAATTAGATCCAGAAGCTTCAGATTCCCATCAACCGAATTTGATCCAGAAGCTTCCCGTCTCCGCGAGCCCTATAAATGTGTGGAAGCCCCAGAAGAAGAGCTGGTTTTTTGTACCCTGCCTTTCTCTACCCTACGGCGTCTCAGAGTGGTTTACAACTACCTACTCTGCCCATCCCCACATCACGCACCTTGGTGAGCTAGGTGAGGCTGGGAGTGCTCTGTGAGAACTGCTCTGCGGGAACAGTTCTAAGGAAACTGTGGCTGGCCCAAGGTCTCCCACAACTCCAGAGTTGTGGAGACATGGGTGCTCTTTTCAAAGACTCTCTGCCATCGCAACAAGGAGGAGAAGGCCATGGTGGCATCTGAACTTGGCCATCTGTCTCCAGCAACTCAATCCTCTGCCAGGTTTGGGATTGCTTCCACACATAGGGCCCCGGCCGCAAAATGGCATGGCCGTGCTGAGCCTCCTGCCCTTACAATAACCGGACTGTGATAGCATTGTGGAGCTAATTGCGCAGAGATAAACTGCAAATATTTTAAGCGTGTTGACATTTACTCTCTTTACTGGGCTCGGATTCATTTCTTCCTTGTCCAATGTCGTTTTCCCATTGATCCAGCGCTGCTGTAATTCTTCCGTCCGCGGGACTTGAGTTCTTGTCTTTTCCAATTCCTCTCGCGTATTGTACCGTTTGGCTTCCTGCCTTCGAGGGGCACGCTCTCCGGCTATCGATTTCCTGGTTCCGGAAATACACCTCAACGTTTTACAGCAGAGTGTTTTTGAGTAGGGGAGGGGGGGGCGGGAGGAATCACATTGCTGCAAGCCTACCGTTGGGTTTATTCGAAGAGAAGGATCCCAAGCGTGGAGCTTTCCGTGAAACCTTTAACAAAACAATCGGGAGAGGGGTATCCTTTTAAGCACTGCCTATTTCCCACAAAGGATGCGCTTCGGTCCAGGAAAAGGCACAGAGACAACTCCCATTCAGCTTCCAGGGGCCACTAATGGCTATTATCATCCCTCGGTGCAAATGTTAGAAAGAGATTGCGTGAGAAGTACCTTTTTTAAGCACGTCGGTTTTATCCAGTGGCCCCGCCAAGTCAGTGGTAGTATGACATGGTTTGCCTTATTCCGTGCTGTTCATATGACTCTTAAGCCATCCCTTTTTCTAAACGATCAAATCCCCCAAAGCGTCGAAGGCTTTCACGGCCGGAGTCCGCAGATGCCAGGCACGGTTCCTGGCGAAACGTGAAGGGACAAAAGCGACCAGGCTACGGCCACCCAGCCCAGAAAACCCACGACAACCAGCAACCGTGTCGCCATCCCGTCCGTTCTTTCCTGTGCCCTTCCCACCTCTGGACCTTCTTGAGACGGGTGACTAGAACCAGGCGTTGGGTGCAGCGTGTGAATTGCGTGTGTTCCCCCGCTGTTTCCACCACAGCCGTCTTCCTGGGTGGCCACAGCCAACTGAATCTCTCTCCTCGGAATATATCTAAAGTTAGGTTGGGCATGTTTGCTTAGCTAATATGCATGATTTCATGTTTGCAAAACCATAGGGAAGGACTCCTGGCGCAGAGCTCTCCGGTTTTTCCCAGGCACACAGGTGCTTTTGTGATGGCTCTCGCGGCTTTCCTGGAATGGGATGTGCGAAGAAGCCGTGAGCATCGGACAGTGGGTGGGGAAGGAGAAATGCCACCAGGGACTCCGACCGTCATCAAAAACCAAACCACCTCCTACATCCCAGATTGCTATATTAGTCCTGCTAACTGAATTGATGACGTTTCTGGAGGGGCAGCCTCCGTAGCGATAGAAAAGAGCAAGCGTCCAGTAGCCCTTCAGTTTATTTATTTATATTTATATACCACCGCTCTCAAAGGTCTCGCCGCGGTTTACAAAATCCATAAAACAGCAAAAAACCCTAAAATCACCCGTTAAGCAAATTAGAACCAGACCATAACATCAAGATGGCGGACAATAAAATACATAACCCACCCCCCTCTCCGTTCAATAAAAATGTGTTGCACGGTGTGAGCTTTTGTGAAGCTGAAGAAGAGCAGGGACTCAGGAAGCAATTTTGGTGAGCCTTGAAGGGGCCGTTGGACTCCTGCTGCTGCTGCAGACAGACTGAGACCTGTGTCCATCTCGATCTGTGTCCACATTTAGCCACATCAACCTACGAAGCAACTTGGATATCTGAAGAAGTGAGCAGTGACTCTCACCGAAGCTTCTCTTCTGCCCCAGATGTTGTTAGTCTTTAAAGCAGGGGAAGTCAACCTGTGGTCCTCCAGATGTCCATGGACTACAAATGCTGGCAAGGGCTCATGGGAATTGTAGTCCATGGACATCTGGAGGACCACAGGTTGACTTCCCCTGCTTTAAGGGGCTCCTGGCCTCTGGCTCTTTTCCGCACTCGAGAGAGGGCGAGAGATCTCCAGTTTCTCCACCGCGGAGGACTACATCACGGACGTCCTTTGATTCCACTTAGGACCGCTCTTCTCTTGAAGTCTGCCGCCTCTTCCCTGTGCCTCCTCGGGGAATAAGTTTTGCCTGAATCATTTCCCGCAGACGCAACTTGTGTATTTGTTGTCTTCCGAGGCCATTACTGTAGTCCCGCTAATAAGGGTCTTCCAGAACAATGCCCGCACTTTGTAACGGAATCCTGTAATTAATACATCAGCGTCTCAAGCCGAGTACCGTTTTTTTCCCCCCACTCTCTTTCCCTTTCTTCTCCCAAGTTATTACAGCCCTTAAACGCACGCGTGTGACCGGCATGTAAAGAATGTGGTGTGGTTGTGTTGTTTTTTTTTCCCCCCCGAAAAAGGCTACCGAAGCGAAGAGGGAAGCGAGGCCGGGATATAAAAGTAAATCATTCGGTGATTATTCATAAGGCAGAAAGCACTCTGTTCATCAAAGCCGAAAATGAAAATCGGAATTGTTATGCAAATGCTTTCACTCATGCTGCAATTGGGGGGGGGGGGAGAGAGAGAAGGAGACCCTGTTATATTAGAAATACAAACTAGTGTTTGAATGATTGGAGGCCTGGCTTTGTTAAGTAATAAGCTGTTGTCCAGCCCAGCTAGCATTTTCCCCACCGTGGCAATTGTTTCTCCTTTATGAAAACGGAGACGGAGGAGAATCTGGTCACTTTTTGACCTGGCCTTGTGATGCCAGTCGCTAAACGGGGACACACACCTGTAACTAAGAAGTGCAGCAGTGTATCCGTCCAGCTTTAGCCCTCTGAAAGCGTTAGGTTGAAACAATCCACACCCACATCCATAGAAAAGGAATCTTAACTTGAGATGGGGTAACTCAGCAGGCCCCCGTGAGCCAATACTTCCTGTACTTTCTAGTTATTATTGTTTATTGCATTCTATACCGCCCTCCCCTAAGGCTCAGGGCGGCTTACGCGGAACGAAAACAAGAGCAGCACGTCAAACTCGGTGGCTGCATGGGATGAAAGGCGACAACGATAACATAACAATAAACAGGAAAAATAAAATGTAAGCGATCTAACAGACAAATGGTTAGTCAGGTCAGTCATACCGGGTTCAAGGGAGGGGGGGTTCGGGGGCCCAGTAGATGCTGTTAGCCTCAATCGACTTCAACCAAATGCCCGGCGGAGGAGCTCCCTTTTGCAGGCCGTGTGGCACTGTTCTAGTTCCGTTAGCTGCTTGCGTACCTTGAAGAATCGGCTTTTTATGATGTCTCTGTGGCCCTTTTCAGCGTACAAATTGTTTTTACAGGAGGCGGCTCTCTGTTGGATGAGTGCTTTTTCCCCGGTGGTCATGGAGCAGCTATATTTCGGTTTCCTGTCCCAACCAGTGGCCATAGCAGGGGCCGTGTACGCAGGCCACGTGGGAATTGGCATACGGGTAGATAGAAGAGGAGGACCATCCCAGATAGGAGAGTTGCCGTTATTTGGTCACGGGTATATGATAACCGTGCTCCTCTGCTAGAACCTCCACACAAGCTCAAGGTCCATTTCCAGGAGATGAGATCTGGGTTTGTAGGGAAAGAAGCGACCCCCCCTCATTCATCTTTCCCCCAATGGTTCTTGGCGGGACTCAAGTTTGTTCCCTTCAGCCTCTCACGAGGGTAAAGAAAGGGACCACCCCCCAGGCAAGGTTGGTACCTCTTCATAGGTAGTGCCCGGATAGAGAGAAGAACATTCCCCACTCCTCCAAGGAGGAGGAGGGCACTTAACCTTACGGAGGCCCGAACATATATAGCATCGTGAAGGTGGGCAGGATGTGAGTCATTGGAGGAAATTTCCTAAGAGTGCCTTCTTCCCACGGAACAGTAGCCACTTGCATAATTATTTCTACCAACATCTTTTTTTTTTTAGTTTTGACTCGTGCCTTTAAAAAAAAAAACATATTTGAAAAGCTGTAATTACTTCTGGCTTACCCCAGAGCCATTAAACCCATTATGGGTTTGCCCTTGTCTATAAAGAGAATCCTCCCGCATCATCTGCCTCCCCGTCGCACTGTTGATCTTGCCCTTTGCCGATTGCTATTTTAGCGCTCGGGTTTAGAACGCCAGCCCAAGGGGCAGCCTCGGCAGACTGTGTGCTCGTTTTATTAACAAGTAAGAACTCTGCTTTTGGTAGTTACCGACGTGTCTAAATAGCATCCCCCAGTCCAAGTTATTGCCTGCTCTAGGTATCGGAAGTGTAGAAAATCTCCCCTAATGTTATGAATTATGGTCCCGTTGCCAGGCTAATCTCGTGAAATCTCAGAAGTTAAGGTGAGTCGGCCCTGGTTAATACTTGGATGGAATGGCCAAGGATATCAGGGTCGTTACAAAGAGGAGGGCAACAGCAAACCATCTCCGAACGTCTCTTGGCTTGAAAGCCCTACAGGAGCGATGGCCATTCTTGTGGCTCTCCAGATGTCTAAGCATCGTCCTTCATTTCAGTGGCTTGTGCTGATCTAGGTGCAGCCGTCATGACTTGCGTCCTGCCAGCGTGGAGGTCTCTGCACATGGCCAGTTTTGCAGGGCACTAGAAGAGCGTCCATTTATTCTAAAAGCTTTCATAGGAAGCAAAAGGGCAGGGTTTTTTTTCTTTAATAAAGGCCTTCAGTGTGACACAAAAGTAGGAGCGTTAAAAGGCTTCGTACGATGGGAGAGAATAAATGAGATTGGGGGGGGCAGGGTTCAAAGGTGTTCTGTTTTAATGGCACAGGCAGCCTTTATTATTTGCACATCTCTCTAGGAATTCAGTTTTCCAGACTGCAAACGGGCACGTGTTAATCGATCCATCTGTGGACACGGCGCTGAGAGAGAGTTTAGTTCCTCCTCTTCCTGCTCCAAGCTGGGGGCCCTCCTGAAAAGCAGCTGCCAGCTTGGCGTGGTAGTTAGGAGCACGGACTTCTAATCTGGCAAGTCGGTTTTGATTCTGTGCACATGCAGCCAGCTGGGTGACCTTGGGCTCCCCACAGCCCTGATAAAGCTGTGCTGACCGAGCAGGAATATCAGGGCTCTCTCAGCCTCACCCACCCCACAGGGTGTCTGTTGTGGGGAGAGGGAAGGGAAGGCGATTGGAAGCCACTTTGAGACTCCTTTGGGTAGAGAAAAACATCATATAAGAACTTCTTCCTCCTCTTCCCCTTCCCCTCCTTTCTCTCCTTCCTCCTTCCTCCTCCCCATCCGGGGAAGCTCCTCCCACCACCAGGTGAAGTGCAAAGCTCTCAGCATGTCCAGCTGGGGGGGGAGGGTAAGCAAAATCTGGCATGGAAGTGTCCGGGGACATAAAGACAGATGATGGGCTGATGATGTCGCGCTGGCACAGGATTCCGGCATGCACTTGTCTACATTGCTTGCTAAATGAACCGGGCATGTGTTTAAAGGGAGGGCTTTTTTTTTGCAGGAGAGAGCCTTGAAAACACATGTCTAATAGGTGCATTCATTTTAATGGGCTCATTCATTGAGCTGGCCTGATTAATTAGTGCATGTCACCATCTGGTCCTTACCGAGACTATTCATTTTTAGAATGCTGAAATTGCAGGGAATCGAGCACACCAATTAAGTTCCTTTTAACTGGATTATGCTGGTGTAAAGTGCTGGTGTAGGAGGTCCGCATTGTGATTCATCCAGCGCGCACGGAGAAGGGGGACCTGCCAGCCTGGAATTTTAGAACAAAGAATCAGCGCCTGAAATGCTTGTAGGGAGAAGACAACTGCCAGAGTCGGGAACTGAAGGAACTTCTTGTAAACAGGTGGGGATTTGACGATCCTGATGCTCACACTGGGTAGAGCACAGATGTTCTCTTTCCTAGCCTTCCCCTTGATGCTTCTGCTGTCTTCAGGAAGAAGAAGCCTTTTCCTTTTCCTTACTATGCTGCACAGTGTTTGTAATCCCAGTTCCTTGGCTTCCTCGCCTGTTGTTGTTGTGAGGTGCGAAGTCGTGTCCGACCCATCGCGACCCCATGGACAAAGATCCTCCAGGCCTTCCTGTCCTCTACCATTCCGCGGAGTCCATTTAAACTCGCACGTACTGCTTCAGTGACTCCATCCAGCCTCCTCATTCTCTGTCGTCCCCTTCTTCTTTTGCCCTCGATCGCTCCCAGCATCAGGCTCTTCTCCAGGGAGTCCTTCCTTCTCATGAGGTGGCCAAAGGATTTGAGTTTCATCTTCAGGATCTGGCCTTCTAAGGAGCAGTCAGGGCTGATCTCCTCTAGGACTGCTCCTTCTGCGGTATTATCTCAAATATTCCAGGAATCTCAGTTTCCTAACCCTAACTTGTAAAACAGCATGTAGGAATTCAGAGTCACCAAGCGAGTATCTCTTTGTAGCGTTTTTATACACCGTCGTGTTCAGCAACATCCTTATAAAAACTGCTTTTAACATGCCTTGCCGAAGCAGCTTTGATTTTGCGTTGGGAGGAAGGGAACTGCGACCCCCGAGGAGCAGAAGCCCTCCATTCGAGTCCTGTAGCGCCTCGAGAGAGAGCAGCAAGATTGCAGGGGGGCAAGCTCTGAAGCTCCCCGGGCCAGATGGGAAAGGCTCAAACAGCCGAGCCGGCTTCCGGGCCCATCACCTACTGGTATGCAATGCTGGAGCTCCGCCTGGTGTTTACTGGGGGGGTTGCCTCTCTTTTTACGGGGAACGGCAATTGCACAGATGGGCAGAGACGTGCAAACGGCCCATTCCGCCGCCAGCCTCCTCCGTCGGCCACCGTGTGGCCGAAGAACAACTGCATGTGGCACGCCGGGTCGGGAAAAAGCTGTCGCTGCCTTTAGAGGGAAGAGATTTGGTAATGCACTGGCCAGCCTACCGTGAATATGTGCACATTCCGATCATGGCTACACGCAGCAAGGCAACCGCTAAATCAACATCAGGACAGCGTCTGTGACTAAGTGGGCTTCTCTGTCCAGGCTGTTTCTCCGCTCCGATGTGGATCCAAACTTAATTTGGTGCCAATGCTCGCAATTTAACAGCCACCTATGCAGCACGATGTCAAAGCATAGAGAATCAGGGCTCCTTTGCTCGGCTACCACTGTGTCGATCCCCGCCTCATTTGGAAGAGGGGTTCGCCGTGTTTTGGACCCCGCTAATTAGAGATGATGAAAATAGCGCCGCAAGACGAGACCGTCTTCCCGATCGAGTTCATTGAAAGCATCAGTCTAATAACAGTTTGTTCCTGGTGGGGAAATGACGGAAACATTTTGAAAGCTCCTTGACAGACAGCTGCTGGTGATGTTGAATGACTGGAGCGTGATTTCCAGTCGCATTTGCATTCTGGTCCTGAACGAAGAAGAGCGGGCGGTGGGGGTGGGGGGGGGGTTGCCGTACCTTGCTTTTCACTTCCGGAAGGAGTGTCAGAGCGGATGACAATCGCCTTCCCTTTCCTCTCCCCACAACAGGCACCCTGTGAGGTGGGTGGGGCTGAGAGAGCTCCCGCAGGACTGGCCCAAGGTCACCCAGTTGGCTGCGTGTGGAGAATCAAACTAGGTCCTCCAGATCAGAGGCCGATGCCCTGAACCACCACACCAAGCTGGAGAAATGCAATTCCTTCACAAGCGCATCCTCTTACTAAGTTTATGCCATCCATGATTATGGGCAATTTGTAATAATAATTGCCATTTTCTTCCTTTTTATGTAGCATTTTGGATCATTCCCTCTTAAAGCTAAGCCCTAGGCAGTCTTTGGAAGGGAGGTGGCCAAGGAACAGGGAGGGTCGTGACGCTGAGGCAGGTAACGGCAAACCACCTCTGAACCAAGTCAAGTCAAAAAAGGGCTGGGAGGACCTTGATGCTCCTGGCACAATCCATTTATTACAGTCCTGGATCAGCAGAATGAAATATAAACAGAGTGGTTATAGGAACAAATTTTGGAGTAGGAAGTCATTGCTTTGTTGGTTTTTATTCTTACCTGTTTCACTTACTCTCTTTTTTCTTTCTGTCTTTTTAGGTCTGCCGGAATTTGATGATGTAGCCAGGATAAACCGACAGGGTGGAATGAAATGAAGAACCGCCTTGCCATGCACTGAACCCATCTGAGCATCAGGCGCAAAGCCCTGGGGAAGATGTCTGCTTGCAATGCCTTCACTGAGCACGTCTGGAAACCCGGGGAATGTAAAAACTGCTTCAAGCCGAAAAGCTTGCACCAGTTCCCTCCGGCCACCGAGAAACCCCCCGCCCCAAACACAAATCTGAAAGCCAATGCCAACAGCCAGCGGCCTAAGAACACGGGAAGTTTCCGTCCCCCTGTGGCCAAAAAACCAACCATCGCCGTGAAACCGACCATGATGATGCTAGACGGGCAGGGCTTATGCGGCGAGGGCGGCTCTCCTGATCTCGGCGAGAACAAGCCGGCGGTCGTGGGCTGGAACCAAAACAGGGCAGTCCTGAACAAAACACCCCTGAATAATAACAACGAAGAAGAAATGGACATTTACAGCCAGGTTCATAGACCTTACCGGAACATTGACCGTGGAGGGAAAGCTCCGGCCAATAGTAACGGGCTGACGGAGGTATTGAAGGAGATTGCAGGCTTGGATACCACCTCGCACCTAACGGGAAGTGAGCTGACTTCGAGGGAAGCGTTCCTGGGAAGAATAAGCCATTGCTATAAGAAATCGCTCGAGAGAATGATCCCGCCAAGTTGCATGATGGGCGGAATGAAGGATTCCCATAACAAGCACGTTGTTCTGAGCGGAAGCGCGGACGTGATAAGTAACGAGGGTGGCCGTTTTTGTTACCCGGAGTTCTCCAGCGGGGACGAGAGCGAGGACGACTTGTTCTTTGGCCACGGGCAAGAAGACCACGAAAGTTGGGACGAAAGCGATGAGGAGCTGCTGGCGATGGAGATCCGCATGCGGGGACAGCCGCGCTTTGCCAACTTCCGAGCAAACACGCTGTCTCCCGTCCGGTTCTGCGTCGACAAAAAATGGAATACGGTGCCTTTAAGGAACAAGTCCCTCCAGCGGTTTTGCGCTGTCGACTACGACGACAGCTACGATGAGATCTTGAACGGTTACGGAGAAGACCCCGAGATCCTTTACGGGTCAGAAAGCATGCAAAGCATGGGGTCCTCCGATTCCACATCTCCCGATTCTTCTTTGACGGAAGAGTCTCGTTCTGGAACAACCAGCAGTTCTTCTCAAAGGCTCTGCAACGGCGGATTGTCCCCCAGTACTCCGAAGGACATCAAATTAATGGAGGAAACCTTTGGGGACGAGCCGCAGGGGCACGCGGCAGCGAAAAGCCCTCAAATTGCTACCAGGGCCTTGGAGACCCACAAAGCTGTTCTTGCCCTTCGCCTCGAAGAAAAAGATGGTAAGATGGCCGTCCAGAGCGATAAGCCGGATTGCAAAAGCCCTTCGGAGAAGCCAGGTCAAGCGGCGGCTTCAAACGTGCTCCCTGTCGAGGAGCAAGCCAAACCTTACCGCGTCGTCAACATGGAGCAACCAGTGTGCAAGCCGTACACCATTGTGGATGTGTCAGCCGCCATGACGCAGGAATGTCTAGAGAATCAGACAAGAAGCATAGATGCAAAAGTCACTCAGACTTACCCGAACCCATCAGAGACCACAAGCACGAATGTTACATCCCCGTCGGGATCATCGGGCCAAGCGAACGCCAACCTTAAAAAATCCAGCGCGGTCCGATACCAGGAAGTTTGGACTTCCAGTACCAGCCTGCGTCAAAAGATACCGAAAGTGGAACTAATTGCGAATACTTCAGGATCTTCGGCGCCTCAAAGGAGGAACATCCACAAATCTGCTCCTACCTCACCCACGTCCACCAGTATTTCCACCAAAACAATCCCCGTAAAATCTCCTAACCTGTCTGAAATAAAATTCAACAGCTACAATAACGCCGGCATGCCGCCCTTCCCGATTATTATCCACGACGAACCAACGTACGCCAGAAGTTCCAAGAACGCAATCAAGGTCCCCATTGTAATCAATCCGAACGCGTACGACAACCTGGCCATCTACAAGAGCTTCCTGGGGACTAGCGGCGAGCTCTCCGTCAAAGGCAAAACGACCAGTGTGATCAGCCACACCTACGAAGAAATAGAGACCGAAAACAAAGTGTCTGAAGCGGTCGCCGGGAAATCCGAGCTTCCCCAAGCCAAAGGGATCACGAATAGCACGGAGAGAAGGCTCGGGGCAGTGGCCCAGAAGGTTCAAGAGTTCAACAGCTGCCTTGGCAAAGGTCAGAGTTCTCCGAGAAACTCCGGCCCCAGCTCCCCAACAAAGATCCCACGGAACGTTCAAGAGCCCGCAGGCAAACTCGAAGAAGCCCAGGAGATACCGGGGGGCAGCCGGGAAAATGCCGGCACGGTGCTCTCGCAGATTGTGGCTTCTATCCAGCCTCCCCTCTCCCCCCCAGAAGTGCCTCAAGCCACGCCCAAGTCTTGCAGCGTAGAAGAACTGTACTCGTTGCCCCCCGATGCGGATACGGGGAAAAGCATCCCCGTGCGGCCCAAATCTCTCTTCACCGCACAGTCCTGCCCCGACGCCGAGGTAGTCCGATCCCCCGAAACGTCACAGAAGGACACCCTGTCGAAGTCGCCGGCCGCACCGTCCTCGGCCGTTTCCCCAAGCCCCACGAGTCCCCAGAGCGAGCAGACGCCCCCGTTCCCTCCTCCGCGTTCCACGTCGTCGCCTTACCACGCTAGCAAAGCCCTGCAGAGGCATTTCAGCAACTGGACCAAGCCCATGAGCCCCACTCGGTCCACGGAGGCCGAGTCGGTGTTGCATTCGGAAGGCCGGCGCGCCGTCGACGCCAAGCCCAAGCGGTGGATCTCCTTTAAGAGCTTCTTCCGCCGCCGGAAGGCCGAGGACGACGAGGAGAGGGAGAGGGAGAAGGGGAAGCTGGTGGGTCTCGACGGAACCGTCATCCACATGCTCCCGCCGCCTCCCGTCCAGCGCCACAATTGGTTCAGCGAGTCCAAAAGCGACCCCAACGAGAAGCCCTCCATCGTGTTCATGTTCAAATGCGAGCAGGCGAAGCTGGAGGCGCGGTCCGAGCAAAACAAGGCCGAGGTCGAGTCTGCCGTCGACGAAGCCGGAACGAACGAGAGGCGGGAGACCGAGAGGTCTCCGGAGATCTCGGACGAAAACCTGAGGAGTCGTTCTTCTGTGGCTCAGCTACCCAGGGAAATCCCCAGGTAAAACATTCGGCATAATTTCTTAATTTGGCCATCTATCGTTGCTTCCGCCTTCCCTGCCACTTCCCGCCCCCTCCCCAAAAGACCAGGGGATTGAAATGCTGTTGCGAATGAGCACAAGAATATTGTTCTCCATTGAAGTGACAGCCTTTTCCACTATTGTGAACACCAGAAAGTTCTCCAGGGTATAATTGCTAGTGCTTAAAACTGCCATTTGGGAGTCAGTGTGATGGGACTACCTAAATGTATATTGACTTTCTGCCTAGCCGTTTTTCTGCTGCTTCTGTTCAACAGAGAATCCCCTCGTAGAAATGAAGCATAACCCTCCTCACGGTTACTGCACCATCCTTGTGCTGCTCAGTACCCCAGGCTGTTTAAGGTCCTTCTGCCCTGGCCTAGTGGGTCTAGGCTAGCCTGCTCTTGTCAGACCTCACATCTCTTCACTTGCAGACTCTACGGGGTCCCTGTAAGTCATCTGCCTTGAGGGCCCTTTTTCCCCCACCCCCAGCGTCCTTCCACATCTGGCTCTGAAGCACCCAATCTTCTGCTCTTTCTCTGGCCTTCAGCACACAGGAGAGCAATGTGCTTCTTAGGTTAGAATCCTGGTTTGGGGAGGTTTAGGAACCCCTTCCCAATTCAGCCTTCCTATCTCACAGTGGTTTGGAGTTTCATGCAAGGCTTTCCACAACTCGTGCACATCCCATTGAGCACGACGGCAACCCCTGTTCACGGCCCACAACCAGGTTGAGGCAAGTTGCGGTGTTGTGAGTTCCCTGCTTTCTGTAGGGGGTTGGACTAGATGACCCGGGAGGTCCCTTTGAACTGCAATTCAGTGATTTCTGGATACAGCCTGTAGGAAGGAAGAGGAAAAGGGCCACACTGTGGTCTGATAAAGAGCCAGTCTGTACAGAAAGTACATTTGCTGGCGCTGGGATCTTCTCCAAACGCTAATAGGCCATAAGCACCCAATCTAACGTCTGCTCATTAAGAAATAGGTCCCCCCAGGTTAACATTATATGGAGTAAGCATCGATGTGCTCTCAGCTTTACTGTATAAAGTAACATCCTTGTAGAAACTACGTTCTGAATGGATAGAACCAGAAACAAAGAAGCTAAGGAGAATACGTAAATTCTGTAAGGGTGTGTGCGTGTGTGTGTTTGTATGTTTGCCTCTTGACTGCTTGTTACCTGTTTGTGCTGTCTTAGAAACACATTCCACGGAGTGCTTCAGTTCTTAAGGCAGGGATTGTCAACCTGTGGTCCTCCAGATGTTCATGGACAACAATTCCCATGAGCCCCTGCCAGCAAATGCTCATGGGAATTGTAGTCCATGAACATCTGGAGGACCACAGGTTGACTACCTCTGCCTTCAGGCACGAGGAAAGAGGGGGAAGCCTATGAAATACGTTGGAAGGGCTTTGCAAAATTAATAGGGGCTAATTAGCCTAGAGATCACTGCAAGAATTTCCACGTAGACACGGCCCATCAGAATCCTGTTATACTTCCTCCCCCCCCCCCACCGCCGATAAGCCCACCAAATCCGCGAGCATTCATGGTACAAATCGTTGGGCAACCTTCCTCCAAAAGCCTCGCTAGGAAACTTTCAAAGCCCGGGGAGATAACCGTCGAGGAACGTGACGTCTGTCTGAGGAATGCGTTGTGCTCTCTGTGAAATCAAACTGATGACCTAGAGAAAGAAAACTGGATTATGAAATGTCAGAGGCTGACAGGAGACCTGAAGACATCGGGGTTTTTTTTGGGGGGGGGGGGGCGTTTTTAACTGTACAGCGGATTAAGAAGGTGCTGGGAAGCGATAACACCATGCTCGGGCAATTCGGAGTTCACGGCGGCGGCATCTCTGCAGAGACGGCCTGAGCCGCCCGCAGAATCTTTGTCGGATTAAGGGAGAGACACCTCCAGCCTTAAAACACAGGCCTCTCAAGCGTTCTCCTTGCTGTGGTGTCGGAGGTCAGGATTAGACTGCTGACAGACAGCGGGTTGATTGGCAAACGCCAACCAGCCTGTGAAACCAAGATACCCCTCCTCCTATGGCATCCTGCATCTGCAAGCTCCCTGGCTCAGAACTCTTGCCAAATTAAGAGACCTCCTTTGGGGAGGGGGGGGGGGGAGATGACCCTGAGCGGGAGAGGATGCAGTGTTGGGTTGCTTCTCTGACGCTCACTGTTGACGCTCCTTTACCTAGGAATTGGTGCTGGTAAACTCAAGTTGCTTCAGCCCAGCCTATGGTCTTCCCCTACCCCTTAGCTTTCTAGCCCTCCCTCTGCCGTCCACGCTGGTCCGTTGGGTCCCGAGGAGAACATTCCCGAACACCTTCAGCTTCGTCAGACTAGATACGTCATCCATTGAGCTCTGGTGAGGCGGGGAGGCCTTCACTCTCAAAATCTAAATCCCACACTTAACAGCTCCATCTCTAGGGCTGCCACCCTCCAGGGGGCACCTGGAGATCTTGCACCATCATCCACCGAGATCAGTTCCCCTGGAGAAAACAGCAGCTGCTTTTTTTTGGGGGGGGGGGGGTTGGACTCCGTGGCGTTATATTCTGATGAGGCCCACCTCCGAACATTTCCCAGCCCAGAGCTGGCGGCCCCCCACATCACCCTTGTCCTCACCCCTTCGTAGGGAGCTCTAGCGTCATTGCTCGTATTTACCGCAGCATCTGGCTAAGAATATAGTCGAGGCAGGTTCTAGCCTCAGTCACTTTTTTTCAGGGCTTCTTGCAGCTGGCCCCAAACGCCTCCCCTCCAAGTGTCAGAGACAGGCAAGGGCTGTGCCCTCTGCCCCACATTTTGCACAGGCTTTGGGGGCTGAGCCGTTCCTTCAGGTTTTTCCGGTTGGCGGGTTGTCTCGCTGGAGCAGTAAATTCCTTTGCATTCTTCTGAGATGAGGCAGGCGGTTTCACTGGGGGGATTTCTTCCCCTGGCCAAGCGCCCGGCAGGATTTTGAGCTGTCGCCCCATTCCTGCCTTTCTGCAAGTTCTTCTAAACCTTGAGACACGGAAGTCTTCCAGGCCTCAAGTTTACTGACAGCGGAGAACAGGGTTTTTCCTTCAATGCTTCAGGACCTAATACTTTCCAGCATTTTTATCTGCGATTTAGCTTGGAGGGTTGGAGAGAAATCAGTTCGAACTGCAATCAGACCATGCAGGACTGGGAGGGACAGCGCAGAGGGCAAACGAAACTCAAAACGACCTTGCTAAGCTGGAAGCCTGACAAAATGATACCCCACAGAGACAAATCACATCATGCATGTGTGTGTGTGTGTGTGTGTCTCTCTCTCTCCTTGAGGAGGTGGACGGTGGCGTTTCGGAGCACTGCAAAGGACGCAGCAATGAGACGTACGGTACAATATCGAATTATAAAAGCAGAGCGCAGTGCAATAAAAACAGCGTAAGGTGGGACAATATAAACGGTGCGCAAACTGGATTAAAGAAATTGGAGAATAATGCAGGAACAGCAAGATGACACGGCCGAGAAATATGGGATCCCAAACAACTTTACGCAGAGGTCTTCCAACTATGGCCCTTGGTGACTGGGGAGAGGGACACCCTCTGCTTGCACAGAAATAAGTTTTAGAGGACGGTCTAGGGACGCCGGTCAGAAGTGACGGCCCTGCTGGAACTGAAAAAGATGTATTCAGCTTAATATGTTCTTTATATGTATGTATTTGTGGCCTCTGAAGAAGGCCCTGAGAGCCGGGACGCATTAGTTCCTGTTCACTGCGATTGTGGTCTTGTTTGGACGTCATTAACTTTAGGCTGTTCCTGTGTACTCTATATTGAACGCTGAGAAGTGCTCAGACCGGTGGCTTTGGGTCTACAGGCTCAGGTCAAGGCCTGTGTGTTTTATACTTGTCTTTTAATCGCCCTATACAAAAGGCACCAATGCGGGGAGACGGCTCTCCCTGGGCAAGGAGATCCAGAGTTTGGGCGCCACGACCAAGAAGGCCCTTTCTCAGGCTGCCATCCGTCTAGCCTCAGGTGGTTCAGGCCGTAGCCAGAATGGGGCTGGGGCGAGCATAAAAATGAGCCAGGTGGGCATTGGAGCCTGGCTCCACTGGTCTCCCCCCCCCTGCCCTTTCCCTTTAGCCAAGCCCATTTGTGGCTTCCTCATTTCCAAGTTTGCAGATGCAGACTCATCCGTGCCACCAGTGAGTAACCCCTTCCTGCTTTGTCGAGCTGTGTCACCAGGGTATTCATGGCTGGAACGCCCACGGAGTTCAGTCTGCTTAATTTTTGAACGGATCGTCATGACCCAAGCTCAGGCACCCCGGGTGACGCGGAATCTAGGATAACAGGCAAGGTTATCGTCGGTGGCCCAGGGCTTCTCTGTTCTGCCTCTTCTTTTGTGCAACCAAACCTCCGCTTAAGTCGGGCGGCGACCGGCTTGGAGGGCTGAGGCTCACGGACTTTGACTCCGGCATCCCGGCCCCAGCAGCGTTATTAAAACAGGAAGAAACATCCAAACAAGCTTAATGTTCTGAGACTTCCTGCCACGGTCACTATTTTATGGACTATTTTGGGTCGCCACTAGTCAAAGCACAGATTCCTCCCTCCCCCTTCTGTAGTTTTTTTTTTCCCCCATCAGATACCGGAGTCTCCAGCCTTGCATTGTGCAATGACTGAGCTGAGTCATTCTGTCTGGGCGTCTTATGATAGCTTGCTCAGAACCAATCCCTTCCCCCCCCCTTTTTTTTTTAAGCTGTGGGCAGGTACAAAGTGTAGCTTCCTCCTTCGCTCAGGACTGCTGCCGCGGCGTCAGAACATAAAATCTACGAGAGCAATGCCCATTTTTTGTTTGTTTTCTCTTCCCCCCCCCCAGAAAAAAAGTTTTTAAAAGTCAGCTTCTTTTTTCCTGCCTGGCAATCGGCAGCTGCTCTTTGAGGGGCATTTGCGTCTGGCCAGGCAGAGTCACCGGGGGGCCAGGGAGGTGGGAGAAAGCATCGCATCTGCCAGTGCGGGGAGAGGGTTAAGAAGGGGAAGAGCTTCAACTTTGCTCCTGCCGAGTTTGCCTAAGGTGTTTTTGGCACATTCCCCAGTCCGTCCAGTCCCCCCCCCTTCTGGTAAACACCAAGGTGCAGTGGGTGATCTCATTCAGCCTTTGTCGCTCACCGCTTTGCCCAAACCGTAGCTCGCCAGACCCCGGCGGACTAAATGCTTCGCAAGAGTTCCGAGACATGATCCAAAAGCTCAAGAAGGCTTTGCGAGAATTTCCTTTAATGGGGAACTGTGTGAGTGAATACAGTGGGTGAGTTCTTTTTTCCTTCCTCCTCCTCCTCCTCCTCCAGTTGTCAATTTACTTTGGCAGCGTATTTCTCAAAGGGTTGTGTGTCCGACCAGACCCGAGCTCTTTCCGCGCTCCGCCAGTCCAAGTAAAATGGGTTTCGGAGGGACCGGCCCGTGTCGGAGGCCGAAGCAAGTGCTTTTTGTTAAGTTAAGATTAGCGTCCAGTTATGGGACATTCTCTCTTTGCGGCCACGCAACTGTCACAGGAGGGATGCGGAGGAAGAGCATCAGAGGGTCAAAGAGCAGAAAAGGCACAGGGTTGGGACACAACAGTCAAAAATGCAAAGCACCTTCAGTTCCCAAAGTGAATTTACAACTTTGATTGTGTTTGAAGGTTTCCTAACGTGTGAGTGTGTGAAATTAACCGGGCTAACCCCTTAATATACACTTGGTTTTTTTGTGTGCTTAATGCATTCACGCTGTTACGATGCACGTCGGTATAATATTATCAGTAATGGTAGGAAGATAACGCTTGTTTGGGGTTTTATCGTTTGGCTTACTAACCGGTGTGGATGATTTTTTTCCCCCCATGAGTGTGATAATAAAGGGAGCACATGAATGTGGGCTAGATCGTATGAAAATGAGAGGCATGCCTTGATGAGGAACACTACGGATTGCCTGAGAACTCTTCCTTCCTTAACCCTGAGTCCTATTCTCCTTCCTTCCCTTAGCTCTGAGTCCTATCCTTCCTTCCTCCCTCCTTCCCTTCCCTTAGCCCTGAGTCCTATTCTCCTCCCTCCCTTCCCCCTGAGTCCTATTCTGCTTCCTTCCTTCCTTCCTTCCTTCCTTCCTTCCTTCCTTCCTTCCTTCCTTCCTTCCTTCCTTCCTTCCTTCCTTCCTTCCTTCCTTCTATTTATATACTGCTCTCCCCTGTGGCTCAGGGTGCAGAACTACTTTCTGTGCTTAGTTGATTACTTGTAGTCTGTGGTTTCCTGGCAGCCCCTGAATGGTAAAAGCCTCCTTTCCCACAAGCAAACAGTCTATCAACTGGATGGCCTTCAGACACACACGCAGCATAAAAGGGGCACGCGCATGCGCATGAGGTCAAGCGTCACCACATGTACCCTTTAAATTTCGCCCACGTCCGTGATTTGGTCAATGAGACTGCAGCCTCTTGCAGTTTGGACCTTTATTATTCTGCATAATTGCTGTAACACGTCTGGGTCAGGAGCTGGATGTTCAGCCGTCCTCAGGGCAGATTGTGAAGGGCCAGCATCCCCATGCAGTTTTCCTGGCTGGAGCCATCCCAATTGCTAACCGTTTCACTCTTGACAAAGAAGCACACCTTCCTTCAGTAAAAAACCTTTCGGCCATGGCGAACTGCCTTAACGTGCAGCCTGATCTTAAAACTGCTACAATGTTTGCTTGGGACTGTGAGGAAGGCCTCGCCCTGCGATCAATTCCAGGGCAGGAGTGAATGGCAGGAGGCAATCCGTCAGACACCCGGCTCCAAGCAGTGTAGGGCTTTGAAGGGCAAAAGGAAGGCCTTCAATTAGGCTCAGGGACAGATCGATGAGCAGTGTAATTCCTGTGGGATCAGGGCCATAGGGACCTAGGTTATACTGGTTCCATCACACATAAATACGTGCCATGAACTTGGCAGGGATCTATTAGAAACTCCGAAAGATCAAAATGACAAAGCCGCTAAGTATTCGAGGCGTGCCCATTCTCAGTCGCCTTTTGGACTTCAGTCTTCTGGGGAGGCAAAAAAATGTAACACCCCCGGGTGAGCAGTGTCTTTGTGTTTGCTCTAGTCACGTGCCCAACGAAGCCACGCCGGGAAACGACACCTCGCCGTGCGTTCCACGATCTGCGCTCGAAAAGCCGCCGAGCAGCCGCCATGCTTCGCCCGTCCCGCCGTGCCCTCTGGAAATGGCACAAGGGGACGATGAGAGAGAAGAGATGTCTGACTCTTCCGACCTGAGCGGCTGCAGCGCTACGTACAGCAACCTGGGTAAGGGCCTCGCGTTTGCGTGTCGGCTCCAACGTGGAATGGGGGCGTCACCTTTCCTTTCCTTTTCAGAAGTCCCGTTGCAAAAAGAGAGCTTTAGCCTTTAATGCAGTGGGCCCCTACCTTTTGATCACCGGGGACCACTCAACGCTTGACAATTTTACTGAGGCCCGGTGGGGGGGGGGGGAGGTAGTTTACTCCTCTACTCTCAACCACTGCCCTAACGCTCTCTGATCGCTATGGTCATATTTAAACATCCCTTCAAAATAAGATACAGACACGGCGCAACAATTAACATAAGGAACGTTTTATTTTCATGGAAATTTTAACTCATGACAATGACAAATCAATGGGAACCCTGAGCTTGTTTCTCTGCAACGAGATAGTCCCATCTGGGAGTGATGGGAGACAAGGACACCCAAAGTTTGTTGTAAAGGGCCGGGGGGGGGGGGGAGAAGGCGTCCTTCGGGGCCCCCCTTCAATTAGTCCAAGGACCACATGTGGTCCACGGCCCACAGGTTGGGGATCGCTACTTTAATGTTTTAATTGCAGGGTGTTTTACAGAGCTGGTGGGAAGGAGGTGAGCTTTAGGATGCTTAGGGCTAATTCTGCATTGAGCAGGGGGTTGGACTAGATGGCCTGTATGGCCCCTTCCAACTCTATGATTCTAAGATTCTGTGATTCTATAATACAAGCCCCTCCCCTCCCCCGGCGCATGCTGGCAAAATGTTGTCAGTGCCCAGTGGTCCCAGCCAGCATTTAGGCAGCATTTCATACTGTTTGACATGACGTGTTTCTCACTAGGCTTAAATGTTCTGAGGTGTGTATGCGTTTTTTCTATTGCCACCCAGGTCCATCCAGGGCAGCGATGATTCCTCCAAAACAACCGCGGCAAACAAAGGGGGCCTTGGACGACGCCATCGCTTTCGGGGGGGCCGCGGATCCGGACGCGCCACCCGCCACGCATCCCACCCCGCCGCCGCTGCCCAAGAAGACCGTTCTCCGAGCACACACGGAGCCGTTCCCCAAAGAACCCCAGAAGCCGGGTCCGGAGAGCAGCCTGTGCGTCGTGGCCAACCCCACCTACGACCTCGACACCCGCTGGGAAGCAGGCAGCGCCTGCTCGTCCCTCAGCTCCGAGCTCAAGGTCATGGACGACGAGTCGGGAGACTCCCTAGACAGGCCTCTCGCGAAAGGGCTGCCCATCGGGTCGGCGGCCGGCGCCTTCGCCAGCCACACCGCTCTCGGGATGAAGGGCAGGGCTTCCAACAGCGCCGAGTCCCTGTCGGGGAGGCCCGCCACCTACGGCAAGCCCGGCAGGGCCGCCCCGAAGCCCCAGCGCCACGCGCTTTACCGAGGCCTCGAAAACAGGGACGAGGTGGTGAGCAAGATCCGGAGCCTGCACACGGACGCCCTGAAGACGTTATCCGCCAAGTGCGAAGACCTCTTCATGGCCGGGCAGAAGGACCAGCTCCGCTTCGGCGTGGACAGCTGGTCGGACTTCCGGCTGACCAGCGACCGGCCTTGCTGCGAGGCGGGAGACGCCGTCTACTATCGGGCGTCGTACGCGAAAGATCCCCTCAACAGCTACGCCGTCAAGGTATGGGGGGGGGGGGGGGTTCGGCCGCAGAGGTTCTTTGGATCCTCATGGGGGGGGGATGGTGGGGTAGAAAGGAAGTGCATTGGGGGAGAATGCCGTTTGGGGTTGCCGATCCACCTGTGCTAGCATCCTGAGCCTAATCGCTTGCCGCAGGACGGTGGGATGCCCCAGTCTGCTGCAGAAGTTGGTTTAGACTAGGTCTAAGGCCAAACTTGCTGGAGAGGCCGTTTTTAGAAGCCTGCCCTGAGCCCTTTTTCCCCATACATTCCATTCCTCGGGTCTCCAGGGCCGGCCTGGGAAAATGCCCTCCCTTGACCCTTCAGAAAGACTGCGATGAAACGAAACTGAAAAAGGCGGTGGGGCTTCGAATTCTCCCATTCACGGCACTGAATAATTTGGAACTGGGCCTCAAGCGTTGTGGGTTTTTAAAAACCATTCTGCTGGGGCGTTTTGTTTTGTTTGGAAAGCCCCGTTTGTGTGTAGCATACTTGGGTTCGAATTATAAAGGGAGACAAATCCCTGCTGGGTTCATCAACAGGAGGGAAGCGAAGAAACCTTTCTAGCTCCTCCGTTTTTGAAGGATCCGCTTTTCAGCGCTCCTTATTTTCGGCACTTGCTTCCTCTCACTCGCTTCAGACCTTCCGTTCTACGAATCGCAAGCAGCTTTTCGACCGCCATCCAGGAAATAGATTATCTATGACCAGATCAGGCTAAACGTAGCCGTTCCGTGTTGCTCCGTGACGGCAGAAACCCGCCGCGCAGAGCACCCCCTTGCCCCTACAACCGAGGACTGTCGAGTCACATAGACGAGTTGCATTCTCTGGAGCGTCACCTGCCTTTGCTGTCCTGCAGAGGCTCCTCAGGATGGTGCTTTTAAGGTGGGGCCAGGTAGGGCTTTCTGCCCACCGGGGGCTCCTGCTTGACCATTGGAGATTTAATGGGCTGTACAGGTGTTTTGAAAATCCTGTTTTGCCAAAAGCTGGCCCCCGAAGCACAAGGATCTGAAGTTAATTGTTTTGTGACAGGTTCCATCTCCCGCAGAAGCCATTTTGCTTCTGCAGCCCCCCTGTCAGAATTCCAGAGCTCCGCCGCTGGGAGAACGAAAACTGTCCTGTGTCTAAAACACAGCACACCCCCGCTAGCACATGGGGGAAGGGGACCGGTCCTGGACGAGCCCTGCGCCACCGCAAAGATCACCCGTGAATCCCCGACGCCGTCACCGCCAGGACCTGAATAACAAAGTGATGCATTGCGGGGAAATAATTAGTGCCGTGCTATTGATCATTCTCGTGGCAACGCCGGAGTCCCCTGCCTCTGAGATACGCCAGGTGGCTCTGAGAGTAGCTATATTTAGCCGGGAGACTTTGGCGAAGGAAAAGCTACCTGAAATAATGATGTCTGTTCTCACTAGCGGAGGTGACTTTGATGTCCTTTCTTTTCAGAAGCGCTTGTTGGTTTGGAAGTTTTGGGATTTTTTTTCTTTTTAAGTCTTCTGCGAAGCTGCGATAAAGCCGCCACTTGGACCGCAGTGCCATGTCTGAAGCCGCACCAGGAGGGATCCAGAAAGGATATCCAGGTGTAACTGGAGCCATAGCGTGACACCCTCACACACTTGTTGAGGAACAGAGTTCCGTTCCCCTGGAGGGTGCTGGCAGGGGCTTCTGGGAATTGTAGTCCATGGACAGCTGGGCTCTGTGGCCTGGCACCCCGATTTATGGCAGCCCGGGGGGGGGGTCAATGCAAGAGACATTCAGAAGTGGTTTGCAGCTACCTGCCTCTGCGTAGAGACCCTGGATTTCTCAGGCAGTCTCCCCTCCAAGAGCTAACCATGGCTGCCCTTGCTTAGCTTCCGAGATGTGACAAGATTCGACTAGGCTGAGCTGCCCATGTCAGGGCCAAAGACATACACAGGTGGTTTTCCGTTACCTGCCTTCTTTCTCCAAAGACGAGCCACGACCGGCCCGGCCCGGCTCCACGTCTGAGAGCTGGCCAAATCAGGCTCGCCTGCCTGGGCCGTCCAGGTCAACGCAAACCATGCTTAAGGGGCTTGCGCTGCAAACAAAAGCAAAACCCAAAAACTCTTAAACACACCAACTTCAAGACGCCCAGTGCTCTACGCTCAAAAATTAACCCAGATTGGTGTGAATTCATCACGCGGCGCTTCCTGACAGATTGAAGGCCTTCACAAGGGGGCACGGCACGGACGGAGGGTCCCATGAAGATCAAGAGCGGGACCCCCCGGGCCACACATTGAGCAGGTGCTGCTGCAGTTGATTTATTTCTGTGGCAAGGAGCCCAGCTGAGCTAATTGGAGGCTCGGCTCCCGATTGGTCTAATTGCTGCGCCGGGTAAATTAATAGCCTAATTTTCTTTGACTTTATCACGATTAGTTTGCAGGGATTCCAAAAAAAAAATGAGCCGTGGATTCAGCTAAGGCCGTGTCAAAATATCACACATCGATATCCTGTCAAGCCACACGGAGGTTGCGTCCCGCCTGCGCCGTGGGTATCGGCAGGTCATCCCTTCTGGTTCCATATCATTATGTGTCCAGCGAGGTGGAAACCAAGTTCGATATTGCCTTATTTTGGGGCGCTGGGAGCAACCGAGCTCTGCAAGCAATTGCAGTTAATCTCCTGGCTCTCTTCTGAGCAGAAGAGCCCAGGCCGGAAATTGCTGGACACCCCACCCAGAGGAGTCCTGCTCAGATGCTGAAGAGCTTCCCCTTTGGGGTGACTTGTCCGTAAGGGACCGTTTGGGTGTTCTGAAAAAGACGCTTTTGCTTCCATTTGCTCCTCAGCTTGAAACCAGAATCGGCTGCCTTCTCTCCCCCTTGCCGTGGTCTGTTTTGTTTCCTCCCGGGCTGCGGAGGTTAGAATGATCAAGGCCGGCTGCTGGATTCCAGCTCGGCCTTCCTCAGGATTCAGAAGAAAGCTCGTCTATTCATGTCGAACCCGGCGGAATTTGAAGAGCAGCGAGAGCCAGCTTTGAGGCCTGTCTTGACCCCACAGGTGACCACCCATCATCGCCTTTAAATATGAGTCAAACATCTCGGGCCGTTGCCAAAGCTACAGCGTTGCGCAATTTTGCTCCCTTACACAAAAGCCCGGTTTTCGCAGCGTGGCATGAAAAAGGATGTCATGACAGGCGTCTTGTCCCTGGCAGGCCTCACCTTCCACACATCCTCTTTGAACTTTTTCCTCTCCCTCCCCCCCTTCCCCGATCTGGCATAGCAGCTTTGCTTTGTTCCGCCAGTGTGCCAAGACACAGAAATCCATAGGCCGTTGACTGCCGTTGTCAACACAGTTCGGAGGCATTAAAAGCCTGCGGAGATACAAAGGGTCTCGCTCACAGCTCTTTTTCTCCCCAGAAAGATATCAGACCCAGGGTTTGGTGACTTTTCTGGGGAAAGGGATCTCCACGGGCGCCAGATGGCCATTGTGCAGCGAACTGTGCAAGGAAGGTGAGCAGCTGGCCTTATTGCATCGAGGAGAAATATCTATCCAGCCACTGCTTGAAGACGCCCAGTGCGGGGCAGGTCATCACCACCTCCACAGGCAGCCGATCCCACTGTGGAGCTACTCTGACAGTGAAATGTTTCTCCTAATATCTAGCCGGTGCTGTTCTACACATAGTTTAAACCTATTACTCTGGGACCTCTGCTTTCAACAGGAGCCACTCCCTGCCCTCCTCCAAGTGCCAACTTTTCAGATACGTCAAGAGAGCCACCATGTCCCCTCTCCCTCTCCTCTTCTCCAAGTCCCTCTGCCTTTCCTCCCAGGGCTTGGTCCCCGGGCCCCGGATCATCCTCATCGCTCTCTTCTGCCCCCTCTCCGTTTTGTCCACGTCCTTTTTGAAAGGAGGCCTCCAGAACTGCACACAGGGCTCCAGGTGGGGTCTGACCCAAGCCATATCCAGCAGGAGTACAACATCTTGTGATTTTGACGTGATGCCCCTGATGATACAGCCCACATTTGGGCCATAGGAAAGAGTACTGGGAAAGAGGTGGTGGTAGATGGCTGGTCTCCATAGCCCAATTTGCCCCCTCCCTATGTGCAGTTCCCAAATTATACCTGCCCGCTGCTTTGTTTGTTGTCCTCAAGAGCTCCTCCAGGGCCAGGAGGACCCGGCCGCATTAAATATGCTTAATCCCCCCCCTGTGAAGCCGCTCAAATGACTTGGAGCGATGTCTAGGCTTGGTGCTCATAGATCACCCTGAGCCTTAATCTATATGTAATCTGCGGTAAATGACAGGACACAAATTCAGGCTGTTATTTTCCTTTGTATTTATCACACTTATTATATGCCAGACCCTCGTTCTCATCCCAAGACAATACGATTTTCCCCTCCCTCTCTCTCTCTTTTTTTTAAACAAGTTAAAATGGCCTGCCTTGCTCGCTAACAGATAGCAGGCCAGCCGCTTGCTGCTGTGCACGGATGTGTCTGGAAACGTGCCGTTCGCGGGCTGTGCCCTTGCGCAGAGGAGATGGACACCTGCCGGTCCCAAAGCAGCTTTGTTCCACCTTCCTTTCCCCTGAACTCTTCCTCGGCTCGGCCACATGTCCCCCTCGCCGCCCGTCCTGGTTTCCTCTCTTCTTTCCCAATCTTCCAGCTGGTCCCAGCTCCCCTTTCCTCTCTTAGTCCCTGCTGCTTCTATTTCCCCAAGACGGCCCAGGCTAGCTTGATCTCGTCAGATCTCAGAAGCTAATCAGGATCGGCCCTGGTCAGGGTTTGGAGGGGAGACCACCAAGGAAGGCCAGGGTTTCTATGCAGAGACAGGCAAGGGCCAACCACGGCTGGGCGCCTCTTGCCTTGAAACCTCTATGGAGGTCGCCCTCAGCCAGCTGCAGGAACCTTCCTGATGCTTCTGGCCCCGTGACACTCGGTGGCTCGCTTGCCATACATCTGGCTGTATCTTATCAGCACAGCTCAACTAAAAGCAGCCTTTATTTGGCAGGGCGGAGCTCTAAGCCTCATCCCGTCCTTGTTTCCCTCAGCCAAGGTGACCTCGGTGTGGATTTCGCTCTGAAAAACATAATAATAATAAAGATCTTTCCATCTTTGGGGTGTTTTTCTAAGTCAGGGGCGCAAAGACGTGCCAGCGAGTAAAGCGTCCAGACTCATTCATTCCTGCCGCATCAGCAAATGTTTTTGTTCTGTTTTTTTAAGTGGGCTTTTTTTGGGGAGCCAAACCTCATTTTGGCCATATGCGCCTCAAGTCTCCTATTGCTTCTTCAGGTTACGGCGTTTCTTCCCGCTGAAGCACATTTGTAATGGACTCTGGATGTTTTTACGGTCTGCTCATAGTTTCTTCCCAAAACAATAAAGGCGTTTGAGAGAGCGCCAAGTACCGATGTTTTGGGGAGAACTTGATAGAGTTACCACATCTCCGAGGGGAGGGGAGGGGGAAACGTTTCGTTCTTGGCATGCTCTTTTGGCTTCCAAACACGGCAGCGCTAACAAGCAATAGACAGACAGTGTCCCCTTGAACTAATGACAATTATTCACCTTTGCAGAATTAGCACATTCTGTCGGGGTCGTTTTCCATCGTTTTTCGGCCGGGTACTAGGGAAAGGCAGCATTAAGTGTTTCATCTTGCAGTAAGAGTCCCAAAACAGGACAAGTCTTTGGTTGGACTTCCAAACCGCCTTCCTCAGAGCCCTTCAGCATGACAAGCAAACGCAAAACGTTCAAGTGGGACGAAATCATAATAATAGGGAGGGGTCATGGCTCAGTGGAAGAGCCAGAAGGTCCCAGGTTCAATCCCCGGCATCTCCAGCTGAAAGGACCAGGCAGGAGGGGATGGGAAAGGCCTTGATCTGGGACCCTGGCTCAGGGGCAGTCAGAAAGTCCCAAGTTCATTCCCATGGCATTGCCAAGATGCTGGCAAGGACCTCTGCTTTAGACCCAGGAGAGCTGCTGCCAGTCAGAGCGGACAATAATGACCCCGATGGAGTCTGATTCAGCAGGAGGCAGCTTCCACCCAGATGGTAGCTTTCTAGGCAGCTGTAAATGAATGTTCCGAGGAGAGAGGCAGAAAAGCATGAAAACGTCCTTTGGCTCTTACCATATGCAGCGGAGGGATAGCAACTTGCACCACGCTTACAGGCGCGCATTTGCACCACTTAAAACTGAGTGTTTGTTTCCTTTTCTTCTTCTTCTTCTAGATTTGCAAGAGCAAAGCTAAGGAGTCCCAACAGTATTACCACAGCCTGGCCATCCGCCAGAGCTTGGCGATTCATTTTAACATACAGCAGGACTGCGGCCATTTCTTAGCCGACGTGCCTGTGCGCCTCCTTCCCTGGGAGGATCCGGACTCGCCCGAGGAAGAGGAGGAGCAGGGAGAGGGGGATCAGAGGGCCCACGAGAGCCCCTCTGAGGCGGAACCATCCCAGAGGGACGGCTCGGCTGGCCCCCCGGCCCTCGTCAGCAAGCAGCGCAGCCGGGTCGTCGTCATCACCCGCGAGGTCCCCTACCTGACGGTGGCCGATTTCGTGCGAGAGTCTTCCAAGCGCCACGCGAGCAACCCGGACTTGTACGAGCGGCAGGTGTGCTTCCTCCTCTTGCAGCTGTGCTCCGGCCTCGAGCACCTCAAGCCCTACCACATCACGCACTGCGACCTGCGCCTGGAGAACCTCTTGCAGGTGGACTACAAGCCCGGAGGGAGCCTCGCCAGCTCGGAGTGCGTGGAGCCCAACCCCGCCGCCGCCTGCCCGGCCAGGCTCATCGTGAGCAACTTCTCCCAAGCCAAGCAGAAGAGCCACACGGTCGACCCGGAAGTCCTGAAGGACCAGTCCCGCCTGGCCCCGGAGATCATCACCGCGACGCAGTACAAAAAATGCGACGAGTTCCAGACGGGCATCCTCATCTACGAGATGCTCCACCTCCCCAACCCCTTCGACGAAAACCTGGAGCTGAAGGAGAAGGAGTACACCCACGCCGACCTGCCCCGGATCCCCTGCCGTTCCCTTTACTCCCTGGGGCTCCAGCAGCTGGCCAGCTGCCTCCTCAACCCCAACCCCTCGGAACGGATCCTCATCTCCGAGGCCAAGGGGGTCCTCCAGTGCTTGCTCTGGGGCCCCCGGGAGGATCTCTTCCAGACTCTCAAGGCCTGCTGCCGGCCGTCCCAGAGGGAGACGGTGCTCCAGAACTGGCTGGACATCAAGCGGACGCTGCTGATGATCAAGTTTGCCGAAAGGTCTTTGGACCGGGAATGTCAAGTCACCCTGGAAGACTGGCTTTGCTGCCAGTACCTGGCGTTCGCCACCACGGACTCGCTCGGCCGCGTGGTGAAAATCATGCAGCAGCACTAGCCGCCGCGTCCAACTTCCGCCAGCCCTGTCCCCCAATCTTCTCTCCAGCCTGGCTGGACGAATTCTAGCTTAGCTGTCCAGGCGGCCAAGACTGAGCAAACAGATCCCACTAGGTAGCAGGAGGGAGCGAGCAGCCCCTACTCTGTGAACCATGCCCTGCCCGACAAGCGTGAGCTGCCCCCATGCAAAAACCACTTTCCATAAGGGGCGGGGCTCCTGCTCGACACCTTCCCGAGAGGCTGTCAGCTCCAGCCCCCTTACTGAGGGACAGTTCAGCCCGATACCCGTCAGGGCTTCCCTGAACGTCAGCTTTGATCCCTGGCACAACCCCCATCCCGACGAGACACTGTTCTTGACTTAGGATAGCCGTCCTGGGATCAAATTGCCACCCACCCGCCCCTTGACGCTTCCTGAGGGGCAAACAGCACGCAATACGCAAGCGATCGTTTGTTTTGAACATGTCACAACCCCCCCCACACACACACACACACCTGTCGGCATCTGCTTTTTTAAAAAGGAAGGCGGACTTAGAAGGCAGACTTTGAAGAGAAATACTGCCGGCGGAGCTGGGCGATGCTCAGATTTCTCTGCCAAGGGTTCTGGAGTTTCATAATGTTGTCTTTGGCCCCTCTTTTGGCCCTTCTCGGCCCCCGATTCGGTCGGCGAGTCGGAATGCTCCCCCCAAAAGCAGAGGGCCTTCACAGCACTAATCCTCCTTGGGGCTGTCGACGGCCTGTTAATTCTAACCGCGTTCCCCAGGAGCCAGCACAGACAGACTGAGGGCGATGGAAGAGAAGCAGCTCTTCCTCCATCTCCGGCCCAGCAAGGCGCATGGCCTAAATCAGGCGCAAGACTGCAGCAGCTTCCCGTAACTGCCTCACACGTGTGGTATTCCTGCACCATGCGGTGGACAACATTGCTTAGGGCAGGCCTGGCCAAACGGTGGCTCTCCATGTGTCCATGGACTACAATTCCCATGAGCCCTTGCCAGGCAAGGGCTCATGGGAATTGTAGTCCATGGACACATGGAGAGCCACCGTTTGCCTCATCTTTCAGTTACAAATAAGCTATGTTGCAAGAGAACATTTGCGTGGAGGTGCGTGTTTTGTGTGTGTGTGTGGGGGGGGCGAATTGAGGGAGAGCGCACCCTCTTGGCGGCAAACACTTTGCCCAGCCTTCCGTCGCAGCCATTTCAGCCGTTGCTGCCAATCGCTTCAAATCCCACGGCCGTCACCCTCCGTGCCGGGGACTCAAAAGGAGTCTCCGTGTACCGAGGAGACGCTAAGTGAGCAGAACCGTCCGCCGAAGGAACGTATGGCCTGCAGACGCCGCCGCTCGCTTCCTCCCCCGGTATGGTGGCCTTTTCCTGTGGAAGTGCGGCAGCTCTCGCTCCTCCGCCCCGTCTCTTTGCTCAGTATTCTTGGAGTGCCTCCGAACGGCAAACTGCAGCCCGGTATTGAATTCCTCGCAGCGAGGCGGGGGACGGGCGCTGGTTGGAAAGCGGACACCTCTCTCCGCGCTCCTCTCTCCTCTTCCTCCTATGGATATATGTGCAATTTTTGGATGTATTATATGACACAGCCGTGTTTAGTGTTTACGTTGCATAACTGACTTAACCCGCGATGCTAGACACCCCCGACCCCGCCCTTCCCCTTTCGCAGCACATCGGCGCACAAAGTTACATGTGCTGTTTTTCTCTTGTTTTTATTATTATTATTATTATTATTTGCTGTTTCCTTTATCGTTAAAACTGTGACTAACCTGTTTACTTCAGCCTTGGAAACAAAAAGCCACTTTGAACAGCGTCTGTGTATTCGGACCAGACCCGGGGCATGGGGGGGTGGGGGGAGACCATTTGGGGAGAATGAGGTCAGCCGCCAGCTCTGTCCTCTGGCCAGAGGGGAACGGATATCTCACCGATTCCCCGGCTTGTGAGTTACGGAGAACCCTCTCCTTTTCTCAGGCAAGCAACGTCCAGAATCCACGGCGGTCTCCCTTAGATGCTTGCTGCCCCCTGCTTTGGTTAGCCGCGGGTGTGCGGATCTGACAAGGTGTGCACCCAGCATGCTTCAGGCAGAAGGGCAGAACTGCCAGCGCACCTGGACCGCCGCCCGAGCGCAAATCCAAAAAGCATACCAAAGGCCACGGTGTAGTTTTCAGTGGCTCCAGAAAGGTTCTTTCTCAGTCAGGATACTGTATTGAGCTTTGCACCAAAACGACACGCGGTCATTGTTCCGGATGGATTAGGGAGAGGAGAAATCTCACACACACACACACACACAGAACGCTTACCCCGCGCGCTCTCCCATGCTCACGCGTCACTCCGTCAGCCTTCCCATAGAGTCAAGCGCACTGCTCCTTACTTTTCTGTGCCCTTTGGACTAATATCTGTGTGCAGACACAAGGCAATGAGCCTTTCGCCACTGACTTAGCTCCCTGTGGACCTCTGAGCCCCACAACAGGCATTCCACCAGGTATCTTTTTTGGTGTATTAACAACGTGTATTGCGTACCTCTTCCATGCTGGACAGGCAACTGCTAAAGTAGGACCCTTGAATGTTCTGTGTATTCTACGCAGCAGGGAGGGGAGGGGTGTCCTCCTCAGCAGAGTGGTCTTGGAGCCCTTTGGTGTTTGAGGTGGTGAAATTTCAAGCAGTATTAGCCTCCTCCGGGCCAGCTAGGCCTGGGCTGCCGTTCTCCTCATTGTTTAGTGCTGGGCAAATGGTTGGAAATGGAGGGGTGGTCGCACACGGGTGCCGCGTAGCCAGGGCAGGGGAGATTCTCACCCGAGTCCGCAGCTGTCGTTGCAAACCTCCCGGAAAAGCCCCCTCCCCTGTGCTCCTGAGCTTGGGCCACACCGAACCAGTTAGCTCCCCAGGCAAGAACCAGGAACAAAATAAGTTGACTGTCCAATTTCGAATCCAGGCACCAAGAACGGAGCCTTCACTGTGGTGGCCCCCGCCTTTGAAACCATGCAGGCCCCTTAACCGTGCTCGCCCACCGTTCAAAGGATTGTGATTCTCGGAATAGCCATACCGCCTTAGTAAATATAGATGCGCTCTGTATATATTTACCGATTGTAAAGAGATATATTTTCCAGGGCCCGGCTGCTCATTCGAGCACAGTCTAAGCCAGGGGTAAACAAAGAGCTCTGCAAGAGCCCGTGGTCAGGAAGACCGTGGTCTGGAGCTTTGATTAGATCTTCTCCAGGGGGAGGGGGGTGGCAATCTTGGTCTTGATTTAATCGCACATCCAGTGCCTTGTCACATTTGTGGGGGGGGGGAAGAGTCCCCGATGGCAGCTGCCCTCCATTAGCGAACCTGCTTTTTAATAGTGCCCCCTTTTAATTAAAAAAAAAGACAAATTAAACAATGCATTCCCCCACAAAGCCGAGTTGGCCGTTTCTACCCAAAGAACCCTATGCTCAGGCCCATGAGTTCTTTGGCTGTGATATTTTTAAAAAGAATCATGGCTGTGTATAGGGTGTCCCCCCCCCCCCCCCAACTGCAGCTTTTGTGGAGGACGAACCTAGGCCGCGTTGACGAAGCCATCTAGAACCTCCTAAAAGGTATCCTGCAGAGGGTAGCTGTCCATGCCTTTGCCTTCCACCGAGAATACACCATGCTCTCCAGCTCCGTAGACGTCATGCTAGTTTTTTAGGAGACAGGGGGAGAAATTCTCGAGAAGTGTCAAGGAATTTTCACTGTGACTACCCCGTACCTGCTCCAGATTTTGCCGAAGAGCAGTGCCTCTAGCCAGCTGTTTTTGGAGTACTGTAATTGAATTTGTGGTTGGGGGTGGGAGATTACAATTCTTATTTTTACCCAAAACACGGACCCAGAGACCCGATCTGCAGGCTGGCCGTATGCCAGGCCGGTTTTTCACCCGGGGCTCATCCGTACCTAGCCACACCTTGGATCACGGCTTTTCGAACCCGGCCAAGAACTTCACGCTCAGGAGATTAATTGGAAATGATTAAAACTCATCACGGAAACCTCCCTGAGAGTTCTCGCGCTTCCCTCCGACTTCTGGCCGTAAAGCCCCCGGCGACGGTGCAGGCAATTGAGTCTCGACGCGCGAGAGAGCAGATGGCAGTCTGTGAAATTTCCAGCTACCTGAGCATTTCCCTTTAGTCCCGTCGAGGTTCCCTTCCCGCTCCGTTGATTATCCTCCTAACCCAGAAGGAGTCCTTCAGGAAGGATTGCCATTTTTTAATAGGCAGGGAGAAATCCGTGCGTGCCCGTATTTTTATAACCGAATCTTGCCAACCTGCACGTCTATTCCCCCGTTTTCCCTCTCCCCATGATTGATCGGTATGTATATTATAGATAACCTATAATATATATACGTAAGCGGTTGAATTTTAAAAATTCATCTAGTAGAGATCCTTTTTTTTTTTTTTTTGTCCCCGAATCGCCGTTTCAATTGCACAGTTCTTTAGGAAGTTTTGCCGTTCTCGCCCTGGGGCTTTTCGGTTTCCGACTGAATTCTGCCGAACATTTTTTAAGTGCGAGGAAAGGGTCTGCTTTGTTTTCATTTAAAGGGACAAAACTTTGTTCCCCCTCAAAATAAGTTTGACCGTCTGACACAGATGCAGCTTTCCGTGGTATTCCGTCACAAACGCCTCGAGTTGGGGGATTTCATCTTTGTCACCACCCCGTCCTCCTGGGGAAAGCATCGTGTTTGAAGTTCACCGCATTGTTATATCTGGTGCTTCATATCTATATTTACACTTCTTTTTTTTAATGGATACAAACTCCCGGCCTTCCTTTGCGATCGGACGGCGATTACGCTCCGGTTTGATGTGGTACTTTGCTGTGTACTCCGTGGCATCCTTGTTACTGTGTAAATAAACTAGTTTTATTACACTGAGCATCCAGGTGTGCCGCTGCCTTAATCTTCTTTTCGGTGTCTTTAGAGAAGGAGGCACCAAAGATGCTCAAATGTGGCATTTGTTACAGCTGGAGTCAATTCCAGGATCTTGGAGCCTCTGGACAGAGTGAATAAGAAGAAGTTGACTTTTAGACCCCATGGAGTCTCCAAGCAGCTTACAATTGCCCTTGCGCTCCTGATAACAGGCACCTAGTCAGGTAAGTGGGGCTGAGAGAGCTTTGAGAGAACATAAGAGAAACCATCTTGGATCAAGGCAGTGGCCCATCCAGTCCAACACTGTGTCACACAATGGCTCAAACCCAGTGGTCCTCAGGAGGTCCACCAGCAGGGCCAGAACTCCCAAAACCCCCAAGAAGACGGAGCATCACTAGGATTCTAAGTATAGCAGCTTGCATTGCCCTGATCGTGGTCACAGGGACCACCTAAGAGACAGAAATCAGGCTAATATGTAGAACTCTTCCTGGTTTCTTTTAAGATAGTGCGTGATCGCCCTCTAGTGCGAAATGATGGCAGTGTGGATTTCTTCAAATTCTCCCGGATCCTAGGGCTGACACCCTAGTGGCTAGACCACCTCGACTCTCAAAGCTCCAATTCCTGCTGTGGAATACCCTTGTGTGTCTGCTCCTCCAAACGAGTTTTGCAACACCCTTGAAGGGAATCCAAGCTAGACCTATTTCCCCTGCATCCTTCCTAAGGATCCGGAAGCCTTCGGGGTCTGAGCCACAGTCCACCTCTACAATCAGCTCCCGTTTCCCACGAGCAAATCAGACGACGACCGTCAGAGACACCCAAGGGTGGGCGCACGAATTGTGGGGCGCTTCCATGTACTTGCTCCCCTCGATCCCAAAAGTGGGGGAAGAGCATTTTGGATTGCTGGCATGCCGTCCTCCGGTCTCCTCCCGACGCATTACAGAATCGACACACAGCCATTTGCCGGAGTGTTATTAGTCAGGAGAATCCCGCAGAGCATATTGGATTCAGACCTCTTATTACTTCTTCGATATGTTCTGCCGCGGTGCACCGTATTAAAAAGTGACAAATTGTTCAGGGGAAACGGAGAGCTCCGGGGAGGTGGGGGGCGGGGGCTGGACAAATTTGTGGAGGGGGAGCTGTATCGACAGCTGTTAGCCAGGATAACCGGGTGGAACATGGAGAGGCAGTGTGGTGTCATGGGGGAAAGGGCTGGGCGAGGATGTGAGAGACCCAGGTTCGAATCCCCACTCTGCCACGGAAGCTTGCTGGGTAACCATGGGCCAATTGCTGTTCTCAGCCTCGTTTGGACTCGTGCAAAATAAGTCTACCTATTGAGCTAGCAAAGAAGAAGTAGAATTGGTTCTTACATGCCACTTTTCTCTCCCCGGAGGAGTCTCAAAGCAGCTTACAGTCGCTTTCCCTTCCTCTCCCCACAACAGACACCCTGTGAGGGAGGTGAGGCTGAGAGAGCCTTGATATTACTGCTTGGTCAGATCAGCTCTATCAAGACTGTGACTAACCCAAAGTCATCCCCGCTAGCTGCACGTGAGGGAGCGGGGAATTAAACCCGGCTCGCCAGATTAGAATTCCACACTCCTAAAACTGGGTGTGATCAGTTTGTTTTGCGGGCGTCTGACCGATCCGTGCCCTTCACGTGACCCTGGCTCCTCCAATTTTTGCGGGTTCCAGGAAATGTGATGCTGTGGGTGCCCATGGGCACAATGTTGGGGGGCCCCCGTATAAGGCACCTTCGGACGTGCAGCACCACACGACCCCGTGCCATCTGTTCTGCAGAATTCAACTGAAGCCATTGAGAGACGAGTCGGCTAACATTACCTGCAGGGCCCATCTCCGTGGGAACTGGGGAACGGATGCAAAAATATGCCAAGCAGCTCCCGTGCAGAACATTTCTGAGCTCCCTCGATAGCCTCCGGTGAGGGAAGGCATTCGCCTGGGCCCGAGGACCATCGCTACATGATCTCCGTTCCGTTCCAAAACCCAGCGCCTCGCACTGAGCCCTAGCACAGCCGGGAGGAACCTGCGGGTCGTTTGGACCAAGCGCCCGGACGAAGGAAGGCATTAGCCATGCCCGATGCAAATCGGTCTCCGAATTCGAGCGTGCCGAGATCGCAGGCTTTCTGGCTCCCCGCTGGTGTTTCCGGCATCGGGAAAATATAAAACGCTGCTGGAGAAGGCTGAGGAGGCGTGTGATGAGAAATCGGCCGAACATATCAGATTAAGGGAATGCCGCTCCCCGGTTCCCAAAGACACGGATTTAGCCGTTCCTGTTGACTTAAGCGGGTTGCCTCTGTGCTTAATTCACAATTTTAGCCACTCAACCTCGCCGCTCCAGTTTGGAGAACACCTGCAGGGCCCGAGGAGAGACTATAATTGACCTGGGCTCTGTTTTGTGGGGTCGGCTAAGGACTGAAGCCGTGCTGAGATGGTTCCTCGCCTTGCAGGGGAGGCGTGGAGGCTGCTTTGTCCACCCTGCAGCGCTCCTGTCCAAATAACGCTGGCTTTCTCAACCAGGGTCTTGTGAAACCCGGGGGTTTCTTGATGGCCCTAGAAGGGTTTCTCAAATGAATGGGAATTATTTTTATTTATCGTTTTAATTTCACATGTGTTAAAGCTTTCTCAGGTGGGATGGCCACATATGGTCAGGTGAGGCCACCCACTCCTCTTCAAATGGCCAATGATGGGGCAGGAGAGGGTGGGAAGGGGAGGGGCCTCAGGTGGGTGTGTCCACAGCTCTGCTTCCCAACCACATTCTGCACGATCGTGCCCCTTCTGGGGTGTCTTGAAGCCTGAAGGATGTTTCAGGGGTTTCCCACTGGTTGCAATCTGAAATTCGGATGTTTTTCTTCCACTGGGAAGCCTCAAGAATGTTAAAAATTCCCCTTGGCTGTAAGCATATCATTAGATTGCCATCTAGGGGACATTAGGAGAAAGGCCAGGGCTGCCTCTTTATTTTCAAATGAAGAAGAGGGCTTGGTTTCTATACCTGCTTTTCACAGCTCGAAGGAGTCTCAAAGCGGCTGACCATTCCATTTCCCTTTCCTCTCCCCACCACAAACACCCTGTGAGGGAGGTGAAGCTGTGAGAGAGCCCTGATATTACTGCTTGTTCAGAGCAGCACTATCAGGACTGTGACTAGCCCAAGGTCCCCCGGCTGGCTGCGTGTGGGGGAGCGGGGAATCAAACCCGGCTCGCCAGATTAGAAGCAGCCTCTCAGGGGAAACGGGACGAAAGCCTGTGCCTCATTCTCTTCTGTGGGCTGAGTTTGGAAATTCATGACAAATGGAGCCCCCGGCTACAGCTGTCTTGTCTCTTTGTGAAGGCTCTTTCTCCCTTGAATCTAACCCTGCCCCGTCCCTCTTTAATTAAACATTGGCCTCCGACTGCCCCTAATCAGATTATCCAATAATACCTGCTCAAAGCAGTCAGAACGGATTAAAACGAGGAGCAGACATCGCCTATGTATCTTCCCCCCCCCTCTCTTTCCGTACGAATCGTTTGATTCCCGAGGCTTGGATTGAAATAAATTGGAGATCAAATTACCTAGCGAATTCATTAAATCGGGAGAAGGATTTCGTCCCTGGCTCCCAGAGGTGGGCAGATATTAATGTGAACATAAGGCCCAGGCACAAAGAGAGAGGATTTTTTAAAAAAATCATTGCCGTACGTTGGAACCGACGGCTGAAATTTTACAAGCTCGGCGTTACCAGCAGCTAAGGGCAAGTGGAATCACCTTCCGCCGGAGGGTGCCGGATTCATCTTTGAAAGGATCTGCGGAGGCCTCTCTGTTGCCGTGAACACCGTACCTCCCGTGTTTTTAGGACGCTACAGTGCAAGCCTGGGATCTCCAAGATGGTGCCCCTGGGCACCTGAGCCTTCACTGACACCTTTTCCTGGCGCCCAGCAAGTGTTTGTAGAAAGTGGGCAGGACTTACTGGAGAGAAGCCATGAAATTTTGAGGCAACTGTGTTATAGAATAAAACCAAAAGCCTGGAAGGGCAGTGTAGACCGTCCAATCCAGCCGCTGCACCGTGCCGGACAGCCCAAAGCGTCCCTGACCGATAATCGTCCAAAGCATCTATTTTCTCCAGCTGTCCTAATCTCTTGCCAGGAGACAAGTTGTAATCCCCGGACAGCTCCAGCTACTGCCTGGGGATTGGCAACCGTGCCTTCCTCTCCTCTTCCAGAAACCACGTCAGCATCGTAGACTCTTGTATTTTGCTTCCAGGAGAGAATTTGAAACCATTTCTTGGGGGAGGGAATCTTGCGTTTGTTTTCCGTGCGGGGAAGAACTCTCAGAGAATCAGCTTCAGCCATTTTATCTGCTTGCTCTTGGCAGTGAATTTTAATGGCATAACTAAGCAGGCCGGGCACTTTCCTTCTCCCCTGGCAGCTATTTGGCATCTTCTCCAAAATGCATAAGAAGCTGCATCGGAGCGTCTCCCCCTTTGTGCAAGCAAAGTAATGCGCCAAAGTGCAGGGAGCGGGTTATTCCCTTCGGGACGTTTCCGAGCGCCTCCGGAGAGCAGTAAAGCAAGGCAAGGGGGACGTCTTGTGACCCAGTTTTCTCCTTTGCCGCTTTCATCCGTCCCTGCATCCTCCCAAGCAGGGGATAACTCTCTTAACGGAATAACAGCCTCCCTGTCTCTGTGATTCAGGGCATTGCAAAACCGACCAAGCTCGGATAATTCCCTCCCAGCAGACAAATCAGCCGCCGAGCTCCAAATTTGGGGAACGCTACAGCGCCGGAGACGAAGCTCGAGATGATGCAGACCAAATGAGGCCCTACCTTCTTCCTTGAGAGTTGGCTTCCAAATCATGGTAGCGTGGGGTACGTTCCAAGTTGCCCAAGTGGGAAGCTGGGATCAAACAGCCCTCCTATTTGTCACCGGCTTCGCTACACGAAGCTGGGGAGGAAAAAGATGGTGAGAAATTGTCTCCGCGTTGCTTTCGGATACGGGGGACAATGGTGGATTTTTGTGGCCGTTACGGTGAGCTTTCGGTGTAAGCACCCATGCTCTGCTCATAGACCAAAATCCCTTTCCGTGTTCAAAATCGTTTCCCATCAGTTTGGGTCCATGGCAGAACTTCCCTATTCAATGCAACACAGACCCATACCATATTTTAATAGAAAGTGGAGTCCAATATTATATATTGATCAATACAATGAGATGGAAAGAAACAATTCATCTCTAGGAGGTATTGTTATTATTTATTGGATTTTATGCCGCCTCTGACCCATAACTCCCATGTAGACTATGGAAATACAAATTCGGGAGGGGGGGGGGCGATAGATACACAGGAAAAATAAGACATATTCTGACACACCAGCTTAATTTTCATAATTCTGTAAGTAAAGCATGGAGTGGCGTCTTCTTCACTGTGCTCTGTCTTTTTCGAATAAATGCAAAATGAAACAGTAAGAAAAACAGAGTATTTGAATCTGTGCTTTCACACATGCTACATAACGTGCGTTCAGTACACCTCAGCAACGAGCCTTCGGGGAGGGCGGTATATAAATACAATAAATAATAGTAATCATAATAATATTGACAGACAGACAGAATATTGAATGTGCACGAAGGTCCTTTTTGTCGTCGTTCTTATTGTTGTTGCACCCTTCCCTCCAAGCTGAGGAAAGGCCTCTATCGGGCTTCTCTATGCCATGTCATCTTCACAACAACCCGCCGAGGTAGGCTGAGACAAGAGAATGACAGGCCCGAGACTGCCAATTGGGGATGACAGCCTGCGTCTCCTCTGTTCTGTTTCAGTGCCCCGACTGCTCTACCTGGACGTGCTTCTCCCGCCGCTGGAAAACCCCGAGCCCAGCAACCTTAGCAGGTAAGAGAAGAAAAACGGATCTCTGTTGAGTCGTGCAACATGTTATGTACTGAATGAGGTTCTCTGTGTAACCCTGAAATAGCACCTCTATGGGAAGGAAAGCCCATAGAGCAGGGGTAGTCAAACTGCGGCCCTCCAGATGTCCATGGACTACAATTCCCAGAAGCCCCTGGCAGGGGCGTATGGGAATTGTAGTCCATGGGCATCTGGAGGGCCGCAGTTTGACTACCCCTGCCATAAAGTATTGCCATAAACTGGAAGCTAAATCGGGTTGGTGCTTGGAGGGGAGACCCCCCCAAGGCAGGCTCTGCAGAGGAAAGCAGCGCAAGACCCCCTCTGCCTGCTTCTCCCTTGCATGCGGCTCCTCTCTTCCCCGCTGAGCCACCGTCGCTGCAGTACCGCGGATCCCCGCCAGGGGCAACCGCGCGCCGCGTCTCTCCACCGCCGCCCGCCCTATCCGGCGGTCGGCGACGGAAGCGGCGCGCGGCCGCCATCTTGGCGCCGCGGCCGCCTCACGTGACGCGGGCGGCCGCCATCTTAGGCGCGGGCCTCCTCCTCCTGCTGGCGGGCATGCGCGGCGGCGTCGTCGTGGTAGCGGCCGAGGGGCGGGGCGTCGGGGCCAGCTGGCGGCGGCGGCGGCGGCTGAGGCAGGACCGAGGCCGGGGCCGGGCGGGCGGCAGCGGCGGCGATGGGGCAGTGCGGGATCACCTCGTCCAAGACGGTCCTCGTCTTCCTCAACCTCATCTTCTGGGTGAGCCTCGGACGGGGGGAGGAGGAGGAGGGGGCGCGCGCGACAGACCCCCCCTCTGGGTCATGTGACCCCCTTCCTCCTTGGGAGGGGGGAATGGGGGGGTCGACCCCCAACTTATGGGGGGGGGTCTTCGTCTTGGGTGACCTTCCCGCCCCTCACAGGGCACGTCTGGGTCTCCTGCAATAATTATTAGAATAGCTATCATTATTATTATTATTATTATTATTATTATTATTATTATTATTATTATTACATTGATTAGGTTGTGTCATTATTTATTTATTTATTTTGCATGCTGTGGTTGGGCTTTTATTTCTCTTTATTATTATGATATGATTTACATTCTATGCCAGGGGTAGTCAAAGTGCGGCCCTCCAGGTGTCCATGGACTACAATTCCCATGAGCCCATGCCAACATTCGCTGGCAGGGGGCTCCTGGGAATTGTAGTCCATGGACACCTGGAGGGCCGCAGTTTGACTACCCCTGTTCTATGCTGTGGTCGGGCTTCCTTTCTTGGGCTTGTTTTTGACCTTGTTTTTGTGCCTTTTGGGGCATTGTGCAGTCGGGTGGCACTCTTATTTGTGGTTATTTTTGTTGTTGTTCTCGCCTTCTTGTGTCCTTGTGGGGTCGGGGTTGGTAGGCCGGCAGGGCCAGCTCCGGGCGGCTGACAACAGGATCTTGAAAAACGTCTAGAAATGAATTTCTTCGTCTAGTCTAAGCAATTATTTAAAATCGTCGAAAAACTATGAGACGTGTTGGGTCTGCAGGTTTTTAAGGTTTTTATCATTTGCTTAGATTAGATTAGATGGGCTGTATGGTTTTATTATTTATTGCATTGCTGTATTAATTATTATTATCATTATCCCTATTACTTATTGTGGTGGTGTTTACTGTCACCTAGATGTCGTTTTGCTGTTTACCTATTGTATTGCTGCACTTATTTTTGTTTGTTCGGTTTCTGTATTGCCCTCCTCGGATTTATTGCATTGTGTTTATTGGTAGTCTAGTATTGTATTGTCACCTGCCCTTTCTCTTCCGGCTCAGGGCGGGATACATCTGAGTGAAACACCCAGAGGATAAAAATGTTTATAAACGCAAAGTACAGTAAATATTGTGTCCACACACCCTAGAGAAGCCCTTGTTCTCTTTTGTGGGTCCCTGGGGGTGGGGATTGAAGCCTCCCCTCCCTTTCCATCCTTTTATCTTCTCTCCCCCCCATAGTTGGGATGTGTCTTTCCCCCACCCTCCCTGCCTTTCAAATTTTTATGGGTGGGCTTGAAGCTTTTTGACTTCTCCCCCCACCCTAAAAAAAAGGATTGGGGACAGCATTAAAGCTGCCCCTTCTTTATGAATCTTTGAAGCTATTCTTCTCCCCCACCCCCATTATTTGGGGGCAGAATTGAAGCTGTCCCCCCCCTCCATAGATCATTTGAAGCTCTTTTCTCTTCCTTCCCTCCTTATAGATGAAGTTGAAATGTGTCCCCTACCCCCCCATCTTCAAATGGCTACGGGTGGGATCTAGCCTCTTTTGAATTTACCACCCGAATTATAACTGTTACGGGGAAATTTAAGCTTTTGCTCTCCTTCCCCCGCCCCCCTTCTTCTCAAAAGCTCTTGCTTTCTTGGGGAGGGGGCAAGGGCGGATTCTGCCCTGAGCTCAGAGTACATACATACAGTGATTTTGCAGCCGATTTTTTTTTAAAGCGATAATCGATCAACGCAGGGACATCCATCAGATTAGTCCGGCTGTCTAGGGTGCCTTCCAAGAGCAGGGTTGTAGGGGCGGGCCCCGCTCATTCACAAAAACCACACACGCAAAACCAGAGGCCCAGCTGCCTTCTCTAGTGACCCAGATTTGACAAAGATCGGGGAGGGGAGAGGCTGGGAGAACGAATGCAAGGGCTTTCCTCTCCCCCTCCCCCCCCCAATGAAGCCAAGCAAGATGTAAAGCCATCACTCCTAAAAGTCTTGCGCCAAAGGCACATCGATGCCAGCCTCTGCTGTGGCGGACGGACTGACGCCTCCCCGGAGCCCTGTCTGAAATGGATGTGGATTTCTGATCCATGGAGGGGAGGCTCTTTGCGTTTGCTTTCTGCAGTGGCCCAAGAGAGCCGCTGTCAGGTATGACCTAATCCACAGTGTGATTGGGCTTAAATGTGAAGCGGTGATCACAACGCTGGCCTCATCGTCTTTTTTTATCCACCCCCCCGCCCCTTCCCGCCCTTACATCTCCAGTCTTTGCTTTGTTTCCATCCCCCGCCTCCCAAAACTCCATCGTCGGTGCCTTGGGGTGGGGTAGGAGATTCCTGTTGTGGTGAATCTCAGTCGGCGAAGGAATTTGGACGGCTTAATAGCTGCGGGGCGCGTTTCGGCTCATCCTTTAAAGCAGATAAAACCCTCCAGGCCTTTAATCTGGCTCCCAAATGTTGCGCGGGCGTCTCTGGGGGAAGGGCAGGACGAGACGACGCGTTTGGGCCAAGGGAGAGCGTGATACGTCTGAACAGAGGTCGCAGGAACATGGGCATAACCCAAATAGCGGACAGAATGGTTTTTCTCTGCCCCCTCCTGATAACCTGGCTTTTGGGGAGCCTCCCCGAGTGGTTGAGGGTGTCCCAAAGGCAGTTGTGCAGTTTTAGCAGTTTAGAGATGTTGCCTTGCACAAAGCAGGGCTGTGTAGCAAGGGAGTGCTGTGGTTTCACACCTTTGCTGACAGAAAGGCGTGGAGAGCGTCCCCTATTTGGAATACCCACTGCTTTTCTCTCTGCTGCCCTTCCCAACTTTCTTCCTAGAGGCTGGTGTATTGGGGCGAAGAGTATTCATAGAATCAGAGGCTATGAAGACTCAAGGGGGGTGGCAGGTGACAGTGGGTGAGCGAGAGGGTTGTGAGTGTCCTGCCTAGTGCAGGGGGTTGGACTAGATGACCCAGGAGGTCCCTCCCGACTCTATGATTCTGTGACTCACTTTGAAACTGTCCTATTTTGATCCTGTTGCCCCTTAGGCCTTGGAAGCCAAACAGGGTCAGCCTTGGGTACTCTTTGGCTAGCAGAAAGAGGCAAGCAGTCTCCAAACATCTCTGTGCATCTCTTGACTTGGCAAACCCCTGTGGGGTCGCCCTAGCTGTGACTCGACGGCAAAAGGAAAGGGTTCAGATCCACCCGCCCGAATATTTTTTGCGGTCGCTGTGTCCACTATTCAGCCGGCGTTATGTAGGTTAGTAGAACAGCCATTCCGTAAAGCGGCAATGCAAACCTTGCACGTGAGATCGTCTTAAGCCGAGGAAATCCTTCTTAACACGGCCGGTGGCTCGCAGGGCACGGTTTTCCGGGCGGGCAGCTTGAGGTTCAAGTTACCGTAACGCCAGCCGTATTCAGAAGGCTCGGCTTTGTGAAGGGGCCGATCCTGGGATGCGGTAACACGATATTGAAAGCAGAAATAACGTTGCTATGAATATGAATTCGTCAGAACATCGGCCCAGAAGCCAGGTGGGCAGAAACCGACTCTTAAATATGAAGGCAGTTCCACAGAGGACCCGAAAAATGCTCAGCACAGGTGTCCCGCTTTCACCTTCTTGCTTTTTCCATGTTTCCCTGCAAACACCCTGAAAATAGGCAGGCTGCATCCGATACGGGCTTGCTGGTTTCCTGAACCCTATGAATTATTCCTACCATGGGAACCCGAGAGCCATGGCTAACGTTTCCTTCTGAAAGGACGAGGGAAATTGGAGCATCGCTGGAGAGTCTTGACTGCCAGTGGGGAGGGGGGGAGAAGATTGGCCCCTTAAAACAGGGGTAGTCAACGTGTGGTCCTCCAGATGTCCGTGAACTACAATTCCCATGAGCCCCTGCCAACGTTTGCTGGCAGGGGCTCATGGGAATTGTAGTTCGTGGACATCTGGAGGACCTCACGTTGACTACTCCTGCCTTAAAACACATTGGTTGAGGTTGGTCTCCTCTCTCACTTTAGGAAAACATATGGGTGTCTTCCTCTCGTCTCTACCTCCAGGGGGACTTTCAGGTGTATCTCTGCATTATCTGTCTAGTGCTTCCTGCGGCCGGGCGTCTTGGACGGGACGTTTCCCCGTCTGGTATGAAGCTGCTTTTGTTCCTGCGTAGCTTCCAAGAAATCTGGTAGGGCTGAAGTCAGTTCAGGTTACGGAGCCATGTGATACCGTCCCTTGCAAGAGAATGGGGGCATTGTTCAACTTGTCTTTCCCTTCTTCCCCCCCCTCCCTCTCTTGCTCCCCCCCTTACCTTTCTTTTCCATTCTCTCCCCCCTTCGCGGTCCTCCTACGCCCACACCATAGTTATTTTATCGCCAGCACACTTGAGTTCTTTCCCGGATAAAGATGCCTTTGTGCTTTTCTGCAGCCCCTATCCAAGGCTGATAACTCTGAGCCGTTTTCTCAATGCGACACGCTCCTAACTAGGCCATCGACCCTGGGAGGAAAGGTACGCGAGGAGAGAGGAGTGCTTGAAAAGGCTTGTTGTTTTGGAGGAGACCTTAACCATCTATAAATTTCCTCTGAGGACCTACCTCAGTGTCTGTTTGTCAGCCATGGCTAAGTAGTAGAGCACTCCAGGCAGGAAGGGATGGGAGAGGCCTTGATCTGGGACCCCGGCTCAGGGGCAGAGCCTCTGCTTGGCAGGCAGAAGGTCCCAGGTTCAATCCCCGGCATCTCAAAGGACCAGGCAGGAGGGGATGGGGAAGGCCTTGATCTGGGACCCTGGCTCAGGGGTAGAGCCTCCGCTTGGCAGGCAGGAGGTCCCAGGTTCAATCCCCGGCATCTCCAGTTAAAGGACCAGGCAGGAGGGGATGGGGAAGGCCTTGATCTGGGACCCTGCCTCAGGGGCAGAACCTCTGCTTGGCAGGCAGAAGGTCCCAGGTTCAATCCCCGGCATCTCCAGTTAAAGGACCAGGCAGGAGGGGATGGGGAAGGCCTTGATCTGGGACCCTGCCTCAGGGGCAGAACCTCTGCTTGGCAGGCAGGAGGTCCCAGGTTCAATCCCCGGCATCTCCAGTTAAAGGACCAGGCAGGAGGGGATGTGAGAGGCCTTAATCTGGGACCCTGGCTCAGGGGCAGAGCCTGTGCTTGGCAGGCAGGAGGTCCCAGGTTCAATCCCCGGCATCTCCAGTTAAAGGACCAGGCAGGAGGGGATGGGGAAGGCCTTGATCTGGGACCCTGGCTCAGGGGCAGAGCCTCTGCTTGGCAGGCAGGAGGTCCCAGGTTCAATCCCCGGCATCTCCAGTTAAAGGACCAGGCAGGAGGGGATGGGGAAGGCCTTGATCTGGGACCCTGCCTCAGGGGCAGAACCTCTGCTTGGCAGGCAGAAGGTCCCAGGTTCAATCCCCGGCATCTTTTATATTCAGTATAAGGCAATTGCATGGATTGATTCCCACTGCCTTGTTTGTCTTCCCCCTCCCCAGGGTTTTTAACCAAACCTCACAGATGTTCCCTGAAGAACTGAACCCCGGTTCTCAAGAGACTCATGCTGAAATAACCTTTGTTAGTCTTTATGTTGCTACTGGACTCCTGTGTAATACAGCCTAAAGTCAGGCTTAACTTTTAAATGTTCTCACTGGGGATGGATCTAAGCAGTGGTCATTCTGGCTCAGCCCACTTTTACTTTACCGGCACCTCCAGTGTCCCGCTGGTGTATTTATAAAGCAAAGATGCATACTTGGGATGCCTCGACCCTTGTGGCGCGGCTGGGTGTGGCCATGCGCCCTTAAGGACAGAAGTCCTTGATTCGACCAGAGCTGTGTGGCTGAGTCACAGGGCAATAGTTCTGGAGCGTCTCACACCCACCCACCCACCCTCTTGGTATCCCAATGGACAGTCTGCTTCCTACACACCTTTGACCTTTTCGAACAGGCTGTGCATTCAGAGAGAATCTCCCAGAACGGCTTGAGTCCCGAAAGCCGAAGGCCGATACTGCTTGTTATTTCGGGGTGACCATGGTTTTCCGTAGGTATTTATCACATCCCACAACTAGGGATCCATCTGCCTGTTTAATCTCCAATCTCGACCTATTTATCTCCTTCACGATGTCCCCCATCCCCCCGGAATTTAACCCAAGGACATAGTAACCTTCTGAGCCAAGCTTTACTTCCTGCTCGGATTTATCAAAATTCCTCATCACGCTGCATGCTGATGTTCTGCTCACCTGCATACCTATATGCAAATCAGCTCTCTTCCGACAGGGCTACAGTTGCGACCAGAAACGGTACCCCAAATTCTGACCTCCCTCCCCAAAAACATCAGCCAAGATTGACACCATATTGGACATCTGTCCTGCCCCTTATCGGAAAATTGGAACTCATCCTACGGCAAAATGTTTTCATATGTCAATTGCTGCTATTCTGTTGGTTTTCTATATGTGTTGTCGCCCTCCCTGAAACTGTGGGAAAGGGCGGGTTAAAAAAATCACAAGGCATTATTTGTGGGTTTGTTTATTTGTTTGGCTTGTCGTTGTTCTCATTGTTATATGCATGGACCAATACTCAAACAGGTTTTTTTATCGTGAATAACACTTTGTTGGTCTTAGAGGTGCTGTGGGTAATGCTGCAGCCGTCAAAGTCCCGTGAAATCTGATCAGGTTTTATGGGCAACTGGGACGGAGGGAGCTTATAGCTTCAGGAATGTTCACGGGGTGGGAAAAGGGAGGTCAGCTCTGCTTGGACACACACACACACACACACACACACACACACACCATGCTTCCCATTTCAGAAAGGTAGGCCTTGAGAGAAAACTGGGAACTCTTGTAAACGGGTATGATTAGCTGCTGTAGGGCAGGGCTAGTCAACCTGTGGTCCTCCAGATGTCCAAGGACTACAATTCCCATGAGCCCCTCCCAGCGTTTGCCGGACATCTGGAGGTCCACAGGTTGACTACCCCTGCCGTAGGGTAGTTCTGGCATTTGCAGCTGAGACCTTGGTGACACAGGTCTCTGGCCAAGCTCCCAGCAGCGGCCCCTGGCCTGTCTCCACTCCCTTTCAAGGGGGATGACCCGCTTGAGGGCAGCCCGTTTCCAAAGTCCAAAGACCCATTTGCCCTTTGGTTTCTTAGAAGGCAGCTTGTGGGTCGGCCCCTTACTAAACTTCGGGTTCCGTTGGCTCCTGTGGTAGGATTGGGGGCGGGGGCTGTAAAGAAATGAAATTAGCCTTAATTGGAAGCGTCATGGAACAAGCTGTCTCTCTCCTATCCCATTAAGAATTAATGTGCTTTTTCGAACTAGTGGGGGTTAGACTTTCAGGCTGACCGTGCATCCGCCCTGGTTCATGTTTCACTGAGGGTAAACATGAGCTGCATCGCAGCTGTGTCTAATACCAATGAGAGGAATGAGGATCTGTCGTTTTCTCTATGCATGAGCTATGCTTTTCATATTTTGGTGAGTGTGATTTTGAACCACCTTCATAGACTCATAATAGTCAGCAGGGACCTCCCGGGTCATCTAGTCCAACCCCCTGCAGAAGGCAGGAAATTCACAACTACCTGCCCACCCACAGCGACCCCAATTCCAGACCCAGATGATGCCTTTCTGCCCACCCATTTCACTTGGTCCATCCATGAAGGCCAAATTGCAAAGAACTCTTCAACCATGTTTTTATGTATTGAAAACGTGAATTAACCACCTTCCTCCCTCACGGAACTCAAGGCCGCTTGCAATATACATTTTAAAAATTACTCGAAAGGAAGACATGAGCAAGACAACCATTCTGAAAGCAGAGGAGAGGTCACAATTTATAACCTCCAATTAGGACCGCCAGTCTTTAAAAACCGAATCAGTCCAATGCGCTCCTATATAAACCTGTCTTCGGCCGCCTACGGGAGACCCACCTTCAGGGGACCAGGTATCCCTCCTTGGGGAGGTTATTCCCTAATCATTGGGCCACCACCAAAAAGGCCATCTCAGGTGTGATGAGCTTACCTGACTTCTTAGCCATCGGGAGGGGCCTCTCTGCGTGACCTCCTTTCTCAGCTCGGCCCACCTTGGAGAAAATGATCCTTGGGCTACCCCGGCCTCTGCCCATGCGGTGCTTGAGCAGACGCTTAAAGAATTCCCAGTTATAGCTGCATGACGCTGCTATACCTCGATATACCTCGATCCTTTAATGAATGAATGAAATCTTAATGAGCTCTAACCCGGTTCTCTGCGACCGACTCCAAGCAGTGCGGGAGGCAAAGTGAAGAAGCTGTTTTGCGCGCCATTAAAACACTACCGGGAAGGAGGCCCGTTAACCCACTTTTGCGTTTTTCCTTCCTGCTTCTTCCCGACGGCCATCTTGACGCCGTTGGTGGCGCGGGAGGCGACGCGGTTAGCGAGCTATTTCTGGGCCTCGTTGCTTGGCAACGGTTAATAATTACAGTGCTCCCCGTCTCTCCTTGGGTGGCGCGTGGCATCCAGAACGAGCCCAGTGCAAAATGTCAGGCCCTGCCGTTGTGTCCCGTCGTTCCATGAAATGCCTGTTCAGTTATGTTCCCCTGGCCACGGTTAACGTCCTGATGCAAGATCCCTGTCCCCTCCGACGTCAGGCTGAGTTTGGTTTGCGGCAAACCCGGTGTAGCCATCCTGGAGGAACGCAGCATTTTGGAACCATGTCTCCGGCCTGGTTCTACCTGGTTGCCCAGCAGAACGCCTTCCTGTCAGCGTTGCTTTGGCCGGTTATGCTGCGTATCAGCCTGCTAAATACAGATATGCAAAGGGAAGAGGCCCGTGTGGTTTGTTTGTGGATCTGTACACTTCAGACGGGGCGAGTGGAAAGCATATGTCAGCCCCGAAAGCTTTAGGGAGGATTTCTTTGCCAGACAGGAAGCACGCTCCCGGAGACGCGCTAATGACACGATGCCTACTAATTGCCGTCTGCTATTTGCCGTCAACAACGGGCACCACTGGGTGCGTAAGTGGCATGAAGCTCAAATTCAGGCGGGCGAAGAAATAGCCCCTCGTAATAAGACTACAGGGCTCGGGCCGAATAGGTCCCGGTTGTTTTAGGATTGGGTTCTCGTTTTGGCTCTCCGTAGCATGCATGTGTCGGACCAGCAGTGCATCCTACGCCTGTTCTCCGAGGCAGTGCTGCAGTGTGCTGCAGTCTCAGTGCAGTGAATTTGACACTTGGCCGCACACGGTGACTGCAGTGCTCGGGATCCCGAGCGCCTTGGCGAAATCTTGCACTGTAGGGACTGCCAGCTGTCTTGGGGGGGGAGGCTCAAAGCTGGTGGCGTCACGGCCCAGATGAAGAGAACCCACCCAGAGGGTGTGCTTTAACCTTTTGTGTTCCCAATAAGGCCTGAAAGGCAAGCCTGATGCCGGGGCAGGTTCAGAAGGACTGTTCTCTGTCTTGTTTGCTTTTAAAAGAACGCAGCAGAATTATGCTCAGACTCTTTATGGGTAAGCGAATTTGTTCTCCTGCTGTGCAAGGGCTTGCCCGCGCACAGTCCCACCCCACCGGGTCGTCTGCAGGAAGCTGGGCACATGACCTCCGCTGCAGTCGTGGCATGAAAGGACAACCCCTTTCACCCAACACCCTCTCCCTGCCCCAGTTTGGCCGAGAGATTGTTTACACGCACCAGAGCTCCCGCCCACCTTTTCCCGGCCCGCAGACACCAATGCGATTTTGGGAGGGCCTGGATAGCGGAACGAGGAGAGCCAATAGCGAGCTCTGCCCGCTTTCTGAGACCTCGGAGGGCACCATGGTGCCCGCGGTCACCGCGTTGAGGAAACCTGCTTGGCATCTAGGTGCATGCAGTGGCAATCTGAATAACATTCCATATGGTGAGGCTGACCCCGTGCAGTCAACTATACTCGGGAAGAAGGCAGAGATCCGGTTGACCTGTGCTTCTAGTTGGCCCCACTGCCTCGAATACGCCTTGCTCCGTCTAGGGAAAAGGAAAGAGGTCTCTCAAGCGATTAGCCAGACTCGCTTGCAGTGTGCTGTTTGGAGCCAGGGGTTAAATAAGGCTTGCTAACGATCCACGCGGGCGATGCAGACCCCGCGCTCCCTAAGACATTGCCAAAGCTGGCGTGGAAAATAAATTGCTTAGGTAAAGCCTGCATACCGGGTGGAGGCAGTAAATAAAGCTCTTTTGGCTGGCCCTTGGTGCTTGAATTCCCATGGTCTGGAGTTCCTGATGTGTAATTTAGCTTTAAAAGGCAGCTGTAATCCCTCCCCCCTCCCCCCAGCGGCTTTAAGCAGAGCAAAGGAAAGCAGGAATATTCATTAAGTCTGTATTTCTATCTTTTGAGTCCGTATGCTCAGGGCAGCTCACCTCCAAACCATGTACCTTTCTTCTCCCTTCCTGTCCATTTTCACCCCCCTGCCCCCAGTTGCTTTCCAAAACTTAAATAGTGTCTACCCTTTAATTCTCAGAAGAGGTGTGCATTCGGATAATCTGAGCCGGAGAAAATACTTTATCGCTATTTGGGGGGGAAGCCAGATTTTAAAATATTTGGTGTGCATGTGGGGTGGGGGGGGGGGAAGGTGCTATCCCAGGTGATTGGCCTGAAAAATCCTAAAAATATTCAGGATTTTTCAGGACCTCAAGAGAGCCACAGTGCATTAAAGGGCCCTCAGTCCCTTTAAACGCCTTCGGAGGGAACTGCCTCGCGTGTGAATGCAAGGATGAAAGCGGTCCAACCATCTGATGCTATAAACTGTATATTTGGGGGGGGGGGATTTGTATGTGCTCAGTGCAAACGCAGAGCCCCCCTGTAGGGGGGTCAGTTAGTGGGCATCAGCGTTGATTCCGGTTTTGCCTCGGCAGGCGGCAGCGGGCATCCTGTGCTACGTGGGCGCCTACGTCTTCATCACGTACGACGACTACGACCACTTCTTTGAGGACGTCTACACGCTCATCCCTGCCGTGGTCATCATAGCTGTGGGCACGCTCCTCTTCCTCATCGGCCTCATCGGCTGCTGCGCCACCATCCGAGAGAGCCGCTGCGGGCTGGCCACGGTAAGCGGGCACCACTGCTCGGAGAGGCCCTTGGGGGTTGCCGTCCAGATAACAGCTCGCTTGTGGCCCATCCCACCCCCTCCCCAGCATCTCCAGTTAAAGGACCAGGCAGGAGGGGATGGGAAAGGCCTTGATCTGGGACCCTGGCTCAGGGGCAGAGCCTCTGCTTGGCAGGCAGGAGGTCCCAGGTTCAATCCCCGGCATCTCCAGTTAAAGGACCAGGCAGGAGGGGATGGGAGAGGCCTTGATCTGGGACCCTGGCTCAGGGGCAGAGCCTCTGCTTGGCAGGCAGGAGGTCCCAGGTCCAATCCCCGGCATCTCCAGTTAAAGGACCAGGCAGGAGGGGATGGGGAAGGCCTTGATCTGGGACCCTGGCTCAGGGGCAGAGCCTCTGCTTGGCAGGCAGGAGGTCCCAGGTTCAATCCCCGGCATCTCCAGTTAAAGGACCAGGCAGGAGGGGATGGGAAAGGCCTTGATCTGGGACCCTGGCTCAGGGGCAGAGCCTCTGCTTGGCAGGCAGGAGGTCCCAGGTTCAATCCCCGGCATCTCCAGTTAAAGGACCAGGCAGGAGGGGATGGGGAAGGCCTTGATCTGGGACCCTGGCTCAGGGGCAAAGCCTCTGCTTGGCAGGCAGGGGGTCCCAGGTTCAATCCCCGGCATCTCCAATTAAAGGACCAGGCAGGAGGGGATGGAAAAGGCCATGAACTGGGACCCTGGCTTAGGGGCAGAGCCTCTGCTTGGCAGACAGAAGGTCCCAGGTTCAATCCCCAGCATCTCTAGTTTGCCATGGCGTTGCCCCTCAAAACCTGTGCTTGAGTCTCGACTGGGTCTTTTGAGCACTTTGAATCAGGGGCTGCATCTACTCAAATAACTACTTGACAAGATAACATGCTGGGGTTGTGTGTTCCGTGGTACCCAAATATCTTTATTAGGGAAAGCGATTGGAAGCCTCTTTGAGACTTCTTTGCGTAGCGAAAAGGAGGGTAGAAAAACCCACTCTTCATCTTTTTCTATCCTGGCATGACCAATAAGCAGAACGGCTATATTTATTCACGTTCCCCGGCTGCCTTTAAAACCTGTGTCCTTTTCCCCTCACGCCTGCAGTTTGTGCTCATCCTCCTGCTGGTTTTCGTCACCGAAGTGGTAGTCGTGGTCCTGGGCTACATCTACAGAGCGAAGGTAAATCGGTCGGTCTCTCTTCCCCAGCCTGTTTGGAATATAAACCTTGTACCCGAGGCGAGAGAAATTGGAGGCGGCTGCCGGGTTGGAATTACAGGAGTAAAAAATCAAGTGGCACGCTTGCAGAGGGAAGGGACTAGAAGTGTTTAAAGAGAGAAAGAACCAGGCACGAGTAACGTCGGGAAGCCAAGAAGCAGGGTCATGGGCAGAGGATGGATTACCCCTTTGGACCTGCCTGCTCTTTTTAAAGCCATTCTTTTTCCTGGCGTGACACAACCTTCCTTTGTTAGGTTTTGGGCTCTCCTCCTTGTTTTGGGCTGGCTTCAAAGAGCTGAGATGAGTTTGAAAATAGACAGATTTATTTCAAACGTGTTATCTTTTTAGGTTTGTATTTCAAACGTGTTAGCTTAGGGCTGATCCTGCATAGAGCAGGGGGTTGGACTAGATGGCCTGTATGGCCCCTTCCAACTCTAGGATTCTAGGATTCTATCTTAAGAACATCAAGGGACAGGAGCAGACCGGTTCCTCTGGCGGGCCAACAACAGGGCAGGGGGGCCGAGGACTTCATGACATCCCCCGGACATCCCTTTCTCCTGAGGCTTCAAAACTTGGTGGCGCTGCATTTACTTCAGAGCAGATCCCCAGCGCGGGTCACGAAGCCTCTGAAAACGCCAGCCCCTCCCTAATTGGCCGCCCCGTCCCTTCCCTTTGCTCTCTTTTGGGGAACTCAGATCTGACCCTGGAAACCGTCTCTCCCACGTCGTACCTTAGGCAGGATTGCCTCCCTTCACAGCACGTACCTGCCGATCACATGAAACACATCCCTAACGATGTCCACCTTTGAGATTTCACCTTTTCTTCCCCCCCCCCTCTTGAATCAGGTGGAAGCTGAAGTCAACCACAGCATTACAAAAGTGTACGATGGGTACAATGGGACAAACCCAGACGCCGCCAGCCGTGCCATCGACTACGTGCAGAGACAGGTGAGGACGGAGGCGCTCCTGCCCACCTGCGCCGTGCCAACCTCAGCCCCCCGGTGGTCTGAGGCAGGGGCTCTCCCATTCCCTACGCCCTGGGGTCCCCAACAGAGGGCACCACGGCGCACGGCCACACCTTTCCCTCCCCCCGCTTTTAGGAAATGGAGTGGGGCCAGGCGAAGCAGGGCTTTCTGATCAGCCCCTGGACTTTGGTTGGCATGTTTAGATTTCTGCAAAGCCAAGGATGACCTTTCTTCTTCCCCCCTTCCTCCCCCCCCCCCCCCCCAATTCAGTTGCACTGCTGCGGGATCCACGACTACACAGACTGGAGGACAACGAGCTGGTTCAAAGAGACGAAAAACAACAGCGTGCCCTTGAGCTGCTGCAAAGCCAGCGTCAGCAACTGCACGGGGAGCCTGGCTCACCCCGGAGACCTTTATGGCGAGGTGGGTCCCTTTCTGGCTTTCGGCTCGGCACGGGGGCGGGGGGGGGGAGTGGTTGCTCCACGAACTCAGCGGGGATTTGAACCCTGGTTTTGCGGGAACCGCCATTCTGCTCTCCGCCCCGCCTTGGGTGAGACAGATAGATGCTTGTTGGCATATAGGGTTGAGAGAGTGCTGCATACTGCAGGGGGTTGGACTAGATCAGGGGTGGTCAACCTGTGGTCCTCCAGATGTGCATGGACTACAATTCCCATGAGCCCCGGCCAGCGTTTGCTGGCAGGGGCTCGTGGGAATTGTAGTCCATGCACATCTGGAGGACCACAGGTTGACCACCGCTGAACTAGATGACCCATGAGGTCCCTTCCAACTCTGTGATTCTATATGTCTGACTGGATCTGCTATTCAATTCAGGCTGGGACCGATTGGTCAGAGGCCACCTTGCGAATTCCGTAGTGGAGCCGGGATTGGAACCCGAGTCTCCCTTCCTCCAGTCCCTGCCCCTTAGCGGTCCCCGGTGGCCGGTGCATTGCCCCCCGCCTCTTCTTCGCGAAGAACAGACTTTCCCCCGCGTGCCGTGAAACCGGATTGCCCTCGGCCGTTTTGCTGACGGGCCTGTTTCCTTTACAGGGCTGCGAGGCCCTCGTGGTGAAGAAGCTGCAGGAGATCATGATGTACGTTATTTGGGCCGCGCTGGGTTTTGCCGCCATCCAGGTAGGAAGTGTGGATCGCCACATGGCGAGCATCCCGACGCATAAACACGCTTAAAACAGTGTCTGAATTTATAGAACCCATCAGTGTGGTTTTGCTGCTGTTAGGGGTGAAGGACAGACGCTTTCCCAGTTGTGAACAGAAGTCCTTAAAAGAGCCAAGTCTGCACAACTGGGAAAGCGTCTGCCCTTTATCACTAACCTTAACATTTTTATTCCCCTTCTGTTTTTGTGGACGGCAGTCGAACCCACAGAACTGATTAAATCGGCTTGTTGTCCCAGCAAGGCATTACCTGTTTGTGCTAAAGATATTCTACATATTTTCATGAGACTGCTTGCTAGTTAACTGCTAATTCGTTCTCTCATATATGTACCGATTTCTGTTTCATTGTCCAAGGATGCACACACACGCGTGAAAGCTCACACCTCGATTCAAACCTTGTTGGTCTTAAAGTTGCCGCTGGACTCAAATTTTGCTCGTTTAAGGAGCTGTGAATCACACGAACGGCTTGAAATTCAGACCTGCTAGAAAGCTGGGGGGAAAACAAGTGTCCAGGTTTAAATTCCTCCTCCAGTCCCCTTGGGTTCCTTCAGTGAGATTTCTCAAAATCCTTCATTTCTAGTTCTGACATTCCAGTGGGAGCCAGCCCCCTTTTTGGCTGGTGTCTTAAAGCACCCCTGAGACAATGTGAAGTCTTTCAGGAGAGCCAGCATTGCTTTAGGATGCTTAGGGCTAATCCTGCGTTGAGCAGGGGGTTGGACTAGATGGCCTGTATGGCCCCTTCCAACTCTATGATTCTAGGATTCTATGAGTAGGGGGTTGGACTAGATGGCCTGTATGGCCCCTTCCAACTCTATGATTCTATGAGCCATTCCACTGTGTGTTTGTGTTTTGGGTGCCATTCAGGTAAGGCCATCGGGGTTTTTAAAAACCAAGAATTAAGCAGGTCGTCTCTTAAACACTGTGATTTTGTTTTCCTCTTTCTGTTTTTCCCATCATCGAAATGGGAAGCAGGGCCAGCCCTGCTTAGCTGATAAGACCCGACTCCCCTGGGCTTTCCGGATCAGGCCACGGTCTACATCTGCCTCTCCTTTTTCAGTTTCCTGTCTGAGCCGGAGCGTGTGCACCAGTCAGAATGTTTACCTTTGCAAAGAAAGTTCATGTCGCTCCAGCTCTGACACAACTTAAATACACAAACCGTGCACTTCCGGAGGCACGCTCACACCACTTCTTGGAAAAGCCATGTAAATAGCAGGCCGGGCAAGTTTCAGGACAGGGCGTTGGCTGCTTCTAACACAGTAACCGACCACCCCTTCTGCGGGTTGTTGGCAGAGTCTGGGGGGCATCAAAAGATCTCCCCCCCCACTCTGTAAATCTTCCCTTCCACCTTGGGTGGAGTCGCCAGCTTCAGGTTGGGAAATACCTCAAGATATTTGGTGGGGGGAGGTGGACTACATTATTTCCTGTTGTGAGAATTTAGGAGCAGACCACAGGACCTGTTTTTTTTTTCTCATGGGGAATAATGGGGGTCGTATAGGGGCAGCCTCTTTGGGTGCCCCTAATATTGGACCCCCTAGTCCAGTCTTCCTGCAACCTGGGGATTCTTTGGAGGAGAGGCTCCTGCAGGAGCACGGTAAGATCGGTGCCTCTACTTCAAACTCCCTCCCCCCCCCCCCACACACACACACATACACACCCAGATCCTGGAAAAGAAAAAAGGGGAAATTCCCATAGACTTCAATCGATTTGGTTTCAATCAAATCAATCCCACCAAATCCAAAAAAAACATCCAGATTTCTCTTCCCTTGCATATCCTTAGACCTTCTGGGCTTGTGTCTCACGCCTCCAGCATGCCATGGATTGTGGGGGGTGTACAGCCCCACACACATGACCTGTGACCCACTTTGGTTAGTTCCGAGCGTGAGCCGGACTTCAGCTATTTGCTCAGTTGTGCGTTGGCAAGGAAAGAAACAGCTGATAAGGTTGGACTTACTGCTCTACCGGCAGGAAGCGTCGGCTCACCAAGGCACAGAGAAGTCGAAAGGTTAATGGGAGCTCAGTTGGAATTAAATATTTGAGTTTCAATTCCGCTATCGTTTCCCGCACCGACAGTCAAACCTGGGAGGTTTTATTTACCTTCTTGTAGCTCCAAGAAAGCTTTTGTTACTGAACTGGTATTCAAAAAGGAGACCGATAAAATAAATATGGATATATTTTAGAAGAGGCAGTGTTGAACAATACGAAACAGATTACGGTGGGGGAAAGCCATGCCGTAACTTGTCAGAATTCTAGACTTGTAGACGAGAAAACTTCTCTTTCGGAAAGTTGAAGCAAAAGCATCCAGCAAGGAAATAGGCAGAACTGGGGTTGCACACCGGGAATCACATCTAAAAGGTGATGACTCTGGATCCAGGATGAGACTAAGCATTCAGCTGATCAGGGTGCCAGGCACGCGACAAGCAAAATAAGGCAAAGGGAGTCCAGCCTCCCCACCGCATGTTGTGGGAAGCAGAGGCAATAAGGAGGTGCATGGCCTTGAGGAGTGAAAGGAGCCAGCATAGCATAGACCAGACAAAATGGACAGCTTCATGCATCAATCATGGCAGCCCATTAAACCACATGGCAGAATGCCTAGGACCCTGACATCAGAATTGTGGTAATCCTTTGAGGCAGGAGATATTCGGAGGTGGTTTGCCGTTGCCCTGGACTTCCTCGGTGGTCTCCCATCCAAGTATTGATCGGGGGATCTACCCTGCTTAACTTCTAAGATCCTGTGAGATCAGGGTAGCCTGGACCAGCCAGATCGCTACGATACGGTGGTGGTGAAATAGTGCATTTTCCGCAATCCATACAGAAAGACTGTACAAAGAATCCAGCATTGAGGCAGTGAAGTTCCAAGTTTTTAGCTTCTTGGGGGTCACTTTTGACATGCGGGGTCCACTGAACGCTCAGGGGAAGGCCTCGGCCTCTCCGCCCTGCTGCTGGCTCTCCAGAGGAACCGGTTGGCCCCTGTGTGAAACAGGATGCTGGACTAGAAGGACTATTTGATCTGACCCAGCAGGACTCTTCTGCGGTTCTCATAATGGCCTCGGCCCCTCTGCCCAATTGTTGGCCCTGCAGAGGAACTGGCTGGCCCCTGGGTGAGACGAGATGCTAGACTAGATGGACCATTTGACTGACCCAGCAGGGCTCCTCTGAGGCTCTTAGGAAGGCCTCGGCCGCTCTGCCCTGTGGCTGGCCCTCCGGGGGAGCCGTTCGGCCTCTGTGAGACAGGATGCTAGACTAGACGGACCCCTGCTCTGACCCAGCGAGGCTCTTCTTATGACCGAACGCCTGATGCCCTTGCTCCTCCCGTGTGTGTGTGTGTTCAGCTTTTGCTTCTCTTCTCTTCTCCCACCCCCGCAGCTCCTGGGCATGCTCTGCGCCTGCATTGTCCTCTGCCGGAGGAGTAGAGACCCCGCTTACGAACTGCTCATCAGCGGAGGGACCTACGCGTAGGAGAAGCTCGCCGAACCTAAACTTGAATCCCCGTTTGTCCTCCGCTCGGGAAAAGGTGGCTCGGTTGGGTCCATCGCGAGCCCGTGGCCGTCAGTTTGGTGAAGCGAGCTGAGACAGGAAGTGCGGACACTGATGAATGGGCAAGAACGTCGCTACCCTTAACCCCCCCTCCCCATAGTCCTGTGACACCCCCCCTCCCCGTCTATTTTAGCCAGCTGTCTGTATGTTTCAAGTAACCCAATAAACAGTAAATTTGGAACCACTGACACAAAAGAAAGAGAGAGAGAGAGAGAGAGAGAGAGAGAGAGAGAGAGAGAGAGAGCAGCGTGATGTAAGAATTGTAGTTTGTGTAGCCTGGACTTGGTAAATTGCCTCCGGGCCCTTCCAGTCTTTGCCGCAAGGGCCAAAAAGTCACGCATTTCCGTTTAGCAGCGCCCCGCGTTCTTGCCCGCCACCAGCGTGTCCGTTTCCGCCGAGCGTTCCGAGCGACGCCACAAAACTGCTACTCGCCGACATTTTTAAAATCGCACGAAGCTCATCCCTCGACTTTCGTTAAAAAAAAAATAATAATAATACAAAACGACTTCGAACGAGCAAATCTTCCGGCGCCTCTTTTTGTTTTAAAGTACAGGCTGGCTTTTCAGGAGTATCATGTATGCACTACTGTTCTATACTGAGTATTTCCGGGTTTGTTTTGTTTTTTCTTCTTTTCTTTTCTACGAGGAGCTGTTTTAATGTGTCGAGTGAACCGTTCTTGTAGAGTAGCAGCTACAACAAACACGAGTAGTACGTGCAGGTGAATTGTGTAAATAGAAGAACCTGATTAAATAAATCTACATCTCTCTCCAAACTCTGATTGTGGCTTAACCTGGCTCGTTGTTGGTTTTTTCTGAGCGCTTGGCAAAATAAAACGACTTCCGTGCGGAAGATCTCACCTTTGACCTTCCCAGGTAAGCTTCCAACTGTTAACCCCCAAAGTCTAGCTGGGGGGGGGGGTCTGGTTTCGGCTTAGTTTATGGTCGAATAGCTCATCGGCCGTACGCCTAAAACTTCAGGGATTTTTTTAAAAGGTGTGCCACATCAGCAACGCTGACCGGACATAACCTGCCCCGACACAATCTTGAATCGCTCGGTATCAGAACAGGGTAAGTATTTCCGCATCCCTTTTCTCAAGCATTTATCTCTTCCGGCTTCATATTTTGGACAGTGGAAGAAAACTTGAAATATCGAGTCAGGTTCTGCCATTTGGGAGTCATGAAGCCACTGGTTTGCGGGTATTTTGAGAAAACGCCCCTTCCATTTGGAGACCGGCAACCCAAGGGTTGACCTGCTTTGCACACAGATTCCCCAAGTGCCCTTGGCCCTCCAGTGCCCTCTGCGCTCGACCCACGCCCTGTTTCTCCCTGCCCTTCCCTCCCCCTGCCTACAAGCCCTCTCACTCTGGATTTTCCCGATGGGGTCGAGGGGCACCTGCCGTTTCCCCATTCAGAGGAGGCGGCCGTTCTCACGTCCGCCGGCGCGTCGCGGGGGTCCCCCTTGAAAGGGAGGAGGTCGGAGGTCGCCACTTTCCCAAGCGGCCTCCCGCACCATCCTCCACGCGGACGGCAGATACCCGCAGCCTGGGGAGGAAGAAAAGGATCCCCCCCCCGCCCCCAAAGCCCAAATCCACCCGGCTCGCCCGCCGTCCGTCAAATCTGATTTACCAAAGCCGACAAGAACCGCCGAATAATGCGGCCTTCTTTTTTGCGGAGGGGTCCGCTCCCCCCCACCCCATTGTCAAAGGAAGCTAAAGGCCGCTTCAGTGTCCTGATGAAGCAGGGATTACACAGTGACAATAAATCTTGGCGCTCGGCGGCTCACAAAGAGCCGGATTTTATCATTCCGAGGAAGAAAGAGCAGAGCGTGCATGCCTTTGAAAGGCCCGTGGTCGGCTGGCCTGCCCAAGGTTCGAAAGAGAATCTGTCCTCTGGCGGGTCTTTCAAGGTGCTGTGAATTCTGCAGGAAGAAGAGTTGGTTTCTTCCAGCCCGCTTTTCCCTGCCCGAAGGAGCCCCAGAGCGGCTTCCGAACATCTTTCCCTTCCTCTCTGCACAACGTCCACCCTGCGAGGGAGGTGAGGGCGAGAGAGCTCAGGGAGAACTGTGACTGGCCCAAGGTCACCCAGCTGGCTGCTTGTGGAGGAGGAGTGGGGGACTGCACCCGGTTCTCCAGATTAGAGGCCGCTCCTCTTTTAACCACCACACCACTCTGGCTTTCATTGATAGATTCAATACTGCTAAGGTCCCCGCCCGCCAAAGCCCCACCCTCCCCAGGCTCCGCCTCCAAAATCTCCAGGGATTTCCCTGCCCAGAGGTGGCAACCCTAGTCCCCCAGGAACGTGGGTCAAGCCTCACAGTATGTGAACCCACAGAAGTTCTCAGGCTTCCTGTAGTACTATAAATGTCCTTGTAGGTCCCTCCCTTCATTGCAGCCATTCGGTCAAATTTGCGACTGGAACCTCCTTGGGGCAGAGACCCATATCTCTGTCCTCAATAAAGCCCCACCTGCACTGATGGTGCCGTGAAGGAATAAGAACGGAGCTGCGGTCTGGGCAGGGCTGTGGGAACGAAGGGAACGCAAGGGAGTGCGTACCAATGAAGCTACACTGCGCGTTGTTAATAGAGGTTTTATTCCAGAAGAGAGAAGAGCCAGATTAGGAGTCAACGTGTATGCAAGAACGGCATTGGCCAAAGACTACAGAGGGGGGGTGGCCCCAGATTGGTCATCTTCCTAACTTGTCCGTAGGTCCACACGGAAAGGCTACCTGCTCCTATCCCGGGCTCAGGGGCAGAGCAGGTGCGTGGCATGCAGAAGGTCCCCGGTTCAATTCCCGGCATCTCCAGTGAAAGGACCAGGAAGGAGGGGATGGGAAAGGCCTTGATCTGGGACCCTGGCTCAGGGGCAGAGCCTCTGCTTGGCAGGCAGAAGGTCCCCGGTTCAATTCCCGGCATCTCCAGTGAAAGGACCAGGAAGGAGGGGATGGGAAAGGCCTTGATCTGGGACCCTGGCTCAGGGGCAGAGCCTCTGCTTGGCAGGCAGAAGGTCCCCGGTTCAATTCCCGGCATCTCCAGTGAAAGGACCAGGAAGGAGGGGATGGGAAAGGCCTTGATCTGGGACCCTGGCTCAGGGGCAGAGCCTCTGCTTGTCAGGCAGGAGGTCCCAGGTTCAATCCCCGGCATCTCCAGTTAAAGGACCAGGCAGGAAGGGATGGGGAAGGCCTTGATCTGGGGCCCTGGCTCAGGGGCAGAGCCTCTGCTTGGCAGGCAGAAGGTCCCCGGTTCAATCCCCGGCATCTCCAGTTAGAAGGACCAGGCAGGAGGGGATGGGAAAGACCGCTGCCTGACCTGAGCTGCTGCCAGTTTGAGTCATGACCAGGCTGATGGGGAACCGTGTGCTTCTGCAAGAGCTCCCCAGGGGTTAAGCGGCCTTTCCTGGAAACTCAGATGGCCGCCGATATCACTGGACCTCACTGGAGCCCCCTTCCCCTGTTGCTCTACCGGCCTCATCTCTTTCTCCACGATGCTCAGTCGATTGAGGGGCTGGCTCCCGCATCCTCCTTTCGCACCCACCTCCGGGATCCCTCCAAGCCCCAGAACTATTTCAGGGGTTCTTCCGCGGTCCAGAGGTTGAAAAGAGCTGGGTTATCAGTTTCCTCTTCAGTCCAAACATTCTTGCCAGTGTGGAGGGATGTGACGGCAGACCGCGTCGCTCAACAGGCCCGGGGTCGATTCTGTAGCTGTACAAATCTCAGACTTTCTCCAGGTAGGAGCCCGGCACGAACCCTTGCTGGCCGTTCTGCTCCACCGTCCACCAGCCATCCTCGCCCGCTTCGGTCACCAGGACGACGTCCCCTGCCCGGATATCCAGTTCATCTTCGTTCTGGAACAAGAACAGGGAAACGGGGAATGGGAGGACAGCTTAGCCTGGGGGAAGGTGTTAAGCCTGTCCTGTTTTTTTGCTATTATTTTTCCAGTGGGTCTCCTATAATTGGATCAGGAGTCTCCCCCCGGGCACCAGGGCACCTGCCAGCAGCTTTCCTGAGGCCTGCAAAGTATTTTTGGACAACGGGCGGGGCTGCTGATCAGCCGCTGGCAATCTGATCGGCACGGCAGACGAAAATAGCATTGTCTCAGTGGCAGCTGTCTCTCTCACTCCCCCTCCCCACTTTCCCAAGACACTTGTTCAAATTATCCTCTTCCCCTCCCCTGCCCTTGGGTTTTCTCCGTGCGGAGCTCCGCCTCCTGCCGTAACCATGATGTGCTTGGCTCCGCCTCCTGCAGCAGCCATCTTGTGGCTTCCCCTACCAGCCTGGGTCGGAATTCCAGTGGTGCCTCCAGACTCAAAAAGATTGAGGAGTCCTGCCCTCGGCGACTGTATGGTGTTACCCTCAATGTAACGGCTGGATCGCACCAAGCAGAAAAGGGCAGGGGGGTCTATCTGGATTGGAAATCACAGGTTGACTGCCTCTGCATGTGGAGGTTCCCCTCAGTCAGCACGGCCAGTACCCATCGATAGACCAATCCGCCATGCATCCACCTAATCCCCTTCCCAGGCTGTTTCTCCCTGTGGCCATCACCGCATCTTCTGGGAGCAAATCCCACATTTTAATCAGTCTCTGTGTAAAGTGGTATTTCCTGGTGCCCATCCTGAACCTACTGCCCATCACCGTCACAGGATGCCCTCAAATGCCAGCATTTTGGGGGCAAGGAGGGAAAGTTCTTGTTCTCCCTTCAATCCACCCTGTGCGCAGTTTCATAAACCTCTTGTCACGTCTCTCCTCCAAACTCTGCGGCTTTCCATAATGCCTCTCTGAGCACAGACATGATTCCTAAACCTTAGAAGCGCGGCTTTCCTCCAGGAACTTAAGCTGCCTTCACATAATGGACTCTCTTGTGCTGCAGGCAGCCGAAATGACTCTTCAGAAGCTTTCCTTGTTACCTGGCCTGTGTAATCGTAGAGGACTCTGTACTCCTGGGGGAGAGCGTCTTCCTGGCCCACCGGGATCGCGGCGTAGACGCCGTCCACTTTGTCTGCCGAAACGGAGGGGGGAAAAAACAAAAAGGTTAACCGGCTGGGGACGCAGAAGCATCATGCACAATTGCTCAGGGACACAACGCCTCTGACCCGGGAAAGGAGAGGACAGCTGCTGGGAAGATTCGGCAGGAAAGCTCTGTAACTTATTGATTTTGTTCATCCGCGTGATTTATACTCCTGCTTTTCTCACGAGGACTCGTGGGATACTGGTTGGCCTCTGCGTGAGACAGGAGGCTGGACTGGTCTGACCCAGCAGGGCTCTCCTGATGCTTTTAGGAAGGCCTCGGCCTCTCTGCCCTGTTCTTGGCCCTGCAGAGGAAGGCGTCCGGATCGGAGAAACGCGGTTGTGTTTAAAGCCTACCTGCCAGGGGTGCCGTCGGAATGACGCTGTCCGTGGCGTTGCGGATGTTTCCGTGGAGCAAGCCGGAGAACCTAGAAGTCGGCAAGAAGTCAGCGGGGGAAGAAGCAGCGAGCGCTGTCCCAGTCCCAAACTCGTGGGTGTCTCTCCCCAGCCCTCCCCCTACGATCCCGGATCCTCCTTCCCTCACCTCTTCATCATTCCGCAGCTCGGGACCGGACTGCTGCAGTTCTTGGTCGGGGTCACCCTCTCGTAATAGTTCTCGTACCCGATGGCGGCTGCAGAGAGACGAGACCGGACAGCGCTCAAGAACGCGCTTTTCTTGCTTCCTCTAGAAAAAATATGCTGCCCCCCCAGGCACAGTCAAGGTTATTTCTTCCTGAGCGGGCGCCTCGTTTGGTACAAATCCCATCACTTTCAAATTTGGGGTGCCAGAGGGCTTCTGGAGTTCTGGTCAAGCTGGATGGGCCACTTGGCTTCTCTGACTGGATCAGCAATGCTCTGCGTTGTTCGTGCTTGTGGGGGGCACAGCGGGGGTCTTCTGGAGGTCTGCCCTGCTGGTGGACCTCCTGATAGCCTCCGGGTTCAGGATTCAGAGTGGGGGACTGGATGGGCCATTGGCCTGCTCCAACACGGCTTCTCTTACGTAACGTCCCCCCCTACTTCCTTATGAACCTGCCCCAGAAATGCAGCCATCTTCTGAGGTCCTGTTTCAGTGCCCCCCCCTTCTCCCCCTCCCCGCTTTCTGAGATTTGGCACATGCTGGCTCGGAAACCTAGGGGCCTGTGTCTGACCCTGTTCAAAGAGCTGGACGCTAAGAGTGGACAGTGCAGACTGAATCTATTTAGCACAGTATTTTGTGGCCCTTGGCCTCCCACATTTCAAAGCAGGGGCCTGAACGTCCGACCCGCATTCCGGAGCAGTTGCAAAGCAGGACGGCCAAGGCCCCGCGCGTTCGGTTACCCGGCGGCTCCGTCCCCGTCATCTTGCTCTGGACGAAGCCGTTCATGTCTGTTCCCACGTCGCAGTTCTCCAAGCCCTGGCGGACCTCTTCGTAAAACTGGGCGAGAGCGGGAAGGAGAAGAGGGGTCAGCGGCACCGGGTTGAAAAACCGAATGCTGCGTTTTGTTTCGGAGCCTGGGCTCAAGGCGTTGGTGGGTTTCACAAGAAGAAGAAAGGGGGTTTCTTGACAGCCCCCGGAGGGTTTCGCCAATGGGGTGGGAGTGGAATCATTTTTAATATATTTATCAGGTGATATGACATGTGGTCATGTCGACCCGCCCGCCCCAAATGGCTGATGATGGCCCTGGAGGGGGTAGAAAGGGGAAGCCCCCCAGCCACAAAAATTCCATGCTGAGCGAGGTTTCTCATAAATGCTAGCGATTGGGGTCCAGAGAAGTAAGTACTCTCTTTTTAACTGTGTTTGGGAGGATGGCAGGGGGCGACAGAGAGGCGGATGCTCGTCCCAGCCCTGGCCCAGTGGAGTAGGGGGGGTGAGGAGCGATGGAGCATGACGTCACATCTGGTGGGAGTGTCCAGGCGATGTCACTTCCTGTGACACGTGACTTCCGGGGGCGTGGCAGGGAGATGTGGCCTGCTGGCATCGCTTCCTGGGTTTTTCACAGCCGGTTGAACGTTTCAGGGGCTTCTCCATGGTGAAAAGATTGAGAAAGGCTGTCCCTTTCAATGGGAGATGCCGGGGATTGAACCGGGGACCTCCTGCACGCCAAGCAGAGTCCCTCTTCATCCCGCTTACCTCATCGTCCTTCACGCACTGCATCGAAAGCTGGTTGCAGTGAACCCACAAGGAGTTCCGCAAGATGGTAATCCGGTCGCATTCCTGGAGCTGGAACGCCTGCGTTGATATTGTAAAAAACGGAGTTCGAAATCGGGCTTGTTCACGACCGCGGTTTCCCCTCCCGCGATCCCTCATTCCTCCCCAAAGTATTCACTATCCAAATCTCTCACCTCACACGTGCTGACGTGCTCCTGCTCCCAGGAAATCCTGGCCGCGTCCAGCAGTTCGATGTTCTGCTTGTATACTCTTTCTGGCGTCAATGGAGAGAGGGGAAATTTCGCGTAAGGAATAAATGGTCTTATGGTTACAGGCACAAACAGGATACGTCGTAAGCACCACCAGGCAATAAACCCGTTTAGGCTATGCAATATGGAATCATTATTTAGTGCTCGTGAAACATTTCCCCAAAAGCCGCTTCAAAGAGTATTGAAGTCTTCAACGGTTGTGCCGCTCACTGCTTGACCGACGAAAACGGGCAAGCTTGTTTCGACATGAGTCTTCTTCGGTGGGAATCGGAGTACGCGGGCAGCCCGCGTGTTCGTAGAGGAACATTGGGGAAACCGCGGAGGGATTGCGTTTGGAAGACAGGGGGGAGCGAAGAACAAACGGCGTCGAGCCGCGAAGGGTTACCTGCGTCATTGGCCACTTCTCTGCATTGCTTCACTTTGATCTGACTCTGAAATGTAAAGCGAGAACAAGAGCATGATGCAGAGAGAGTTGTGTGTTACGCGCATGCTCGTTCGGGCAAGCACAAGCTACCTTCCCTTAGATCAGTTGTAAATCCAAGAGATTTCCAGGCCACGTGAACCCATGAAGCTGCCTTCTACTGAATTGGAATTGTCTGCTCAGGTTGGCGGTAGCTCTCCAGGGTCTCCGGAAGAGATCTTTCCCGTCCCCTCCTGCCTGGTCCTTCAACTGGAGATGCCGGGGATTGAACCTGGGACCTTCTGCCTGCTAAACAGAGGCTCTGCCCCTGAGACACAGCCCTTCCTTGAGGTTGGCAACCCGGGGGCTGCTTCTAACAACCCAAAATAATCCCACCCCCAGAAAGCTAGCCTGTCAGGGGGAAAGCTTCTAGCCTGATATGCTAGCTCTCCAGAGGAATCCTTTTGCTTGACCCCTCTCCTGCAGACACAGGGGTCCAACTCAGTTGGGTGGGCAGCTCTGCGTTGGTGTATAAATTGATACTTGTGGGGGGTGGAGCCAAGGGAGGACAGGACTCGGGAGGGGAGGAGCTTCAGCGGGGTATAATACCATAGAGTCCACCTTCCCAAGCGGCCACTTCCTCCAGGGGAACTGAAATCTTGCCTGGAGAGCAGCTATAATCCTAGGAGATCTCCAGGCCCCTGAGAGAAGAGGTCCACTTTCGTGGCCCTCGATATCCCCAAGCGACCGATCGCTTGCCTTTTCCACTTGCTTCTGGTTCCCCACGGCGCTGATCCGTTCGGAGGCCAGTTCGGCCTCGTCGGCCTCTCTGCACCGCTGTTCGTACGTCTTCTTGGACTGGAAGCAGAGAGACAAGGAGATTGCAGGCAGGGGATTGGACGGAAACCAGATTTGGGGAGAAGGGAACGCCTTAGCCGTCCTCGGTTAGGTTGCCAGGGGGAACAAAACTGTTCCCATTGTCCTCCCCTCATTTCCGTCTCAAAACAACCTTGCAAAGTACCCCGGGGGGTCTCATCCGAGGAATTCCCACCGCCTGCTCAGCTCTCTAACAGCCTCCCTGGTACTCCGAGGGCCCCCTTCAAACGCGTGGCGTACCTCCATTGTTTTCTTGTACAGCGAAATCTTGTTTTTGTGCATTCTCTCCATCACGGTCTCGTACTGCAGGGAAGAGACGAGGTTTACATCATGTTGTCGGCCGTTCCAGACAGAAAACTGGAACGGGCGTGGTCCGGGCATTTTGCAAAAGCAACACTATTCGGTTACTCTGCATGCTTTCCAGAGAAGGTCTGGGTATTGTATACCCCTCTTTTCACAACTTCGAAGGAGACAAAGCAGCATACAATCCCCTTCCCTTCCTCTCCCCACAGTAGAAACCCTCTGAAAGAACCATGACTGGCTTCGGGTCACCCGGCTGGCTACGTGGGGAGGAGGAGCGGGGAATCAAACCCGGCTCTCCAGGTTAGAGGGTCACCGGGTTGACTTCAAGGGCAGACCCAGGTAGAGTGCATTACAGTAGTCTAACCGCGAGGTTCCCATGGCATTGCTTAATGACACCTCCTGCCTCAGTAAGACTAAATCCACAAGGCAGCAAATAATCCCAGACAATTCCATTTAAGCCGTTGCTCAAAATGCCGTTCGAATGCAGCATCCGAATCTATCTGTGCTGGGTTGCTACATCCAAAGAAACGCACTCTGTGCGTGGTTTGAATGTGCTTCACAGTGACTAATACGTCTCATACCCCTTCTGCCAAATTACAGGTTTGCTAAAGGGGAGGAGGGAAGGACCCAGGGCTGTCATTTTAATCAACGCGGAAACACCTCTTCTTCGCTTAATATCCTGCCAGATGCAAATACTTCTGCCTTTGGAGGAGAGCCAAAGTGTCTTTAAGAGACAGAACGTTTTGAAGAGTTTCCGTGGAGGGTGTCTCAGCCTAATGAAGTAATAACTAACGGCAAGGACAGGTTGGAGCAGGGCTTAATAGAGAGACGGCAAATGTCAGACCAGCAGCCTATCAAGAAGAGAACTGGTGTTTTTATACCCCGCTTTTCACTGGCAGTTGCCCTCCAGGGTCCCAGATCAAGGCCTTTCCCATCCCCTCCTGCCTGGTCCTTTAACTGGAGATGCCGGGGATTGAACCTGGGACCTTCTGCCTGCCAAGCAGAGGCTCTGCCCCTGAGCCAGGGTCCCAGATCAAGGCCTTTCCCATCCCCTCCTGCCTGGTCCTTTAACTGGAGATGCCGGGGATTGAACCTGGGACGTTCTTCCTGCCAAGCAGAGGCTCTGCCCCTGAGCCAGGGTCCCAGATCAAGGCCTCTCCCATCCCCTCCTGCCTGGTCCTTTAACTGGAGATGCCGGGGATTGAACCTGGGACCTCCTGCCTGCCAAGCAGAGGCTCTGCCCCTCAGCCAGGGTCCCAGATCAAGGCCTTCCCCATCCCCTCCTGCCTGGTCTTTTTAGCTAGAGATGCTGGGGATTGAACCTGGGACCTTCTGCCTGCCAAGCAGAGGCTCTGCCCCTGAGCCAGGGTCCCAGATCAAGGCCTTTCCCATCCCCTCCTGCCTGGTCCTTTAACTGGAGATGCCGGGGATTGAACCTGGGACCTCCTGCCTGCCAAGCAGAGGCTCTGCCCCTGAGCCAGGGTCCCAGATCAAGGCCTTCCCCATCCCCTCCTGCCTGGTCCTTTAACTGGAGATGCCGGGGATTGAACCTGGGACCTCCTGCCTGCCAAGCAGAGGCTCTGTCCCTGAGCCAGGGTCCCAGATCAAGGCCTTTCCCATCCCCTCCTGCCTGGTCCTTTAACTGGAGATGCCGGGGATTGAACCTGGGACCTCCTGCCTGCCAAGCAGAGGCTCTGCCCCTGAGCCAGGGTCCCAGATCAAGGTCTTTCCCATCCCCTCCTGCCTGGTCCTTTAACTGGAGATGCCGGGGATTGAACCTGGGACCTCCTGCCTGCCAAGCAGAGGCTCTGCCCCTGAGCCAGGGTCCCACATCAAGGCCTTCCCCATCCCCTCCTGCCTGGTCCTTTAACTGGAGATGCCGGGGATTGAACCTGGGACTTTTTGCAGGCCAAGCAGAGGCTCTGCCCCTGAGCCACAGTCCACGGTCCCAGCCCTCCTCACGCATGGGCATGAGTGTTCCTGCCGCCCCTCACCTTTTTCCGCTGCTCCTTCTGCCTCTCCCGGAACTCCTCCAGGCCCCTCAGCTCGTCCCGCAGCATCGTGGCCAGCTGGATGTGAGAGTTGCCCACACTTTCCATTTCTGGGGAAGGGGAAAGAACCTGTTGAACCACCCTTTTGTGCAGGAAGCCAGGGAGGACCTGTCAGTCGGCGACAGTCCTCTCTGCAAGCCCCTGCAGTTTCGCTCCCGGCAAGACAGAAGGGCAGAGCTGCACGACATCTATGCAGCGGGGAAGAGGAAGCCATTTGCATTAACCGGAGAGCGTTCCTTTTTGATGAAAAGCAGCAACGTCGCAATTAAGCGTGGTTCGCACTGTGACGGGAGCCGGGAACAGTTCCCTTTAAAGCGTCTCCGTCTGTAAGAATTCTTTGCACCAGGGACTGGGACACAGGAGATATTCCTTTGAGGATCGGCTTCCCCACCTAGCCCAGAAGCTGGAGAAGAGAAGCACGCTGCCTCTAATCCGCCACCCCCCATCCGCTGGCCAATCCCACCTCATTGGGAGAGGAAGGGAAACGTGGACCCAAAGTGAGTCATGTGATCTTCCGGTTTAGGCTCACAACGGCCCTGTGAGGTAGCCTAGGCTGAGAGCCTGCGACTGGCCCAAGGAAACTGCAGCGGCAGAGTTGGAATCGGGACGACGCGGCATTCGTTAAAACACTTACGTTGCTTGAGGATCTCGAAGGAAGCTCTCAGGGTGCTGGGAAGGGAAGGGAAGGACAACCCGGTTATTAACTATTCAAATCCGGACACAGAACATTGGGAGCGGTCCTTCTCTCCCTCGGTTTTCTGTCTACCTCACTTGTAAGGTCACCTTCCCGCAAGTAACTCACCACCTTGGTTAGCATTCCCCTCTCGTCTGCCCTGACAGCTGTTGACAGAGTTTACGTCTGCAAAGGAGCTGAGCACCAGCTGCTTATAGGTATATTTATAAGTGAGGGCCCACGATAATCATGGGGGCGGGGGGGGGGGTCCCATCCACCCCAAATTAATTTTTTTTTCATGTTCACATTTTCTGACAGCCTGAAGGGAGACCCCCCCCCAAATTGCAGAATTGTCTGTTTACAGTCAACGTGGCTCAATCTACATTATCTATCTATCTATCTATCTATCTATCTATCTATCTATCTATCTATCTATCTATCTATCTATCTATCTATCTATCTATCTATCTATCTATCTATCTATCTATCTATCTATCTATCTATCTATCTATCATGTATATATATATTTCCCCCCCCCCTCCGGGTGGGTCATGCTTGGCTGTTAGAGTAACAGGCAGGGCCTCTGAAGAGAGAGAGCCTGGAGGCAGAAAAAGGGAGAAATCACTCGCTGACATATGTCACAACCAAGTTCTTGAGAATAGCCAGTTTCATGGTAACACAAGTCTCTTTCCTGTACCCTAAACTAACGGTTGCTTTGACCAGTTGCCCAGCTTAGCATTAACAGATCTGCTCACATTCAAAACACACAGTGTGAAACACACTGATTTTATTATTTTTTTAAATCCATCCTGATGAAGAGTTCTGTCGCACTCAGAAGTTTGCATACTGTGTTGCGTTATTTCGGGTGGTGCTTGGGTTTAGGGGGATTTGGCTTTTCAGTAACATGGCCGTCCACAGGCTCGGCTGAACCCGGTTGCACCCGACTGCTGTTCAGGGAAGCAACGAAGAAAAGATTTCTCTGAGAGAGCGGTGCTCCTGTTTTATCGTCCCCATCCCATTTTATTTAGCAATATCGCCAAACTGCCTTCATCTTCTTTGCCAAGGTTTCCGCTGCGCTCAGCAGCTTTCCGATCATATCGGCCCATTGGAATATTACAAAAAAATCACAATTTTTAGAGCATCCGCATTCTAAAAATTGAGCGTTCACCTTCTTCCCCCTCGGAAAAGACGCACTGTCCATTGTAATGTTCCTTTAGCGCCCTCTTGTGGCATTCTGCCCACCTAGCTGGGGGGCTTTTCAATTCAGTGCATTTATATTCTGGCTTCAAGAATTTTTGAGCACACGACACAGCAATGCGTTGTGGCCCTCCTTCCAGGATTTGCAAAAGCATAATAGCCGGTTTTGAACCCCGCTTTTTACCGTTCTAACAGCTCTGTTAGAGTTCTCTCAGCCCCACCTACCTCACAGGGTCTCTGTTGTGGGGAGAAGAAAGGAAAGGGGTTTGTAAGCCACTTTGGGTATAGAAAAACAGCTTTCCTTCTCTTCTTTCCTACCCAAAGGAGTCTCAAGGCAGCTTACAATCCCACAACAGATACCCTGTGGGGTAGGTGAGGCTGAGAGAGCTCTGAGAGAACTGGGAAAGGCCCAAGGTCACCCAGCTGGGCTGCAGGTGGAGGAAGAATGGAGAATCAAACCTGGTACTCCAGATTACACCATACAAGCGCCAGACACCAAAACACATAAACCCATTTGACAGATGCAATTGTAAGCCGCTTTGAGACTCCTTTGGGTAGAGAAAAGCAGCATATAAGAACCAACTCTTCTTCTTCTTCATTCCTAAATATGTAAAGACCCAGCTTCCTCTGCTTAATGACTGACATCCTACCCAAATATTAATGAGTCCGGCTTCCTGAAAGTCCCTTAAACTTAAAAAAAGAAACACCCAAACCCGAAAATAACAAGCCCATCTGTTGTTTGCGTTCTTTTTCATTCCAAGAACGGAATTGCCGTTGCGGAAACGTGAAGCTCTTCTTCGGGCCCCCTCGGCAATATTTCTGAGATTCCAGGCCTTGCTTGGAAGGAAGCACAGAGTTCAACAGAACGGTTGGCTCAGCTCGCCCTCTTGTCTCCTTTACGAACAACAACATTTCGGGCTTGAGTTCTAGATCCTTGAACAGCAGCGTGGCCTCGAGGCGAAAACGTTACCCGAGTCCTGGGTTCAAGTCCCTACCTGGTCACGAGGCCCGCTAAGACCAAGCCTGCAGTCAACTTAACTTAACTTGCCCCACAGAGAGGTCCTTGGGGTGTAAAATTCCAGGCCCAACCCAATTGAGGCCTCAGACCGTCATCGTCCGCATTGAGGGCCCGTCGCCCCGGTCCGATCCAGCCCCTTTGTGCCGATTTGTCACCTCTTCCTGCTCCTTCAAGATCTGCATGCAGGAAGGACGCCTTTGCAAGAGGTACGCTCACACAGGAAAACCACATTTCCGTGCTTCCCGGACAGCGGCAGCAGAGAGCAGAGCCGAGCACGATGCAGGCAGGCCTCTTCCGAGTCGTGAGCACGCCTCAGAAAGAGGAGCTACTTGATCGAATCCCAGGCCTGGTTTTGTTACGTAGGAACGTCAGGAGAACCCTGGATCGAGTCCAGCCTCCTGTCTCTCACCGTGTCCCACCAGTTCCTCTGGAGGTCCAGCAACAGAGCAGAGAGGCCGAGGCTTTTCCCCAATGTTGCCTCCTGGCTCTGGAAGGATTCAGAGGATTAGTGCCTCTGACTGTGGAGGTTCTCCTCAGTCCCCGTGGCGAGTAGCCATTGATCAGACCGATCCTCCAGGAATCTCTCTCATCCCCTTTGAAAGCTGTTTCTTCCTGTGGCCATCACTGCATCCTCTGGCAAGACATTCCCCATATTTGTGTCCTTTCTTCGTGGAGAAGTCCCAGCCTCTTCCGCCTTCCCTCCGATGGAAGGGTCCCTCCGATGGAAGGGTCTCCGACCCCCTTGTCCCCTGGGCCGCTGGGCCCTCTGGGCTTTCCCCAGCTCTGCAATACTTGCATTTGCTTCGTCTTTTTCTTTTGAGAAGACAATAAACCCACAGGTGATTGGCAGCTGGAACAGGAAGATTTAAACCCCCCCCCAAAGGATGTTAGCATTGGTGCGGGGTGGGGGGTTTCAGGTTTGAGAGTCATCGAACCCCCAACGCAGGGAGGGAGGGGCAGTGGCTTTCACTTTTACCGCACGGGCGAGGATCCGTGACTTGAATGCTGACTATTTCCAAATCTGCACAGAGAATAAGAGGATCGGCGGAACAAAAATCACTAAGGAAACGGCCTGGAGATTAAAAGACCCGGGGGGGGGGGGGTTGAGTCCCGAAAAGTTGCTTCGCACATACTAATTTTCCTGCACGCGCATCGCTTCTACGCCGTGTGCAGCAGAGATAACTGTTTGTGGTTCCCTGGCTTAAGTCCTCTGCTCCTTCCTAGCCAAAGGCCCTGAGCCAAGATGTGCACAAAGTGTGGGGAGGTTTGAGAAGAAGAAGAAGGAGGAGGAGGAGGAGGAGGAGGAGGAGGAGGAGAGAGGAGAAGAAGAAGAAGAAGAAAAGAAGGAAGGAAGGAAGGAAGGAAGGAAGGAAGGAAGGAAGGAAGGAAGGAAGGAAGGAGAATAGGATTCAGGGCTAAAGGAAGGAAGGAAGGAAGGAAGGAAGGAAGGAAGGAAGAAAGGAAGAAAGGAAGAAAGGAAGAAAGAAAGAAAGAAAGAAAGAAAGAAAGAAAGAAAGAAAGAAAGAAAGAAAGAAAGAAAGAAAGAAAGAAAGAAAGAAAGAAAGAAAGAAAGAAAGAAGAAAGAGAAAGAAAGAAAGAAAGAAAGAAAGAAAGAAAGAAAGAAAGAAAGAAAGAAAGAAAGAAGAGTTGGGTCTTCTATGCCGCTTTTCTCTACCCAAAGGAGGCTCAAAGCAGCTTACATTTGCCTTCCCTTTCCCCTTGGAGCCCCCTTGGAATGGGTGGCGTGACAAAGGCTCCTTAAAGGAAGTGGGAGGGCACCGCTACCATTTCTGCCGAGTGGCACAGAAGCGGGGAAATCCGTGACTCCTCGCCCATCCGATCCCCAGGAAGTGGTCGCCAGCACGAGGAGGAAGCCCAGCCGGCCGCGTTGCAGGGGACACCGAAAACGGGACTGTTTGTTCCCCGTTGCCTGGGGAAGCATCGGCTACTTCTCCTTCCAGAGCAGGCCCAGGACAGGAAGTTGCATCACGGCCTTGCCCGGTTGTGGGGGGCAGCCGATTCCGGAGGGGGAGCCGTTTTCCTTCCCTGGGGTCGAGGCTGAGAAAGCAGAGGCCTGCTGGTTGTGCCTCTGCCCCGGATGTGGAAGGCCACTGGGGAGAAATTCAGTGGGGTGCGGTGGTGAGTGTCGGGTCCGGGTTCGAGTCCTCGCTCGCCCGGGAGACCTTGGGAGAGTCGCACTCCCCTCAGCCCGTCCTGCCTCACAGGGCTGTCGTGAGGATAAACGGGGAAAGGGAACCGTGTGCAGAATGCAGCCACGCACAGAATAAAAAATCCTGGGCCATGCAAAAAGAGCTCGGCTGAACCTCTGGATTCTCGAGTCTTTGAACAGGAAAATGAACATTCGCCTTTGCCAAGTCACAGCAACAGCTCATGGGAATTGTAGTCCATGGACATCTGGAGAACCACAGTCTGGCTTTTCCTGGTACATACAGTCCGTTCTGATCTGTCCAGCCGCTGCTTGAAGACGGCCAGTGAGGGGGAGCTCCCCACCTCCTTAGGCAGCCCATCCCACTGCTGAACTACTCTGACTGCAAAAAACATTTTCCTGATATCTAGCCGGTACTATTCTCCATGAAGCTTAAGCCCATTACTGCGGGTTCAGTCCTCTGCAGCCAACAGGAACCGATCCCTGCCCTCCTCCAAGGGACAACCTTTCAGATCCTTCAAGGGAGCCCTCCTGTCCCCTCTTAGCCTCCTCTTCTCCAGGCTGAACGTTCCCACATCCCTCAGCCCTTCCTCACAGGTCTCTCTCCCCCCCCCACAACAGAACAGCCTGTGAGGTGGGTGGGGCTGAGAGAGCTCTAAGAGAACTGCGAAAGGATTCCACCAAGAGCCCCCTGTTTAGCTTGCACGGAGTGAATCGCTATTCAAACCAATTCCCCTTTTGTAGGGCGAAATCAGAAACATGCCAACTGCATTAATTCCACCCCCCACCCCCCGTCCATCCGTCGGTGTGACTAAAGAAAGAGCCACACAGGAAATCTTGCTTAAACAGTCTTCCCCTCTTCCCCCCCCCCCCACCCCACCCCACGCTCTTATGAGTCACAATTTCTGTTACTTTAGGGACAATGCTCCAAACACGTTGTCTTTTGTTCCTTTCCTTTTCTGAAAGAGTTTAGGGCACGGCGCAAAAAGAGAGATCGGAAAGGAAGACGATAACGTTAAAAGAAAAGACCTCCTATTTTATCTGTCATGAATCTAAACTGCATTATTGTCAGTTCTACAGTGGTTATCTCAAGCCGCCTCTCTCAGATTTTTCACCGTTGAGAAACCCCAGAAGTCCTGTGAATTCAAAACCCCTCGGTCAGTCGGGGTCAGAGTTTGGCGGTCTCCCCTTTACGCATTGGGGCTCGTATGGCCGGCTAGATTCAAAGGCACAACTCTTCTGCAGACCCTTCCTTTCTCCTTGCGGGGAGGAGAGGTTGGCAGCTTCCAAAGGCCAATCTCTCCCATGACGGATTGCTCCTCATGAGCCGTGATGGATGCCCAAGAAAGAACGGAGGCATAATGTCAGGTGAAAAGATTAATAAATAAACCCGGTCCAGAAGGTCTCCATTAAGATATTGGTTTGGGGTCAGGCTTGAGGGAGGGTGACCTTTCCAGTTTACAGGGCGTTTGTTTGTTTTTTTCCAGTGGACGTGACTCTCTGAGCCCTTACTCGGGTGACCCCAAATCTCCATCCTTTATCTGCTGATTACGCCATTTCTCAGGATTGTTCTCTGTGACAGATGGTTTCATTATCAGTCAGTGGCACAGCCTCCGCTTGACAGGCAGAAGGTCCCATGTCCAATCCCCGGCATCTCCAGTTGAAGGGTCAGGCAGGAGGGGATGGGAAAGACCTTGATTTGGGACCCCGGCTCAGGGGCAGAGCCTCTGCTTGGCAGGCAGAAGGTCCCAGGTTCAAAGGAGAGTTGCTTACAGAATAAATAGCCTTATTGAGCAAAGAAATAACCTTATAAAGAAAGAGGAGAGAGAGATAGTCCTAACTGTCTAACTGACTGTGCTCTTCTGGAAGCGATCAGAGAGGACGCATGCTCAAAGGGTCAGGAAGTCTACGAGGGAGCCAATCAAGGGCACAAGAGGAAAATACCGGGAATCTAAATATGCTAATGACACATCTCCGATGCTCCCTGTAGGATATTCTTTGTATGCTTTTCATTTCATGCACGCTACATATCTAGCATATTCCAACAGATGGCTTACTTAATTTCCGTTTGTCCCCCCGCCTTCCGGGCTATCTGAACCAGCTCCTTCCCGTACCGTTCTTCCGCCTGCGCCCTGCGGACAAAACGCCGTGAATTATTCCCATCAATCGGAAGAAATCCTTGCTCTCGTCTTTTCAAATAGCTCTGGAACGAAGGCAAGGGGGCTTTTCTCCTCTGGCCGCCCATTGACTCATTTGGCCATCCAACGTTCGTCTCTCCCCCACCCCAGCAAAAAACTGAGCTCCCAACGCACAGCAGGTGCCCCAGAACGTGGGTGTCCTGCATAGTGCAGGGGGTTGGACTAGATGACCCATGAGGTCCCCTTCCAACTCTAGGATTCTAAGTTTTCACAGGCCTCTGTTCGTTACCTCTGTTTGATCAAGTCCTCCACGTCTTTGCACATCTTCCTCCCGTCCAGCAGTCTCTGCAGAAGGACATCGTATCCGGTGTGAACGGTGATTTCTTTGCACTAGGAGGGGGAATGGTGAAGACCCGTTAGCGAGCTCAGATTTCCCGCATGGAATCCGTGAGAGGAGTATCGGTTTTAGGAAGGGGAGCGGGAGAAGACACTTGTGTGTGGTGTGGAGCCTTGGGGACATTGCCTTCCATTATTCAAGTTTCTAGACCTCATGGCAAGGATTGTTATTTCCCTGTTGGCATACACAGGATCTGTGGCGTGCATGATTCAAAGGCATGTGAAAAATATCCTGCAGGGGGCATCGGAGGACTGGTGTATTTAGCATAGTTGGATTAGGAACTTCCTGATGGTTTCCCCCACCCCCCAAATCGTCTCCTCCTGTATCCTGATTGGCTCACTAGACTTCCTGGTCCGTGGAGCACACTTCCTCCCTGCTTGCCTCCAGACCAAAAGAATGAATGCAGAACAATAGTTAGACAGTTAGATAGGTTTCTCTCTCTCTCTCTCTCTCTCTCTCTCTCTCTCTCTCTCTCAGACTTTTATTCTTTTCAGCAGCCTAGTGCTCTGATCCCCTTTGCTTTTTCAGACTCTGTCAACAGAACTGTGAAGGGAAATAATTGTAGGACAAATTCCCATATCTGTGTCCTTCCCTATCAGAATTGAGAATTCAAGTTGGGAAATATTTGGGTAGCATGGGCGGAGCCTGTGGAAGGTAGGGTGGAACGGTGAGGGAAATGGTGCCCATAAGCAGAGAAAATAAAGTCTGGGAAGCAGTGTGTTGAGGATGGGGAAAGGTGGGTTAGCAGCGCCAGGCTGGAAACCCCCAAATTCTCCAGGCACATCCCAACGCAGAACTGGCAACCCTAGCTTTATTGCACGCTACCTTGTGGTCTTTTTCTCTCAAGGAGACATTCCAACCAACAACAGGATGAGAGAAGGAAAAAAAAAAAGAATTAAGTGAATGGCCCAGGCTAAGCACAATCAACTTAAAATCAAAAATACATAGGTATTTTGGTATATAGACAGATTAGATTTCTACAGAACCAGTTGAGCCAAGAAACTGCAGTGAGGTCCGAAGGCCAGCTCTTGCCCGTCTTTTAAATTAAATCCAAATATTTACATACATGTAAATCGATGCATACATCAAAGGACCTTTGTTTGTGTTTTCTTTCTCACACCGCCTAAAGGTGTGCCCAAGAAATAATTGCACTTGATCGGAAATGTAGGAAAGGACTCCGCGCCTCTCCCCTCCCCTCCCCTCTCCCCACGCCTCTCCCCTCCCACACCCCTTCTTTAATGTTGCCCTTGCAGCGGGAAAACTAGAAGAAATCTATTTCTCCTGTGCTTATAACGTACAGGCATTTCCCGAAATGACAAACATACAGACGTGTCCCGAAATCTCAAGGGACCTCCAGACTACAAAGAGGAAACAGATCCTTCAAGGAGAGGACGATAAGGCCATCTCCCTTGCTGCCGCTGAGATCTCCTCCCCTCCCCAAATTCTGACGCCCCCCCCAGGAAGTGCCGCCCAAATCTCCAGGAACGTCCCAAACTGAAAGTTGGAGACCCTCGGAGATTCTGACCTTCCTGAGGAGGGTCAGCCCAAGGCCGGGGCCCACTGCGGACAAGGCCCTGTCTCTAGCATCCACCAACCCCCCCCCCCCACAAGCTTCCGACAAGCGGCCGAGACCCCCGAAGCACAGCGGTAGGCCCAGGAGGCAAACGGGCACGCCGCTTCCTGTCAAAACCGAGACAAAATTAGCGCACCGCACGGGCCTCGCACGACAGAATCGTGGCGAGCCAATTTATAAGCGTGGGGTCGCGACGGCCACCTACGCTCGCCATCCGGGGTCCGACGCAGGAGACGCCGCCGCGGACGGCCTGAGGGCTCTGCCTCTCCCGGGGTCCCGCTTCCGTCTCCAGCAGCTCCGCTTGGCCCCCGAGAAGCTGAATCTTTTCCAGCCAGTTGACTCATTAGGTGGAAACAGGATCCCGGCAGCTGAGCGTCTTTTTCCCAGGGAAATAGAATTGCCCTTGAGAAGAAGCCAGGCTGAGTCAGACCTCCGGGGAATAAGGGCCTGGATTCCGTCCCCGCCATTTCGGGGGTCTCTCCAGGCCTGCCGGATTCTTCAGCCTTTCCTCCTGGGGAAGGGGCTGCAACTCCCACATCATCTGGGGCACCTTCCTCTGGGTTTCTTTCCAGCTCTGCAAGGTCCTTTTTGAAATGCATCAAGTCCGTCTGCAGCCGTCGGAAAGAGCCAGAGTCCACCAGCGCCTTAAAAGATGAACAGGATTTGCAGCCCGGGAAGAGATTTTGGGGAGCCCGTCTGTCTTTGTATCTTGGAGAGTGGAGTTGTTTCCTTCGGCCTCTGAAATCGCTCCACTCCCCAAGATGGACTCCCCTCCTAGCTATACCTGGAGAAGGGGGCAGGGACTGAAGAAAGCTGAAACAAATTTGGTCTGTCTGTAAGATTCCCCTGGACTCTGTCCCTTTCCTGCGGCTCCAGACCAACTGAGCACGGCTCCCCATCTACGGAAGGGGCCACGTTTCGCTCTGCAGAAGGGAAATCCATCAACCTTGCAATATAAGGACAGACCGACTCATAGACTAGCCGTAGATCATAGATCCCGTCTGTCCTTCTGTTTTGGAGAGCGGAGCAATTTCATATATAAGGACAGATGGAGTCTCCTTCTCGCTGCATCCGAAGAAGTGAGCAGAGCCTCTCGACAGCTGCTGCCCTGCCACAAATCTTGTGCGTCTTTCAGGGGCTCCTGGTCACTGTTCTCCAACAACGGCCCTTCCTGATCTCGGGTCACTCAGCAGGGGGAAGCTGCTTTCCGGTAACCCAACCTGAATGGTTTCGAGCTGCCCAGGGCCGAGACGGAGAGCCAGGGTGTGGCAAGACGGGAAGATCGCTTTTGAACTTTGCATAAAACACACACTGCGTGTGACGCGGGAAGTCTTCCCCGAGATCAAAGCTACACGACGGGAATATTTTACTGGCGACCCAGATGCGAGAAATGCAAAACGGGGTGGGCTAATGGTAATATGAGAGGAGATGATGACAAATGGGCTTGTCTACCCCCCCTTTTTACGACCTGAAGGAGTCTCAAAGTAGCTGGCAAGCACTTTCCTCTCCCCACAGCAGTAAGGAAGGTGGGGCTGAGAGAGCTCTATCAGAACTGCTGAGAACAGCTCTGTGGCTGGCCCAAGTTCACCCAGCTGGCTGCAAGTGGAGGAGAAGTGGAGAATCAAGCCCGGCTGCCGCTCTTAACCACAACCCCGACTCATTTTTTGTGGGGGTAGGAGGGGGGGGGGAACGTGATTTGAAAGCAGTTGGACGTCCTAAATTACACAGACTCCTACGGCACCCTCGGACGATCCGGCTTGGCATGAATGCCTCCCTCTCTCCCTCCTCCTGCCACGCATGCCCACGGGCGCCCCAGAGCTGTGGGAAGACTTTGCACACCTTGGATTGTGCGCTTTCATTGCACAGAGACATCCAAGCACATTGAAAGCGCATGACCCAGCGTGCGTCCACAAAAGGGCGGTTTGCAAGCAAGCACCCCCCTGAAAAAAACTCCCCCTGCAAGAGCTCATCAATGCCACCCATGTCACATCCTCAAACGGCACCGTCCCACGGCTTCGCCTCTTATCTCTGCAAAGATTGAGCGCCAGATCTGAACACTTACCCAGAAAGAATCTTTAAACTGCAACTCTGCCATGCCGGGGGACGGGGCGCGGATTGCCTTTGGGGCAGGGGGAAGTGCGCGTTCTGCAGAGTGTGCCAAAGGGCACCTGCCAGTCGGAGGAAAGAGAGAGGAGGGGGGGAAAAAAGACGTCCAAACTTCACAGCTCTTTTCCTCTCCAACCCCCCTTTCCTCTTTCCCTCCTCCGGCCCCGCCCTCTTGGGTTCTTCAACCTCAACCCCATTTCAGATTTTGGCAGCCAGCGAGGCCGTATCGAAACAGGGAAGCTGGCGGCCGGGCCCACGCCTTGTCATTTAGATGCAAACGAGGCGCACATTCGTAAACGTGACGCCAGGGCGACCAGAAAGGCGAAAGGTCCCTCTGGGATCCGAGGCGCCGTGGGAAGAGAGGACCCGAGTTCGAGGGACGCCCGGCCACCGTGCAAGTGTCGGATCTAGCTAGCAGGTGTATTTAAGGGGTGGGGGCAGGCTGTGCAATCTTGGGCACTGCAGATAAATCACACACACACACACACAGACACACACACACAGGAAACAGAGCTGAAGCAACAGCCAGGCCTCCTCAGAAGCGAGGAAATGGTGAGCACGCAGCTGCCTCTTCCGGGCCTGGACCGGCCTGTGGTTTTTTTTCTGAAGCCGCTGTGGAAAACGGCACTCATTGTGAGCATGAATGAAGAGCAAGCGCAGGCAGGGCACCACCGGAATGCTAATAGGGCACACGGCGCTGGAGGGTTTTCAGCGGAGATCGCTGGGCACATCCACGCTCCTCCGAGACTTTGGATGCAGAAGGCCGTGGCTTGTCCCCACGTCCGGATCCTGGACTGACTTGTCAGGCCCCCGTCCAAGAACCAACCAGGGCTTGACCCAGCTTGGCTTTTTATGGAGGCCCGTAGGGTTCTCACTCTCCCGGTGTGAAGACGCACCCCCTTCCTTTCCTCTCCCCACACCAGACTCCTTGTGAGGTAGGCACAGCTCAGAGAGAAAGGAGTCACTCAGCAGACTTCCGGAGGGAGAGCAGGAGAACCAAACCCGGTGGGGCCAGTCGAACATGAGGAGCAAGCGTTTGCTGGCAGGGGCTCATGGGAATTGTCGTCCATGGACGTCCAGAGGACCACAGGTTGACTACCCCTGCCCTAGATGACTGCTCTAACCAGTGCACCCCCAGATGGAAACCACTACTCTAATTGAAAATGCCAGGGATTTCTGGCCCCGCTGGGGGGACACCTGATGGCCCCCGGGTTTTGGCCCCCGTGTGACACAGAGCGTCGGACTGGAGGGGCCACCGGCCTGACCCAACAGGGCTCCCCTTCCGTTCTTACGGCCTTCAGAGCAGTGGCTCTCCTGTTAAGCTGCAGTCCGAAAACCATCAGGAGATCTATTTAGGAGCTGGTCCCTTTGGCTGCCCGCAAAACCCCGTGAGTTAAAAACTGGCTCTGCCCAGGAATGCCGCATCGTTTTAAATACTTTTTTTTTTTATTTCAAAAACCCAGCTTCAATACCAAGCAAGAAGAGACAGGAGAACGAACCAGCGGGGCATCCCCGTGTTCTAATCTGACAGTCGACGTTTTGAGTTCGGCGCGGCGCGGTCTCTAACGCTATCTCAAGGACAATGAAAACAATCGCGCTTCCAGATGCAAAAATAAGATTTCCGGACCATTCTAAACACCCTCCAGAGAAGTGATTTAATGCACACAGGAGCCTTAGAGGGAAGGAAGGTGGTTAACCTGCCGAACAGAAGGGTGTTTCCGAACACGGGACCCAAACGAAACCCTTCCCTCCATTTCCCCCCCTTTCCAAAACATCAAAAACTTAACGGCAACCCCCCTCACCTTTCCCCAATGTTGAATTTTGCCTCCGTGAGTTTTTGCCTTATCCTTTTTTTTTTCTTTCCGTGGCAACCAAGTGCGGAAAGGCCCAAAACATTCAAGCAACGCACAGGTAGAAAGCACTGCAGGTGTCAAAATATTACAACCACGGGGGGCGGGGGGGGGGGGGAGAATAGCTTTTTTATATTTTTTTTGTTTCATTTCCCACCCCCTTCAAAGCTGAAACCAGCTCTGGGACGAAGAACAAAGGCCGGTCGCTCGGAAATTAAAGCTCCTCGTGGTAGAAACGTTCATCGTGGAGCTGCCGGCCGTAATCGGTGGCCTCGCTGTTGAGAAACAAGTCCTGGCTCCCGAGAATCTCAGCCTCGGAGAGCTTCCCGTTGCCGTCGGAGTCCATTTCTTCGATGAGGTGGGCGGACTTTCAAAATAAAAAGACACCAAAATGTTAGTTCGAGAAGCGGCGACTGAAGAAGGCTTCGGTACGTTTTAAGAAATCTACCCCATTATGGGGGGAAGGGGCGGGGATGCCCAGCCCTGGGGCACCACAGAAAAGCTTTCTCAGTGTTCTCAAAGCTTTCTCAGTGCGTGCCACTTCTCTTTGGCTGTGCGGAAATTTTCCCAGTTGCCTCGGCGGCCTTAGCCCCCCACAGCACCAGGATCTTCCCCGCGTGGCCGCTTTATTTATTTTTATATCTGCATTCCTTCAATTTCTGCTGCAAACTGGGCGGGTTGGCAAGGAAAGTTTTTTCAAAGCCGTGCGTTTGCTGCGCAAGACATCCTGTCAGACAGAAGTTTTGCCCGGAATGCCGACGAGATTTTAGTAGCGTTATGCGCGACCTCGCTCCCTGTGATCTTGTAGCTAGCTCCGCCCTCTGCGGAAGCCATTTTGCCGCTGCGCCAAGGGCTCCCCCCGAGTCAGAATCACAAAGGTGCCTGCAGGCTCCTAAAAGCTGGAGGCCTCTGACAACTTTCCCGTCGCCCACCGGGTGTTTCCAGAAAGTGGGCTTTGGCCCAGCAAGGCTTCTGAGTGGCCAATGACAATTCAGTGGGCTGCTGGGATTTCTAACAAGGTTGCCGTCTCGGCACCGTGTGAATGAAGGGAAACCTTGGTCACTCCCCCAGGGCCTGGAAGGCAGAGCAATTCCACCAGGCCTTGAGTTCAGGCCAAGAATATAACCCTAGAAACCTCGGATTGGCCGGCCTCCCTTGAAAACATCCCTTGACGAACGCTATCGGAATAGCAAGGCAAAAGACACCGGCCTCAAAAGGAATAACCCCCCCTGAATGTTTTAGTCGGCCGATGGGTTAGCTTGGAATTGCTTTTACCCCAAATGTGATTTTTAAAGCACGGATGGTGCCCACCCTGAGCCTCCCAGGAAGGGCGGGAGAGGGACACAAAGAGTTATTTGTCGTTCCTTATTACAGGGCCCGGTTCCTAACCTCCTCGTGGGCGATCCCCTCGTTATTCGGCACCACCCAGCCCAGGAGCTCTTGAGGGTTGAGTTTCCCATCGCCGTCCTTGTCGTAGTCGTTCTTGAAGCGATCCATCTCAACCAGTATCCATTCGGGATCTTCGCCGGCAGCTGGGGGAAGGAAGACGTCAGGTCGTGCAGACTTTATTTTCATTCTGGCTCTTTTCAGCAAGGCTTAAAGCCGCTCTGAAAGGGGTCTTTCCCCTCTCCTCTTATTATTAATAGATTTATTGCCCGCCGCTATCAACAAGGCCGTCTCGTGGCGGGTTACACAATATTAAAACCTCGCAACAAATACGTAAAATATAATTCATCTCCCCTGTTAAAAATATATCCCGGCAGCCTGATCTTCTGCCTGGTCCTTTCAACTGGAGATGCCAGGGATTGAACCGGGGACCTTCTGCAGGCCGAGCGGAGGCTCCGCCTGAGCTGTAGCACCTCCCCGGCCCCTCTACACCCACCCCATTTGGGGCTGCCTTTTGAAACGTTGTTCTGCACGCCCATGGCAATTTCTCCACGCTCAGAAGGAAGCCGACAGGCGTGACGTCCATTATCCGAGACGCAAACTCCGGAGAGAGACTCCTTCATTCCCGTTTCAAGGCCACTCACTTGGATCTCTTCGGTAGTCGCCGAGGAACTCCTCCAGGCTCACAAAGCCGTCGCCGTCTTTGTCGTGCTCTCCCAAAGCCTCTTGGACGACAAACTCCTTCAGAGGGGAGAAACAGAAATTGAGAAACAGAAATTCCACCTCTGTGGGCTTCAAATCCACCTGCAGGCTTTGCAGTTTTCGAAAGGCAGGTTTCCGCAGAGGGGGAAATGCAGGTGTTGAGCCAAAAACAACAAGGCATGCTCACACACACACACACACAAATGCTTCCTAGAATTATTTAAAAGCCAGCATCGCCATGGCCACTCGACCTGGACAGCCCAGCCCAGCGTCTGGATGGGAGACCACCAAGGGACCCATGCAGAGCCAGGCAAGGGCAAACCCCCTAAATTCGTCTGCCCTGCCCTGAACGGCCAAAGGAATCGCAGTCCTTTCAGATCTCAGCAGCCCATACCTGGACGGGAGACCACGAGTTGTCGATTTCCCGCATTCCGCAGGGGGTTGGACTAGATGACCCCGGAGGTCCCTGCCAACTCACTGATTCTATGAAGTCCAAGGCTGCTACACAAGGGCCAACCACCTCTGCTCCTCTCTTGCCACAAAAGGGTGCCTAAGTCAGCTGTGGACCGAACGCCTCCCCACCCCCGTCTCCCCCCTGTACATTTTGAAAGCAAGTGTCAAACCTTCATATATTCGGCTTCCTCGGGATGCTCAAAGGCGATGAATTCATTCAGGTCCAGGCCTGAAGCGCCATCTCTGTTTGCCTTGTTGAACCTCCTCTTGTCGTTCAAGTGGAGCTGAGAAAAAAATTTGGGAGAGGCTCAGGCCAGCTCCGGGCACTGGGTGAATGGGGGGCTTAATCCACAAGCGGATTCAGGAACGGGGACTTATTGGAGCCAGTGTCGGACTAGGATCTGGGAGTCCCAGGTTCGAATCCCTGCTCGAGCTATGGAGACCTGCTAGGTGATCCTGGGCCAGTCACCTTCCCTCAGCGTAGCCTACCTCACAGGGCTATTGTGAGGAGAGGATAACCACGTTAACAGCTCTGGGTCCCCGAAGGGGAGGACGGTATTCCTCCTGCACTCCCTGATTTTTTCCTCTTGTCAAATGAAGGCCATGATCCTACACGCACTGACTTTCCCCTCAGCCCTGCTTCCGAATACCAGGTGCTTTCGCAGCCTGCAAATACAGGCTGAGATATGTTACGGTTTGCAATTCGATTAACCGTGTCAGTGTTTTGGGAAGAGAATCAACAAATAAAGCCCTTGGGCATTGAAATCGGGAATCTCAAGGAAACCAGACCCCTGCGGATGGGGAACGGCCCATCTAGTGTATGCGCACCTTGAGGTCCCTCCTGCTTTTATGCAGATACCAGACACCAGGTGACATGGATCCCTGCACAATAGGCTCGGGATTTCTCTTTATGCAGTAGCCTGGCAAAGAAGGAACGGCTTTCTGCGCCGAAGACGGAAACATTTTAAGCGTCCCGGCCTGTCTTTATCGAATGACTCCGGCAGAGGGACGTCACGAAACCAGAAACAAAGACAACGCCTGCCACCTCTTGGTGAAACCAAATTTTGCTTCGCCGGTCGGTTTTAAGCAGTGCATCGGGTCGGGGGCCAAGTTTTGGAGGAGGGGGAAGAGCCACGCCCCGAGGGTGGAGCCCCAGTTTTGCACACAGGGGGTCCCCGTTTCCGCCGTCACCCCAAAACCATTTCAGCAAGCCGTGCCAGCATGAGCAAGCTGCCTAGGAATCCGTCTTGGTCATTTAGGGCCTTGGCCACAATTTCAAATTAACCCTGCGGACACCGCCCCTTCTGTGCCCATTTACAAAACGGATCGCTCTGGCAGAACAGTGGTGGTTGGAAAAAAGAGGACCAGAGCCAACTAACGGGGCTGGAGAGGGGGATTCTTATGCTCCGGAGTTCCCTCGCCCCACACTGACCCCAAAGGCCTGGCCACCAAAGAAGGTCACATGGGTCAATGAAACGGTGACAGTGGGGAAAGGAGAGATGGAAGTCCAGCGCTACTCGAACGGCAGCTCACCTGCCGGAAAGACTCTTCTTCGGTGTCCTCCAAAGCCGAATCGTCGTCGAAATCTATCACGCGGTCGTACATCTGCACGTTGTATTCCTCCCAGGAGATGTACCCGTCGCCGTCTTTATCGTACTCGCCAAACTGCTGCCTGACATCTTCCAGGATGTAATGCTTGAAGGACTGCTGGATCCACAGACTCAGCTCGGCTGCAGAGATTCCACCAGTTAAGACAATTTCTCTCCATTTCCCCCTTCCAAAGACATCAACCAAGCATTCTTGAAGAGGGACGGGACCTGCGCTGAATTCCCTTTGCCAGAGAAGGGGAAACGCAAACACGGGTCTTGTGGAGTCTGGCACAGAAATCTGGGTTTTAAAATCGCCACAAAAGGGATGGTCGTATTTTCTCCAGAGGAAGTTGTATTTTCTTCAGACCTCAGTGAATCCCAGAGCCCTGGGTTGTTTATATGTTCTCACATGCTCATTGCCACTTTGGGGACGGGAAGGAATTTTCTTCCAGGCCCGGTTGGAAGGGTTTTTGCCTTCCTTTGGGGGAGTGGGGGGGGGGGAGGTAGTTGTGAATTTCCTACACTGTGTACAGGGGGGGGGGCTTGATCTTGGTTAGATGACCCCTTGAGGGATACGATGGTCATACAGGCACTGAATTTACCCCCCAAATACTTCCAGGCCGAGGAGGCTATCCTGCCTTTCTCATTTAGGAACTTTTATCTGTAATTTTTCGACGGCCCGGCAACAGGTAGGCTGGCACGCTAAACAGAACGCGTTCCGTCCTCATCTCTAGCCGTTCGGTCTGCTATTTACAAACTCTGTTTCTTTAAACAACTGCAAGCCGACGTCTCCCTTACCCTCCGTGAGAAAGCCATCCGAATCCAAGTCGATTTTCTTTATAATCGCTTTCAATCTTCGCTGTTGCTCCTCGGGACTCAGCTTGGCAAATTCATCCGCTTCTTCCTTGGGAGGGGAACGGAAAGCGTGCAAAATGATTATTTCAATCTAAAAGTGTCATTCCGGCCTCGCTTCTATCGCGGGGCCCACATCTACACAAAATTACTTCCTTTTCGCCGTCAGTCACCATAACCGAGAAAGCCTCTTGGAAGGATAAAGTGGGGGGTTTGGGGCTGAGGAATGGTGCATCTTAGCAAAGTAATTCTAAACAGAGTTCTGTCCTAAATCCACTAAAATCGAGATAATGCAGGCTATAAAATATACTGCTGAAATGTTCTCTCCTATGATCTGTCTCCCCCCAGGCCTGCCTCACAGACCTATTGTTTATATACACAACACATATATATACACATAAATATATACATATTTACACAATACATATATATAATCAGATGTTACGCATATGTGTGTGTGCATGTATTTATATATTGCACACACAAACACCCCAAAAAATGTACTCGAGCCTCTGTAGGGTAAAACCGGTTGTAAAATGAAAGATGACTATTTAATTTTACAACACCCTGCAGAGGCTCGTGCAAACTGAAATGGACTCCGGGGAACGGCGGAAGACAGGAAGGCCTGGAGCATCATTGTCCAGGGGGTTGCGATGGGTCGGACACGACTTCGCAACTAACAACAACAACAATGAGGCTTGAGCACATTTTCCTTCTTTCGACCCTTTTTGTTTGTTTGTTTTTTTTGGGGGGTGGCGGCTTCTTGTCTGGAGCCTGGACATCTCCGACGGTTTCGTTTTTGGCAAACCCCTGAGATATATAACGCACCTCTGTCCGCTCCCCTGCGGCGACATCTACGCACAGGTAATACCCCAAAACACGCATCCCACACCTGTGCACCCATCCCGGACGCAGACCCACAAATCCTGCATCTATCTTATTTATTTATGCTTCTTATAGATCTCGGCCCGCCCACGCCCCCCAATCCATCCCCCCCCTCCTCCAGCCCTCTAAGCCCCGGGCTGCTTGGCCAGGTGCGCCGCGCGCCCCGACTCACCTGTCCTCCCAGCAGCGCCTCGCGGTCCAAGTCGGGCCGGTGCTGCTGCTGCTGGGCGTCGTGGCCGGGGAGGTGCGGCTGCTGCCCCCCGCCCAGCACGCCCCCCAGGCCCAGCAGCAGCCCCAGCAGCCCCAGCAGCAGCGGAGGAGGCATGGAGGACGAGGACGGGGGACGCCGGGCCGGGCCGGGCCTCCCTCTCTCCCGCCCTCCCCGGCTGCTGGCTCCGCCCCGGCGCCCAAAATGGAGGAGGAGGAGGTGCAGAGCTCGGGGTGCAAAGCATGCACGGGGGGAGGACACTGCCACACGGGTTGTGTAGTGCTTGCCATGGGGATTTGGAGCCGGCATTGGGGCACGATCCGGTTGCCAACCTCCTGGGGAGAGCTGCAGAATTGCAGGCTGCAGAGATCTAGTTCCCCTCCCGGAGGACAGGGCTCCCTGGACAGGGGTAGTCGACCTGTGGCCCTCCAGATGTTCGTGGACTGCAATTCCCATGAGCCCCTGCCAGCGTTCGCTGGCAGGGGCTCATGGGAATTGTAGTCCACGGACATCTGGAGGACCACAGGTTGACTACCCCTGCTCTAGGATGCTCTCACCCCACAGAGCTCCTTTCCCTTCGCCCAAACTCTGCCCTCCCCAGCTCTGCCCCCCCCCAAAGCTCCAGGAGTTTCCCCACCCACAGGGAAAGTCCTACACTGCAGGGGAGGTGGGAAAGGAGCCTGAGAAATGGTCAGAGGAGCCAGGCTTGCTTTCCTGTTTCAAAGCAGGATTTAGGATGCCGGCTTGAATGAGCAGCCGGTCCCCAAAAGAACCAGAAAAGAGGAGTCGGGCGGGGGCTTCACCCCCTCCAGTAGCTTCCCAAGCTGCCTTTGTTGACAGCGAGCTCAACAACACTCCCTTAGCAACTAAACAGATTCTCCTCCTCACAGTCGATTGCAGCAGGTACGGGCAGCATCTCTTTTGTGGCTTGTTTTGATATTTATTCGCCTCCCAGGGGGAGAATGTCCATTTGCCTTTCCCTTGGCATTGTTGTCCAGTGGGTATTTTTTCCCCCAAGCTTGTTTCTCCTCGTTCTGTTTGGTGGCAGCAATGTACAAACTAGGAAGGACAAGAAAGAAACCAGATAGAAGAGGAGGCTGGCCAGAGGAGGACGTTGACAGCAGGGTGTTCCAGGTCTTCCTTTAGCTGCACGTATTTGAAAGTAAAGTGGGAGTCATTCTTCTGCTTGCTGTTTCAATTTGATGGCCCGTGAGATAGCCGTTGCGGTCCCTGGAGAGAAACCAGGTCGGGGAAAGGACTAACTTGGTAGAATTCAGGGCTCTAAGGTTGGGAAGCTCAGGGGAGAACAGTGGGATACAATGCGTGGCATAATAATATTAATAATTATTATAATATATGAATAATAAAACAATCCATAAAATAGACTTCTGGCCACAGACTCGGGAGGCTCTAGATGCTAAAGACAGGGTTTCCTCAGGGAACAATTCGGAGAAGAGGAAATCACAGTGTCACAGCATCTAATAAGTCTTGCAGGGTCTGCTTCATGGGTTAGGTTAAGCAGAACAACTGCCCCTGAATGCAGAGGCTCTAAAATTGCTCTCTGAAGTTGTTGTTTTTTCCTTCCTGTGTGTGTGTGTTGTGGAGTTCCTAGCATTCGTTGCGCCTTTAAAAGCCAACGGTGATGACAATACAGACCTGGAAGGTATCACTTTTACACCTATGCAGGTTTGGGCCACCCCTTCTCTTTCCAAACAGAAGGGCAAAAAAAGAAAAGAAAAAGAGGCGGGGACACGCACGGCTTCAAACAGCGCCCCTGCGCATGCTCCAGGTGAGCCGCGCATGCTCCATGCGAAGCCGGGTGATGAGCCAGTGAGGGTGCGGGAGGGCTTCGCCCGCGGCCACTGAGCATGCTCCGAGCGAATGGCGCATGCTCCGTCGCGCTCGGCGGCGGCGGGGGAAGTGGCTCCCGGCGCGAGTGCGGCCGCCGTACCGGCTGCCCGGCGGGGCGGGATGACGTCACAGCGGCGGGACGCACGCAGGCGGAACGGCGCGGCCAGGCGGAGAGGGTGAGGGCGGGCGCCGCGCGGGGGGAGGGGAGGAGGGGGAGGGGCCGCGGAGGCCAAGATGGCGGCGGGCCGGCCGGGCTCCTCGTCCCTCTCCGGGGCAGCCGGGCAGGGCCTCCCTTGGGCCGGCCCCCGCGGCCTTGACACGCGTCTGGGGGGCATTCACACGTGACGGCCCCTCCGCAGCCTCCTCCCGCCCTTCTCTCTCCGCCTGGTTTGCACAACGGCCCTGCGAGGTGGGCTCCTCCCCCAGGTAACGCCTCAAGCCCCCTGGAGCCACCGCTCAGGGCTGCGTGTGCCTATCCCCCCCCCTTGTGAATGGGAGGGTTTGCACAACAGCCTTGCGAGGCTGGCCACCCTTGATTCCCATAGGTGACGCTTCAAGCGTCTTTGAAGTCGCTCTTGGTCTACGAGCGGCTCTTACTGTGACGAGCTCAGTTCTGCGTGTGTCGCTTGCCACCTGTTTAGGGGTAGTGTTTGCACAACAGCCTTGCGAGGCTGGCCACCCTCCATTCCTCAGAAGGGGACGTGTCGGCAAGGCTTCAAGCGCCTCTGCAGCCGCTCTTGGTGTATGAATGTCTCTCTGTGCGGCTCTTACTGTGAGGAGTTCAGGGCTGCATGTTGTCAGTTTCCCCTTCTTTCTTTATTTACTAATTTTGTTTATTATTGGATTTGTTACCCTCGGCTCTTGGCGGCTGTTTACAACAGAGAATAAAACCACAACAGATAGCCAAAGATAAGCCCCGCAAGGTTAGCGATTGACGGCGAATTGGCTTTGGTGGGGGCCGCACCGGAGAAGGCCCTGTGTGTGGGCTGTTGTTGACTTTGTTGAGCGAGGTTGTTGTGGTGGAGCGTAAGCAAGAGAAGGTCTGGCCAGGGCCAAGAAGGGCTTTGTACGTTTAAGATACAAGCAGAAACAAGCAAAAGGGAGTCATTTCATCACATGATGGGTTGGTTTTCATGGGCTGGTGGCCCTCTTCGCCTAGAAAACCCCGCGGGGTCACCTTAAGTCACTCACCTTGTCATCTTTTGCCATGATTATGCATGAATATTGATATGGATGAAGGTCTTTGCAGTGAGACAGGTAAGAACCTAAGATGAATTCAGTGGATTAAGTCAGTGGCCCTTCCAGCCCAGCCTTCTGGGTCACCCAGTGGCCAAAACCCAGGGGGCATCAGTGGGGCCAGAAGCCCTCCCCCTGTGGCCCCCCAAGCACCAAGAATACGGAGCATCCCAGCCCCAGGCAGAATGCTCCATCTATAACTTGTGGCTAATAATCCAGAAAGGCGGGCATAAGTTCTGCAGTGTTTGACAGGCCCCGGTTGCCTCATGATGCTGTGTGGGAAGTCTCAGGGCACCTTCTCAGGTAGCCGGACTCAGCAGCAGCATCTCCCACCTCACCTGGAGAAGCTGCCAGGCGTTTAAAGCAGGGGAAACGCTGGTTGGGGCCATCGGCCATGTGCATCCACTGGAAGGCAGGCTGGATACTCGCTGAATCGTTCCAGCGCTCTTCCTGTGGTTCAGGCCCAATCTGCTGAGATGTCTTCCGTTCTGCTGTGCCTGGGGGCAGAACCAGGTGGACAGTGGCTGAGGTCTTTCGGGAGGGGGTCTCCTGAATCCTGGACACCTGCTTTCTTGGGGTTCCTTTCTGCACCACGCCTGTTCCTCCTCTCCCTTGCTGAGTGTCATTCTCCCTCGCTCTCTTACACTGCCAGTTTCTAGCGCCTGGGCAAGGGTTCCTCGACGAGACACACAAACACACACACACCCTGAATAAGCGTGCACGTACCGGCAAAAAAAAATATTTTCAATTCTGTAATGTTTTTTTTTCCCCTTTTCTTCCCCCCCCCCCAAAGTGGCTGCACGGTATATCAGGACTAAGATTTAGTCCACTAACGGACAAAAGCCTTGCTTTTTCATGGTATGAATGATACTCCTCTGCCCTCCCTTTATCCTGTGGCACCTCTGTCTAATTTGTTGAGGCATGCCAGGGGGGCGGGCAGCCGTTTTTTGCCGCCTGAGGCCCTGCACGGCACCCTCCCCTCCTGTCGCTGGCCTCCCCTGCCGCCCTCTGGCCCTCGCTTCTGCATGTTTTCGGCAGCGGCCGCAGGTTCCGTATCCTTGCTCCTGTATCTGGTTGTTGCTGTATCTTGCTCCTGTATCAGCCGCCCTTGCATGATCCACCCGTACGGCCGTTGCCTCCCGTTTTCTCTTCCTTTGGCAGCCCGGAGAATTGCACTCGGAGGAGCCTGTAGAGCAGGGGGTGGGCAAACTGCGGCTCTCCAGGTGACCGTGGGCTACAGTTCCCTGGCAGGGGCTCATGGGAATTTAGCCCACAGTCACCCGTAGAGCTGCAGTTTGCCCACCACTGCCGTAGTAGAGTTTTTGCAATGGGGCCGAGGACATCTTAAGGGAAAGATCGGCCACCCTGGGAAGGAAGCGGGCGCCATCTTGGAGGCTCAGCCGGCTGGGTCAGAGCTTGGCTCCATGCGGCATCAAAGGAGGAGTGATTGTGGGACAAAGGTTGCGTCAGGCGCACATTGCGTCTTTGCGTGTGTGGTGGATTCCGCTCACCGCCTCCCCCTGTTCTTTCTGCCGCCGCCTTCTTTGTGGGCTTCGTTTGCGCCGTGGCCAGGCCTTCCCCGTGGCATGTGCTTTTATCCTTGTCGGACGCACGGTGCGAATCGGGCCAGTGGTGTGTCTGTGTTCTCAAAAAAGAAACCACCACAGCAACAGCCCACCCCCCAAAACCCCACGTAAATGTCAAAGTTCTGCTGTTTTTGTCCTTAGCGTGTATACGATACGTCGGTTGCCTGTGTCTGAATTATGCCAATTTGTAATTTGCAAGTGGGCAGGAGAGGGAATGCGAAGACTTAAACCAGTGGTTCTCAACCCTCCTAATGCCGCGACCCTTTAATCCAGTTCCTCATGTTGTGGAGACCCCCAGCCATAAAATTAGGCAAGGGTTCATTCGCAGAAATTAAACCGAAACTGAGCGATGGCGTGAAGATCCATGGTTCATGATTGTATATAAATTGGGTTTTTTCCCCAGGGTTTCTCAGTTCAGTTCTGCCTCTGGTCCTACCAGGCCGTTCTCGCTCTTTTCCGCTGCTCCAGACAGACAAACGCCTTATTCCAATCTTCCCCGCAAGGCTGTTGTGTGGATGCATAGTTTAGGGATGTGGTACTTTGCACCTTCTCAGGGATGGAAAATTCTGTGAACTTGCACGAGCGGTGGATAAATTCTATTAGACCGTTAGGCAATTACGATTCTGTAAGGCAGCCTTGTTCAATGTTTATCATTGAGAAGTCCCAGAAACGTTCTTCAGGCTTTAAGAAACCCCAGAAGTGGCGTGATCACTCAGAATAAGGTTCGGAGTCATAGTCTTACATATGCTCTCCCAGGGCCCTCCCCTTTCCACCCCCTCCAGGCCGATCGTCACCCATTTGGGGAGGGGACGGCGGTCGACATGACCGTACATGGTCAAATCACCCCATAAATGTTTAGCAGAATTTTTATATTAAAAAATTATGGACTCCCACCCATTTGGGGAACCCTTCCTGAAGCCCCAGGGTGGAGAACGCCTGCTGCAAGGACTTGTCTACAGATTATCAGTTTTTGTTCTGACGTAAGGGTTCCCCAGCTTTCTGAATCTTTGGCCACCTCTGGAATTGTGAAACAGCATCTTGGGCCCAGCCGCAAAATGGCCGCCGCAGGAGGCGGGGCCAGTGACCAAACTGGCCGCAAGGTTTTACTTTCCGTCGCACAGTGAAGAGTCTTGGGCTGTGGCGTCAACCGCTGTTCTACTGGGGTAAAAGTCTGCTTGGGAAGGGAAGGGGGGAAATCAGTTAAAATCAGAGAAGAGAATCACGCTAGAACAGGGGTCCCCAAGGTGGTGCCCGGGGGCACCCACTGATTTGCGCCCCGTCTGGAAAAATGGGGCTCAGAATTAAGAGCCAAACGAGAAGTGGGCTAATAGACCTTTGGAAACCCCCCGTTTCCTCCCCCTTTCCCCCAACTGCGCCCTGTTAAGAAACGACAGTATTAATCGTGTTTCAGAGATGGTCTGTGGCAGCGGCATATACATTTCCGATTCCCGTTGCCCTTTAAGCCTCCCGGCCCTTTCCCTTCCTGACCTGCTGATTACAGCCCCCGCTTCCGTGAGCAATTCCCGTTTGCTGCGGTTTGCCTCGAAGACCCGTGGGTCCCCGTCAGTCCCGAACCCGGTCTTGAACGAGCGAGCACGCCATTCACCCCCGCTTGTGTCTGTGGTGCGCGGCGTATTGTCTCGGCGATGCCGACTCAGCATCGCGGCGCATCATGTGGCTTTCCGTCCGAGAAGAAGCCCCGGAGACGTTGAGCCTCCCTTAAATTTTGAAACGCTTTGTTTTCCCGTTGCACAGTTATGACGACTCCATGGGGTCCTCCAAAAACACGATAAGCGAATCCGTGGAGGCGGAGGACGGTTATAACATGATGGTGAGTTTTGTGTGGGCGCGTGTGTGTTTGTGTGTGTGTGTGTGCGTTTTTTACTGTGGCGATATTTTGAGAGCCCGGTTTTGTAAGCCCCACCTATTTGATAGCATGTCGCGGTGCAGGTCGCGTACTAAGCCTTCGTATTTTGTGAAATTGACACAAAATAATTGTTAATTAAAAAAAGCCTCTTGTGGCGCAGAGTGGTAAGGCAGCCGTCTGAAAGCTTTGCCCATGAGGCTGGGAGTTCGACCCCAGCAGCCGGCTCAAGACCTCCCCCCCAAGTTGCAGAATTGTCTGTTTACAGTCAACGTGGCTCAATCTACATTATCTATCTATCTATCTATCTATCTATCTATCTATCTATCTATCTATCTATCTATCTATCTATCTATCTATCTATCTATCTATCTATCTATCTATCTATCTATCTATCTATCTATCTATCTATCTATCTATATATATATATATATATATATATATATATATATATATTTCCCCCCCCCCTCCGGGTGGATCATGCTTGGCTGTTAGAGTAACAGGCAGGGCCTCTGAAGAGAGAGAGCCTGGAGGCAGAAAAAGGGAGAAATCACTCGCTGACATATGTCACAACCAAGTTCTTGAGAATAGCCAGTTTCATGGTAACACAAGTCTCTTTCCTGTACCCTAAACTAACGGTTGCTTTGACCAGTTGCCTAGCTTAGCATTAACGGATCTGCTCACATTCAAAACACACAGTGTGAAACACACTGATTTTATTATTATTTTTAATCCATCCTGATGAAGCCGCCTCGAGCCTTCGGGGGGAGGCGGGGTACAAATATAAATATAATAATAATAATAAAAAAAAAAAAGTTCTGTCGCACTCAGAAGTTTGCATACTGTGTTGCGTTATTTCGGGTGGTGCTTGGGTTTAGGGAGATTTGGCTTTTCAGTAACATGGCCGTCCACAGGCTCGGCTGAACCCGGTTGCATCCGACTGCTGTTCAGGGAAGCAACGAAGAAAAGATTTCTCTTAGAGAGCGGTGCTCCTGTTTTATCGTCCCCATCCCATTTTATTTAGCAATATCGCCAAACTGCCTTCATCTTCTTTGCCAAGGTTTCCGCTGCGCTCAGCAGCTTTCCGATCATATCAGCCCATTGGAATATTACAAAAAAATCACAATTTTTAGAGCATCTGCATTCTAAAAATTGAGCGTTCACCTTCTTCCCCCTCGGAAAAGACGCACTGTCCATTGTAATGTTCCTTTAGCGCCCTCTTGTGGCATTCTGTCCACCTCGCTGGGGGGCTTTTCAATTCACTGCATTTATATTCTGGCTTCAATCATTTTTGAGCATGCGACCCAGCTATGTTGTGGCTCTCCTTCCAGGATTTGCATAAGTATAATAAATAGCTGGTTTTGAACCCTGGTTTTTACCGTTCTAACAGCTCTGTTAGAGTTCTCTCAGCCCCACCTACCTCACAGGGTCTCTGCTGTGGGGAGAAGAAAGGAGAGGCATTTGTAAGCCATTTTGGGTATAGAAAAACAGCCCTCCTTCTCTTTTTTCCTACCCAAAGGAGACTCAAGGCAGCTTACAATCCCACAACAGATACCCTATGGGGTAGGTGAGGCTGAGAGAGCTCTGAGAGAACTGGGAAAGGCCCAAGGTCACCCATCTGGGCTGCAGGTGGACGAAGAGTGGAGAATCAAACCTGGTTCTCCAGATTACACCATGCAAGCGCCAAAACACCAAAACACATAAAGTTGTTCGACAGATGCAATTGTAAGCCGCTTTGAGACTCCTTTGGGTAGAGAAAAGCGGCATATAAGAACCAACTCTTCTTCTTCTTCATTCTTAAATATGTAAAGACCCAGCTTCCTCTGCTCAATGACTGACATCCTACCCAAATATTAATGAGTCCGGCTTCCTGAAAGCCCCTTAAACTTAAAAAAAAAAAAAAACCACCAAAACCCGAAAATAACAAGCCCATCTGTTGTTTGCGTTCTTTTTCGTTCCAAGAACGGAATTGCCGTTGCGGAAACGTGAAGCTCTTCTTCGGGCCCCCTCGGCAATATTTCTGAGATTCCAGGCCTTGCTTGGAAGGAAGCACAGAGTTCAACAGAACGGTTGGCTCAGCTCGCCCTCTTGTCTCCTTTACGAACAACAACATTTCGGGCTTGAGTTCTAGATCCTTGAACGGCAGCGTGGCCTCGAGGCGAAAACGTTACCCGAGTCCTGGGTTCAAATCCCTACCTGGTCACGAGGCCCGCTAAGACCAAGCCTGCAGTCAACTTAACTTAACTTGCCCCACAGAGAGGTCCTTGGGGTGTAAATTCCAGGCCCAACCCAATTGAGGCCTCAGTCTGTCATCGTCCGCATTGAGGGCCCGTCGCCCCGGTCCGATCCAGCCCCTTTGTGCCAATTTGTCACCTCTTCCTGCTCCTTCAAGATCTGCATGCAGGAAGGACGCCTTTGCAAGAGGTACGCTCACACAGGAAAACCACATTTCCGTGCTTCCCGGACAGCGGCAGCAGAGAGCAGAGCCGAGCACGATGCAGGCAGGCCTCTTCCGAGTCGTGAGCACGCCTCAGAAAGAGGAGCTACTTGATCGAATCCCAGGCCTGGTTTTGTTACGTAGGAACGTCAGGAGAACCCTGGATCGAGTCCAGCCTCCTGTCTCTCACCGTGTCCCACCAGTTCCTCTGGAGGTCCAGCAACAGAGCAGAGAGGCCGAGGCTTTTCCCCAATGTTGCCTCCTGGCTCTGGAAGGATTCAGAGGATTAGTGCCTCTGACTGTGGAGGTTCTCCTCAGTCCCCGTGGCGAGTAGCCATTGATCAGACCGATCCTCCAGGAATCTCTCTCATCCCCTTTGAAAGCTGTTTCTTCCTGTGGCCATCACTGCATCCTCTGGCAAGACATTCCCCATATTTGTATCCTTTCTTCGTGGAGAAGTCCCAGCCTCTTCCGCCTTCCCTCCGATGGAAGGGTCCCTCCGATGGAAGGGTCTCCGACCCCCTTGTCCCCTGGGCCGCTGGGCCCTCTGGGCTTTCCCCAGCTCTGCAATACTTGCATTTGCTTCGTCTTTTTCTTTTGAGAAGACAATAAACCCACAGGTGATTGGCAGCTGGAACAGGAAGATTTAAACCCCCCCCCAAAGGATGTTAGCATTGGTGCGGGGTGGGGGGTTTCAGGTTTGAGAGTCATCGAACCCCCAACGCAGGGAGGGAGGGGCAGTGGCTTTCACTTTTACCGCACGGGCGAGGATCCGTGACTTGAATGCTGACTATTTCCAAATCTGCACAGAGAATAAGAGGATCGGCGGAACAAAAATCACTAAGGAAACGGCCTGGAGATTAAAAGACCCGGGGGGGGGGGGATTGAGTCCTGAAAAGTTGCTTCGCACATACTAATTTTCCTGCACGCGCATCGCTTCTACGCCGTGTGCAGCAGAGATAACTGTTCGTGGTTCCCTGGCTTAAGTCCTCTGCTCCTTCCTAGCCAAAGGCCCTGAGCCAAGATGTGCACAAAGTGTGGGGAGGTTTGAGAAGAAGAAGGAGGAGGAGGAGGAGGAGGAGAAGAAGAAGAAGAAAAGAAGAAGGAAGGAAGGAAGGAAGGAAGGAAGGAAGGAAGGAAGGAAGGAAGGAAGGAAGGAAGGAAGGAAGGAAGGAAGGAAGGAAGGAAGGAAGGAAGGAAAATAGGACTCAGGGCTAAAGGAAGGAAGGAAGGAAGGAAGGAAGGAAGGAAGGAAGGAAGGAAGGAAGGAAGGAAGGAAGGAAGGAAGGAAGGAGAATACGATTCAGGGCTAAAGGAAGGAAGGAAGGAAGGAAGGAAGAAAGGAAGAAAGGAAGAAAGGAAGAAAGGAAGGAAGGAAGGAAGGAAGGAAGGAAGAAAGAAAGAAAGAAAGAAAGAAAGAAAGAAAGAAAGAAAGAAAGAAAGAAAGAAAGAAAGAAAGAAAGAAAGAAAGAAAGAAAGAAAGAAAGAAAGAAAGAAAGAAAGAAAGAAAGAAAGAAAGAAAGAAAGAAAGAAAGAAAGAAAGAAAGAAAGAAAGAAAGAAAGAAAGAAAGAAAGAAAGAAAGAAAGAAAGAAAGAGAAAAAGAGTTGGGTCTTCTATGCCGCTTTTCTCTACCCAAAGGAGGCTCAAAGCAGCTTACATTTGCGTTCCCTTTCCCCTCGGAGCCCCCTTCGAACGGGTGGCGTGACAAAGGCTCCTTAAAGGAAGTGGGAGGGCACCGCTACCATTTCTGCCGAGTGGCACAGAAGCGGGGAAATCCGTGACTCCTCGCCATCCGATCCACAGGAAGTGGTCGCCAGCATGAGGAGGAAGCCAAGCCGGCCGCGTTGCAGGGGACACCGAAAACGGGACTGTTTGTTCCCCGTTGCCTGGGGAAGCATCGGCTACTTCTCCTTCCAGAGCAGGCCCAGGACAGGAAGTTGCATCACGGCCTTGCCCGGTTGTGGGGGCAGCCGATTCCGGAGGGGAAGCCGTTTTCCTTCCCTGGGGTCGAGGCTGAGAAAGCAGAGGCCTGCTGTTTGTGCATCTGCCCTGGATTGGGGGAGAAATTCAGTGGGGTGCGGTGGGGAGTGTCGCGTCCGGGTTCGAGTCCTCGCTCGCCCGGGAGACCTTGGGAGAGCTGCACTTCCCTCAGCCCGTCCTGCCTCACAGGGCTGTCGTGAGGATAAACGGGGAAAGGGAACCGTGTTCAGAATGCAGCCACGCACAGAATAAAAAATCCTGGGCTCGGCTGAACCTCTGGATTCTCGAGTCTTTGAACAGGAAAATGAACATTCGGCTTTGCCAAGTCACAGCAACACCTCATGGGAATTGTAGTCCTTGGACATCTGGAGAACCACAGTCTGGCTTTCCCTGGTACATACAGTCCGTTCTGATCTGTCCAGCCGCTGCTTGAAGACTGCCAGTGAGGGGGAGCTCCCCACCTCCTTAGGCAGCCCATCCCACTGCTGAACTACTCTGACTGCGAAAAACATTTTCCTGATATCTAGCCGGTACTATTCTCCATGAAGCTTAAACCCATTACTGCGGGTTCAATCCTCTGCTGCCAACAGGAACCTTTCCCTGCCCTCCTCCAAGGGACAACCTTTCAGATCCTTCCAGAGAGCCATCCTGTCCCCTCCTAGCCTCCTCTTCCCCAGGCTGAACGTTCCCACATCCCTCAGCCCTTCCTCACAGGGCTTGGTCTCTCTCCCCACAACAGAACAGCCTGCGAGGTGGGTGGGTCTGAGAGAGCTCTAAGAGAACTGCGAAAGGATTCCACCAAGAGCCCCCTGTTTAGCTTGCACGGAATGAATCGATATTCAAACCAATTCCCCTTTTGCAGGGCAAAATCAGAAACGTACCAACTGCATTAATTCCACCCACCCCCCACCCCCCGTCCGTCCGTCGGTATGACTAAAGAAAGAGCCACACAGGAAATCTTGCTTAAACTGTCTTCCCCTCTTTCCCCCCCACCCCACGCTCTTATGAGTCACAATTGCTGTTACTTTAGGGACAATGCTCCAAACACGTTGTCTTTTGTTTCTTTCCTTTTCTGAAAGAGTTTAGGGCACGGCGCAAAAAGAGAGATCGGAAAGGAAGACGATAACGTTAAAAGAAAAGACCTCCTGTTTTATCTGTCATGAATCTAAACTGCATTATTGTCAGTTCTACAATGGTTATCTAAAGCTGCCTCTCTCAAATTTTTCACCGTTGAGAAACCCCAGAAGTCCTGTGAATTCAAAACCCCTCGGTCAGTCGGGGTCAGAGTTCGGCGGTCTCCCCTTTACGCATCGGGGCTTGTAGGACCAGCTAGATTCAAAGGCACAACTCTTCTGCAGACCCTTCCTTTCTCCTTGCGGGGAGGAGAGGTTGGCAGCTTCCAAAAGGCCAATCTCTCCCATGACGGATTGCTCCTCATGAGCCGTGATGGATGCCCAAGAAAGAACGGAGGCATAATGTCAGGTGAAAAGATTCATAAATAAACCCGGTCCAGAAGGTCTCCATTAAGATATTGGTTTGGGGTCAGACTTGAGGGAGGGTGACCTTTCCAGTTTACAGGGCATTTGTTTGTTTTTTTCCAGCGGACGTGACTCTCTGAGCCCTTACTCGGGTGACCCCAAATCTCCATCCTTTATCTGCTGATTACGCCATTTCTCAGGATTGTTCTCTGTGACAGATGGTTTCATTATCAGTCAGTGGCAGAGCCTCCACTTGACAGGCAGAAGGTCCCATGTCAAATCCCCAGCATCTCCAGTTGAAGGGTCAGGCAGGAGGGGATGGGGAAGGCCTTGATTTAGGACCCTGGCTCAGGGGCAGAGCCTCTGCCTGGCAGGCAGAAGGTCCCAGGTTCAAAGGAGAGTTGCTTACAGAATAAATAGCCTTATTGAGCAAAGAAACAACCTTATAAAGAAAGAGGAGAGAGAGAGATAGTCCTAACTGTCTAACTGACTGTGCTCTTCTGGAAGCGATCAGAGAGGACGCGTGCTCAAAGGGGCAGGAAGTCCACGAGGGAGCCAATCAAGGGCACAAGAGGAAAATACCGGGAATCTAAATATGCTAATGACACATCTCCGATGCTCCCTGTAGGATATTCTTTGTATGCTTTTCATTTCTTGCACACTACGTATCCAGCATATTCCAACGGATGGCTTACTTGATTTCCGTTTGTCCCCCCGCCTTCCGGGCTATCTGAACGAGCTCCTTCCCGTACCGTTCTTCTGCCTGTGCCCTGCGGACAAAACACTGTGAATTATTTCCATCCATTGGAAGAAATCCTTGCTCTCTTTCAAATAGCTCTGGAACGAAGGCAAGGGGGCCGCCCATTCACTCATTTGGCCGTCCAACGTTCGTCTCTCCCCCCCCCCAGCAAAAAACTGAGCTCCCAACGCACAGCAGGTGCCCCAGAACGTGGGTGTCCTGCATAGTGCAGGGGGTTGGACTAGATGACCCATGAGGTCCCCTTCCAACTCTAGGATTCTAAGTTTTCACAGGCCTCCGTTCGTTACCTCTGTTTGATCAAGTCCTCCACGTCTTTGCACATCTTCCTCCCGTCCAGCAGTCTCTGCAGAAGGACATCGTATCCGGTGTGAACGGTGATTTCTTTGCACTAGGAGGGGGAATGGTGAAGACCCGTTAGCGAGCTCAGATTTCCCGCATGGAATCCGTGAGAGGAGTATTGGTTTTAGGAAGGGGATGGGGAGAAGACACTTGTGTGTGGTGTGGAGCCTTGGGGACATTGCCTTCCATTGTTCAAGTTTCTAGACCTCATGGCAGGGATTGTTATTTCCCTGTTGGCATACACAGGATCCGTGGCGTGCATGTGAAAAATATCCTGCAGGGGGCATTGGAGGACTGGTGTATTTAGCATAGTTGGATTAGGAACTTCCTGATGGTTTCCCACCCCCAAATCGTCTCCTCCTGTATCCTGATTGGCTCACTAGACTTCCTGGTCCGTGGAGCACACTTCCTCCCTGCTTGCCTCCAGAACAAAAGAATGAATGCAGAACAATAGTTAGACAGTTAGATAGGTCTCTCTCTCTCTCTCAGACTTTTATTCTTTTCAGCAGCCTAGTGCTCTGATCCCCTTTGCTTTTTCAGACTCTGTCAACAGAACTGTGAAGGGAAATAATTGTAGGACAAATTCCCACATCCGTGTCCTTCCGTATCAGAATTGAGAATTCAAGTTGGGAAATATTTGGGTAGCATGGGCGGAGCCTGTGGAAGGTAAGGTGGAACAGTGAGGGAAATGGTGCCCATAAGCAGAGAAAATAAAGTCTGGGAAGCAGTGGGTTGAGGATGGGGAAAGGTGGGTTAGCAGCGCCAGGCTGGAAACCCCCAAATTCTTCAGGCACATCCCAACGCAGAACTGGCAACCCTAGCTTTATGGCACGCTACCTTGTGGTCTTTTTCTCTCAAGGAGACATTCCAACCAACAACAGGATGAGAGAAGGAAAAAAAAAAGAATTAAGTGAATGTCCCAGGCTAAGCACAATCAACTAAAAATCAAAAATACATAGGTATTCTGGTATATAGACAGATTAGATTTCTACAGAACCAGTTGAGCCAAGAAACTGCAGTGAGGTCCGAAGGCCAGCTCTTGCCCGTCTTTTAAATTAAATCCAAATATTTACATACATTTAAATCGATGCATACATCAAAGGACCTTTGTTTGTGTTTTCTTTCTCACACCGCCTAAAGGTGTGCCCAAGAAATAATTGCACCTGATCGGAAATGTAGGAAAGGACTCCACGCCTCTCCCCTTCCCTCCCCTCTCCCCACGCCTCTCCCCTCCCACACCCCTTCTTTAATGTTGCCCTTGCAGCGGGAAAACTAGAAGAAATCTATTTCTCCTGTGCTCATAACGTACGGACATTTCCCGAAATGACAAACATACAGGCATTTCCCGAAATCTCAAGGGACCTCCAGACTACAAAGAGCAAACAGATCCTTCAAGGAGAGGACGGTAAGGCCGTCTCCCTTGCTGCCGCTGAGATCTCCTCCCCTCCCCAAATTCTGACGCCCCCCCCAGGAAGTGCCGCCCAAATCTCCAGGAACGTCCCAAACTGAAAAGTTGGAGACCCTCGGAGATGCCGACCTTCCTGAGGAGGGTCAGCCCAAGGCCGGGGCCCACTGCGGACAAGCCCCTGTCTCTAGCATCCACCGACCCCCCCCCCCCACAAGCTTCCGACAAGCGGCCGAGACCCCCGAAGCACAGCGGTAGGCCCAGGAGGCAAACGGGCACGCCGCTTCCTGTCAAAACCGAGACAAAATTAGCGCACCGCACGGGCCTCGCACGACAGAATCGTGGCGAGCCATTTTATAAGCGTGGGGTCGCGACGGCCACCTACGCTCGCCATCCGGGGTCCGACGCAGGAGACGCCGCCGCGGACGGCCTGAGGGCTCTGCCTCTCCCGGGGTCCCGCTTCCGTCTCCAGCAGCTCCGCTTGGCCCCCGAGAAGCTGAATCTTTTCCAGCCCGTTGACTCATTAGGTGGAAACAGGATCCCGGCAGCTGAGCGTCTTTTTCCCAGGGAAATAGAATTGCCCTTGAGAAGAAGCCAGGCTGAGTCAGACCTCCGGGGAATAAGGGCCTGGATTCCGTCCCCGCCATTTCGGGGGTCTCTCTAGGCCTGCCGGATTCTTCAGCCGTTCCTCCTGGGGAAGGGGCTGCAACTCATCATCCGGGCCGCCTTCCTCTGGGTTTCTTTCCAGCTCTGCAAGGTCCTTTTTGAAATGCATCAAGTCCGTCTGCAGCCGTCGGAAAGAGCCAGAGTCCACCAGCGCCTTAAAAGATGAACAGGATTTGCAGCCCGGGAAGAGATTTTGGGGAGCCCGTCTGTCTTTGTATCTTGGAGAGTGGAGTCGTTTCCTTCGGCCTCTGAAACCGCTCCACTCCCCAAGATGGACTCCCCTCCTAGCTGTGCCTGGAGAAGGGGGCAGGGACTCCAGAAAGCTGAAACAAATTTGGTTTGTCTGTACGATTCCCCTGGACTCTGTCCCTTTCCTGCGGCTCCAGACCAACTGAGCACGGCTCCCCATCTATGGAAGGGGCCACGTTTTGCTCTGCAGAAGGGAAATCCATCAACCTTGCAATATAAGGACAGACCGACTCATAGACTAGCCGTAGATCATAGATCCCATCTGTCCTTCTGTTTTGGAGAGCGGAGCAATTTCATATATAAGGACAGATGGAGTCTCCTTCTCGCTGCATCCGAAGAAGCGAGCAGAGCCTCTCGGCAGCTCCTGCCCTGCCGCAAATCTTGTGCGTCTTTCAGGGGCTCCTGGTCACTGTTCTCCAACAACGGCCCTTCCTGATCTCGGGTCACTCAGCAGGGGGAAGCTGCTTTCCGGTAACCCAACCTGAATAGTTTCGGGCTGCCCAGGGCTGAGATGGAGAGCCAGGGTGTGGCAAGATCGCTTTTGAACTTTGCATAAAACACACACTGCGTGTGACGCGGGAAGTCTTCCCCGAGATCAAAGCTACACGACGGGAATATTTTGCCGGGGACCCAGGTGCGAGAGATGCAAAACGGGGTGGGCTAATGATAATATGAGAGAAGATGACAAATGGGCTTGTCTACCCCCCTTTTTACGGCCTGAAGGCGTCTCAAAGTAGCTGGCAAGCACTTTCCTCTCCCCACAGCAGTAAGGAAGGTGGGGTTGAGAGAGCTCTGTCAGAACTGCTGAGAACAGCTCTGTGGTTGGCCCAAGTTCACCCAGCTGGTTGCAAGTGGAGAATCAAGCCAGGCTGTCGCTCTTAACCACAACCCCGACTCATTTTTTGTGGGGGTAGGAGGGGGTGGAACATGATTTGAAAGCGGTTGGACGTCCTAAATTACATAGACTCCTACGGCACCCTTGGACGATCCGGCTTGGCATGGATGCCTCCTTCTCCCCCTCCTCCTGCCACGCATGCCCACGGGTGCCCCAGAGCTGTGGGAAGACTTTGCACACCTTGGATCGTGCGCTTTCATTGCACAGAGAAATCCAAGCACATTGAAAGCGCATGACCCAGCGTGCGTCCCCAAACGGCCAGTTTGCAAGCACACACCCCCCCCGAAAAACACTCCCCCTGCAAGAGTCCCCCCCCCCCGCTCATCAATGCCACCCATCTGTCTCATCCTCAAATGGCACCGTCCCACGGCTTCGCCTCTTATCTCTGTGAAGATTGAGCGCCAGATCTGAGCACTTACCCAGAAAGAATCTTTAAACTGCAACTCTGCCATGCCGGGGGACGGGGCGCAGATTGCCTTTGGGGCAGGGGGAAGTGCGCGTTCTGCAGAGCGTGCCAAAGGGCACCTGCCAGTCGGAGGCAAGAGAGAGGAGGGGGGAAAAAAAGACGTCCAAACTTCACAGCTCTTTTCCTCTCCAACCTCCCTTTCCTCTTTCCCTCCTCCGGCCCCGCCCTCTTGGGTTCTTCAACCTCAACCCCATTTCAGATTTTGGCAGCCAGCGAGTCCGTATCGAAACAGGGAAGCTGGCGGCCGGGCCCACGCCTTGTCATTTAGATGCAAACGAGGCGCACATTCGTAAACGTGACGCCAGGGCGACCAGAAAGGCGAAAGGTCCCTCTGGGATCCGAGGCGCCGTGGGAAGAGAGGACCCGAGTTCGAGGGCACGCCCGGCCACCGTGCAAGTGTCGGATCTAGCGAGCAGGTGTGTTTAAGGGGTGGGGGCAGGCTGTGCAATCTTGGGCACTGCAGATAAATCACACACACACACAAACACACACACACACAGAGGAAACAGAGCTGCTCAGCGATTGCAGTAACAGCCAGGCCTCCTCAGAAGCGAGGAAATGGTGAGCACGCAGCTGCCTCTTCCGGGCCTGGACCGGCCTGTGGTTTTTTCTGAAGCCGCTCTGGAAAACGGCACTCATTGTGAACATGAATGAAGAGCAAGCGCAGGCAGGGCACCACCGGAATGCTAATAGGGCACACGGCGCTGGAGGGTTTTCAGCGGAGATCGCTGGGCACATCCACGCTCCTCCAAGACTTTGGATGCAGAGATGCAGAAGGCCGTGGCTTGTCCCCACGTCCGGATCCTGGACTGACTTGTCAGGCCCCCGTCCAAGAACCAACCAGGGCTTGACCCAGCTTGGCTTTTTATGGAGGCCCGTAGGGTTCTCACTCTCCCGGTGTGAAGACGCATCCCCTTACTTTCCTCTCCCCACACCAGACTCCTTGTGAGGTAGGCACAGCTCGGAGAGAAAGGACTTCCGGAGGAAGAGCGGGGGAACCAAACCTGGTGGGGCCAGTCGAACATGAGGAGTAAGCATTTGCTGGCAGGGGCTCATGGGAATTGTAGTCCATGGATGTCCGGAGGATCACAGATTGACTACCCCTGCCCTAGATGACTGCTCTAACTGGTGCACCCCCAGATGGAAACCACTACTCTAATTGAAAATGCCAGGGATTTCTGGCTGGGGGGGACACCTGATGGCCCCCGGGTTTTGGCCCCTGTGACACAGAGCGTTGGACTGGGGTGGGCCACCGGCCTGACCCAACAGGGCTCCCCTTCTGTTCTTACGGCCTTCGGAGCAGTGGCTCTCCTGTTAAGCTGCAGTCCGAAAACCATAATGAGATCTATTTAGGAGCTGGTCCCTTTGGCTGCCCGCAAAACCCCGTGAGTTAAAAACTGGCTCTGCCCAGGAATGCCGCATCGTTTTAAATACATTTTTTTTATTTCAAAAACCCAGCTTCAATACCAAGCAAGAAGAGACACGAGAACGAACCAGCGGGGCATCCCCGTGTTCTAATCTGACAGTCGACGTTTTGAGTTCGACGCGGCGCGGTCTCTAACGCTATCTCAAGGACAATGAAAACAATCGCGCTTCCAGATGCAAAAATAAGATTTCCGGACCATTCTAAACACCCTCCAGAGAAGTGATTTAATGCACACGGGAGCCTTAGAGGGAAGGAAGGCGGTTAACCTGCCGAACAGAAGGGTGTTTCCGAACACGGGACCCAAACAAAACCCTTCCCTCCATTTCCCCCCCTTTCCAAAACATCAAAAACTTAACGGCAACCCCCCTCGCCTTTCCCCAATGTTGAATTTTGCCTCCGTGAGTTTTTGCCTTATCTTTTTTCTTTCTTTCCGGGGCAACCAAGTGCGGAAAGGCCCAAAACATTCAAGCAACGCACAGGTAGAAAGAACTGCAGGTGTCAAAATATTACAACCACGGGGGGGGGAATAGCTTTTTTATATTTTTTTGTTTCATTTGCCCCCCCCCCCTTCAAAGCTGAAACCAGCTCTGGGACGAAGAGCAAAGGCCAGTCGCTCGGAAATTAAAGCTCCTCGTGGTAGAAACGTTCATCGTGGAGCTGCCGGCCGTAATCGGTGGCCTCACTGTTGAGAAACAAGTCCTGGCTCCCGAGAATCTCGGCCTCGGAGAGCTTCCCGTTGCCGTCGGAGTCCATTTCTTCGATGAGGTGGGCGGACTTTCAAAATAAAAAGACCAAAATGTTAGTTTGAGAAGCGGCGACTGAAGAATGCTTTGGTACGTTTTAAGAAATCTACCCCATTATGGGGCGAGGGGCGGTGATGCCCAGCACGGTGCCCCAGGGCGCCACGGAAAAGCTTTCTCAGTGTTCTCAAAGCTTTCTCAGTGCGTGCCACTTCTCTTTGGCTGTGCGGAAATTTTCCCAGTTGCCTCGGCGGCCTTAGCCCCCCACAGCACCAGGATCTTCCCCGCGTGGCCGTTTTATTTATTTTTATATCTGCATTCCTTCAATTTCTGCTGCAAACTGGGCGGGTTGGCAAGGAAAGTTTTTTCAAAGCCGTGCGTTAGCTGCGCAAGACGTCCTGTCAGACAGAAGTTTTGCCCGGAATGCCAACGGGATTTTAGTAGCGTTATGCGCGACCTCGCTCCCTGTGATCTTGTAGCTAGCTCCGCCCTCTGCGGAAGCCATTTTGGCGCTGCGCCAAGGGCTCCCCCTGAGTCAGAATCACAAAGGTTCCTGCAGGCTCCTAAAAGCTGGAGGCCTCTGACAACTTTCCCGACACCCACCGGGTGTTTCCAGAAAGCGGGCTTTGGCCCAGCAAGGTTTCTGAGTGGCCAATGACAATTCGATGGGCTGCTGGGATTTCTAACAAGGTTGCCGCCTCGGCACCGTGTGAATGAAGGGAAACCTTGGTCACTTCCCCAGGGCCTGGAAGGCAGAGCAATTCCACCAGGCCTTGAGTTCAGGCCAAGAATATAACCCCAGAAACCTCGGATTGGCCGGCCTCCCTTGAAAACATCCCCTGACGAATGCTATCAGAATAGCAAGGCAAAAGACACCGGCCTCAAAAGGAATAACCCCCCCTGAATGTTTTAGTCGGCCGATGGGTTAGCTTGGAATTGCTTTTACCCCAAATGTGATTTTTAAGCGACTGCCTTTTATAGCACAGATGGTGCCCACCCTGAGCCTCCCAGGAAGGGCGGGAGAGGGACATAAAGAGTTATTTGTCGTTCCTTCTGACGGGGCCCGGTTCCTAACCTCCTCGTGGGCGATCCCCTCGTTATTCGGCACCACCCAGCCCAGGAGCTCTTGAGGGTTGAGTTTCCCATCGCCGTCCTTGTCGTAGTCGTTCTTGAAGCGATCCATCTCGACCAGTATCCATTCGGGATCTTCGCCGGCAGCTGGGGGAAGGAAGACGTCAGGTCGTGCAGACTTTATTTTCATTCTGGCTCTTTTGTGCAAGGCTTAAAGCCGCTCTGAAAGGGGTCTATGGAGATTCATTTTGCGTCCAAAACACAAGCTCTAATGCATGCACAGCGCAAACCCCCCGCCCCACAGCAAGAAGGGCTGCCCACCATCCCAGGATCACAGAAGAGGGGCAGAAGAGCGTGGAGGTGCATGCTTGAACAGATGAAAACAGCTCACGGTGAATTAGACCACCGGTCCATCAAGGTTAGCATTCTCTGTCCTGACTGGCAGAGGTTCTCCAGGGTCTGGGGGGGGGGGAGGTCTTTCCCCTCTCCTCTTATCATTAATAGATTTATTGCCCGCCGCTATCAACATCGTGGCGGGTTACACAATATTAAAACCCCACAACAAATACGTAAAATACAATTCATCTCCCCTGTTAAAAATATATCCCAGCAGCCTGATCTCCTGCCTGGTCCTTTCAACTGGAGGTGCCGGGGATAGAACCGGGGACCTTCTGCCTGGCAAGCGGAGGCTCTGCCTGAGCTGTAGCACCTCCCCGGCCCCTCTACACCCACCCCATTTGGGGCTGCCTTTTGAAACGTTGTTCTGCACGCCCACGGCAATTTCTCCACGCTCAGAAGGAAGCCGACAGGCGTGACGTCCGTTATCCGAGACGCAAACTCCGGAGAGAGACTCCTTCATTCCCGTTTCAAGGCCACTCACTTGGATCTCTTCGGTAGTCGCCGAGGAACTCCTCCAGGCTCACAAAGCCGTCGCCGTCTTTGTCGTGCTCTCCCAAAGCCTCTTGGACGACAAACTCCTTCAGAGGGGAGAAACAGAAATTGAGAAACAGAAATTCCACCTCTGCGGGCTTCAAATCCACCTGCCGGCTTTGCAGTTTTCGAAAGGCAGGTTTCCGCAGAGGGGTAAATGCAGGTGTTGAGCCAAAAACAACAAGGCATCCTCACACACACACACACACAAATGCTTCCTAGAATTATTTAAAAGCCAGCATCGCCATGGCCACTCCACCTGGACAGCCCAGCCCAGCGTCTGGATGGGAGACCACCAAGGGACCCACGCAGAGCCAGGCAAGGGCAAACCCCCTAAATTCGTCTGCCCTGCCCTGAACGGCCAAAGGAATCGCAGTCCTTTCAGATCTCAGCAGCCCATACCTGGACGGGAGACCACGAGTTGTCGATTTCCCGCATTCCGCAGGGGGTTGGACTAGATGACCCCGGAGGTCCCTGCCAACTCACTGATTCTATGAAGTCCAAGGCTGCTACACAAGGGCCAACCACCTCTGCTCCTCTCTTGCCACAAAAGGGTGCCTAAGTCAGCTGTGGACCGAACGCCCTCCCCACCCCCGTCTCCCCCCTGTACATTTTGAAAGCAAGTGTCAAACCTTCATATATTCGGCTTCCTCGGGATGCTCAAAGGCGATGAATTCATTCAGGTCCAGGCCTGAAGCGCCATCTCTGTTTGCCTTGTTGAACCTCCTCTTGTCGTTTAAGTGGAGCTGAGAAAAAAAAAATTGGGAGAGGCTCAGGCCAGCTCCGGGCACTGGGTGAATGGGGGGCTTAATCCACAAGCGGATTCAGGAACGGGGACTTATTGGAGCCAGTGTCGGACTAGGATCTGGGAGTCCCAGGTTCGAATCCTCACTTGAGCTGTGGAGACCTGCTAGGTGATCCTGGGCCAGTCACCTTCCCTCAGCGTAGCCTACCTCACAGGGCTATTGTGAGGAGAGGATAACCATGTTAACAGCTCTGGGTCCCCGAAGGGGAGGATGGTATTCCTCCTGCACTCCCTGATTTTTTCCTCTTGTCAAATGAAGGCCATGATCCTACACGCACGGACTTTCCCCTCAGCCCTGCTTCCGAATACCAGGTGCTTTTGCAGCCTGCAACTTACAGCTTGAGATATGTTACAGTTTGCGATTCGATTAACCGTGTCAGTGTTTTGGGAAGAGAATCAACAAATAAAGCCCTCAGGCACTGAAGTCGGGAATCTCGAGGAAACCAGACCCCTGCAGATGGGGAACGGCCCATCTAGTGTATGCGCACCTTGAGGCCCCTCCTGCTTTTATGCAGATACCAGACACCAGGTGACATGGATCCCTGCACAATAGGCTCAGGATTTCTCTTTATGCAGTAGCCTGGCAAAGAACAAACGGCTTTCTGCACCGAAGACGGAAACATTTTAAGCGTCCCGGCCTGTCTTTATCGAATGACTCCGGCAGAGGGACGTCACGAAACCAAAAACAAAGACAAAGCCTGCCACCTCTTGGTGAAACCAAATTTTGCTTCGCCGGTCAGTTTTAAGCAGTGCATCGGGTCGGGGGCCAAGTTTTGGAGGAGGGGAAGAGCCACGCCCCGAGGGTGGAGCCCCAGTTTTGCACACAGGGGGTCCCCGTTTCCGCCGTCACCCCAAAACCATTTCAGGAAGCCGTGCCAGCATGAGCAAGCTGCCTAGGAATCTGTCTTGGTCATTTAGGGCCTTGGCCACAATTTCAAATTAACCCTGCGGACACCGCCCCTTCTGGGCCCATTTACAAAACGGATCGCTCTGGCAGAACAGTGGTGGTTGGAAAAAAGAGGACCAGAGCCAACTAACGGGGCTGGAGAGGGGGATTCTTATGCTCCGGAGTTCCCTCGCCCCACACTGACCCCAAAGGCCTGGCCACCAAAGAAGGTCACATGGGTCAATGAAATGGTGACCGTGGGGAAAGGAGGGACAGAAGTCCAGCGCTACTCGAACGGCGGCTCACCTGCCGGAAAGATTCTTCTTCGGTGTCCTCCAAAGCCAAATCGTCGTCGAAATCTATCACGCGGTCGTACATCTGCACGTTGTATTCCTCCCAGGAGATGTACCCGTCGCCGTCTTTATCGTACTCGCCAAACTGCTGCCTGGCATCTCCCAGGATGTAATGCTTGAAGGACTGCTGGATCCACAGACTCAGCTCGGCTGCAGAGATTCCACCAGTTAAGACCATTTCTCTCCATTTCCCCCTTCCAAAAACGTCAACCAAGCATTCTTGAAGAGGGACGGGACCTGCGCTGGATTCCCTTTGCCAGAGAAGGGTAAACGCAAACACGGGTCTTGTGGACCTTGGGACAGAAATCTGGGTTTTAAAATCGCCACAAAAGGGATGGTCGTATTTTCTTCAGACCTCAGTGAATCCCAGAGCCCTGGGTTGTTTATATGTTCTCACATGCTCATTGCCACTTTGGTGATGGGAAGGAATTTTCTTCCAGGCCCGGTTGGAAGAGTTTTTGCCTTCCTTTGGGGGAGTGGGGGGGAGAGGTAGTTGTGAATGTCCTACACTGTGTACAGGGGGGCTTGATCTACCTCCGGGCAGGACGCCATCAATTGCTAGACTGTTCCACCTTCGTTGTGGCTCAAAAGGTCCCAGGTAAATGCTCGGATTAAAACATGCAAGAGCTTGGTTAGATGACCCCTTGAGGGATACGATGGTCATACAGGCACTGAATTTACCCCCCAAATACTTCCAGGCCGAGGAGGCTATCCTGCCTTTCTCATTTACAAACTTTTATCTGTAATTTTTCGATGGCCCGGCAACAGGAAGGCTGGCACGCTAAACAGAACGCGTTCGGTCCTCATCTCTAGCCGTTCGGTCTGCTATTTACAAAATCTGTTTCTTTAAACAACTGCAAGCCGACGTCTCCCTTACCCTCCGTGAGAAAGCCATCCGAATCCAAGTCGATTTTCTTTATAATCGCTTTCAATCTTCTCTGTTGCTCCTCGGGACTCAGCTTGGCAAATTCATCCGCTTCTTCCTTGGGAGGGGAACGGAAAGCGTGCAAAATGATTATTTCAATCTAGAAGTGTCATTCTGGCCTCGCTTCTATCGCGGGGCCCACATCTACACAAAATTACTTCCTTTTCGCCGTCAGTCACCATAACCGAGAAAGCCTCTTGGAAGGATAAAGTGGGGGGTTTGGGGCTGAGGAATGGTGCATCTTAGCAAAGTAATTCTAAACAGAGTTCTGTCCTAAATCCACTAAAATCGAGATAATGCAGGCTATAAAATATACTGCTGAAATGCTCCCTCCTATGATCTGTCTCCCCCCAGGCCTGCCTCACAGACCTATTGTTTATATACACAACACATATATATATACACACAAATATATACATATTTACACAATACACATATACAATCAGATGTAACGCATATGTGTGTGCGCGTGTATTTATATATTGTACACCCCCCCCCAAAAAAAATGTACTCAAGCCTCTGTAGGGTAAAACCGGTTGTAAAATTAAAGATGACTATTTAATTTTACAACACCCTGCAGAGGCTTGTGCAAACTGAAATGGACTCCGGGGAACGGCGGAATACAGGAAGGCCTGGAGGATCATTGTCCAGGGGGTTGCGATGGGTCGGACATGACTTCGCACCTAACAACAACAACGAGTCTTGAGCACATTTTCCTTCTTTCGACCCTTTTTGTTTGTTTGTTTTTTTTGGGGGGGGTGGCGGCTTCTTGTCTGGAGCCTGGATATCTCCGACCGTTTCGTTTTTGGCAAACCCCTGAGATATATACCACACCTCTGTCCGCTCCCCTGCGACATCTACGCGCACGCACAGGTAACACCGCAAACACGCATCCCACACCTGTGCGCCCATCCCGGACGCAGACCCACAAATCCTGCATCTATCTTATTTATTTATTTATATGTTTCTTATAGATCTCGGCCCGCCCCCGTCCCCCCCTCCTCCTCCAGCCCTCTAAGCCAGGGGTAGTCAACCTGTGCTCCTCCAGATGGACTACAATTCCCATGAGCGTTCGCTGGCAGGGGCTCATGGGGATTGCAGTCCCTGAACATCTGGAGGACCACAGGTTGACTACCCCTGCTCTAAGCCCCGGGCTGCTTGTCCAGGTGCGCCGCGCGCCCCGACTCACCTGTCCTCCCAGCAGCGCCTCGCGGTCCAGGTCGGGCCGGTGCTGCTGCTGCTGGGCGTCGTGGCCGGGGAGGTGCGGCTGCTGCCCCCCGCCCAGGCCCAGCAGCAGCCCCAGCAGCAGCAGCAGCGGAGGAGGAGGCATGGAGGACGAGGACGGGGGACGCCGGGCCGGGCCTCCCTCTCTCCCTCCCGCCCTCCTTCCCTCCTTCCCCGGCTGCTGGCTCCGCCCCGGCGCCCAAAATGGAGGAGGAGGAGGTGCAGGGCTCGGGGTGCAAAGCATGCACGGGGGACAGCACTGCCACACGGGTTGTGTAGTGTTTGCCGTGGGGATTTGGAGCCGGCATTGGGGCACGATCCGGTTGCCAACCTCCTGGGGAGAGCTGCAGAATTGCAGGCGGTCTCTGGGCTGCAGAGATCTCGTTCCCCTCCCTGGACAGGGGTGGTCAACCTGTGGTCCTCCAGATGTCCGTGGACTGCAGTTCCCGTGAGCCCCTGCCAGCGTTCGCTCATGGGAATTGTAGTCCATCTGGAGGAGCACAGGTGGACTACCCCTGCTCTAGGATGCTCTCACCCCACTGAGCTCCTTTCCCTTCGCCCAAACCCTGCCCTCCCCAGCTCTGCCCTCCCCCCAAAAAAGCTCCAGGTTTCCCCACCCACAGGGACAGCCCTACACTGCAGGGGAGGTGGGAAAGGAGCCTGCGAAATGGTCAGAGGAGCCAGGCTTGCTTTCCTGTTTCAAAGCAGGACTTAGGATGCCGGCTAGAATGAGCAGACGGTCCCCAAAAGAACCAGAAAAGAGGAGTCGGGCGGGGGCTTCAGCCCAGCAAGTAGCTTCCCAAGCTGCCTTTGTTGACAGCGAGCTCAACAACACTCCCTTAGCAACAAAACAGATTCTCATCCTCACAGTCGATTGCAGCAGGTACGGGCAGCATCTCTTTTGTGGCTTGTTTTGATATTTATTCGCCTCCCAGGGGGAGAATGTCCATTTGCCGTTCCCTTGGCATTGTTGTCCAGTGGGTATTGGCATTGTTGTCCCCCAAGCTTGTTTCTCTTAGTTCTGTTTGGTTTCAGCAATCTACAAACTAGGAAGGACAAGAAAGAAACCAGGTAGAGGAGGAGGCTGGCCAGAGGAGGACATTGACAGCGGGGTGTTTCACCTCTTCCTTTAGCTGCACATATTTGAAAGTAAAGTGGGAGTCATTCTTCTGCTTGCTGTTTCAATTTGATGGCCCGTGAGATAGCCATTGCGGCCCCTGGAGAGAAACCAGGTCGGGGAAAGGACTAACTTGGTAGAATTCAGGGCTCTAAGGTTGGGAAGCTCAGGGGAGAACAGTGGGATACAATGCGTGGCATAATAATATTAATAATTATTATTATATATATGAATAATAAAACAATCTATAAAAGACTTCTGGCCACAGACTCGGGAGACTCTAGATGCTATAGACAGGGTTTCCTCAGGGAACAATCCGGAGAAGAGGAAATCACAGTGTCACAGCATCTAATAAGTCTTGCAGAGTCTGCTTCATGGGTTAGGTTAAGCAGAGCAACTGCCCCTGGATGCAGAGGCTCTAAAATTGCTCTCTGAAGTTATTGATTTTTCCTTCCTGTGTGTGTCTTGTGGAGTTCCTAGCATTCATAGCGCCTTTAAAAGCCAACGATGGTGACAATACAGACTTGGAAGGTATCACTTTTACACCTATGCAGGAAAAAAAAAAAAGAGGCGGGGACACGCACGGCTTCAAACAGCGCCGCTGCGCATGCTCCAGGTGAGCCGCGCATGCTCGATGCGAAGCCGGGTGATGAGCCAGTGAGGGTGCGGGAGGGCTTCGCCCGCGGCCACTGAGCATGCTCCGAGCGAATGGCGCATGCTCCGTCGCGCTCGGCGGCGGCGGGGGAAGTGGCTCCCGGCGCGAGTGCGGCCGCCGTACCGGCTGCCCGGCGGGGCGGGATGACGTCACAGCGGCGGGACGCACGCAGGCGGAACGGCGCGGCCAGGCGGAGAGGGTGAGGGCGGGCGCCGCGCGGGGGAGGGGAAGGGGCCGCGGAGGCCAAGATGGCGGCGGGCCGGCCGGGCTCCTCGTCCCTCTCCGGGGCAGGCGGGCAGGGCCTCCCCTGGGCCGGCCCCCGCGGCCTTGACACGCGTCTGGGGGGCATTCACACGTGACGGCCCCTCCGCAGCCTCCTCCCGCCCTTCTTTCTCCGCCTGGTTTGCACAACGTCCCTGCGAGGTGGGCTTCTCCCCCAGGTAACGCCTCAAGCCCCCCGGAGCCACCGCTCAGGGCTGCGTGTGCCAATTCCCCCCTCCCTCCCTTGTGAGTGGGAGGGTTTGCACAACAGCCTTGCGAGGCTGGCCACCCTTGAATCCCATAGGTGACGCTTCAAGCCCCTTTGAAGTCGCTCTTGGTCTATGACTCGCTCTTACTGTGACGAGCTCAGTTCTGCGTGTGTCGCTTGCCACCTTTTTAGGGGTAGCGTTTGCACAACAGCCTTGCGAGGCTGGCCACCCTCGATTCCTCAGAAGGGGACGCGTCGGCAAAGCTTCAAGCCCCTCTGCAGCCGCTCTTGGTGTACGAACGCCTCTCTACGCAGTCTCTTACTGCGAGGAGTTCAGGGCTGCATGTTGTCAGTTTCCCCTTCTTTCTTTATTTAATAATAATTTTGTTTATTATTGGATTTGTTACCCTCGGTTCTTGGCGGCTGTTTACAACAGAGAATAAAACCACAACAAATAGCCAAAGTTAAGCCCCGCAAGGTTAGCGATTGACGGCGAATTGGCTTTGCCAGTTGGGAAAAGCAGGAATTCAAAGAGACACCAGGCAACCTTGCGAATCGTTTTGCCCGCTGCGGTCCACGTGGAAAAGCCGCCGGGATGGTACCGTTTTGGGCACCCTCTGGAAAGCCAGGTGGAGTGCGGGTGAAGGCCCTGAGTGTGGGTTGTTGTTGATTTTGCCCCGCTCATGTGAGCGAGGCTGTTGTGGTGGAGCATAAGCAAGAGAATGTCTGGCCAGGGCCAAGAAGCGCTTTGTACGTTTAAGATACAAGCAGAAACAAGCAAAAAGGAGTCGTTTCATAGCATGATGGGCTGGTTTTCATGGGCTGGTAGCCCTCTTCGCCTAGAAAACCCCGCGGGGTCACCTTAAGTCACTCACCTTGTCATCTTTTGCCATGATTATGCATGAATATTGATATGGATGAAGGCTTGATATGAATTGCAGTGAATGAATTGCAATTCATTGATATGAATTGCAGTGAGACAGGTAAGAAACTAAGATGAAGTCAGTGGATTAAGTCAGTGGCCCTTCCAGCCCAGCACTCTGGGGCACACAGTGGCCAAAACCCAGGGGGCATCAGTGGGGCCAGAAGCCCTCCCACTGGGCCCCCCCCAAGCACCAAGAATACGGAGCATCCCAGCCCCAGGCAGAATGCTCCATCTATAACTTGTGGCTAATAATCCAGAAAGGCGGGCATAAGTTCTGCAGTGTTTGACAGGCCCCGGTTGCCTCATGATGCTGTGTGGGAAGTCTCAGGGCACCTTCTCAGGTAGCCGGACTCAGCAGCAGCATCTCCCACCTCACCTGGAGAAGCTGCCAGGCATTTAAAGCAGGGGAAACGCGGGTTGTGAACATCGGTCATGTGCATCCACTGGAAGGCGGGCTGGATGCTCGGTGAATCGTTCCAGCGCTCATCCTGTGGTTTAGGCCAGGGGTAGTCAACCTGTGGCCCTCCAGATGTTCATTGACTACAATTCCCACGGGCCCCTGCCAGTGAACACTGGCAGGGGCTCATGGGAATTGTAGTCCATGAACATCTGGAGGGTCACAGGTTGACTACCCCTGGTTTAGGCCCAATCTGCTGAGATGTCTTCCGTTCTGCTGTGCCTGAGGGGGAGAACCAGGTGGACAGTGGCTGAGGTCTTTGGGGAGGGGGTCTCCTGAAACCTGGACACCTGCTTTCTTGGGGTTCCTTTCTGCACCACGCCTGTTCCTCCTCTCCCTTATTGAGTGTCATTCTCCCTCGCTCTCTTACACTGCCGGTTTCTAGCGCCCGGGCAGAGGTTCCTTGACGAGACACACACACACACACCCTGAATAAGCGTACACGTACTGGCAAAAAAAATACTTTCAATTCTGTAATGTTTTTTTTTTCCCTTTTCTTCCCCCCCCCCCCCCCAAAGTGGCTGCACGGTATATCAGGACTAAGATTTAGTCCACTAACGGACAAAAGCCTTGCTTTTTCATGGTATGAATGATACTCCTCTCCCCTCCCTTTATCCTGTGGCACCTCCGTCTAATTTGTTGAGGCATGCCAGGGGGGCGGGCAGCCGTTTATCGCCGCCTGAGGCCCTGCACGGCACCCTCCCCTCCTGTCGCTGGCCTCCCCTGCCGCCCTCTGGCCCTTGCTTCTGCATGTTTTCGGCAGCGGCCGCAGGTTCCGTATCCTTGCTCCTGTATCTGGTTGTTTTCCCGCAGCCCCCCTTGCATGATCCACCCGTACGGCCGTTGCCTCGCGTTTTCTCTTCCTTTGGCAGCCCGGAGAATTGCACTCGAAGGAGCCCGTAGAGCAGGGGGTGGGCAAACTGCGGCTCTCCAGGTGACCGTGGGCTACAGTTCCCTGGCAGGGGCTCATGGGAATTTAGCCCACAGTCACCCGTAGAGCTGCAGTTTGCCCACCCGTGCCGTAGTAGAGTTTTTGCAATGGGGCCGAGGACATCTTAAGGGAAAGATCGGCCACCCTGGGAAGGAAGCGGGCGCCATCTTGGAGGCTCAGCCGGCTGGGTCAGAGCTTGGCTCCACGCGGCATCAAAGGAGGAGTGATTGTGGGACAAAGGTTGCGTCAGGCGCACATTGCGTCTTTGCGTGTGTGGTGGATTCCGCTCACCGCCTCCCCCTGTTCTTTCTGCCGCCGCCTTCTTTGTGGGCTTCGTTTGCGCCGTGGCCAGGCCTTCCCCGTGGCATGTGCTTTTATCCTTGTCGGACGCACGGTGCGAATCGGGCCAGTGGTGTGTCTGTGTTCTCAAAAAAGAAACCACCACAGCAACAGCCCACCCCCCAAAACCCCATGCTAATGTCAAAGTTCTGCTGTTTTTGTCCTTAGCGTGTATACGATACGTCGGTTGCCTGTGTCTGAATTATGCCAATTTGTAATTTGCAAGTGGGCAGGAGAGGGAATGCGAAGACTTAAACCAGTGGTTCTCAACCCTCCTAATGCCGCGACCCTTTAATCCAGTTCCTCATGTTGTGGAGGCCCCCAGCCATAAAATTAGGCAAGGGTTCTTTCGCAGAAATTAAACCGAAACTGAGCGATGGCGTGAAGATCCATGGCTCAGGGTTGTATATAAATTGGTTTCTTTCTGGGGTTTCTCAGTTCAGTTCTGCCTCTGGTCCTACCAGGCCGATCTCTCTCTTTTCCGTTGCTCCAGACAGACAAACGCCTTATTCCGATCTTCCCCGCAAGGCTGTTGTGTGGATGCGTAGTTTAGCGGTGTGGTACTTTGCACCTTCTCAGGGATGGAAAGTTCTGTGAACTTGCACGAGCGGTGGATAAATTCTATTAGACCGTTAGCCAAGTACGATTCTGTAAGGCAGCCTTGTTCAATGTTTATCATTGAGAAGTCCCGGAAACGTTCTTCAGGCTTTGAGAAACCCCAGAAGTGGCGTGATCACTCAGAATAAGGTTCGGAGTCATAGTCTTACATATGCTCTCCCAGGGCCCTCCCCTTCCTACCCCCTCCAGGCCGATCGTCACCCATTTGGGGAGGGGACGGCGGTCGACATGACCGTACATGGTCAAATCACCCCATAAATGTTTAGCAAAATTTTTATATTAAAAAATTATGGACTCCCACCCATTTGGGGAACCCTTCCTGAAGCCCCAGGGTGGAGAACGCCTGCTGCAAGGACTTGTCTACAGATTATCAGTTTTTGTTCTGACGTAAGGGTTCCCCAGCTTTCTGAATCTTTGGCCACCTATGGAATTGGGAAACAGCATCTTGGGCGCAGCCGCAAAATGGCCGCCGCAGGAGGCGGGGCCAGTGACCAAACTGGCCGCAAGGTTTTACTTTCCGTCGCACAGTGAAGAGTCTTGGGCTGTGGCGTCAACCGTTGTTCTACTGGGGTAAAAGTCTGCTTGGGAAGGGAAGGGGGGAAATCAGTTAAAATCAGAGAAGAGGATCACGCTAGAACAGGGGTCCCCAAGGTGGTGCCCGGGGGCACCCACTGATTTGCGCCCCGTCTGGAAAAACTGCGCCCTGTTAAGAAACGACAGTATTAATCGTGTTTCAGAGATGGTCTATGGCAGCGGCATATACATTTCCGATTCCCGTTGCCCTTTTAGCCTCCCAAATAAAAGCCTCCCGGCCCTTTCCCTTCCTGACCTGCTGATTACAGCCCCCGCTTCCGTGAGCAATTCCCGTTTGCTGCGGTTTGCCTCGAAGACCCCGTGGGTCCCCGTCAGTCCCGAACCCGGTCTTGAACGAGCGAGCACGCCATTCACCCCCGCTTGTGTCTGTGGTGCGCGGCGTATTGTCTCGGCGATGCCGACTCAGCATCGCGGCGCATCATGTGGCTTTCCGTCCGAGAAGAAGCCCCGGAGACGTTGAGCCTCCCTTAAATTTTGAAACGCTTTGTTTTCCCGTTGCACAGCTATGACGACTCCATGGGGTCCTCCAAAAACACGATAAGCGAATCCGTGGAGGCGGAGGACGGCTATAACATGATGGTGAGTTTTGCGTGGGCGCGTTTGTGTTTGTGTGTGTGTGTGTGTGTGTGTGTGTGTGTGCGTTTTTTACAGTGACGATATTTTGAGAGCTCGGTTTTGTAAGCCCCACCTATTTGATAGCATGTCGCGGTGCGGGTCACGTATTAAGCCTTCGTATTTTGTGAAATTGACACAAAATGATTGTTAATAATTTGTTCTCTAAAATGCTGGCAGGGGCTCATAGGAATTGTAGTCCATGCACATCTGGAGGACCACAGGTTGACTACCCCTGCTCTAAAAGTTGGCTTAGTTTGAGAGAGGCCTTGGCCTGCACCTGGATAGAGCTGGGCTTTTAAACATACTTTCTCTCTCTCTGTCTCTGTCTCTCTCTCTCTCTCTCTCTGTCTCTCTCTGTCTCTGTCTCTCTCTCTCTTTCTAGGCGTCTTTCCAGCGTTCCAACAGCCACGACAAAGTCAGGAAAATAGTGGCCGAGGAGGGCCGAACGGCAAGGAATTTGATTGCGTGGAGCGTGCCCCTGGAGAGCAAAGAGGAAGACGGTGTGTATCAGCCGTTCATGGTCTCTGTCTTGGTGCAGCTAGATTGGAATCCAGAACCGGGTTTAAAAGCTGACGGGGTTTTTGGGGCGTCTGCTTCCGAGAGCCCGAGTTTCCTTCATCGGATAGCCAAGAGAGCTTTGACTCTCGAAAGCCGCCCCAACCGTCTCGTCTTAGATCCCAACAAGAAGAAAATACATAGGACCTGGGGTGGCCAACCTGCGGCTCTCCAGATGTCCCTCGACTACATGCTGGCAGGGGCTCCTGGGAATCGTAGTCCAGGGACATCTGGATTGCCCCAGGTTGGCCACCCCTGACGTAGACTGCGGTGCTGACCTAACTCTTCCCCCTCTTCTCAGGAAAGCCTAAGTGGCAGATTGGAGGAAAAGCCAAGAGAACCGCCCAAGGAGCTCACAAAACGACTAAACAGGTATCTGTCCCGTGTTTTCCAATTAGGCTGTTTAATAATAATTAGCCGCCTCCAGTTAAGCCTTATTAATGGGGATCTCCACTTCTGCCGGGCAGTGGGTGTTTTGTGGATGGCGCCCCGGCTGATTTCGTGAGCAGGTCGGTCGGCGATCTCTCGGTGTTATTTTTCTCGCTTCCATTGTGTGCCCGGCGGAACAGCTCCGCCCACACGTACACACAAATGCTTATCCTTCAAATAAAACTTGGTTGGCGTTAAAGCTGCCCCCGGACTCAAAAACTCCGTTCCACTACGAAATAGCGTTTAAATGCTCCCCATTAAAAGAAAAAAAAAATCGTCCCACTCAAAAGTTGGGGAGGGAGAGGGGGCGAAGCCTGTATCCTGATGCAGCGGCATATCCATTTCTCTCTCCCGGGGACGGAAGCCATTTATACTGATATTTCAAACCACGAAGCGATGAGGAAAGGGCAGCGTTAACACAAATACCCAACTGTTCCCCGTCAATAATTATACTATATTAAACACAAAGCCACAGAAGTACAGCGGTAAAGCGATAGCCGAGTCTCGCTAATGGGAACTTAACATCTTCCCTCCTGGGACCACTCAGTCGCTTTTTCACGCCGGGGCGGACCAGCAGAGAGGAGGTTCGTTAACATATGTCGGGGGAAATCTCCGATAATCAATTTTTTTCCAGGCCACTTTGACGCCCCACCTGCTCTCTGGGAGCAAGAAGCAGCCCTCGGCCGACTCATGTGTTTGTCCTGCTTTCTTGGGACTGGTTTTCCCCAGGATGGGCAGCAGAATTGTCAAACTACGGTGGAAATTTTAGCATGGAACTGATCTCAAGGGTTATTAGAAACATCCAGAGCTGGGGTGATATTCGGGGAGGGGCTGTGGCTCATTGGAAGAGCTTCTGCTTGGCATGCGGATGGTTCTCGGGTTCAGCCCCTGTCTCTTTCCTCCCCACCCGCCCTCGATAAGGATTGGGTTATGGCCGATGTGACGTGCTGGAGCGATTGGAGCGCCCAACTAGAATCGGGAAGGGAAGAAGGAGAGGAGTGCTGGTTTCTTATACCCCGCTTTTCACTACCCAAAGGAGGCCCAAAGCAGCTTACAAACCCCTTTCGCTTCCTCTCCCCCAAGACAGACACCCTGCGAGGGAGCTTCTAGGGAGAATTGCGTTGATCTAGAGTTCTTATTAAACGTGGGGTGAGTCTGCGCACTGCCGAAAATACGTAGATTTTTGTTTTTACTGTTGGAGAATCGTGTTCAGAAAGAAACAGTCTTCACAATAATGCATTTTCCAAAAAAAGATCATATAGGATTTTCCCCTGCGATAAACTGTAGTTGAAAATCTCCTTTAGATCAAGGCAGTCTAGCCCCTTGACAAAATGCCGGCCTCTTGTTTTCACGTTTTGTCCTGCCTTTCCTCCAAAGAGCTCAGGGTCCTTCCCTCCTGCAACGACCCTGTACGGTGGGTTGGACTGAGAAGGGGTCACGGCCCGCCTGAGCGTGCTTTGTGGCACAATGGGGACTCGAACTCGCATCCTCATCTCACACTCTTGTCGTTTCCCCCTTTTCAGAACACCACGTCGGCCGCCGGCGAGAAGAACTTTGACAAAAGCCCCACGAAAACCAGGCAGCCCCGGAAAGTGGACCTCAGGGCGCGTTACTGGGCTTTCCTGTTTGACAACCTGCGCCGCGCGGTAGATGAAATCTACGTCACCTGCGAGTCGGATCAGAGCGTGGTCGAATGCAAGGTACGAAGCTTTCTGCTGTCACGGTGTTTAGCTTTGTTGTGTTCGTGGCAATCGGCTTGCCTGAAAAGAATATGCAAAGTGACAGCTGCTGGTTTTGGGCTGTAATAAATGGAGAGCATCCACCTAGATCAGGGGTAGTCAAAGTGCGGCCCTCCAGATGTCCATGGACTACAATTCCCAGGAGCCCCTGCCAGCAAATGCGATGTGTGAATCAGCTTCATTGCAATGTAGGAATCAGCTTCATTGCAAAATATTGTATTTCAGATTACATGTCTGAGAGGGAAGCTTGCATGTGCATGCCACCATTTGATGGTACTCTCATCCGCTGATGTACTTTGGGCTGCACTTTGACTACCTCTGACCTAGATACACAGGGTCAGCCCTGGTTAGTATTTGGTTAGGAGACCAACCAAGGTTGTGGCCAACCACCTCGGCTCGTGTGCCCTAATCCAGATAGCCCAGCCTAGCCCAGTCTCATCAGACCACGGAAGTCAAGCAAGGTCTCCCCTGGTTAGTCCTTGAATGGGCGGACCAACAAGGAATTTTGCAGGGGCAGGTGGCAACAGCAAACCACCTCTAGATGCTGTTTCTGCTGGCTGCAGAGGAGAGGACGCGCAGTAATGGGTTTAAATTACAAGCACAATGATATAGGCTAGATATCGGGAAAACGTTTTTCACAGTCAGAGTAGTTCAGCAGTGGAATAGGCTGCCTAAGGAGGTGGTGAGCTCCCCCTCACTGGCAGTCTTCAAGCAAAGGTTGGATGTACACTTTTCTTGGATGCTTTAGGATGCTTAGGGCTAATCCTGCGTTGAGCAGGGGGTTGGACTAGATGGCCTCTATGGTCCCTTCCAACTCTATGATTCTATGATTCTGTGATTCTAAAGCCCTGCAGGGTCTCTGTGAGTCCCTTCCCACTTGTGGCAAAAGAAACGACAAGAAAAACAATGGAATGCCATGAATCAATTGTGGGTGAATCAGTAGACAGTTTTGTTCCCATCTCTGCATTGAGGTTAATTAGCAATAGCCCTTGGTCCTTCTGTTATTGGTTTTGAATTGCGGGCCCCCCCCCGAGGCAGAATCCAAAGAAACAGGACATGATCCCCGTCATGCCTTTCATTAGGAGGGAAGGACCCCAAATAAGAGCATGCAAGCTTTTCAAACCCACTTGAAGGCCCACCCGCCGTTAGGTCAGCTTTGAATCCGGCAGCAACTTTGGGTCCCAAAAATATTTCGGTTTTTGAGGGTCCTTGCTCCCGAGAGTCAAACGTAACCGTTCTGCTGCAAGCCATCAGGCCTGTCCTCTGAAACGCTCTTCTGCCTGACTCATGGGTCCTAACGATAAAAGGTATGGTTATGGAAAGGACACACTCTGATTTGTCTCGTTGGCGCTTTTCCCTTTTCGCCCTTCCATGCTCGTCGTCTCCTGTAGGTGGCACTGTTGGGACTCGGCCCTCGCCGTCTCCCTCTTTCGCTTCCTGTTTAATGTCTTAATCACGCATTGTTCCCATCGTGCAGAGATGACTATCGCTCTTCTCATTCCCTTGTCTCGGGGACAAGCGAGGGAGATTGATGGCCCCGTGTAAACAGTGTCTGGGTGGGACGTCGTCGTAAGTTGCCTCCCCCCCCCTCCCCGCCGGCAACGGAGATTTAGATGGAAAACAGGCGCGCAAGAGTGCTAGGTTTTCCCCAGCGGAACTGGAAGCTGGCTTGTTTCTTTATAACAATAGGCTTAAAAAAAAAAAACGACTTTAGGAATCATAAGACAGAAAAGACCCGGGAAAGCCAAGAGAATTCGGCATTTGGGAAATAATTGAAGGATTTGGATCAGTTTCTCGATTCAACGGCTTGCCAGTATGGCTTCCAGCTTCCACGTAGGGCCTGGAAGATCTCATGGAATTACAGGCCGTGTCTGGATTAGAGGGGGACTTGCCTTGGAGAAAGTCTCTGGTGCAGAGGTTGGGCTGTGTGACATTATACTGACGTCCCTCCCCAGGCTTCACTCCCCCCCCCAAAAAAAAATCACCAGAGCCCAGAGGAACCCAATTTCCAAAACCATCTCCAAGTCCAGAGGAACCCAATGGTCTGGTAATGGTCTGCTGGTGGTTGAGCATGAAGCCAACTGACCTCCGATCACGTCTATGGGGTTGGTAGCGCAAAGGAAAGTTTCTCCAGAATTGGCATCTCCAAATTGGGGACGGACTGGAGACCGTGGAGGTGGAGCCCAAGGAGGGGGAGACGACCTCACTTTCCCCATTCATAATGTTTTCTATCGATGTCGTTCTTCCTCTCTAAACTCTAAAACTCTAAAAAGAGCCAGTTTGGTGTAGTGGTTAGGAGTGCGGACTTCTAATCTGACATGCCGGGTTTGATTCTGCGCTCCCCCACATGCAGCCAGCTGGGTGACCTTGGGTTCGCCACGGCTCTGATAAAACTGTTCTGACAGAGCAGCGATATCAGGGCTCTCTCAGCCTCACCCACCTCACACGGTGTCTGTTGTGGGGAGAGGAATGGGAAGGCGACTGTAAGCTGCTTTGAGCCTCCTTCGGGTAGGGAAAAGCGGCATATAAGAACCAACTCTTCTTCTTCTCCTAAACTGCGTTGGGAGCTTTCGGCCGTGCAGCGTCCCAGAAACGTTTCTCTCCAAAATTCAAATGCGCATCGCAATAATTGTCCGGCGTTCGACGCCTCCCCGAAACAGCAGCATTCTCCGTTTGCTGGAGCCCGAGAGAGAACGCTCGTCGCATTTGCTCAGCAACAATACCGGTTGCGCGTGTGCCATTAGATGCGACGGGGGCGGAGGGCGGACTATTGATCCCGGTGTTGCCGAGGATACTGTTTATCGTCTTCGAAGGGGACACGGCTCCGGTGACTGTTCTGCGGTCGGAACGGCAGACGGAAAGGGTTGCTGCCGAGACGCAAACAGCGGGAGTCTGTCACAAGGAGACACGGCTGTCAGGCGTATAGTCTTTCCAGGCTCATGGCGGGCGTCTCGCTCGCCGGCTGATCTCCCTGGTTTGGAACCGAGCGGTTCGGAGCTGCGACGTTCGTATACGTTTGTAGAATGTAGTGTCAAAGTGTGAAAAATATACTGCGAATATAGAATCATAGAGTTGGAAGGGACCTCCTGAGTCATCTAGTCCAACCCCCTGCACTGTGCAGGACACTCACAACCCTATTGCTCATCCACTGCCACCTGCCACCCCCTTGAGCCTTCACAGGATCAGCCTCTCCGTCAGATGGCTACCTAACCTCTGTTTAAAAATTTCTAAAGAGGAAGAACCCACCACCTCCCGAGGAAGCCTGTTCCTCTGAGGAACCGCTCTGACTGTCAGGAACTTCTTCCGGAGGTTTTGATGGAATTTCTTTTGATTGCAATGATGTGGCAACCCGCTCCCCTTTTTTGTTTTGTTTTCCCCAGCCTACGATCAAGCTTCTCTTCCAGGTTTGGTCCTTTGTTCAGAACACTCGGAATAGTCCTTTGTGGAAGTCGGGATCAAATCTCAAAAGGCTCCTCCCCCCTTAAGAAGCGTCACCGCAAAACAGCCCCACCAGCCCCCGATCTAAGCACCTTAGGGCCTAATCCGTCAGGGAATTCCACACAGACAGGCCTGTTACATAATTTTCCCAGACACTGAACACCCCGTTCCGATGGGGAGCCTGCGCAGAACGGCATGAATAAATATTTCAGCTCAGGCCCAAGAATCAAATTACGAGATACTCGGGGAACCTCGGGTTTCTCAGGACATGTGACTCCCGCTGCCTTAAACAGAAATAATCGTATGCCGAACTGGAGCCTGAAAAGAAAGCATCCTCTGATTCCTTTTGTTGAGTTTTTGCTGGAATCTCTGAGCTGGGAGGACTGGGGAGGAGATGGGCCGCAGGGGTGGGGGGGGCACTCGTTGGGGTTTGTCCGGTGCTCCTCTCGAGGCAGTTTTGCGATTGTGACATCCATCCTCTTTCCCCTGCACGCTTTCTTTCTTATCTGTTGTTGATGCTGCTCCGGATTCAGTTTCAGAAATGCTAGTCAAGGTCGCCGGGGAAAAGCCAGAAGAGAAAGAGCCGGAGGGGGGAGGGACAAAGACCTTTTTAAAAAAGCGACCCACCCGTTTAACAGGTTGTATTCCGTGTCGTGCTTCTGCGTTCGACTCGTGCCCAAGCGGTGCGTTTAAGATGCTGATTTTTAAAAGGAAAGGGGATCTACAGCTCGGTACGGACGGCTCTCCTGTGGGCATTGCATCGGAATACTCATGTGCAGGAGTCGGCACCTGAAAACCCTGCCCTCACGTCCCGTTGTTTAGTTGTGCTGTTTGCGGAGAGCTTCCAACGTAGGGGAAGGCCCCCCCGAACGGAACGCAGTAAACCAGCTTTTCCCAGCTTTTTAACCGTTGAGAAATCCCCGGGGCGTTCTTCACGCTTCAAGAAACCCCAGAAGGGGCGCAATCGTGCAGAATGTGGCTGGGAAGCAAAAGCTGTGTCCATGCCCACCTGCGGCCCCTCCCCTCCCCACCCCCTCCAGGCCCCTCATTGGCCATTTCGGAGGAGAGGGTGGGACCACCAGGCCCTGTATCACACAATAGACATGTAACGAATTTTTATTAAAATTTTCCGTCAGGAAAACCCTTCCGGGGCTGTCAACAAACCTCAGGGTTCCACAGAACGCTGGTTGAGAAAGCCTGCCTTTAATCTACCGCCCGACCCAGTTGAGACCTTCCAAGCCTTCTGTTCTCTTGTACATCAGACCTTTTAACGTAGAAGGAATAAACGTGCCAGTGATGTTATACTGGCGGTATAAGGGAAGCAAGCATATCTAAAGCTGTCTAGTGCCCCCCGGCTTTTCTCTCTCCTTCCCGGTCCCCTGCTCCCTTCTTGAAGAATTAGCGTCGGATGCCCTTGACCTTGACTGGGAGCTTGGGAATTTGCCCCGGAGTTTGGACTTTTATAGAGCCGAACGCGTCCTTCTCCGTGAAAGTCCCTTTCTGAGCCTCAGTGCCTTCTCAAATGCTACGTTGCTGTTCCCCCTTCCCCTTTCTTTCCACCCCTCCGGCACCATAGGGGATATCTTGCCGCGCTGAGGACAGTAGGGGAACCAGAGAGCTCCTATTGACGGGCGAGACCCCCGTGGGCCCGGCGCTCCGGGATTGTGTGTCAGGACGACAGAGGGATGGCGCCAACCGTCCCGCCGTGTGCGCCAGTCGCGAGAATTAATTACCGCCCAATCGAATCCGTCGCAGCCAATTGGTAAACTAATTGGTAATTTTAGCCGTACATCTATCTGCCGTTATCTGGATGCCTGTAACAACGCTTGAGAGCCCCTTTTGTTCGGCTGCCTCCCGCCCGGGCAAAATGGCCTTCATAGCTTTAGGGGGGAAAGATGTGCATCAGCGGAGGCCCGGGCCACTCCGGCAGCTTGTCTTGTTTGTATTCCCTTGTTCGTAAAACAGGACTTGGGTTTCAGCGGCATGGCAGGGCTGCGATAAATTTCGGATAACCCCGGAGCGGAGCATTCCTCGAGGCCGGCTTCGAGAAGCTGTAAAAAACACGGTTTCCGCACACCGACCGGCCCCTGGAAATAGAATTCGTGTTTTCAGGCAGTTTAAAATTTGTAAGGAGAGGCGGACCGAGAGGTCAGGGCTTTGCAAAAAAAGAAGAAGAAAAGGGAGTCTCGATTTCAGCGCGTTGATGGGTCTGTGTCAACCGTCTGGAGACGCCTCTGTGTTTAGCTAGGAACTATGAGTTTGTCAGAACTCTCTGGGAGATCGTGAGCAGACCGTAGGGCAGGGAATCCCGACCTACAACATGGATGCTGCCTTAAAATGGCTTCTGAGATTTACCTTGTGCTGTGAAGGTAAAGCTGCTACACCGATCAAATCTCCAATGCTTAGTCGGCATCCTTGCTCTGCCCACTTTCTAGAAACACCTGGGCAGGTGCTGGCAGGTACCCGCATCCCCCAAATTGGGGGAGATTGGTCGTGGAACCCGTTTCGTCACTGCAGGAAACCTGAACTCTTGGTTGGTTGGTTTGCGATGACAACACAGGGCATGTGGCCGTTCCCAATAGAAATAATTTACTGTAGGTATCTAAATAGGTGCCTGGATCAGGTTCATTCCTACTCCTCCCTCCTTTCCCCGGAAATTCAGAAGTCTGTCCCTGTGGCTTATACTGAATCCAACCATTGGAGGGGGAACTGCTCACTGGGGAGACGGGGATGGTGAAGAAAGGGAATCTCTGTTGGCTTTGAAGTCCATGTAACAAGAAATAGCTATTAGCACGTGAGAAAGACCCGATATTCCCAGAGGCGTCAAAAAATGAGCACTGTGGCGACTGATGCAAACGTTTCAGTGATGCATTCTGGACTGACCGTTGTTCCTTTTCCCTTTCGGTGGCGTGGCCCGTGAAGCTGCAGCAAAACATTTATTTGGGCTGTAAAAGGGGGAGCGGGGAAGGACCGCGAGGTCAGAACAGGGAGCGGAGCGCTCGCATTATTTGCTTAGCCGCCTCTGCGTTTTGGATTACAGCGTCTTTGGGTCTGCACGTGACTGGGCATGGCTTTTGATCCCGTATTTTGGGGAGGGGAGGGGAAATATCCGGGCCAGCAAACCACCGAGTCTGTTGGAATGGGCCTAATTCTGACAACTCCTCGTTCGGTCGTGCTTCGCAATTCAAATGGCAATCTTCAAGTGGAACTTTTTAAATGTGCGTGCTACTTCTAAGTAGACCCTCTGGCCGTGAAATGAATTGCGTAAACTGGATCGGAGAGCCCCATCCCTTTTAAAATGCAGTTCCCCTTGACACGTATGGTTTTCCCTTCTGCCTGGTGAGGCATCTTCTTTCCGGATCAGGGCGGCCCGATTGTGTTCTCTTAGCTCGTGAGCAAGGCCAGGGTTGCCCTCTGTGGTTCACCTCTCCTGCCACCCCTCTGTGTGCCTTTCCCTGCCTCCTGGCTGGCCATGCCTCCACCACCCATGCTCTCAGCTTCCCAGCATTAATGAAGAACTGTGCAGGGGGTACCCAGAGGCATCACTCCTGGTGGCCCCAGCAGCTGCATGGCCCCGGCCAGCACGGATGGGGAAGGGGCTGCCGTGTGCACGGGGAGCAGGAGGACTTGCGAGTAGCGGGAGGTGGAAGCGGACACGAGGGGTTGGTCAGCCCCAGTCTGCAGCTTCTAGCCAGTGAATTTTCCACCACGGCAGCCGAAATGCTCCCCCAGCATCCTTTGCGAAGAATTGGGAACGCCCTGTCCGCTAGTCCGGCTCTTTTTGCGTTGAACAAATGCTCTTTTCTGTTTTGCCTTTCTATTTTGTCTCGAACGAATGCTATTTCCCTTTTTCTCGTGGGTGGGGTGGGCTTTTGGACCGTGGATGATTTCTGTTTGTTTCCTAGGAGGTCCTGATGATGCTGGACAATTACGTGAGGGACTTCAAGGCTTTGATCGACTGGATACAGCTGCAGGAGAAACTGGAGAAGACGGATGCCCAGAGCAGGTGACCCGAATAACGTTTCCATCCGCTCGGGCCCCTTTTCCTTCTCTCTTCCTGCTCGGCATCGTTTTGCTAACCTTCCTCGGTGCTCTGTGTTGAATTTGCAGGCCTACTTCTCTGGCCTGGGAAGTGAAGAAGATGTCCCCGGGACGCCACGTAATTCCAAGCCCGTCCACGGACCGAATCAACGTCACCTCCAGTGCTCGCAGGAGTCTGAATTTCGGGTATGGCAAGCCAGACCGTCTTTCTCTTAGTCTGACAACGGAAGCGGAGCCGTTTCAGAGAGGTCCGAACGGTCGTTAAGTTCCCTCGAGCCAGGATGCTGGTTTGTATCACAGCTCAACCAGCGTTCGGCAGTCCGGCCTAAGATGCAAGGATTGTGAAAAATACCAGGCTGCTATTAAATCTGTTAGGCAGTCAGATGCCTGGTAGTGCAGGGTTTAAACCTCATCTCCACCCCGTCTCCTGGCCCTGATCAGAAGGATGATAAACGATAGAAATTAGTAAGAAATATTAGGTTTTAAAAGTTTTTAAAATGACACCGTGAAACCGGTTTCCGTCCCCAAAGGAGAAAAAAGAGGGGAGAGTAAGAAATTCATTCAAATAATGATTTCGTCAGACGGGTTGCATCCAGGAAGGCCTGTAGACTATAAAGGCTGTGCTTTGGTACCCCCGTGTATTTGGTTTTTGCGATGCAGCGGGGAAATCTTGTGCCAAAGCACTGTTCAAGAAGTCTCAATATTGATTGGAATTGGGGGTCTATATGAATCCAGAAAAAAAAACCCAAAGGATGTTTGGTACAGTGCCGGATCTCCTTGCAAGCTTCTCCTTGCAAGCTTCTCCTTGCAAGCTTATTTATTTATTTATTTATTTATTTATCATACTTATATACCGCCCTCCCCGGAGGCTCCCCGGAGGCTTGTCCAGCCCTGGTTCTAGAAGGCCGAATCGAATCAGGGCGGAACCTTATCGCTCCAGGCCTTCCGCCAGTGACTTCGAGTTGCGCATTGGTGGCTCATGTGGCAACGTGGGGCAATGCGGTCTTCTCAGTCTGAGCTGCACAAGCGAGAAGAGGTGCAAATGCTTCACCAGCGTGGCGTTTTCTCTCCCCCACCGCCTTCCTCAGGACTCCCTCTGCAGCAGGGACTTCGAACCGCCTGGCTCCCTCGGGGGTCAGCTGGGCAGACAAGGTGAAGGCGAGCCACACGGCGGCCACCTGCGCATCGGAGACGGCCACGAGGCAAGCCTGCACGCCGACGCCAGCGCCGAAACCTTCGCGGAGAAACGGTAAATATCCGGTCAGCCGGAAAAACCCGGCAGTTGAAATGCAGGAGGCCGGTTGAAACCAAGTGTTCTGTTGGAGCCGTGGGGGGGGGGGGGATGCGTTCCCCGTTTTACACTTGGAATGTATTTAGTTCTTCATCCAGGGGGTCTGGGACCACCATATCTGCGGGATCACCTTTTCTTCAGTGCCCCCCTTTTGGCTCGATGGTCAAGCGACCAAAATCGACGGATTATTATAAAGAGATAAAATTGGCCTCTGCTAAGTGAGGTCAGGGCCCTGAGCCCTTGAGGTTTTTCCGCCTGGCCTGTGACTGAGGCTGGCCTCTCCGCCCAAACCCACCCATCAAAATGCGGAAGGGCAGTAGATAAATCCAATAATTTACACCTGCATCACTGTTCCCTGTCCCTAAATATAGGAAGGGTTTTCGATGGCATGAGCGCCAGGTATTTTAGATTATTGTAATTGTAACCTTATTGGCATTTTATATTTATAAAGAGGCCCAGTTTGGTGTCGTGGTTAGGAGTGCAGACTTCTAATCTGGCATGCCGGGTTCGATTCTGCGCTCCCCCACATGCAGCCAGCTGGGTGACCTTGGGCTCCCCACGGCACTGATAAAACTGTTCTGACCGAGCAGTGATATCAGGGCTCTCTCAGCCTCACCCACCCCACAGGGTGTCTGTTGTGGGGAGAGGAAAGGGAAGGCGACTGTAAGCTGCTTTGAGACTCCTTTGGATAGGGAAAAGCGGCATATAAGAACCAACTCTTCTTCTATACATTATCGATATGCATGTATGTCAAAATTTGTGAGTCGCCCTGAGCCGTCGGGAAGGGCGGCATATAAATGGAATTATTAATAACAGCAAGGATGTATGTGATTTCTTTTTTTAAAGACATCCTGGCAGGCTTTTTAGACGTCATGCCCCTCTGGGACCACTCGTTTATTTCAAGCTGAGATTTCACAGGTTTAGAAATGACCTCTCAAGAGCAGCGTAGGTAGACTTTTGTCTCGGTAGAGACAGGGAATAAAAGAACAAGGTTAAAAGCGCTAATGGATGTTTTTTTGGAGGGAGGGGGGAATAGAGCCCAGGTGGCATCTCATCTTGTAGCTTTTCTTTTGTTTGAAAAGTCTAGAGAAGAGAGATTCTTGTGCTGGAAACTGGGGAAGGGCAGAGCCCCTCCGAGAGGAACTGGGCCAACAGCACTTCTGCAAGTGATCTCAGAAGCCCCACCAGTTTTACGCGAGAGTAATCCCATGAATAGCAATGGGACTGCTTCAGGATAAGTCAGTTTGGGATTGCTTCACCTTTTGCATCAGCCCTATGTAAAGGGAGGCCTGACTTGGGCAGAGTTTGGTCCTGGCTAGGATTTGCGTGGGAGGCTTTTAAGAAAGTCCAGGGTCACGAGCGACCACCTCTGCAACATCTCTTTTGAAAACCCTGCAGAGTCGCCATGCAACTTGAAGGCGATTTTTTTTTTTTAATGCCTGCTTTTGGGAATTCTGCTTGAGACGGCTTACAAATTAGGACAACCCGACTGTTTTCAAAACAAGCTGCAAAAATGACCCCTCCGATAGACGTTTCCACACAGACGGCAGTGCCGATAAGGGCGGTCTACAAATCTGATCATTAATAAGTGGCATATAAAACTCTCTCTAAAGCAGTAGCAGACCTTTTAAAAAGCCCGGTCATTAAAAGCTCCTGTAAAAAGGTGGGTTTGGGCCCAGGGGCTAAAATAAAAAAGTGGTTCCTAATCTAAGGGGAGAACTTTCCAGAGTTGTGGTGCAACCACCGAAAATGCCCCGTTACCTCTGGAGGCGGAACACAGAGAACGGGGTTTGAGGAGTGGAGCTTAATCGGAAAGCTTGTCAGCGTGGGAGGAGATGCTCTTTCAAGCTCCCATCTTGAGACCTTTTTGCTTTGGTCATCTGTAATAGTTTTAAAGCACAATACAGTTGAAGAAGAAGAAGAAGAAGAAGAGTTGGTTCTTATATGCCGCTTTTCCCTACCCGAAGGAGGCTCAAAGCGGCTTACAGTCGCCTTCCCTTTCCTCTCCCCACAACAGACACCCTGTGGGGTGGGAGAGGCTAACTCCTAACCACTACACCAAACTGGCTCTCTTGTTCCTCCTGTCTCTATAAAGAGCCGTACTGCATCAGGTTTGCAACGTCTTGGCTTTTTAATAATATGCCGCAGAGCGAAAGGACGCCGAAGGTTGGGAAACGGTCCAGCGCGGGAGGCCGGTGAGGTCCAAATCTTCCGCCCTGGCAACGAAAACGAATTCGGCCACGGAACTGTCAAAGATGCAGGACGATAGTAACAAGGAGAACGTCGCCCTACGGCTAGCAGACCACAAGCAGAAGGGCCTGTTGACGGAAGAGGCTGTATCGAAAAGCGCAGAGCCCATCCTGAAAGAGTCGGGATCCCTGTTCGAACACCCTCTTGCGGAAAGGACTCAAGTAAGTGATATTTTTTTGGGGGGGGGGGGGTTGTATTCCCAAACGCCACTCCCTGCTCTGGTTCTGCCCCCAAGAACTTCAGGCACTTCCTGAGCCGGAATTGGCTGCCCGAAGTCAACGTAGCAAATGAACAGAGCAAAAGTGAAGGTCTGGCCATTTATCCTCAAATCTTTTCTCTTTGGGCCTGGCTAGAAAGAACCGTGTGAATCATAGAGCCACAGAATCTGCTCCGGTACATTTTTACTAGATTCCAAAGTTGTTTTAGAATGCTCTCTGGACAATGCCATGGTTTGCCTTCATTCTGCTCTTGGAAATATATTTTATTTTGCACAGAGGTGGAGCACTTGGGTAGTGTAAGCAGGCCTCCGCAACATCCCATCACACTGTCGTATCAATTATTTTTGTCGACCTTCCTTTAAAAAAAAAAAAGACAGAAATAAAAAGTCCGGGTCCCGTAGATTATTGACCTGGAAGTTAAATTTTAATGGGCTGATTTTGAAGTCCTGCTCTTTCTAAAGGGTTTTTATTAGGTATTATTAGAAGGCAAATGAATATTTTTATGAGCTGTATAGTTTTAAACGGGCTACAGCTAAATATCACCGCCTTGCCTCTGGAACATGACGTTGTAAAGGATTTATTAGGCCTTGGATTCCCTCGGTGAGTTTATATTTAAGAAGGGCATCTAGAAGTTGCTGAAGGAAAAGTTTCTGTTAATTTATGGCCAGGCAGAATTTGTTGAATCTGCCAATGAGTCTGGGGAGAAGTGTTTTGGGAAAATCCAGTGTAGCCAGAGCCAAAAGAAAATGGAATGTCCTACACCAGTGTCGGGATAGAGGGAAGTTGAGGAAGAATTGGGAGAATTGGGACCAGTGGTTCATCTAGCTCGGAATTCTGTTTCAAACCGTTTCCTCGGAAGGGCTGACCGACAGACCTAAGAGGTCAAGACCTCTGTGAACGTTTTGTGGTAGGTTTGTGACAGGTATCCCCTGGCAACCAGTGAGGGTGGGTTAGGGGACTTCTGGCAGCAAATGAAGGCCTAGGCCTGTGCTTCCGGCAACTCAGTGACGTCACTTCCTGTGCACACCTGAAGTGATGTCATCACGCCCCCGGCGGCATAGGCATGATCTGGCGTGTGGGCAAAAACTGCGTGGTAGAAGCCATTTTTGCCATAGAGTTTTTGCCCAGATACCAGAGTGTCCACGCCTCGCCAGCGATGTGGTGACATCATTTCTGGCGTAAGCCCGAAGTGACGTGGCTAGCACCAGAGGCCTAGGCCTCAGTCTGCTGCTGATAAGTCCCCCTCTGGCCCTGCCCCAGAGCAGTGGATTAACCCCACACGTGTACTGTCTTAGTTCACAGGCCGCGTCTTAGAGGACCTCAAGCTCTCCGACAACAAAGTCTCACAAGAAGGTTCTCCGCAGTCACCTCCCGACGTGCCCATGCTTCTCATTGACACCGAACACGTTGCTAAAAGCCCCCAGGCTGCCCCAGTCGTTTCCGCCCCTTCCCCTAGCGGAGAGGAGACTCAGGCAGAGAAAAACAAGGCGGAGAACGAAATGGACCCCACGGATATTTCCAACGTGAGTCCTTGTCCATTGCCCAGAGGGGTCGAAATGCCTAATCCAGCATGGTCCTGCTTCCTTGGAGCATGGGGGCTGGGGGTGGGGCTGCCCTCTTGGAGGTCGGGTCACTTGGGGACCCGATGACCTCATCGTATCAATGCTACGTGATCCCGTAGCATCGCGGCAATCTCCTTCCGGGTTTCAGTCCCGTTCTCGTTTGGGGCTTTCCCTAGTCGATGGCCGAGGTTCTCGCGAAGAAGGAGGAGCTGGCCGACCGCCTGGAGAAGGCCAACGAAGAAGCCATCGCCAGCGCCATCGCCGAGGAGGAACAGCTGACCCGAGAGATCGAAGCCGAGGAGAACAACGACATCGAGACGGACAACGACAGCGACTTCTCGGTTGAGTTGCCGGTTCCTTGTTTCGAATTTGCGTGTTCGTTGGAGTTGCGCTTCTGAGGCACAAAAGGGGCAGCCTGGTAGCTGGAACGTCTAAATTTTATTAATTCCGCGTCGTTCCTTCTTTGCGCGGTTCTAGGTTTAAGCTTCGATCTTCTAAAGTTCTGTTTCTGTGTGATTTAGGCCAGCATGGGCAGCGGAACCATCTCTTTCTGCGGCATTTCCATGGACTGGAACGACGTCCTGGCGGATTACGAAGGTAAACGTTCCTGTGCAGAAATAACCCCATCCAATCACCAGGCTGGAGAAGTAGCGTCCCTCTCCGCCTGCCCAAAACATGCTTCGAAGAGCCTTCTGACCCTCCCGTTTTGGTGGGCCCGCTTGTGGATCCTTGGCCTTTATTAAGGGGATCTTTTCACGCGCAGCTCGTGAATCGTGGCGCCAGAACAACTCTTGGGGTGACATTGTGGAGGAAGAACCGGCTCGGCCGCCCGGCCACGGCATACACATGCACGAGAAGCTCTCCTCGCCGTCACGGAAAAGGTCTCCCGTCTTTGAATGCTTGATTAGATTAGTCTTGGTAAAATTAACCCAATGGCTCTTGCGAGGTGAACAGAAGCATTGCAGGGGAGTGCTTTTTGGTCTCATTGGGTGTCTCCCGGTGTGTTTTGTTTCGCAAGGACGATAGCAGAGTCGAAAAAGAAACACGAAGAGAAGCAGATGAAGGCCCAGCAGCTGCGGGAGAAACTGCGGGAAGAGAAGACGCTCAAACTTCAGAAATTAATGGAGCGGGTGAGTGGGCCCCGTGGGGGAGTGGCTGCGAATGTATTGTTTCCAGGGTTCCCCCACCCTTTGGGGGCCGTGGGCACCTTTGGAATCCTGGCACAGCGGGGCGAGCTCAGCCTCAAAACGGCCGGCACAAAATGGCTGCCTGTGGAGGCGGAGCCAGCCACGGAATGCCTGACACGCCTTCGACCGCGCAGCGAAGATCCTTATTTTAAAAAATCTGCGCAGCCAGTCAGAAGCCTTGCTGAAGATAAGCCCCCATCTAGCCCCACCCACTTCCCCAGAAACACATCTTTAGCCGTTTGGGGAGAGGGCGGGGCAGGCCGACATTACCATCTACGGTCAGATCACCTCGAAATGCGTAATAAATTTTAAAAACCTATAAATATCTAATTAATCCCCACCCATTCGAGAAAGCCTTCCCGGGCCGTTAAGGGTTTCACAAAGCCCTAGTTGAATCGCCCAGGTATTGTGGAAAGACCAGTCTCCCCATTTTGCTGATCTTTGTCTTCCTTCCTGCCAATGTTCTCCCGGCAGGAGAAAGACGTCAGTAAACGTCCCCCTTGGCTCCAGCGTTTGCGCGATCGTCTTCTATTAAGCGGGGCGGGAGCTTTTGTCTCGTGAGGTGGAACATGACATATCGCCCTTTAAAATTGTCGACAACCATTAAACACGGTGTGATTGCCAGCTCATGGAAATGATGGGAGATTTACAGCGTCTCTCCTGCTAACGCCATTTTTATTATGATTGACAGGCCTGGGAAGGCCTCAGGAATCCTGCTTGGTTCTCGTCAGCTTACGGCAACCAACATTCCCCCAGCTAGGTTTTATGTTGGTGTTTGCGGCAGACTCTAAGCAGAAAGACAGGCTGCGGTCTTAGGATTAGGGGAGGGACTGTGGCTCAGGGGCAGAGCCTCTGCTTGGCAGGCAGAAGGTCCCCGGTTCAATCCCCGGCATCTCCAGTTAAAGGACCAGGCAGGAGGGGATGGAAAAGGCCTTGATCTGGGACCCTGGCTCAGGGGCAGAGCCTCTGCTTGGCAGGCAGAAGGTCCCCGATTCAATCCCCGGCATCTCCAGTTAAAGGACCAGGCAGGAGGGGATGGGAAAGGCCTTGATCTGGGACCCTGGCTCAGGGGCAGAGCCTCTGCTTGGCAGGCAGAAGGCCCCAGGTTCAATCCCCGGCATCTCCAGTTAAAGGACCAGGCAGGAGGGGATGGGAAAGGCCTTGATAAGGACCCTGGCTCAGGGGCAGAGCCTCTGCTTGGCAGGCAGGAGGTCCCAGGTTCAATCCCCGGCATCTCCAGCTAAAGGACCAGGCAGGAGGGGATGGGGAAGGCCTTGATCTGGGACCCTGGCTCAGGGGCAGAGCCTCTGCTTGGCAGGCAGAAGGCCCCAGGTTCAATCCCCGGCATCTCCAGTTAAAGGACCAGGCAGGAGGGGATGGGAAAGGCCTTGATAAGGACCCTGGCTCAGGGGCAGAGCCTCTGCTTGGCAGGCAGGAGGTCCCAGGTTCAATCCCCGGCATCTCCAGCTAAAGGACCAGGCAGGAGGGGATGGGGAAGGCCTTGATCTGGGACCCTGGCTCAGGGGCAGAGCCTCTGCTTGGCAGGCAGAAGGTCCCAGGTTCAATCCCCGGCATCTCCAGTTAAAGGACCAGGCAGGAGGGGATGGGGAAGACCTCAACTTGAGACTCTGGAAGTCCATAGCCAGTTTGAATGGACAAATACACATTTCAGCAGACCATGGGTCCATTTCATTATGAGTTAGTCTTACGTCAGTGTTAATTCAACCCTGCTTGCTGTTATTTAGTAAGGTAAAAAGCTTGAAAACAATGCTTCCTTTAAAAAATATCTGATTATGGCCCGCTTCCTTTTTTTCACAGGAAAAGGACGTCCGGAAATGGAAGGAAGAATTATTGGATCAGAGGCGGAGAATGATGGAAGAGAAGCTCCTCCATGCCGAATTCAAGCGAGAGGTCCAGCTTCAAGCGATTGTGAAGAAAGCCCAAGAGGAGGAAGCAAAGGTGAGCCTTGGGCATCAGATACCATTATTTCACTGAACCCCTATGAAACGGCCTTCTACTGAATCAGACCACAGGTCCATGAAAATCAGTATTGCCTCCTCGGGTTGCAAGTGGTTCTCCAGGGTCCCAGATCAAGGCCTTTCCCACCCCCTTCTGCCTGGTCCTTTAACTGGAGATGCCAGGAATTGAACATGGGACCTTCTGCATGCACTTTGCCAATGAGCTAAACAGAAGGTCCCAGGTTCCATCCCCAGCATCTCCCGTTCAAAGGACCAGGCAGGAGGTGATGGGAAAGACCTCGTCCTGAGACCCTGGAGAGCAGCTGCCTGTCAGACAGTACTGACTCTGATGGACTGAGATCTGATTCAGCGCAAGACCTGCTGGAGGGGAGGTTGATTTCCCCGGAAAAGAATTACACACCCCTTGTCCCACATGGTTAAGAACATAAGCCCTGTTGAATCAGAACAATAATCTTATCTGTCCAGCCTCCCATCTCACCCAGTGGCCAGCCAGTTCCACTGGAGGGCCAACAACAGGACAGAGAGGCCGAGGCCTTCCAAAGAACATCAAAAGAGCCCTGCTGGGTCAGACCAATGAGTGCCCTTGGGCCAGGCGTAATTCTCTCAGAGCTCTGTCAGCCTTACCTGCCTCACAGGGTGTCTGTTGTGGGAGGAAGAAGGGTAGTGCTTTGAGACTCCCATGAGTAGTAAACAGCAGGGGACAAAAAGCCAGCTGTCCTTCGTTCACACATTTCCCTGGACTTTGAGCCATAAGCAGGAAACCACCCAGTGCCCCTGCACGCAGAAGAGTGCTATCCCTGAGCTTTGGACAAAACAAGTCCATCGTTCCCAAATCTCCCGAGGAAAGCAGAATTGGCTTAGTTCGTTCGTGCCAACAGGCTGAATCTGTCAGCTAATATGGAGGTGGTTTCCTAATAAGGTTTATCTTTGTTATTCGGTTAAACCCACGTGACCCCTGTAAGCATGTTAATTAAATAACGTCCCCTAATGCCCAGCCCAGCAGATGCGTCTTGCATACGTTCAAGGGGCGGAAATTGGTCGTCCCCGGCCTGACGGAGACCAGAGATTAATTGGGTCAGAAGCGGCGGCTCGCTGGCGGAGGGGGAGGCAAAGGCCACGTCTTCCGCCACTGTCCTTTTTACGGATTAAAGTCCCACCGCTGGGGTGTTCGCTGAGCCGCAAAATCCATTCTGTAAATGTGTTCCGCTGGGTAAACAAGATTTCAGAAACCTGGCTCCCCGTTTGGCCACTTAGCGTTCTGTCGGTCGTTTTGTTGTTGTTTTTTCCCCCCTCTCTGACAGCCCCAGTAAAATCGAACAACGTGTTAAAAAAAATCTCTGGCTCATTCTTCCTTTCAATAAGTTTCATGCTATATCTCTTTTTTTAATTCCTTGACGGTTCATGTTCAGAGCTTTATGAGGATAAGAGGAACCATGTTGTGTCAGGCCAAAGGGCCCATCCAGCCCAACCCTCTGTGTCACACTGTAGTCAAAACCCGGGTCCACCAGTGGGGCCAGAACACCAGAATCCCTCCCACTGTCCCCCCCCCCCCCAAAGCACCAAGAAGACAGAACATCCCTGCCCCTGTCAAAAGAACAGAAGAGAAGCCATGTTGGATCAGGCCAATGGCCCATCCACTTGGGAGCATGTGACTGGCCCAAGGAGATCGGCTGTCCATGTCAGGGTCCGGCCAAGTGGTTAGATTGTTGTTTCCGAGCGCAGCGCAGAAGAGAAAAAGGCAACTGAATCAGTTTTCACGCACAGCCTTCTGTTTAATGGTGATTGTTTCCGGAAGGTTTGCGTGGCACGTCCGGCGCTTGGCCGGGGAGGTAGCCATTTAACTCCTCGTTTCTCGTCTTCGGACTCTGGTTTAACGGCAGGTCAACGAGATCGCCTTTATAAACACGCTGGAGGCGCAGAATAAGCGCCACGATGTCCTGTCCAAGCTCAAAGAGTACGAGCAGAGGCTGAACGAACTGCAGGAGGAGCGCCAGCGAAGGCAGGAAGAGAAGCAAGCTCGTGACGAAGCTGTTCAGGTACGCAGCCGGGCCGCAAGCAGGCGGTAGGTGATCTGCAAAAATATAAGGACAGTACCAAGGTTGGCCTCCTGGCCTGCCTCACCCCGCCCCACCCCTCCTCAAACGCTCCGTCCACGGGCTGCTGGATCCCGACAGATCTCTCCATGTCATTGAAACCTTAAGAACCAAAGATTAATTCTTTCTCTTCAGGAACGGAAAAGAGCTTTGGAAGCCGAACGGCAAGCCCGGGTGGAGGAGCTGCTCATGAGAAGGAAAGAGCAAGAAGCTCGGATCGAGCAGCAGCGTCAGGAGAAGGAGCGAGCCCGCGAAGACGCCGCCCGTGAAAGGGCCAGGTAGCTTCCTCCCACCTTTCGGGCTTTGCTACAGTGACTCCTTATGCGGCTCATGATGGTTAACAGATAGACTTGGGTTTAGAAATTTATTCAAAAGGCTGGACTACTGCAATGTGCCCTGCTCGGGGCTTGCCCTTGGAGGCTGTTCCGAAGTTATCACTTGGTCCAGAATACAGATTTCTGGGGTTAGCCAAAATGAAAGCCAGTCTTGGAGCATGGTTATTATTGTTTAGCAGGCAAGGGACCTTTGGAGGTGGCTTGCCATTTCCCGCCCTCATGTCACGACCCCTCATGTTCTTTGGAGGCACTACCCCCCAAATCCTTAGAGCCCCCCCCCATCCAAATACTAGCCAGGGTCAACCCTGATTAGCGTCCAAGATTGGGCATGCCTGGGCTATCCGGGCAAGGGCTCAGATCATGACGGTTAACAGAAATGTGTGACTTTACAGTGAAGTTCTGGACTACTGTAATGATCCCTCCGAGGGGTCATCCCTTGAAGGCTGTTCAGAAAGACTTGCTTCGCCTATGTACAAGCGCTTGCTTCAGATAACAGCCAAGGCCGGGGGCGGCCGGCCGGTGACCTCACAAAACAGAGCACCCCAGACCAATCACGTTTGTGATCCGATTGTGAGTCAGATCTCTTGGGGTTCCATCCAGCCTCGCGCACAAGGCTGCATCTGCGCACATCGCGAGAGTCACCTAGAGAGCTGTGGGGGAAATCGGGAGCACCCCCCCATGTTTTTCCATGCGCAGGATCGGGGCCCCTTAGTGCCTTTCGGGTTGATCGCACGGAGAGCAGTCGCAGGAGAACAGAGAGCCCTCGGTGGGTGTGTTCGTCATTAATGGCATGGGCGTGTCCACAGCCCCAGGGAATGCTGGGGGCCATGGCTAGCCTGGCCCTCTGAAGGCTCGATCCAGTAGCCAGGTCCTTAGCTTGCTGCAGCCCCACTGAGGAGGGGTTTTCATGGAGAAAATTCCACTCGGTACTTCGGAGCCGGGAACAGCACGCAGCCAGGCTAGGACGAGCGCTAACCGTTTGGAAGAATTCTGCCCCGTTGGGAATTACGTCCCCACTTTTGGGGTGAGGGGAATGTCCCTGAATGCGTGCCCTTGCTGTTCTTTTCCCCCAGCACGACATAAATAACCGAAAATTTCACACCTCCGTAGTGACAATTAAGGCCCTGTTACGAAAGGATTAAAATCCGTGAAGCTGCCAACTCTGATTTCTTCCGCCCTGATGATGCTTCACATCCAATTCTTGGAAATGTCTCATGCGTGATTTCTGAACTGCTTGAACTTCAAAGAACAAGCATGCAGAAATTTGCAGCTCTTAGCTGCCTCTGTTCATGCAGCCTCAGTGTAAAAGTTAGGAGATGGCCACTATTTCATCCGTCCATCCATCCATCGGTCCTTTCTTCTGTGACTAAAATAAAAACGACCTGGGTTCAGTAGTTTATCATATTGTTGCTCTTCGTCCCTGAAGCCCTTTCTGATCCGTTAAAAGAGGTGGTATATGGAGGAGCGTGTATATTAAGTTCCCCTCAAGTCACTCCCAACTTAAGGGCTCAGCTATGAATTAACATTCTCCAAAACTTTTTTACCATTAGCAGCCATTCGCAGGTCTTGCAAACTGAAGGTCAGTCTGTGGTGCTCCGCTCCTTAGCGTATTTAAACTCTGCTGACAATCTCAGCAGGTCACGCACGGAGGTGGCGGGCGAATCCCAAATTGGTCAAGTGGACTATTTTTTGGAATTGATATGTTCCCTTGCTTTAAAAGAACAAAATCTGCAAGCAAACCACAGGCCATTGGTTTAGACCTGGTACGAATCGGTTCTTTGAATTCCGCTTTTTCACACGGAGTTTCTTATTTCGGCAGAGATCGCGAGGAGAGGCTAGCGGCTCTGACCGCCGCCCAGCAGGAGGCCATGGAAGAACTCCAGAAGAAGATTCAGCTGAAGGTTAGTCGGAGAGACGATAAGATCAAACAAAGTGATTGTCTCAGGGGACAGTCTAGAGCTGTTTAGCACCAAGGTGGATGAAAATTGCCAGAAAACTGTACTAAACAGTAATCCAACTTTCTGATCTTACATAGTTGTTGGAGTTTCTCTGGCTTTTAATTTCAATTGTTTTTATCCTTTCTGATACATTTGTAAACTGAAGTTGCAACTCAGAGGGAGCGGGACTTGTGACCCACGGGGAGCGGGGCAAGTTACCCAGGGGGAGCAGGGCTTGCGACCCAGGGGGAGCGGGGCTTGCAACGGAGAAGGAAGCGGGACATACGAACCCAAGGGAACCATTTGGGTACCCTTTGAACGGTGACTTTAAAAAAATGAAATAACTTGATTAGTTAGTTCTAGGATTTTTGCAAATTCATCATTTCCGGTACCGGTATTTGACCCCAAGTCGAGCACAGCACTGTAGCGGTCCTACTTTTTGTCACTCCGGTGTTCTGATTTGGGTTCCTCCTCCTGCACCCAGCATGATGAGAGCATCCGAAGACACATGGAGCAGATCGAGCAGAGGAAAGAAAAAGCTGCCGAACTGAGCAGTGGAAGACACGCGAATACTGACTATGCCCCCAAACTGACACCGTATGAGCGGAAGAAGCAGTGTTCCTTGTGCAACGTCTTGGTAAGGTCACTGTCACGGGGGGAGGATGTAGGGTTTTCGATACTGTGATTTTAGGGATACATGGAATGTTGGAGAAAGGAGGGAGGGCCGTGGCTTAGTGGTAGGGCCTCTGCTTTGCATGCCGAAGGGGCCAAGTTCAGTCCCCGGCATCTCCACTTTAAAAAGAATCTGGTGATATCTCTTACCTGACACCCTGGGGAGCCAAGTGTTTTTAGAAAGTGGGCCAGGGGCAAATAGGACTTTTGCCCAGCTTCTGATTGGCCATTGGGGATTCGATGGCCTGGATTTTTTAGAACTTTGCTTTCTTCACGGTGTGACTGAAGGTAAGTTGTGGCAGCCATTTTGTGGAGGGCTCTGCTTCCTGTGGTGGCCATTTTGTGGCTGGTTCTGCTCTGGTGGCGGCCATTTTATGGCTAGCTCTGCTTCCTGTGGTGGCCATTTTGTGGCTGGTTCTGCTCTGGTGGCGGCCATTTTATGGCTAGCTCTGCTTCCTGTGGCGGCCATTTTGTGGCGGGCTCTGCTTCCTGTGGCGACCATTTTGTGCCTGCCCACCATGCCATATCAGAATTCCGAAGGCGCCCAGAGGCTAAAAATGTCTGAGGACCACTGCCATAGGGTTTTTCAAGGAAACAGACAAACAGAAGTTGTTGAATATCACCTTCCATTGCATGACAACCCTGATTTTCCTTAGTATTGTCACATTTAAAGACCAAGCTTGCCTGATGAGATTGTGGCTTTACTTATTGCCCTCTTTGGCCGACGTTCGATTTATTTATTTGGCGATCATAAGCTGAGAGTAATCGATTGTGCTGTGTTTTTTCCCCTAGATTTCCTCAGAGGTCTATCTTTTCAGCCATATTAAAGGGAAAAAGCATCAACAAGCGGTGAGGGAGAACAGCAGCATTCAAGGGCGGGAGCTGTCGGACGAAGAAGTGGTACGTGCTTTAACAAAATCACCCTCTGCGTTCTCTTCGCAGTTTCCTTAACGCTATCTAAGCTGAAATATTTTCCAGTGCATAAGTCAATGCAGTAACACACAATTTTTTTTTGGGGGGGGGGGAAACTTGGTAAAGCAAATTACGATTTTGGAAGACCACAGTGTGATCCCAACCGTCATGTATTTATTTGCTTTTTAAATAGTCTTTCTCGCCGAGACGCAAAATTTGGCTGCCTCTTTTTGCTTAAGATGCACAACTGGGAAAGAGCGATCCGATTGGCTTATTTATGTAGTTATTCCAAAATTTGTATCCCGCCTTTCTGCCCCTGCACGGACCACCGAAGGTGGGCACCAGGAAGATATGGACAGGCACCATGCTGGGAGCCCCTGCCCTCGCTGCCCAGTTCACCGAAATTTCAGTTTTCATGGGGTATTTTTTCGGGCCGTTTATAAAATACCAGCGGGCCTAACCGCGATGGAACTATTTGATCTATTTATTTCGTTCCGTGCAAAGGGCTGTATTTGCGCGAGTCTCCAAAGGAAACACAAAGGACTCGGGGACTTATTTCTACCTGTGTTTTTGAAAATTACGTCTTGTTTGAGTAAGGTTTCCACTTGTCGGGGGGGTCTTGTTTTGTATTTAATCAGTGGAGGTCCCTGCAGTGAACACACTTAAACTTATTACTTGTCATGTCTGACGTTTCCATGGTAAATGGCCCCTTCTCCTTTTGACGGATAGGATTTTATTTATGCCACCCCTGACCTAATAAAACGTCACCTTTGGCCTTCTGCACTTGACACTCGAGAGAACGTACACTTGATCTTTGACACGTTTTGTTGTGAGCTCAGCCGGAATAACGGCTGCATGTCCGAACAGAAAGCTTCCGTGAATAGAAACCTCGCCCCCAAAGTTTTCGGGTCTCTTTTCTTTCTTTCAAGCCGCCACTAGGACCGGCGCGGTCCGCTTGCCTCGGATTACCGGAAAATCCCGATGGCAAAAGGTTATCTGTATTCGCTCCGCTGGTGGGCCGTCTCGCCGAGATTAAAGGCAGCTCACGCTTTTAAAAAAAGGCAGTCGGAACAGCATGAGACACGGCAGGGAATAAAAGTGGACTGCAAGATGATCAGTGCACTAAAAGCAGTATAATACGTGCAGGATGTGCAAGGCAGCAGAGCTGGATTGCGAAATTTCCAAACCGTGCAACAAATAAAATGTGTTTTTTAAAAAACCCTTTGTTCAGAGTCCCTAGGACAGAGCAACAAGGGTCTTCCCTTGGGGATGTCTCATCTCATCTCATAAATCATATTTCATTTAACCCAAAACCATGATCTGGGACCCTGGCTCAGGGGCAGAGCCTCTGCTTGGCAGGCAGAAGGTCCCAGGTTCAATCCCCGGCATCTCCAGTTAAAGGACCAGGCAGGAGGGGATGGGGAAGGCCTTGATCTGGGACCCTGGCTCAGGGGCAGAGCCTCTGCTTGGCAGGCAGAAAGTCCCAGGTTCAATCCCCGGCATCTCCAGTTGAAAGGATGATGTAGTAGGTGATATGAAAACCCCCTGACTGAGACCCTGGAAAGCTGCTGCCAATCTGAAGAGGGACTTTGATGGGCCAAGGGTGTGATTCATTAGAAGACAGTTTCATGTGTTCATGTTACTTAGCACCAGTGGCCATTCCTTGTGTTTCTGCTTCTTCAGAAGCTCAAGGGCAATCAGGGCTGTAAGATGAAGCTAACCTTGTTCAGGTGCCAGTCCTTAGCCTTCAGCGGAAAGTACTCATTAAGTGAAGCTCTCTTCTTCAAAATATTTTCTTTTTGCGCAAGTAAGATCAGAGCAGTTCACAGAATATCGTTTTGCGAGGCCCAGAAATGCTGATATACAAGCTTCTGACTCTCAGCGTTTATTATAAGTTACCCGTTGGCATTCGGTGGTCTCCAGCCTTAAACCCAGGCAAATTTTGCAGATTTCATCGCCGCCTGCAATTATCAGAAACGTACACACATGGCACGGCGCAGCAATCCGCAGCCTTTGTAATGTCCTTTTGACATCCGATCCCTTCCCGATCTGCCGGTGGAAGCTCTTCCCTCGCCCCTTAGATATCAGGCCCGGCCCCCGCACTAATCCTGCGCTTTGATCCGGCCTTTGCCGGAGTGACAGCCGAGTGGTCACAAAACATGTTATTACGATTTTGATGCCTCCCAAAGATGGAGCCGAAGATTAACCCGAAAGCCGAAACCTCTGGGAAAACCTCTTTTCAGGGGGGGGGGGAGGACACCCGAGTCGCCGTGCATGGCGCATCCCGCAGCCGATGCCGTGTTGCGCATGATGACAGCTCAGGCCTGTCTTCCCCCCTCCCTCCCGCTCAGAGAAAGGTGAAGGCATGAATGCGTGGAATTCGTATAGTCGCTGATAAAGACATCTGTTAAGTCGCCGATGAGATCAGAGGAGGTGCCGGGTTCATCCTTCCTTACTACCTGAGAGAGTTGGCCATGAGTTGGCATAAGAGGATGAAGTGTCACCTTATATTTGAAGGCACACATGAAGGGAGACCTTTCACAGGGTGGGTGAAAGCCACCTTCCTTCTGCCGTCGGACGAAATGGCACAGAGGCAGACAAGCTAAGGGGTTGACAAGCTAAGGGAAAGGCGCACGTTTTGTCGCTTAACTCTTTCCTTGGGATCCCAAATGGGCTCTGGGACGGCAGGCCAGGGGGGTACGCTTTGTCCTATGGGCTGGTGTGGTGGTAGAGTGGTTAGAGCAGACTTTCTCAACCAGGGTTTCATGGAAGGGTTTCCTGAATGGGTGGGAGGTCATTTATGTAGAGATGTAAAATTTGTTAAACGTTTATCGGTTGATACGACCATATATGGTTATGTCAACCCGCCCGTCCCTCCCAAAATGGCCAATGATGGGCCTGGAGGGGGTAGGAAGGGGAGGGGCCCCAGGTGATGTTGGTGGTGGTTGGAAGTTGAGGGATGCCTCTTGCACGGAAGATTCCTTACCATAGAGTCCGTGAGATAGACAGGAACATTGTCTCACCTTTCTGAGCTCTCCGACACCGTCTGAGTCCCTTAGAGACAAATTCCTGTTTCCTGCTGCTGCTTCAGAAATCTCTTCCTCTCTCCTGCCTGCCTGCAGCATGGTGGATTAAGCCCTGTAAAAACCCCAAATGATATGGGGACCAGGGCTTAGCATTTCAGCAACTAGATGGTTTCATAGGACTCATCTTACCCAGTCCGGCATTTTCTTGTCTTTTTTAAAACGCCAACCTGAGGGAGAGTTCTGTGTAACTCAAAAGCTTGCTCATTGCTTTTAGTGTGTCTTAGCCCTGAGATCACAGTAGCGACCTCGCGGTGGTTCCAGCGTTTCTCTTGTATAATATACACAGACAAGACAACCCCTGTGTCACCGTGCACTTCTTTATTATCTAGAAATAACAGCTTGTGGCTTATTTCCTTTATTGTTGCATGCCAGCGCATTATGCTGCCTTGAGTCTTGTGTTTTATTTTTATTTTTAATGGTAAACCACCCCTAAATTCCGTGAGGCGGAGGTAGTGTCATCAAAGCAGGAGAAAAATGACAAAATAAGCCATTTGCCCTCCCGCAGGAGCACCTGTCGCTAAAGAAGTACATCGTGGATATCGTCGTGGAAAGCTCGGTCCCCACGGAACCCTCAAAAGACAGCGAGGAGCGCCAGAAGACGAAAAAGAAGGCCAAGAAACTGAAGACCCGAATGAGCTCAAGGTAGCGAAACCATTTTTTCTTCTTTTTCTTTCGTCCTTCATCCCCCCCCCGCCCCTCGGAAGAAAAAAAAAAAAACCTATGAAAATCTTTTTCCTTTTTTTTTTTTTTTGTAACTTTAAAGTTATTTGCTTTTGGGAACATCTTTGAAAATAACACCGATGCGCCTAATTTATGGCCACTTTCTCTGATTGAGGAAGAAAAGGGAATATCGATCGGCAGCCCCGGCTTTCACCTGTTAAGAGCTTTCCCCGTAATTGGACGCCAGAACTCTTGCCAAAACCATAGCCCCTTCTCGCATACAATGGCATGTTTAAGTATGTGTAAACCGGGCCTATTTTTCTTCCCGGCTATTGATTTTGAAATGAAGTCTCCCAAGAAAATCAATAGTAATCAACAAATAGAAGCCCGGCCGGCCGGCCCGTCAGCTCTCCCCCCTTCCCCGGCCGAGGGCCATCAATTTTGTCGCCTGACGCGCAACACGGCCAAAGTTAGAAATATCTCAGGACGGGCAAGCGAGCTGTCAGACCCGCCGTTCATCACGGGACCGAAAATGTGACATCCCACGGATCTGATACCCAAGGAGGCCCGGCTCACATCTCGGCCCCACGGTGCCCCCCGTTGGAGCTTATCGGCTCTGCAGTGTAATTTGTCATTGATACTGTTGTTCTTTAAATGACTCCCTTTTCGCTGGGCTCCTTTCGCCATCCTTGAGACCCATTAGGAGCGATGAAATATTGCCGCAGTGTTTTAATAGTCAAAAGGGCTCGATGCGAAACCCAGCTGGGTAACTTTATTGGCACGGCCTCGGTGATTGCTGGGTGTGTTTTTCCTTAAGTTGCGTTTAATGCCGCCGATATCCCCCTTGCCTTTTTAATTTACTTCCATTTCTCTCCCCCCTTTCATCCTTTCTCTCTCTGCCGGGCGGCGGCGAACGGGCTTAGCGAAAATCACACAACGGCGTCGCGATAGTTGAGCGCGTTAGGAAGGATTTGGGGGTTGCTAGGCAGCGTTCAAGATGGCGTCCGTGGGCGTATTTACATTCCAGAAGACTTTGCAGGACAGCAAAGTATAGCCCCGACAGAGGGAATATGCCTGGGATGTTTTGGAATAAATAACAATTTAGGGACCTGCGAGGAAATCCCACAAGAGGAAGATTTGGGGAACATCTCCACATTCCAATCTCACCTGCAACATACAGTCTGCAATTAGGAGTTTTTGCCAGTCTGCTGTTTTCGGAGAGCAGCCAGTGCTTTTGGTCTTCATCGAGAGGGGGAGCTACTAAGATACAGGCTATCATTTTTGGAGATTCACATACGGCTTTTCTGCCTTAGCACTCGATGCTGCCAGACGTCATGAAGCCTTGTAGGTTGATCCCTTTATTTATTCCTTACACACGCACACCCCTTTCTCCCCAGGGGGAACCCAAAGCGGCTTCCATCATTCTCCTCTCTTCTGTTTTATCCCCACAACAACCTTGTGAGGTAGGTGAGGCTGAGAGCATGTGACCGGCCCGAGGTCACCCAGCAAGGTCACCCGTGGAGCAAGTGGGGATTCGAACCTGCGTTTCCCAGATCCTAGCCCCACCTCTTCGCCACCACTGCACACTGGTTCCCGACGCTTAGGAGAGTGTTTGTCCGTACCCCGATCATATTAAGGAAGTTATAATCAATAAAACATTGTGTCTCTCCGTTTGAAGTGCCCCCTGGTATGGCACAAGCTGTTACATGCCTGAGAACTTATCTCAGTTGTTCCATCTCGCCGTTGTTGGAAATTGCTCATTTGGTCACTTTTTTAGGTTTAAAGATGTCAGGTGAAAGGTCAAAGACCAAAATGCTCTTAATCCTCCTCTTAATCCATCTAACATTTTAGGGTTGGAATAAAGAGACTCTCCTCATCGCTCTTTTGGAGGATTGTCCGAACCGGACCTTTAATTTTAACGCCGGCCCAACGTGAGACTTGTCCAGCTAAAGGACTCCCAAATTCGTACGTGATTTTCAGGCACCAGGAAATTTGTGAGATGTGAAAACGGCCAAAAGCCTTCAGAACGCGCTAAATGGCTTTTTATCACTGGCCGACATCTGCAATCTTAAATCAAAATTGAGCCGTCAACAGCGGCAGAGGTGACAGAAGGGACAGGCTGTAATCAGTAAGATTATCTGTTCTCTTAAAGAAATTTCCTGGCGCGTATTAACAATATTTATCACCCGGCGCCATTAGGCAGGTGCTGCTGACGCTGATCTATAGCAGAGCAAATGATTTCGTATTAACGTGTATGTGATGCTATCAAAATATCTCTGCGAGCGGCAGGCTGATGGAAATGAAATTATTCCTAATGGAAGACACCGGTCTTGGTGCCGATAGGATCACTGGCTTTGTTTGCCCACAGAACTTCCAACGTGACACCTTCGTGCCTATCTCTGTGTTTATCTTCTTCATTTGTGCGCTGCCTTCCCTCCCAAAAGCGGCTGGCGTTTGTCCTTTCTTCTCCGCTCTTACTACAGAGTTAAACTTCGACAATTCGGCATCCCAAACCCCCAGTGATAATAGTAGTAGCAAAGAAGACGATAATAAGGATTGATACAACCGTATTAGCCAGAAAGTTGTCCAGAACTGACTGTCTGTCAACTTTAATTTCATAGGGGGGAATACCGATATCGGCTAGATATCAGGAAAGAAAATTTCACCGTCCGTGTAGTTCAGCAGTGGAATCGGCTGCCTAAGGAGGTGGGGAGCTCCCCTTCACTGGTGGTCTTCCAGCAGCGGCTGGACAGAAAATTATTATGGAAGCTTGAGGCTGATCCTGCATTGAATTGGACTAGATGGCCTGTCTGGCCTCTTCCAACTCTAGGATTCTATGACATATTGGCCACTGCTAAGAATCCTAAGAATGATCTTAGGATCTTTTCCAGCCACGAGAGTCTGTAGCTTATATTGGACTGGCAGACAAACCAGATTCTTTAAAAAGGGAGAAACATCTGCGAAATTTTGGACACTCCAATAAAGAGTGGAGCAAAAAAGCCGTTTACCCTGTTCTCCTCCCCCCCTACAGATAGATAGATTTTACAGATAAATCCCCATTTGCAAGTTTAAGTACAGTATTTAGGGTTTAAAAGTCTTATGATATCTTTTTTTTTTCATGGCCATGATGGCTCTTATTTTCTTGGCTGCAGGGGCGTAAAGAGCCATTCTGCTGGAGGTATACGGTTCAATGTCAGACCATAAATAAACCCAATTTGTCCTGCTGGGGCAAATAGACTTCCTTGGTTCATCAGATAGTGGACATGTTAAGATGTAACAGGTGAGATCCTCAACATCCAAGTTTCCACACATACATAGGCCCCTTGGGATACGTGAGAATTGGGCAAATCGCAGGGCTGTGGGCGTAGCTCGGAACCTTAAACAGGTAAGAGCCATCCGTAGCGGCATAGAAGCAACGTTGGACAAATACGCCATGGAACGAGCGGGGATTCGTATCCGAGTCTCCCAGACACGCGTCCAAAATTCCTAACTGCAGCACCACACCGGCTCTCTTTTAAGCTCACCGCTCTTCAAAAACAATCGTGTTTTCGTTCCGTGAGGAATTGGCTTTCTTGCAATTACATGGCGTTTTTTTTATTATTGTCTGGAATAAAGTATTTAGAAACAGACTTACCTTTAAAAAAAAAAAAGCTAGGGGAAAAAAAAAAGAGAACCCAGAGCAGTCATCTGTAGCCTCCGCCAGAAAGAAAAGAGACGAAATCCCCGGACCAAACAGGTCTCCTTCTCAAAAGGGGAGTTCGAACTTAATCCCCTCGCTGGATAGGAAGCCGGTGTTAGCTAGGCGAAGACAGAGCTTGCGCCGAGCGTCTCGGGTCAGCCTGCAAGCCGCGCACGGCGCACCGCCCGGCCCGTCGGAGGTAAAAACGACAAGCTTGTATCAGAAGGGCAATTAAGGGAGAAAAGATCGCTCGGAGCACGTCCCTGGGCAGAGGGTAAATATTTGCAGAATGTACAAAACCCCACTTCTGGCCGCCGTCTTTTGTGCTAACTTGAAAACCGACTTCCGCGCTCGCCGTTCTCCGACGTCTCTCTCTCTCTCTCTCTCTGAATCCTTCCTTTCTCCCCTCTTAGATAAAGTTCAGTCTTTTCATCCCGGTCTTAAAAGCTTTTCATATTTCTGCCCCTCCCTGCCCAGGCCCCCGTGTCTGTCTGGTTCACCGCCACTCCTTCAAACAAAGAATAAAAAAGTGCCTCTCACTTCTCTCCGGGTAACATCAAAGTCGGAAGTTTTCGAAGAGCACCAATAATGACTGTGTAATTAGGTCCTTGTCAAGCCGGAGCCGGGTCTCCTGGGAGAATCCTTCTTGTCACCCGGGGCCTTGATGCCCTGGGTTTCAAACTTCGGCCTTTTTTGGCTTTGCTACCTGGATTCATAGTTCTTCTGCAATCGGCCACAGAGGCCAGGCATTCCGGATCCCATCAGGTCTCAGAAGCTAAGCAAGGTTGACCCTGGCTAGTGTGTGAATGGGAGACCTCCAAGGATTTGGGGGGCAGTTCCTTCAGACACGCTAGGGGTCATGACACGGAGGCAAAACCACCGCCGAATAACCCTTGCCTGGCTTCCGGACAAACCTCGGATCTTCTGACTGCACGCCGCATGCCACACAATAGGTCTATACTTGGGATGGGCAACGGTGGCCCTCCAGATGTTCACGGACTACGATTCCCAGGAGCCCCTGTCTGTGCCACCTCTCCGCCTGGAATTGAGAGTTGTGTCAGCGACAAACTTCCTAAGCCTTCGGCAGCTCGTGTCTGCACTCGTCCCCGGCTTCATTGATTTCTGTTCCCTACTGTCTTGGGGGAGATATGAATGACCCAAAGAAGTGCGTAATAGTTTATGGAATTAATGAAGCTGTCTTGGGTGTTCCATCTCCCAGATTCATCAGGAGAGCACTTCCTCTTGAATGTTCCAAAACCTGATTACCGCACTATTTCCTTTTGCTCGGCTCTTGGTTATGGATAGTTTTATTTAGCATCGAGCGTTGGAGGTCGCAGTATTCTATAAGTGACCTTCTACCATAGTTCCAGCCTTGGCTACCTGCTACCCAAGGTCGTACGTGAAGCCCCGTTCTTCACTTGCATTTAATAAACTGAATCCACCCAGGAGGTCCAGAGTTGCTACACAGATACAAGGGCTGACTACTCCAATATCTCTTTTGCCCTTATCTGAACTGCTCCCTGTGCTCCTCCAAGTGACAACCTTTCAGATACTTAGAACAATCACGTCCCCTTTCAACCTCCTCCAGGCTCCTCCCCCTTTCCTCATAGGGCTTGACCGGCAGGCCCCGGATCCTCCGCATTGCTCTCGTCTGCACTTTCTCCATATTGTCCACATCCTTTTTGAAATGAGGCCTCCAGAACTGCACCCCGTTCTCCCAGTGCAGTCTGAACAATGCAGCAGTTCGAACAAAGTCTTTTTAAAGGGATTGGCTTCTTATCTTTCATTGTAGGGCAAGGACCAAGAATGTCCCTGTCTTGGCAAGGTACCTTCTGAGCTTGGTTTTGCCCAAACTGTCCGACGTTGATGCATTGTTCCACTGGATGGACAGGCAACAGTTAGCGTCTTTTGGCCCAGGTTGATTCCAGGCCCAGTTAAGCCGTATCAAAGGAACACTGTCTCATTCTCCACCACACTGGCCGGCAGCCAGGGCAAACTCGAATACTTTGCATTGCCTGGACAAGTTGGTACAGCCGACGTCTGCTTGCTTTCCCTAAAGCGAAACAGCCATTCAGAGACGACCGGGTGCAGAAAATCGCAAGCCACGCCGGTCGATCGCGTTCGGTCACCAAGCATTCATGAGACCCGAATGAGTAGGAGGTCCCATCTTATTCTGTCGGCACTAACAGTAATACTTACTGGTGTGACCCTTCATCCGGCCATCCGAACCGGAAACACAGTGGCGACGCCAATGGGGCTTAGGGGCCCGACAAGCTATCACCGCGATCAAATATTTTGCTAGCTGGATAGTCATTTGTTGTTCCATGTTGCTTCGCAACCACAAAACACTGTCCTCTGCACAGACGACGTGCTTTTCAATGGAAGCCACTCATGTCTAGCATCTACAAGCCCAAGGGCGTTAGCGTCGAATATGATCGGTAGTATTTATTTTTTCTAATCCCCAGGCGCATCATCGTATCAGAGAACAAGATAGCAGAGTACCTTCCAGTTATAACCACTGAAGGAAGAACATTGAGGCACCTGGGTCAGGCTTTCTCAACCAGGGTTTCATGAAACCCTGGAGTTGACAGTCCTGGAAGGATTTCTCAGATTAGGGGGGGGGAGTTAATGAATTTTTATGCGTTTCTTACATGTGTTAAACATTTTTGGAGTGATATGACTGCATATAGTCATGTCAACCCTACCCCCCCCCCAAATGGCCAATGATGGGCCTAGTGGGGGTGGGAAGGGCAGGGGTCCCAGGTGCACATGGACACAGCTATCCTTCCCAATCATGTTCGACATGATCACACCACTTCTGGGGGTTCTCAAAGCCCGGAGAACGTTCAGGAGTTCCTTGATGGTAAAATAAGTTGAGAAAGGCTGGGTTAGACAGACTGCTTGTCTGATCCAGCGGGGCTGTCCTGATGTTCTCATTCGTTGAATGTGAAATACAGAACCGAATGACACGGAACATCAGAATGTCATCCATGTAACTGTTTGTTTTTTTTCTTTAGAGCCAAGGAATACGAAAGCCTCATGGAAGCGAAGAACGCCCCCTGCGACTCTCCGTACAAAGCAAAGTAAGCACCCGACCTTTAAACTTTTGGCATGGAATACTTGGCTTAAAATGGCGTCAATGAGACGGTGCATCTCTCGGAAGTCGAAGTAGCGGATGTATCACGCGAGAACGATTATTAGTGCAATTAATATTATTTGAAAGTATCTGTCTGCACCCTTCTCTTTTGTTTTGTAGTATTGCATTAGTCCCCTACGGGTGGAAAAGCACAGAAGGTGGATGGGATGTAGTAATTACAGCCTGTAATCTGTGGAGCGGCTGTAATCTCTGTGCAGCAACGATTTTTTTTCTTCTCTCAGAAATAAAGTTAACATTGTGGTTTTGTTTGTAAAAGTATATTTTGGTTCTCCGGGCTGCCGGAAATCCTCTGAGGGGATGAAGAGATACACAGTTCGGTTTCATGGGCTTCAGATAGGGAGGGTCGGTAGATCAGCTGCAGGGCGCATGATTTGTACGTGAAAGGTCACAAGATTGGTTCCTGGCACCTCTGGTTTGAGACACCTTCGTAAGAACTTGAGAAAAGCCCTGCTGGATCAGTACTGTGGTCCATCCAGTCCAGCATCCTGCCTCACCCAGGGGCCAGCCAGTTCCTCTGGAGGGCCAAGAACAGGGCAAAGAGGCCAAGGCCTTCATAAGGACATCGGAAGAGCCCTGCTGGATCAGACCAGGGGTTCATCCAGTCCAGCATCCTGCCTCACCCAGGGGCCAGCCAGTTCCTCTGGAAGGCAAACAACAGGGCAGAGTGGCCGAGGTTTTCCCCTGATGTCGCCCTTGGCCCTGGGACCCAGTGGCCGACAGATCTAAATGTGAAGTTCTGCACACATAAGCAATTACGGGCATGTTGAATGCAAGTTATGGTTCCCAGTCACCTCTGTAAAAAAAAAAGAGGAACGCACACTCGTCTGGAAGCCTTGAAAATTCTGGGCAGTTGTGTGGACCATGCCATTGGTCATTTGGCCACGCCCATGATTAAATCCTCCCCCCTTCCCCGTCAAAAACTCTCGATAGTGACCGAATCCAGAATAAAATAAACATCCCCCACCGACCCATCCGCAATCTTAAACTTGGGGGTTTCTCCGGCAGCGGCTGGAAACAGCGGTCCCTGTGTGCTTCCCGAAAGGGGGGGGGGGAATAAGATTACCTCCTCTGAGTCAACAAACAGCTCGATTCAGCGCTCTGCTTCTGCCCTGCCAAGAAATTAAGCAATTCTGTAACAATTGGGGTAATCTAGGAGAAGGTAACTCTAGATCCTCCCGTCGGAAGGGAAGCAAGAAATAAAAACCTTTGTTCTTCAGAAACTAGAAGCTGGATCTATAGGGGCTTTTTATAAAGAATTTTAGGGGGAGGGGGGGAATTATTTTGAAAGGACAGACATGGGGCTCTGCATTGGCATGCTATAGCTGAAGCGGGCTGGGGGGGGGGGGCTAAGGAACCACAAAGCCAGTTCTGTGTCTCAGACGTGTTTTCAGAGGGGGGGAAACCAGTTCATCTCTTTCTCCAGCCAGAACGTACAGGTCTTCAGTGACCGTCCACAACAAAACGCTTGCTGATATCGTTTGTCCAGCTTTACCCTTAACGTTTTACGAAGCTCAGTTTGCTGGTTCCGGTCTGCTTAAAGTCAGTAGAGACTCTAGTTCTAGCGAAAGCAACAGAGCTACAGTCTGGAGCCTTCTGCAGACCAAACACACAATCCGCTGTGCGTCCATCGGCCAGCCTCACAAACTCTAACAATGCCACGCCTCTGATGCTACTTACAATTAGATTTCAGCACAGCAAATGATCTTTGGGATTATTTTGCGCATCTCCCCATTGTTACGTTTGAGTAATTTCATCCCGTGTGTCGCCGATGCGAAGCATAGATTACCAAAACCTCCAAGATCGAAACCCGCGGCAGATTTAGAATAGTTTCGTCCCACCGTTGGGTTACCCCCAAGGCTCATGGGATCCCCTACGGTCCTTAATCTATCCTTTCTTTCTCTTTCCTGCGGAAAGGCTGCAACGGCTGGCAAAGGACCTTCTCAAACAGCTTCAGGCGCAAGACAGTAACAAAAGTTCTGCTCTGGACAGGATTCTGGGAGAGATTTCGCGCATCCTGGAAAAAGAGGTACCGTGGCTGCATTATATGCATTTGCTCAGGGGGGCGTGACCATGTTGGCCTGAAACAGGAGAACAAAACTTGGGCCCAGGGCACTGTTAAGACCAAGCAAGTTGCAGTCAAGATCTAAGCCAGGAGTAGTCAAACAGCGGCACTCCAGATGTCCATGGACTACAATTCCCATGAGCCCCTGCCAACGTTTGAGTCAGGAAGTGAGTTCAGCCAATCAACACTGAGTCAGGAACTGAGCTCAGCCAACCAACACTGAGTCAGGAAATGAGCTCAACCAATCAATACTGAGTCAGGAAGTGAGCCCAGCCAATCAACACTGAGTCAGGAAGAGAGCTCAGCCAATCAACACTGAGTCAGGAAGTGACCTTAGACCAATCAACACTGAGTCAGGAAGAGAGCTCAGCCAATCAACACTGAGTCAGGAAGAGAGCTCAGCCAATCAACACTGAGTCAGGAAGAGAGCTCAGCCAATCAACACTGAGTCAGGAGGTGAGCTCAGCCAATCAACACTGAGTCAGGAAGAGAGCTCAGTCAATCAACACTGAGTCAGGAAGTGAGGTCAGCCAATCTACACTGAGTCAGGAAGTGACCTTAGACCAATCAACACTGAGTTAGGAAGTGAGCTCAGCCAATGAACACTGAGTCAGGAAGAGAGCTCAGCCAATCAACACTGAGTCAGGAAGTGAGGTCAGCCAATCTACACTGAGTCAGGAAGTGACCGTAGACCAATCAACACTGAGTTAGGAAGTGAGCTCAGCCAATGAACACTGAGTCAGGAAGAGAGCTCAGCCAATCAACTGAGTCAGGAAGTGAGGTCAGCCAATCAACACTGAGTCAGGAAGTGACCTTAGACCAATCAACACTGAGTCAGGAAGAGAGCTCAGCCAATCAACACTGAGTCAGGAAGTGAGCTCACAAACCCCAGCCAATCAACACTGAGTCAGGAAGTGAGCTCAGCCAATCAACACTGAGTCAGGAAGAGAGCTCAGCCAATCAACACTGAGCCAGTGTTTGCTGGCAAGGGCTCATGGGCATTCTAGTCCAAGGACATCTGGAGGGCCACAGTTTGACTACCCCTGGTCTAAGCCTTCCTGGAATGAAACTTGGTTGGTCTTAAAGGTGCCACCTGACAGAAATGGCTTTTTTGTGTGTATGCATGTAATATCTGACCCGATAATGGGGCGTTTGTGATTCCCTCCCTCCCTCCATTCATTCATTCATTCATTCATTCAGTTCAGTTCAGTTCAGTTCAGTTCATTAACTGCCCCTCTCCGTATCCAGACTTTGAGTGATGTACAACCCGTCTTCCAACAAGATTTAAAAAATCAGAATTTAAAAAAATATGCAAACAAATAATTAAAGCTCACCCCCGAAGCTTCGATTCAATAGTTCTGGGATGGGACAGTTATTTGCGGGAGGGAGTGTAGAGATCTTGTTTGGTGACCTTTGGTGGCCAGTCACATATCTTAAGCTTAACTGACCGCCCCAGGTGGTTGTGAGAAAAAGAGGACTACATAAACCCCTTCGACTCCCCGTCGGGAAGAAAAGCAGTGGGTAACTGAAGGAAGCAAACGCATTCGTCCCCCAAAATATATATTCCTTCCCTTTCACCTAGCACGGCAGAAACCCTTAACACTTTTCAACACACGAATGGGAAGCCTTTGCATCTTGGTGTAAAACAATTTCTTTGGTTATTGGTTAAAGATGAGTTTAATTTCCAGGAAGGGGAGGGGCGGGGGAGTCAAAAAGCCGCTGAGTAACTTAAGCTTCGTGCGGCTTATCAGTGGCTTCAGACATGTGATTGCCATCACTGGGGATAAACAGAACTGAAAACGATAGAATCGACGTAGAATGGGCTCCCCCCTCTGATCCCATCATCGAACGCTGCTGCCAGATTTCGGGCTGCCGTTCGGACTTGGGGTCGCAGGCCCCACTCACCGACTCAATTCCTATCTGCCTAAGTTTATAAGCCGGTGGAAGCGAGAAGGGGGAATACGCTCTCTGATCCGTATCCCCCTAGCTGTAATGCCGTACTATATCAGATTCTGGCCTAACCCTCCTCCGGTTCCGGGTCACCGCTATCCAAGCAGCGCAAGCCCACGGAAGAAAAAATAAACACGGGCTATCGGAAAGGCATGCCCCGGAGAGAAGGGTGGCTTGTGCCAGGTGACGTCTAGCCCCCCCCCCCCGTTCCTTTACACGGATGTAGAGCAGTACTTCTCAACCGTTCTCCGGAGATGGGCCACGCCCCTCCCTCTGGCCTGGGGGCTTTATTGTTTCGTTCCATCAAGTCACAGTGACATTTTGACTCTAAACCTAGGCCTAGCCCCCTTGCTGGCGTAGCTCCCTAAGGATGCTGCATTGGTTCCTTCAGCCACCGTTGAGAAAATGGCCGCCAGCCTCGGGAACACGATATCCTTCTCTTCATTGTCCTGCCATGCTTTCCCACATGTACGCTACCCCATCGGGGCTCAGATGCTTTAAGGGAGATGGTGGCACAAAATTTACGCGGGGAAAACGCCAACTGTCTTTTGGGGTCTCAAAAAGACTAGGGGTACAAGATTTCAGAGCCCCGAGAGGATACAAAATCTCAGTCACCCAGGGGCTGTTTGACGTGCGGGAAACGCCACAGCTGGAAGGCATTTTATTTGTTTAGGAATGGGAATTTATATTCCACCCCGTGTTAGGATCGGCCCACCCGTTTCCCCAAACCCCTGGCTGCAGTCTCCATCAGAATTGGGCCTTAGTCACTCCAGGGTTCAGATCCCGACTCCTCAATTAATGCAGACAGACAGACGGAAGATGTCGGCTTTTAACTTAAAAATTTTTTTTTTTACTCTTCCTCATTCTCACAGGGTTTTTTTTCGCCTTTGGGCTTTCTGCTTTTGTGGGAGGGGGTCATTGTGTTCGGCGCAAACCGCTTTTCGGTGTGCCGTCTCAGACGACGTCCGCGCCGGGATTAAAAAACAGTTAAAACCAGTTAAAGAAATCATTAGGGAGCTGCCGTTTGCCTAGATCGGGGAGGGATAAGGGGATTTTAAGCCGCTTTGACGGCGCTCTGTGTAACTCAGAGGGCCCTTGTGACGGATCCAGCCGTATAACGGGGCTTTGTTTTGCTGTAAACAGTTTGAAATGGTGCACAGACGACAAACCGTTCTCTAGGCCTCAGGAAGCGAGGAGAAGCGAACATATGTAGGGCATTACCAATATCTGTTCTTAATTGGCCCGTTTAGGGCCAGAGAGTGTGTATATTTTACCAGGAAAACATAGATTTGCGTTCGGTAGTATTGATAGCAATCGGCTAATAGAATAAGAGGTATAACTCTTTTCAGGAGCTGTTATAAACATGAGTTTTAAATGTTTTTTTTTTCCCTTCTTTTTTTTTTTAAATCAGCCAGCCTGCGGTTTACTCAAATGTGTATTTTTCCCTCCCGCTTATCGCCAGCAAGTATCTCTCTGGCCCTGGCAGAGCTGTTAAAGAGAGCAGATTGTGTTTCTGTCTATAAAAATCATACCATTGCTAATTGTGCCTTTCCCCAGTAACCTAAACAAATGTTATTGAATTTTCCTCCCAAATTCATCGCGAGCCGTCTCACGACAGGGGACGCTTTGTAAGCTGCAGGGGTGACCAAAATGTTTTTAAAGGCTATTTTTATTAAGGAGCGCCAGAGAATTAAGGTAACATTGATTTAGCAAAGCTTTTAGATAAATCCAAGCATCGCAGTCATGTCAGGCTTATGGTTCTCTCTGCACCAGAATCTAAAGCTGAGCACAACGGCCTAATATTGCAATTTTTCAACTTAGCCAGGCAAACTAAAATCCTTATCCGTGGTGCTCTGTATGTACCTTCTATTGGACTGAGAGCTCCTTGGGTCAGACGTCATATCCCTGCGCCACCAGAGCTGATGGCCATAGGAGGGAACTGCAAGTGACACACCCTGGCCCACATTTCTGTTGTCCTCGGAAGTCAGGTGATATCAAGTGACCAATCCGGTACCAGTACTTGGTAAAACGCTCCGAAATCAGGTGTCTTCCCCCAGTGTGGCCAACAATCCAGCTCTGTCCTGAAAGTCAGTTTGTAGCATGTTCTGTCCAGGATTTCCATCTCTGTCCCGGAAGTCTTTCTCCATTCATTCATTCATTCATTCATTCATTCATTCATTCATTCATTCATTCATTCATTCATTCATTCATTCATTCACCTCCCTCCCCGAAGGCTCAGGGCGGTTTACATGAAACAAGAAAATGATACCGGTGACATCATGTATAATAACAACAAGGTGATAACAACAATAACATTGACATAATAACAACGACAATAACATTAAGGAGTGGTGGAACTACAAGGAGCCTCAGCTCAGCTCTTCCTGAGACCCAGTGGGTAAGGCCGATTAGTAGGAGGGGGGGCTAGGGGGCCAATTGGAAGCGATGGTTTAGGTCAGGGGTAGTCAAACTGTGGCCCTCCAGATGTCCATGGACTACAATTCCCAAGAGCCCCCTGCCAGCATTCGCTGGCAGGGGGCTTCTGGGAATTGTAGTCCATGGGCATCTGGAGGGCCGCAGTTTGACTACCCCTGGTTTAGGTCGACCTCAACCAAATGCCTGGCAGAGGAGCTCCCTTTTGCAGGCCCTGCAGAACTGTTCAGGTTCCGTCAGGGCCCTGATCTCCTCTGGGAGCTCGTTCCACCAGGCGGGGTCCAGATCGGAGAAAGCTCTGGCCCTGGTTGAGGCCAAGCGGGATTCCTTGGGGCCAGGGACCACCAGGACGTTGGAGGTGGTAGAGCACAAGGCGTGTTCTCTCCGGGACAGAGACAGAGACCCCGGACAGAACACGCTGCAAGCTGATCAGACTTCCGGGACAGAGACGGAGACGCCAACTCGCAGTTCTGAACCACATAGTTGTTGAAATGCTCGATGTAGATGATCTTGCCGATGAACGATCCATCACGCCACTTGGGCTTCTTTACTAAAAGTATCAAGGAATAGTTTATCAGCGCGGCGGGCTTCATAACTCTTGGCACGCCAAGGGACGCTCCGGTGACAAATGGACAAGCACCCTCATTGCCGACGAAGTTAAGAGAGTGCTTTATATTTTCGAGAACATTATTTCCCCCCCGCTTCTACCGACGCTGCCAAAAGCAACCCCTTCGCTACGAGAAGAAAGGAAATAAACTGTCAGCGATACAAATGTACTTCCCCCCCTCCCCTCCACCCCGTTGCCCAGTTCTTCCTTTTGCAATTCATAACCGGCAGACTTCCAGGAATTGCAACTCGATGCACGTTTCTGTCACCTCTCCGTAGGAAACGCTGAGCATCGTGGGCACGCAGGTGGTAGCTAAGCCGCCCATAAGGGTCCACGCTCCATCGGCGTGGTCAAAAAAAGGCAGAATTAAGGACCAATAGTAAGGCAAGGAGTCCATCCTGTGGTGCTATCTTGGACTCCCAACTGGTCTTCAGATTACAGGGTTAAGTTCTCCTGCATGGCATTAAATGGTTGCTGAATTCCCCTCCCCTCTCAGCGTAGTATCGTGGTTAAGAGCAGCAGCCTTTAATTTGGACAACCGGGCTTGATTCCCCGCTCCTCCACATGCAGCCAGCTTTTACTGCAGCTGTGTGGTTGCAGAGGGAGAGTCATTCCAGGGTTGGCAATGGAGGGGATGGGGTGTGAAGGAAGTCGCACCTGGGCTTACTGGGCAAGGGGGGGACAGGAGCCCACCTATACATGATGTTTGCGAGCCCACACTTGTGTGCACCTAATAACGTGCCTACAAATGTACATACACCTAATTTGTGATAGCGAACACACAAACAGATCGTAGATTGGGTGTGTGTCTACTGTGCTTGGTTTGTTTCTCTTATTTTGAAAAGTTAAGTCGTACTTTTCCAGAGCCTTGGTTTGTGAGATAATGAAATAGTAAGACTACGGCATAAACATGCGCCATAGGCAAGCAGCTTAAGAGGCTCTGAAGTTCCGCAGAACCCAAAAAGATCATAGTAGTATTTTAAAAAAAATATATGGACAGCACCATCCGATCTCTGGCTTTCCCCCCTTAGTTCCTGATGAGTTCTATAATTTCTGAACTGTAACTGTGACTTGTTGGAGATCAAAATGTCCCAAATTTGTCTTGGCAAAAGGTTTTTAATCATAACCCGTCAACTGAAATGCCACGTTTTTTTTTAACTTTTAGCATTATTTGTTCCCTGGAAACGGCTTATATTGAAATTGCATTCAAGGCAGGAGGGGGGGGGGAGCGGAAAGAACCTGGTTGCTCCCTTTATGTTAACATTCTCCAACTAGTAGATAACACAGCAGCAAGATGGCAGCTGCGGTGGAATTTAGAAGACCAGGATCTGTCGTCTTTCCCCGGCCCCCTTCCCTACGCATTATTTCTGCCTGCGGGGACGTCCCATTATTTCCGAGCGTCCTAATCAATGGGGTCACGAAAGATTGATTCCCCTCGCTGTCACACTGTTTATGACAGAGATCATATACAGTCATTTCTAGAAGCGGGCCGTAATGCTCTTGTTAACTCCCCGGTCGAGAAATCGGCAGACACATCTCGCTTGTCGGGGGGCGGCGAAAAGGATCTTGATAGCGTCACTCACCGGCGGGGAGGAGGAGACGGACACTGTTAATTGAATTTCCCCGGAGAGCCTAAAAAACAAAAGCGGTGGAGGGAGGAGGGGGCCAGAAACCACACAGGCTGTCAGCGTGGGGGATCGGCTCGCCGTTGATTTAACTCGGCTAATGGCTGGGTCTACAGAAGGCCTTGCCCAGAGGGAGGGCAGAGATCAGGCGGTAGCTCCTTCCCACTTACTAAAAACCTTTCCAAACTTGCACGCCGAGACAGATGGTTTTCTGAAAAGGGCTATGACACGTGTGGGGCAGGCGCGGCAAAAGGGGATACAAGATGGGAGGGTCCATACCCGTTTAGGGACTGTGCTTCCCGCCACTTTCTGAACGTCTGCATCGGAAGAATGCATCTTAGTGGGAAGAATCTTAAGAACGTGTGCATCGGAAGAATGCATCTTAGTGGTATTCCCCGTGTCAAGATTGCGTTGCTGCAAAATGATGTTTGTGGTCCATCTCCCATGAATATCCTTCTCCATTGGGGGAGGTGACTTGTGAAGTCCCTGCCACCAGATGTGGGGATGGTTATGGGCTTTGGAGAATTTTAAAGGGGGGATGGTGGACAGATTCATGGTGTATTGTTGGTTACGATGCAGAGTGGGAAATCCAGGTTCAGAGATGGAACACCTCCAAAGCCCGATTTCATCTGAAACTCGGTAGGGCTGGTCCTGGCTAGGGTTTGGATGGGTGACCTCCCAGGGATACCCGGATCATGATGCAGCATCTCTTCCCTTGAATATCATGCTTGGTCATGAGCATCTCTTCCCTTGAATATCATGCTTGGTCACCATAAGTCCCATGGCAAAAGGGGAGGGAATCAGCAGGCCCTTTGTGGGAATCTTAGCTTGGCGTTTGTACGGACATTATTGGGGAACATGAACCTGGACTAGATAGACTTTTGATACGTGTCAGAAGGAACTTTGACTCTCCAAAGACGGCCCCGTGGAAACGTGGTTGATTTTTAAGAGCCGCGGGACTCAGATCTTGGTTTGATCCCCCCTCACCGCCCCTACGTGGTCCGGAAGTCCCGTAAAGAAAAACAACTCTAGGAGTCTTTCAGACTCCACAAAATAAAATCGCCACTTCTGTTTCGGTTGTCAGCGAGACGAAACACGACCCTCTCTTAATGTAGACACTCGACAGAGGACAGCAGCTTCTCCTTGGACCGGAAGAAAGATTTCGCCGCTAACCATTAAGTGACTTTGCTATCTTTTCTTGATGCGTATATTTGTATAGGATTGAACCACAACGCTCCTGACCTCCGACAGACATTCCCTCTGCGCCCACTAATGGTTTTTCTTTTTTCTTTTTTATGTGTCAAACAATATTTGGGGGCTTTAAAAAAATTTTCAGATAAAATTTGCAGCCCGCTGCCCTTTCCCGGCGTGACGTCGGCTGTTTACATTTCAGGCCAGTGTTTGTCGTAGCTTTCAAATAGAGGGGGACCGGGGCAGACGGTGTTTATCACAACCCAGAGACAGTCCGGAACGGCTGGCCTCAGCGGCACAGAGCACGCCTCTGTTATTTACGTTAGGACCAGCGCATTGCTCAAAGCATGCCGGCCGAGTGACCTGCTCACGTTTAAAAGGCGGGAGGGGGGAGGAAACGACTTTTCCGCAGCTCTCCGGTGATATCGGGGGGGGGGATCCACATAACCTCATTTAATAGTAAAAAGAAATAAATCTGAGATATTAAGCGTTCCAGAAGGGTCGCCGTGTTAGTCCGTCGTAGCACTGGCCGTCTTCAAGCAAAGGTTGGATGCGCACTTTTCTTGGATGCTTTAGGATGCTTTGGGCTGATCCTGCGTTGAGCAGGGGGTTGGACTAGATGGCCTGTATGGCCCCCTCCAACTCTATGATTCTATGATTCTATGACTAGATGGCCTGTATGGCCCCTTCCAACTCTATGATTCTAGGATTCTATGACTAGATGGCCTGTATGGCCCCTTCCAACTCTAGGATTCTATGATTCTATGACTAGATGGCCTGTATGGCCCCTTCCAACTCTAGGATTCTATGATTCTATGACTAGATGGCCTGTATGGCCCCTTCCAACTCTATGATTCTAGGATTCTATGACTAGATGGCCTGTATGGCCCCTTCCAACTCTAGGATTCTATGATTCTATGACTAGATGGCCTGTATGGCCCCTTCCAACTCTATGATTCTAGGATTCTATGACTAGATGGCCTGTATGGCCCCTTCCAACTCTATGATTCTAGGATTCTATGACTAGATGGCCTGTATGGCCCCTTCCAACTCTAGGATTCTATGATTCTATGACTAGATGGCCTGTATGGCCCCTTCCAACTCTATGATTCTAGGATTCTATGACTAGATGGCCTGTATGGCCCCTTCCAACTCTAGGATTCTATGATTCTATGAAAATGGCACGGGAATCCAGTCGCACCTTGGACGAACCAAATCTAATTCGGCATGAACTTTCGTAACTTCAGCCCGCTTCTTTGAAGGTTTCGAAACGGAGTAGGCCATCTGACAGCAACACTTATTCTGTGAATTTAGGCCAAATGTGACAGGGAGGGATGAGCCCGTGCTCGACTCTCGTGGCCCTTTCTTATATTCCCAGGGTAATGCCCGGCGGCCACTTTGGGGTCAGCAAGGAATTGACCCGGGGATCCTGGAGGTTTTCCTCTGGGCTTAGATCGGGGGTCATTGGAAGAGTCATGGGAGAGGCAGCTGTGAACGTTCTGCCTTGTGCAAAGGGTTGTACTAGATGACCTTTGGGGTCCCTTCCTGCTCTGTGTTTGTTTTCCCCAAGATTTTAGGGACATTGACAAAACCCGAGACATTTCTTCCGTAAAACCGTATTTTACGTTCTCAGAGTTCAGCACTGCATTGGGGTTCTTTCTTTGGGAAAAGAAAAAATCCCAATTTGCCCCACTAGAGGGAGCAAAGCAGCACTAGACCGGTTCATGCTTAGAAGTAAAATAATTTTTTATTTGCCGTCATGCAAACATTATTTTGTGTGTGTGTGTGTTATAAATGTCCTTTGTGTTGGTGTTTTTGCGTTTTTGTTGCTTTTTTTTAAAAGACAAACCCTAATCCTGCACAGCTTGAATGTTCATTGTTTAAATTGGCAAAACCCTAATGTTATTGCAGCAATTTACCAATTTATTTAAATTCATGTATTAATTGAAACCGAGCTGGATTTTGAGTGCCAAGGGGCCCGAAGCACGCTTGGGTCCTGGATTCTAGGGGGAGTGCCGGTAGAGAGTCAGCGCAAACAGGACTGGGTAGAACTGCCCCATGCAACCTTTATCTAGCAAAACATATTTTGGGAGATTTGCAAATGCCAAATTGCAACCCCGTTAGTGGTGGTGACCTAGGGTTCCATTCAGCTTCATTCCAGAGGCTCCTGAACTGTTAAAGGAGCGGCAGAGGAGAACAGAAATAACGTTTTGAGTGGCCATGAGTATTGCTTCCTTGGGGAGGCAGCTGTGCTTTGATATAACCCTGAAAGCCACTGTCCTGAAAAGCAAAGGCAAAAAGCAAGCCTTTTTAGCGGGAGAACATATATACGGTTGAGAAAGCAGCAATTTTGGATATTCAAGGCCCAGTTGCCTCTCTTTTATGATATAAAATATGGATGATTCTTTAGAAAGTAGAAAAGAATCTACCAATATGCTTGTTTGAGATTATAGGGGACCTCGAGGGGGGGTTCTTCTTTGTGACGTCCTAGTTCCACCCCCCCTCCTCGCACCCCTTCCTAAAGATGTCCACTTAGATCTTTCAGGACAGAACACAACAATTCCCCCCATTGCTCCTTGCCCGTGTTCTTTTTCATGCTATCGTACTACTTACCTCGGTTTGGAAGGGGGCGGGGTTGAGAGTCCCAAAGTCTGCCAGCACTGAAATAAGCTCCGAATAAAGTGTGCTTGATGGGGTCGTTCTTTGTAAAATAAGCATTGCCGAATATACATTATCGGCTTGGCCTCGTTTATTTTGAGCAGAGGCTTTTCCTCTTCCCCCCCCCCTCCTCCCCTCTTTTTTTCCCCTTCTCCTTGGCACAGAAGCCGGATAATTAGTTTTGTGCGGCTGCGGTGACGGTGTTGGTTTGGTTTTTATTTAGAACACGGCCAGTCTAGGATCCCGGCCAAGAATAACCCTCGTGCCTTTGAGTCTTGGGGAGGGCTGCGTTTAAAAGAAGAAGGCGGGGGGGGGGGAGGAAGAAAGCGGAGAGCTTAAATGTCTCGAACTCCGTCAATGGCTCCTTCTTGTTTATTGGGTGATGATACGCCTGGCTAACCCGTACAACTGACACCTCTCATCGGAGGATCCAGCCTGTGCTGTTGAGTGAGGTTGGGCAGCGAGTCCTTGGCAGGACACGGCCCTGGGTGGGGCTGCTCCTGTTCGCCGCGGACCGAAAATCCTTCCGTCTCCTCCCTGTTTGACATCCATGCAGAAACCTGCACGGTCACCCACAGTGTCGGTCCAGCACACAGCTCCCTAACCTTTTGCAAGCCTTTGGGCACCTTTGGAATTCCGGCACAGCGTGGCGCACGCAACCACAAAATGGCCGCCACAGGAGGAGGAGCCAGACACAAAATGGCTGCCGCAACTCGCCTTCACTCTCACAGGAAGGATGCTCATGCTGTGGCACAGCCGATCACATCTCCCAACAACCTCACGGGGCAAAAGCCCCCACCTGTTTTTTAAAAATGCTGGTCAGGCACTAGGAAATGTGTTTGGCGTGATTTAATCTTTGTAAACACCCTCGTTTCCAGTCTGGGTTGGAATTTAGAGTCGGTGCCTCGTAGCGGTTGGAACGGTTTCCATGAACCTTTAGGCCCAGGCCCACCCACCAGTTAGGTTATATTATCGATGAATGCCTCTCGAGGTCACAGGTTAAACCCCTCCGAAAAGACAAGGCAGCTTGATTTAGATGGAAATATTTATGATATACGCCTGTGATGCACAGATCTCCGGCATTCATTCAGCGAGGCGCTTGTTCCTGATGGCCAAACGCCTGTGCCTTAATGCTAGGTTGCATTCTTTTTTGGGACGTGTGCCATTTTTCTAAAGGCCTGAGGGGAGAAAATACGGGATTTCATCCTTTCCTCGGGGTGAGGTGAATAGTATAAAAAACAGCTTTCCTTTGTTGACTGTCGGGAGTCACTGCCAGGGGGGCGGGGCTGCCTAAATTCCCCAAATGCCCCCATTTGCTTCCAAAAGGTCAGAGAAAAAGAGCTGTTTTAAATACCTCGCTTTTCACTAGCCATAGGAGCCTCAAAGGGGCTTACAATCGCCTTCCCTTCCTCTCCCTACAACAGATACCCTGTGAGGTAGGTGAGACCGAGAGAGCTCTGAGAGAACTGGGATTGGCCCAAGGTCACCCAGCTGGCTGCACGTGGAGGAAGAATGGGGAATCAAACCACGTTCTCCAGATTGCAGGCTGCTGCTCTTAAGTACAACACCAGGCTGGCTCTTCTGAAGACACATACACACAAACCCCAATTTGTAGATTGCCTTACTTTAGAATCACAGGAGTAAAGCACTGTACCGCGTTGTTATGCTCATGCGGGGATGCTGGAAGTCAGGCTTCCAACACCCAGGACAACCCTGCGAGAGCAAAGCCTTTCCCACACGCCTTGCCAAAAGGAAGCGACGGCCCACGCAACCCTTGCCGAATGAAAATCCCGTTCCAGGATCTTGGGCAGACAGGTTACTTCCTAGTGGGAAAATACCGTCAGATTCGAAAACAGGACTTAAGAATCCGCCTGGCTAGGGATGTCCATTCCCAGGTTGGACCTGGCGATCCCCCAGAATTTCCTCTCCAGGCAACAGAGACCAGTTCCCGCTAACAAGTGTGACATCGCAGTGGTCACTATTGTGATGTCACAGGGATTGTCATTTAGATTGCTTTGATTTTGTTTACTACAACACCCGTAAGAAATATCTACGGGTTAGATTGGGGGGAGGGGCTTCAGGGTTTTCAAAATATGCACCAGCATTCTAATAAACCCCCTGCACGGTGATGGGAAAACCCGTCCTCGTTGGTCCCCAGAATGCAAACACTGAATTAGGTGCCACAAAAATTGTGCACGGATAATGTTAAAAAATGAATGAAACAAAACGAAATCCATTTAGTGTACAGTGGCGTTGGAAACCCAAATTAAAAACAGAGCCCTTGAATTTAGTCTCTGGATTGAAACCCCAGGGCTAAATAGTCCTCGGTGTACATTAAATAATACAAATAAATATCCGCAAGTCGATGACATACAAATACGACCAGAGTCACAGTAAACAAAACTCAATGCATTTTGGCCCAGAGGACCTCCAAGAACCATCGTCGGTATAATAAGCCAAAATATGAATTTATTTATTCACATTTTGCACCATGCGGGCCAAGTGGTGACGTTATTTGAATCGTGGGTCTCGTTCCATGATTTCCATGCTCACACCTAAAGACACATTGTCCATTATCCCGATGGCTCATTCCCTCATGAGGCGCGTGCATACATCCTGGCAAAACACACAGTTGCCCCCTTCTTCAAAACTGTGCCTCTCTTCCACAAGTCCCCATGCAGTAGGAACAGCAAGTTTTGAGTTTAGTGGCACCGTCGAAACTGATGTTCTTTTGGGGGGACGATGCAGCAGGAAGGTGTTTTTGGAGGGGCCACCAGGAGCCGGCAAGGATGGGGGGGGGCAGGCTCACCTCGGCATTACTCTTGGACGCAGGAGCCCTTGTTCCCCCTTCTGCTGTCCTGGATGCCGACGCAGGCTCCTCTTCTCCCTTGATTACAAAGGACTTAATTATTATCTGCAGAAGAGTCAAGTACAAAGACAGTCCATCCAGTCTGACCTGGGCTGCACTGCAGGCTACCAGAGATTAACACCTGCTTCTCCTTTGATTAGGTTAGGTAATAACAGTTCCTTTACTTAATAATTGGATGGATTCCCGGGGCCGTGTAATTCAGGTTTTCAGCTGTCTTTTTCTTTCTTGCTTGCTACTTTTTTTTTTTTTGGCTGGCATGTGTATTATTGGAAGGCAGCCTGTAATCCTATTAGTTCTTTGACTACCGGGGGTGGGGGGGGAGAGAAGGGGGAGGGATGCAGAGCCATTAAGGTGTTGTATCAAGTAGGGGAACAAGTAAGCCACACGCAGTCGGAGGTCTCGTTTAATTCAGCCTATATAATCACACGCGGACCATAAAATAAACAAGGGGAGCTTAAGTACCTCGTGGGCCCCTACGCAGGTAGACGTTCCGGCCTTTTCTTGTAAATTGCTCTCCCTGGCTTTTCGCCTCCTAGAGATGGCTTGTTGGAATTTTGGTTGGTGGCTGGTTTGAGGTGTAGACTCCCCACTCCAACTGCAGAGTGGATGGACATAACGCATCATCTCCGCTGGACACGGAGATACATGCCTGCGCATGAACAGTAAAGCGCCTGCGTCAGAAAAGATAGGGTCAGGATCACGGGGCAGTTCTGTATTTCCAATCTACCCTAAAGATGCCTCTTGGTTTTTCAACCAATGGAATATAAGCTGTTGCCTTGTGGGGGAGATCTTGGGAGGCCGTGCACATAAAATCCCCTAAATAAATAGGCAGAAAGAGTAAATGGGGGGGCGGGAAAATGCCTTCAGGCTGGTGACCTTATTTCCAAAGCGTTTCCACAACTCTTAACCCTGTTTTCCGTGCAATTTTGAGAGAGAGAGACGCTAAAAAGTTGGTTTCGCCGTTGTTTTGGAAGTATAATGTTCTTGCATCCAGATCTTGTTACCGAGAGAGTAACAGCGCCGAATGTAAATCCTTTTTGAAATCTCACCAGCCTCTGCCTGATTTTTCTGTTAGTTATTTGGACTAATTAATTAATGTATTTTTTAATTTTTCAATCCAGAATGCTGCGGATCAGGTGGCATTTCATGCCGCCGGCGGATTTACGGCCCTGGAGCAGATCCTTCAAGCCGCGATCTCTTCCACCAACCTGAACACCGTTTCCCGAATTCCTCTGAAGTAAGTAGCGATGCTTGGCTCGCTGTTTTTGAGCAGTAAATTATGTCATCCGCGGTTCAGACTCTCTTCCTGGCTCTCTTTCTGCCTGACCTTGCTATTTCGCGCCAGGCAGCTGACGAGCAGGGTTACAGGGAATTTTATGGACGTGTCCCACCACTGAAATCTTGTACGGGATCTGACCGTCGAGCAAGTTTTGAGAAAGTCCGGTTTGGGGGAAGGGTCCTGTTTCAGATCGGTGAGAAAAAACGTGTCTATCAGGGGTGTGACGTCAGCCTCTTGACCCAAGCTCAGCTCATGTTGGAGAAGGACTCCAGCTGTATATGTGGGCACTTTTGTCGTGCAGTTTTTCTCTGCTGTGTTAGGAGAGGTGGGTATAGATGGCCAATCTGGTAGAACAGGGGTAGTCAACGTGTGGTCCTCCAGATGTCCATGGACTACAATTCCCATGAGCCCCTGCCAGCATTTGCTGGCAGGGGCTCATGGGAATTGTAGTCCATGAACATCTGGAGGACCACACGTTGACTACCCCTGTGCTAGAATATCCAGTGGCAAGGAGACCCCATGCTGACAAAAGCATGTTTCCTCCGAACCACCCAGCCTCTGAGATCCTGCCACCGGACGCAAGAATCTGTGGCTTGGATTCAGACCGCTGCCAATGGAGCAGAACCCTTTGCTGCGTGTTATTGCCGCATCCCTTCCATGCGCAGGAATAGTGTGGAATATTGCACGGGTGGCCGCAGTGGGCAGGGAGAATGGACAGAAGTGTTCTCCTCTGCCACCCTTCCATAGGTCATTGCTCCATCTGTGCGCGAGGAGAAATTCCCGCTGATGGGGAAAAAAATAAAGACACAAGTTGTAAACACGCCTGGACAATTTTGCTGCCACCGACCCGATTGCAAGAGACCTCTGGATTCTTTCTCAGGACCGAAAGAAATATTCTGCTCCTTTATCCCAGGGATAGGGAGGGGGATACAAGAGGAACAAGGAACTTAAAGAAGGAAGTTCCTAGTGAACACCGAAATCCCTTCCAAATTGTGTGAATGGAGCCCTTTGTGGGAGCTGCTACATGTCTGCGATGTTTTTGGCAGCCGTTCCACTTAGAAGAATTCGGTTAATCGCCGCTACATTTTGGCCGGGGCTTCTTTTGCCGCTTCAGAAAACAAAAAGAGCTAAGCAAGGGTTAATCGGACCAGGGAGGCGTCTGCATAGCTCCCGTAGTAAGCCGCACTGTGGTATCCAGGGGAGCACGGCAAACAAAACAAAACTCCGTGTTGCTATACACAAGCACGTGCATGATTCGCCGTGGTTTCCTTCAACATAGGGCCTCTGGCCACGCATGTCTGCATTAACTGGAGAAAGCAAAGGTGGTTTCCATTTTAAACAGCAATGACCAACCCCTTTCTCCTTTCCTGCCGGGACGGATACCGTTCACTTTGTTACGCAGGCAGGACACTGGACAGAGGAGAATGTGCAACTGTCTGTATTGTGAAAACAGGAAGCTGAGGCTGCCCACGGACCAGGCAGGCTTGATTCCCCGCTCCGGCACATGCAGCCAGCTGGGTGGCCTCGGGCTAGTCACAGCCCTGTTAGCGCTGTTCTCCCAGAGCAGCTCTCTCAGCCCGACCTCCCTCACGGGGTGTGGGGAGAGGAAAGAAAGGTGATCGCAAGCCGCTTTGAGGTTCCTTTGGGACGTGAAAAGCAGGGTACAAAAGCCAAGCCGTCATGTTCTTCTAACGTATCCAAGGAGCTCCCCGGATCACAAACCCGCCTTCATCATCGGGCCTCCGTTCTTGCAGTTGTTTTGTGAAGGTTTCTGTCGGAAGCCGTATGTGTGTGTGTTTTTTCCCCCCAAGCGTACAGGTTTATAGAGGAGAAGTTCAGATTTCATGGCTGGTGGCTTTGCAGACAAGCAGAGACCTGCCCACTTGGGTGCAGTTATTAACTCTTGGTATCGGGGAACGGGTGAGGTTCGGTGACTGTGAACATTCGCCCTTTCGCTAGAAACCGAATCTCGGTTTATAAAACCAAGCCGCTATCCCGTACTGCTTTTTAGCACGAAATAACAGGATTTTTACCCTTTGCCACGTCCCTTGCTGAATTTACACGCAGAATCCTAAACAAACGGCCTGACGGATTCTGCACATGAAGAAGGGCATTGTTAACCATTAATAAACATCTCCTTGGCGCTGCGTTCAACAATTCAACTGTTTGGGGTTCGGGACGGAGGAGACTGCATTGACTTTATCCTTAGCTCTGGCGGTGTGTGGCGGGTCAGAATTTTTGTCCCGCATCAGTAAAATCACATTTTTTGGGTGGGTTGGGTGAGTGGGGTGGGTGGGTGGGGTGGGTGGGTGGGGGCATCCGACGTTTCGAACTTCCCAGGATTATTGGATCAGCAAGAGTCGCATTTGAACGTGAAGGCTGAGGAATTCTCCCTCGCCCTCCCAATTAAGACGTTCAGAACAGAAGCATTTGACGGGCACGGCTTCCTAGAGCAATTCTAGGATGGTACCGCGCCATTGAAGCTCGGAGGACAAAACATGTACCTGGGGGGGTGGCAGTCCGTGCAGGGCATTTATGAAGTCTGCATGTCAGAACTCACGCCTGAGCATAACAAGGACCCCTTTGTGGCGTTCTGGGCCCTTAACACAATACCCAAATCCAGTTTGATTAAAGTCGGTTCTGGATCCTAGGCCCGGGAACCTCACAGTACATGGGTTTTGCAAACGTTTGGGTGGAGAGAGCTGCATGAGGTTATAATTTAGGCAGGGATGATGTGAGATTGGCCCTCTCACCAGATACCTTTGAAAGTGACCCCTACCCCCTTTTCAAAAGATGTTTGCCCCAAAGCTGCTAGCTGAAGGGCTGGTTAAGAGTCTTACTGGGCGTGTGAACTTCTAATAAATTATCAACTAATCATGTGGTTCTCTGGATCCTAACAGATGGACATGTGTGTGTAGCCGATACTAATCTGCCATTTCTCTCTCTCTGTCTCTCTCTCTCGCTCTGTCTCTCTCTCTCGCTCTGTCTTTCTCTGTCTCTGTCTCTCTCTTTCTCTCGCTCTGTCTCTCTCTCGCTCTGTCTCTCTGTCTCTCTCTCTCTCTCTGGCAAATTAGGGTGCTTTGGCTCTAGAAATATTTCAGTTTGCAGTAGTTTTTAATCACTCCATCACTGGGGATATTTCACATTTCACCGCGAGACCGAGAATATAATCAACCTTCCTATAAATCACGGCGGTTTTTTAATGTGCCATAGTTTAAAGTTACAGCCGCCTTCAAATTTTTAAAAAGCCGTAAATTAGGCCATAAAGTACAAGCTTAAAAGAACTCGAGGTCTCGGAGGGAGAAGGGGAGAGGGTCTGGCTCGTGTGGTATATATTTACAGACACGCGTGTCCTAACGTTTGATCTTTAGGGCACAGCGCTGACCATTCAGAGCTCTTCCTCAAGATTTGCACCCCGTTGCAGGGTGCTTTCTGAAGAGACGCATGGAACACGCCTGACTGGGAAGCAGGCTTTTGCAACCAGCCCCGGAAGGGTTTCCTGAGTGGGTGGGAGTTAATTAATTTTTTATCCTTTGTAAAAAATGTTAAAACGTTTATTGGGCGATATGGCCATATATGGTCGAGTTGACCCGAAACACCCCCCCATAAAAATGCCAAATGTTGAGCTCGAAGTGGGGGGGCCTGGGTTGGCGTGTGCACAGCTGTGCTTCCCAAAATGCCCCCCCCGCAAATGCCGTAGCCCCCAAGGGAGCTCCGCAGAGGCGATAACCCTGTTTTCTGATCATCCTGTGAAATAGGTCACATGCGTGAGTTTGCCTCTCTCAGCTTCCAAACAGTTTCTTCCCAAACGAGTCTTAAGAAAAATAAGCGGGGCTTCCTTAGGATTTGTCGGAGTTAAACCCGAAACCACGCATCGGAAGCAGACGGATTGAAACCCAAGGATCTGCAGGCCATCCAGCGGGGCTCCAAAGCTGATTTAGAACCCCTGCAGCCGTCTGGCCATCGTAAGGGGGTTGAAAGGGAGAACAACCCATTTGCGTCCGGGTTGCGTTCGTTGATATTTGATATGTGCGGAAGGACGAGCAGCAGGGAACACCGCCGTTTCCGGGGGAAGGGGGGAAATCGATAACGGGCGTGTACGGGCGGAGTGTTTCGAGGCGAAAATTCGTGCTTAACGTTCGGGGCCTTGAACCGAAACGGCGACAGCTGCCATTGCCTTAATGAGATTAAAATAAATAAATGAGTTGCGCCGTCTTCAACCTGCCCTTTAACACTGTGCCCTTTAACACTGTGCCCTTTAACCTGGGGCCTGCCGTGCCGACGACCCTTCCGATTTGTGAATTAACTGGATCCGAGCCACGACCCCTTTGAAATGCGCTCTGACAATGGCACTCCCTCGTTAACAAGCGTATTGTGTTCTTCCTCCCGGTTCTTAAGTCCGTTCCGTAGCCTAGCGAAAAATCTGCAGCAGGTCTTTCCCCGGGCTTTGTCCCCCCCTCCCCCCTTGGATAGACAACTTATGTAGAAAAACATGAAGTGGAGATTGCCACTTGCCACAGTAGAACGCAAAATAACCCTCTGTAGGTTTGTCCAGCCCTGAGTATCCCGGACGAAAAATCCGCCTAACGAATCCTGGGAGCGCAGTGGCGAAATTCTCACACAGAGCTGTAACCGGCCCAAGGGCACCCAGCTGGCTGCACATGGAAGAGTGGGGAATCTAGTTCCCCAGATTAGAGGCGGCCATTCTTAGCCACTGCACCAAACCGGCTCTCCGATTTTATTCACTTGCTGGAGAACCACCTTGGTCTAGAGGTTTAAGAGCAACCATCTCTCATCCACCCTCTTTCAACCTTTCGATCATGGCGGAACCCCTTGAAATAATTCTTCAGACTTCAAGGAGCCTTGTTGGTGACGTCACCTGGCCACACCCCTGGAAGTGACATCACTGCCACACCCTTTGCCTTCTTTTGGCTCCCTCCCACCACCTTGACGACTACTGTGGCAGCTCGGCCTCCTGCCGGCTGGAAAGAACAGAGCTGAGACGACGGCCCGGACTACCCCTATGCCATCCCAGAGCTGCCGCCGGGCCCCCTTCCGAACTCCCGCAGACCCCCAGGGGCCCACAAACCCTTCTCTAATCTGAAGAACAACAAAGCAGACTGAACAGCTACAACATAAAGTGTATTCTGCTTGACTGTCTCCGACACTCGCATTTGGGAGGACAAAGCAGCTGGGTCCGTGTTGGGGGGGGGGGTGTTGTTGTTTCCACACTTCTTCAGAGGAAGTGTTAATGGGTCCCTGAAGATGACAGTGGTGGAAGGAGCTTGTGTGCATAAACAAAATTTGGATGGGCCTCTTCTGTTCTGGACAATCGTTCAGGTGCATTGGTCTTTCCCCCCCCCCACCCCACCCCCCATCAAAACGCCTTTCATTCTATTATCACGCCTTGCTTCCTCCAAGCTTGTTCGGAAATGCAGCCAGGCCTTTATAAACTGGTCCCAACGGAGAGGTATTGATTAGACTGGAGGACGGGGTTCTTGTCCCCTTCTCCCCGAAGGTTTTGCTTCTCCACGGCCCACGGTTTGATTCTTTTCCTGCTGCTCGGGTATCTTACGGAAGATAGCTGTAGATTTCCCATTGCAGCGTGGAAAGAATTCTGGGCCCGTCTCCTTCAGTCGGTGTTGTTGGGCGTACGGATCCGTGCGTGCGCCAGGTCTTGCTGTGCTCTCATGCAACGAAGTTACTTGGGAGAAAATGCTGCTTCAAAAGGCATCTAGCCAAGACTTTTTGGCAGCCGAAGGAACAAGCAGGCTTGTACGGATATCATATCATAGAATCCTAGAATCCTAGAGTTGGAAGGGACCTCATGGGTCATCTAGTCCAACCCCCTGCACTATGCAGGACACTCACATCCCAGTCGCTCATCGGGCTGAATTATTTGGAAATCAGCAAATTTCTCTGGTTCCCAAGCAGCCCTAGTTAAAAGGGCCAGACTGTTCCTGAGACCTTGGATTGACCTTGATGGACCAAGGTTCTAATTCAACGGAAAACAGCTTCATATGTGCATATAATACTTCCCCGTAAAACAGCTGTTACGCCAAGGCTGAGGCCTGGAAATGTTGATACGCTGCCCTCCTTGCCTGCTAGTGCACCCCTGAAGCTATTTCTCCTAAGAACTTACATGCCCCGCCCACTCATTTTGGCACCCATAAAGAGGAGGCCACCTGAAGGTTGAATAAATGGGACGCGTTTTGGTTTTTAATCCTGAGTCTTAGAGTTTTAAGAACCTGTTCTATTTAACAATGTTCTGTACATTTTAATTTTTTGTAAGGTGCCGTGAGGCCCTGAGGAAGGGCGAGGTATAAATGCGAAAAAAAATAAAGAAATAATTCCAGATTGGTTATCAGAATCCTTTTTTCTGCCTAGGTCGCTCTGTGGCACGCTGAACACCTACCACCTGGCCTGCAGCAGCTGTGCGGAAAACTGCGCCTACGTTTTATTCAGCAGCAGGATCACCGTCCTGATGGATCTGCTGATGCACCAGTTAACGGTACGTCTTGGACGGTTTCCGCGTTCCGTTTGCCGCGGGAGTCTCCTAGCTCGCGGGCCCCTTACAATGTGCCTCAGATGTGCGTGACGCGGGCTGCGGCTAGACCCCAGAAAACGATAGGGTGAAAGGACTAAAGGGCGTTTTTTTCAAATTGCGTGCTCAGAGACCAGATACCCAGAAATTTGATTATTTATTTATTTAACGCATGGCATGCGTCACCGTAGGATAGCCTGGCCAGAGATGTTCAGAGCTGGTTTGAAAAAGAGGAAGAGTTGGGACTTATATGCCGCTTTTCTCTCCCCGAAGGAGTCTCAAAGCGGCTTACGGTCGCCTTTCCTTTCCTCTCCCCAGAACAGACACCCTGTGAGGGAGATGAGGCTGAGAGAGCCCTGATATCACTGCTCAGTCAGAACAGCTTTATCAGTGCCGTGGCGAGCCCAAGGTCCCCCAGCTGGCCGCATGTGCCCTTGCCCGCCTCTGCATTGCAAACTTAGTGTTCCTTGGAGGCCTCCCATCCAAATATTAGCCCAGGCCAACCCTGCTTAGCTTCTGAGATCTCACGAGATCCAGCGTACCCAGGCTATCAAGGCTGCCAAAAAGGATACTTGGCTAGAGCAGGGGTAGTCAACCTGTGGTCCTCCAGATGTCCATGGACTACAATTCCCATGAGCCCCTGCCAGCGTTTGCTTGAGAGGGAGCCTTTAATTGGGGGAGACTTTGGTTTTAAAAGTTGAGGTTCTTCTCCTGCCCTATTTCAGACGGTGACGGGCAGACCTAGATTTAAACAAAGCGGCCGTCCATCCTTGGAACGTGACCCGTCTTTGTCTTGTAATTCAGAGTTGTTTCCATTCCAGCAACGTACGACCCGTCTTAAAAGTTTAACAGTGTCTTAGCAGGTTTGCAAGTCAATTACTAAAAAAACAAAAAACAAAAAACAAAAAGGACATTTAATGGCAAAACTTTTTACTTTCATTTAATTTCTGATGTCATTAAATATTTCATTAGAATCTCATTTTTAATTCATGGCGGACCTGCTCGTCATGAGATATTTAGTCGGGAATCGCTACTTATAAATTGTATGTGTATATTTTCATGAGCCAAGCGGTTTGTTAATTGAAAAGTTATGTATGTGCCCTAAATAATTCACACGGCGCTGCCTGAATCAACAAGCCACAGGACGGCGGACGAACGCCAAAGGAAAGGAGCGTTCCCAAAGATTGCCGCGTACACAAAGGGAACCGAGAGGCGGCCTGTAAATTCTGCTCGTGGAGTCGTTTCCTGCCCCTTGTGCTTGGTCAGATCTTTCTCTGCGGGAAGCGGAGAGATGTTCCGTCTCGTAGCCGGAACACGGTCCAGGAAGAACATGAGATTCACCTCCTCCAGAGTCCTGTAGGCAGCTATGAGGTCAAGTTGACCAATTTCTTCACCGCAACCCTGTCGTATTCAGGGGAGGTCATTTCCTGCAGAGGAACAATTTGCCCATCCGCCTTCTAGAACTCCAGACCACAGAAATCAATCTCATAAAAAAAAAAATCTCAGTTGTGATGTACGTAAAATCATCCAGGACGAACGAGATCTCCCTTTTCGCAAAGACTGTAGCTCTTTCTCAGTAATTTACATCAGGGGTCACCGGATAACGGAAAGCTAAGCTCTAAAATCCTCGTTGTCTTCTTCTTTAGAGTTGTCCAGACCTTTGACAATCGCCCTTGGGAACCTTGACCTTTGCATCTCGGCAAGGTGGAAACGTGTATTTCCCCAAAGCTGCCCAAGAAGTTCTCTGTCTCCCATTCCTCCCCTCTCGTCAATCGCCACGCGAATCCAACCCATTGTGGTGAGGTTTTTGTCGCCTAATCCCCACTCGCACCGTTTCGGCTGGGTGTCTTTGAAGTTGCAACGTCCCGAGACTGAACAACAGCAGTCATTTCTCGGAGCAAAATCTAAGACCTGCCGGTTCAGAGTCCCATGGGGGGCAGCAGTACACTTACTTTAGTTTTAAAAAAATTTAGTTAAAAAAATCAATTATGAGATAATCACTTTTTTGGTTTTGAACCGTGGCTATCACCGCAATTTAGCAACCTCGGCGTAACCAATTGGTTGTTTCTTGATTTTCCGCAGTGGCTGTCTTCTCCTTTCCAGAAAGACGACGGCGGAAACCTTGTAATTCATAACGCAGACCCTTAAATCCCCTAGCTTGGTGTGCGTCTTTGGCTTGGCAAGGCTTCCCCGCTGCATGTTGATCCTCGTTCTTTCTCTGCGTGTTTTAAAAATAACCTCTGGGGGCAAGGCAGATTAATTTCTCATCGTATGGTCTCAGATAGATCAAAGGGGCCTCCCCAAATGCTTTGGGGGCGGGGGCCAAGTTGGCCAAACCGAGAAGAAACCGGAGCTCATTTGAGCTTCATCTTAGGTGCTTTTGTTCGTTCCAGCTAGGGCTTTCCTCTCAGAAGCGACACGGCCCACCGAGGGTTAAACGATCTCCACCGTTCTGCAAGGCAGGGAATTAAAAGCTAACCAAGGAGAACTGGATTCTCACTCCTTTGGGCTTCTTCAGCATAGTGTCTCAATTGCTTTCACTCCATGGTCAAGTTCAGCGTGAACAATGAACTTGGACAAAGCTGAACTGAATATTCAGGAGTCGGAAGTGAACGCTCTTCTGTCCCGTAAATGGGCCGATTTAATTTTTACATACAGTTTTGAAGACCTCTCCAGGAACAGATTTGGGAAGCCAAGCTCTTAGCTGGGCACATGCTTTATTTCTAATATATATACTTCAAAATTCTCCCTTTCTCACCCAGAGATTCCTGAAAAGTAAATGAATTCATTCTCGATGTGTCGCCTGTTTGTGTATGAACACTTGACCATCAATTAAGGTGTTCCTCCCAGGGCCTTCTTGGTTTTGACACCTATACCTGTTTGAAAAACTCATCTTATGAAGCTGGACTGATTCCTTTAGTTACCCAGAGTTGTTGGTTTTCTCTGCATTTGCTAGATGGGCTAGATCAGGGGTAGTCAACCTGTGGTCCTCCAGATGTTCATGGTCCTCCAGATTCCCATGAGCCCCTGCCAGCAACTCCACGATACCCAGTACCAAAAGAGAACAGAACTTTATTCGCTAGGACGTAACCAGGCACAGCTAGCTGCATCCCGACCACAGGAATTAAAAAAACGAAACCAAAGCAAAGGTTTCTTACCTTAAGGGATCGTGTTAAAATAACTATACCATGCTATAAGGGAACGTCAACAGAATCGCGTCCGTGCATGACATAACCCCAATTATCTCTCTACCCCCCTTTCGTTCTTTTAATTAAAATAAAGAACCAATTTTATTCAGAAATGAGACCCATTGATTTCTAGCAGGGCTTACTCTCAAGCTAACCCGCCTAGGATCGTAGTACAATTCTGTCACCGTTGCCTTTTTGCGATTAAATTGTTTCCGAACCCCTACACCTGTGACCCAGTTCTGGGGCAACAAATCCACGGCGCTTTCCTATCCTCATTTTGGAGGCTTCTGGAGATCTTCTAACATCCAGAACTGTTCGGAAAATACTATAGATTGCAGCGCCAAGCCTTCTTGAAAAAAATGGTCTCGGACAACGGTCAGCAATTCTTATATTCAGGTTTCCCCAGCTATTGTTCCGGTGTGCGTTTTTCTTCTCAGGAGCCTGAAGGACTGGAAATGTCAGGAGCTCAAAGCTTTGTTTAGCCCCAGCCAGGTAACGCCAGTCAATTCTATCTCTCCCCCCCTCCCCACCCCCGAGCTCACCACCCCACTATTGGCCTCAAGCCTGACCCCAGCAGACCACCCACCTTCGGAAGCAGCCGGGCTCAGAGCTTAATTGTTCAGTTTGCAGAGAGGGGAGCCAGCGGTATTTACTGCAAAATACACTCCAAAAGTGCACCTTTAGCTCTCCCCCCAAAACAAAAAAGTTTTGCCTGGGCAAGCCCAGCCGCTTTAAGTCTGCAGAAACCCCCCACGTCCCTGCCAGTTTACCCGAGCAGGTTTCAGACGCAAGGACCGAAAAAGGATCAGAGATTTTTTTTTTGTAATGGCGCAAGGTGTATAGCGTCTCTCCCCCCCCCCCCCGCACATGTCCCCCAAGGCGTTCTTACCTAGGAGCACTTTCTGCTTTTAAGAGAAAACGCAGTTGCAAAATAGTATCTTGTTATCCCGTGGCGGCAGCTGAGAGATACTTTAGGTAAACCGAGGGATTTTTTGAATAACGCAGCCTGCCTAACATTTCCCTCCTGTCCGTCACTCATGCCATAAATTGTTCATACAATGCTCAATTGTGCCTGTAGCAGACAGAGAGAGAGAGAGAGAGAGAGAGAGAGAGAGATGTTGCAGGGTAAAATCCGAGCTACAGACTCATCCTTTTGACAAACAAAAGTTTGGGATAGTCTTGCTTCTCCACCCCCGGTTCGTAGCTGAGACGGGCAGGGTTGACATCGACACGCACTTGGAAGACTTATCCGTTTCTCCCTCTTCCCGTATCTAGTTTAGAAGAAGAGTTGGGTTTTATACCTCGCTTTTCACAGCCCAAAGGAGTCTCCAAGCGGCCTGCCCTTCCTCTCTCCTCACAACAGACACCCTGCGAGGGAGGTGGGGCTGAGAGAGCCCTGTGAGAACAGCATTATTAGGACTGTGACTAGCCCAAGGTCACCCAGCTGGCTGCATGTGGAGGAGCGGGGCATCGAACCCACCTCGCCAGATTAGAAGCCACCCCTCTTAACATACGGGATTAACCCTCAGGGCCTTCCCAGCCTCGCTGGCTGCAGGCCCGTCTTCTCTGAAGAAGTGGTTCAGAAAAGTGCACGCCATTCTACAAATTTTATTAGCCTTCAAGGTGCCAGGCTAGCTCTTTCCCACAAGATTTGCTTCCTTTCAAAGGCCCCCAGGTTATTTCTGCCGGTCTCCGATGAGGAAAGCAAGGCGTAGTACTGAGCGATGCACGGCTGAAGTTGTAGTCATTAAGGGTGGATCACAAGCTGGTTCCATGAACCGTGGAAGGCCGTACCCTTCGACAGCAGCTGGCCTTTGCACCAGGGTGACAAATCTCTTAGCGTCATCCCAGCACCTTTGAACGTTTCTCTCAAGGTTTTGCCATTCACAAAGGAGCTGGGGGGGGGGCACCTGGCACAGGGGCAGCCCCACATCTCGAATCTTGCGGCAGCTTTTAATCGTTTTGCCTCCTAGACACAGGACCCAGCCCATGCTAATGGCTAAAAAGTAAGCCAGTTTTAGGAGCGCCTTGAAAAGGAATCCAGGGCACACCGAGGGATACGACCCTGGTTAGGGTCACACTTAAAGGACCTGACATGTCCATCTTTCTGTATTCCTCCCGGGGTTTCTCAGGGCCAGGAAAGAATTGCTGAGGATTCTAAGACTGGAATGCCCAGCAGGGTTCACTTTGGCCTGTCCTTCTGTGATTCATTGTGGAAACCATGCAGGTTCCAGTACAGATGACTGTATATTCACCTTCCTGGAACACATACATCCCCATGGAGCTATTTCAGATTGGGAAGGCGGCCTATGGAGAATGCTTAATGCTTTCCTTACATTGTGGCCCTCATCTTGAGCCCCATGCGCCCAGTAATTTAATCAACTGGAAGCACCAGTTACAAAACTCCCGACATCCTGTCCGGTTTGGGCTCTCTCTTGGTAATATCCGTCGCCCCACCGCCCATCTCGCCAGAATTGCAGCGGTCAAAGAAGAAACGGTAGACATTCTGTGTGTCAAACTTTCTAGAGAGTCAGTCCATTCTGAAGCATCCGGTGTTTTCCTCCGCCAGCCTGACCTTTCTCCTTTCCCGACCGACGGCGGGCCGCTCTGAACGTTCCGTAGCGTGCCTTCAGCCAGTCCTACACGTCGTTTCCGTGTAGACGACAGAGACCTCAACGCCGAATTATAAAAGAGAGTGACGTTTTGACACTGCAGGGGAAACTCAACCCCGCCACCACCACCCACCTGAAATAACCTTCATGCCATTGGAAGGGGAAACTTCCCGTACGAAATATTACCGATAACGAGAAACTTCTCCGGGGGAAAAATCGGCAGCGTGCCGCGTGAGCAACGCACACCCTTAATTGCTCTGGAATTGCAGCGTCTGCCTTCCTAATTAGATAGGTGTGCGTGTGTTTTAAATATAATCCATCGACTTTGGTAGACAATCAAAATCGTTAGACATGAATTACCCCGGTCTGTGTAAATTACAGAAGGAACATAATCCCCCCCTTTCTTCAGCCGAACCCGGATCGGCGGCCGACGTCTTCTCGCTTGCTCGCTTGGCGCGCGCCCAGGAACAGACTTATTACGATGAATTTTAAGTACCTGCTCCCGGCCCCGAGCTAATGAATAATGAAAGCACGTCCGTGTTGTTCGGTGTGTCGCCGCGTGTTACCGTATTCCCACCGAGAGGGATCCTGCGCTCAGTGAAGGGGCAGGGCGTCCCTTACGGAGGCGCCCTCGTGCCACTAAGTGGGAGAGAGAAATCGGTCACAGTCAGCTCGGTTATCGATCAAACGCCGGCCCCCAGAGCTCAGTTGGAAGGCGCGTTCGCAGAAGAAACGGGACGGGCCTCGAATGGAGCTAGGGTGTTTTCGGGCCTGGCTGCAGCCTGGCGGTCTGATCCAGGCTGGAGGGCCTGTAAAATGGTGCCATTCCACCAGCGTATGCTGGAGCATTTAAGAACATCTTCGACCAGGCTCCCCTGCCCACACCTTTCCCCTCCGTCTGAACCTTGGGGGATTTTAGAATGAATTTGGATCTGTTGACCCCAGGTCCATACAGGGTTCTGTGACGGGAGCGGTTTGCCTGATGTTTTTAGGATTTTTAAGGAAAATTCCATGGCTTGGGATTAGAACCTCGCATTTATTTTATTTATTTATTTATTCATTTGTTTGTTTGTTTAGGATTTAGGAACACTTGTATTTGATTTTAATCGTGTTAACCCCCCCGAGACCGTTGTTGCGGGAGGGGTGGCTGAAAAAAATCTCACATAAATGAAAATAAAGTTTAAATATTTTTACACCCCACTTTTCACGATCCGAAGGAGTCTCCAAGCAACTCCCCACTAGTGTGAAGTAGGTGGAGCCGAGAGAGCTCTGGCAGAACTACTCTATGAGAACAGCTCTAACCGAACAGTGACTAGCCAAGGTCACGCCGCCAGCTGCTTGTGGAGGAGCGGGGAACCAAATGCGGCTCTCCAGATTAGAGGCTGCCTCTCTTAAGCATTTCTCCAATCTGGCTTTGTACTGAAACTGGGTGACCAGGTCCCTGGACCTGCTCAACTCCCACTTGGAGCTGTCCGGCTAAGCAGAAGTGCTGAAACATCGGAAGATAAGGCATTGTTCTCGCGCACTGGAATAGTCAGGGATCGAGGGCTGAACTCGAAATGTTTTATTACAATTCAGTAAAACGTCACGCACGGAACCTCCTCTCTGACATTATTTATATAGCGCACAGACTGAATCCCAAGAATCGCCAGCCCAAAACTCTGTCGATGAGCTTCGGTAGAAGAAGCAGTGCTGGTTTTTTTTATAAACCGCTTTACTCTCCCCAAAGGAGCCCCAAAGCGGCTTACAATCACGTTACCCTTCCCACCCCAGCGACCCTGGGAGGTAGATCACTCTGCCCAGCCTACCTCACCGGGTTGTTGTGAGCGCAAGGGAGGAGAAAGCAGCCAGCCGCTTTGAGTCTCCGTCAGGAAAAAGGATGAGGGTACGAGTGAAATAAATAAAGGAACTGTGTAAAGAAATAAATGGACGTCCTTTATTTCATGCAGCCAGAACTGACAGGGGATTTCTTGAGAAACAGCATGGTGTCATGTTTAAAGACCAGCTGCCTCTAAGCTGGAGAACCGGGTTCGAATCCTCACTTCTCCTCCCCATGTGGCCAACTGGGTGACCTTGGGCCATCCTCAGTTCTCCTAGAGCTCTCCTGGGCCCACCTAACTCATGGGGCATCTGTTGTGGGAGAATTAAGGGGAAAGTGTTTGTAAACTGTTCCGGGACTCCTCCGAGTAATGTAAAGTGAGGTATAAAAAAACCCAACTCTTCTTCTACGGTGGCCAGGGATACGAAAGGGTTTACTTTAAATGCTTCACTGTCAGAATCGAGGCTCTGATCCCAAGGAATGTCCCTTTCTTTGCTGTTTGCATTTTTTGTGTTCACTTTAAAATATGATACGTGCTCCTTTTAAAATATATATATATAGAACTACACTGACCCTGGTTCTGTTACGTTGGGTAGGTTTATGTTCCGGATGACCTCAACGCCCTTTCGGGAAGGACCGTCAACAAGCAGGTGTTTGAAGGCCTGACAACGGGCCTTCTCCGGATCGTGGCCGTGGTGTTCAGGGGCCTGATCTCCAACGTGCCTTACGGGAACAACCAGTCCGGCGGCCCGAAGCCGCTTCAAGAAACGAAAAGCAAGACCTCACCGGTCGAAGCCTTTAACGGTCGGGTACAGGACCTCATCAGGTGAGAATACGGGCTGCCGTGGGTGCCGTTTCAGTTGCTCAGAGTATACCCTCTAATCTGGCGAGCCGGGTTTGAACAGCTTGATCAGTGCCGTGGCGAGCCCAAGGTCACCCAGCTGGCTGCATGTGGAGGAGGAGCGGGGGATCAAACCCGGCTCGCCAGATTAGAATTCGGCACTCCAACCACGACACCAAGCTGGCTCTTCTTACAACCAGAGCGCACGTCTTTGGATTCAGTAAGCAGATCGGTCCGTCGTGGTTACACCTCTCTGAGCAGTCTTGGCTCGCCCCGTGCTGTTAGGAGGACGCACTGTGCAGAGATCTCTTTTTTTTTAAATTGTTTCTTCCCTAAGGACATTCCTCTCCCCCCACCCCCACCCCTCCGAATTCCCATTGTTTATTTCCATCCTCTTTTCCCCAAGACGTGAAAAGGCACATTTAATTTTTCAGAGAGATCTTAATAAATTACTTTTTCCGTCTCTTCGGAACCGCCGTGCCCCCCACGCTGACCCCTCCTGCCCTCCTGCTGTGACCTCCTGCACTGTATATACCTTTCTCTTCCGCTGGAGGGTCGCTTCAATACGGAAGGGAGGAAGGCAAATTATGCCTCCCCGGTTCCCTGTCCTGTCGCAAGGGTCTCCCAGTCCTCGGAGGGGGTTTGAGACAAATGGCAGTAAGAACAGCGGCTTCTTCGAACTCTTCTGCTGAGTTCGCCCCAGAGATCTCTCAAACTGCGCGGGAACAAGCCATGTCTCTTTAAAGGTATAGCCATCCCCCTAAAGTGTGTCCTTTTTCATTTCTTCCCCGTCTCAGGAGCTTGGTGGCCTTCTTAACCACCTTGTCAAATAGACAATATTAAAACCTTACCTTGATTCTGAAACGACCCCTATTAAGATTACGAGTTCCCTCGCTTCGAATCGGGGCCCTGGAAGAGACTCCGTTTTTATGTCGCCTTAAGATAAGACGTGAGGATTTGTGTTTCACCAAGCAGTTGTCCTTTGCGGGTTGTCAGGTTCAAGTAACTTTCCCCATACTTTCGGGGGCTGGTGGCATCAACTTAGCATCCGAACCCAGTTGCCGAGTACCCTGTAACTTTGATATTATGAGGGTTGGAACACTGATTGATTGATTGATTGATTGATTGATTGATTGATTGATTGATTGATTGATTGATTGATTGATTGGACTTATAGCCCGGCACTCCCAGGGTGGCTCATGGTGGGTAACAAAAATCAGATAAAACCCCCATTAAAACCCAGGAAATCACACCCACAAGGTTAGCGGCGAGCAATAACCACCCACCCCAGTCCAGCAGTCTGTCACGGGGAGGGAGTCGTAACTTGGCTGATGGGCTGGCGTTAGTCTATTGCAGGGGTAGTCAACCTGCGGCCCTCCAGATGTTCATGGACTACAATTCCCATGAGCCCCTGGGTGCCACCCCTTTCCAAGGTCACCTGTGGGAAGATCGGAGACGAGGCCTTTTCGATCCCCCCTTTGATGGGGGGATAGACCTCCCCACAGCAGCTCACCTAATGCCTGACCTGTTCGCTTTTAAGCACCAGGTGAAAACCATTTTGCTGTGTGACTTCTTCCCACCCACCCCCACCCTCCCATTTCTTTTTCTGTTTATAAAGGCACCCCTGCCCTTCTCGACTCCCCCATTCCACAGGGGAGGGCCTGTCGTAATGAAAGACGGCTCCAAATTAAGGGCGCAGCCGTAAGAGGTAAAGCAGAGCGGACACCTGGTCACGGAGACCGGTGACCTTTGAAGGAATCCGCGCGTAAAGAAACACACCCTCCCCAAACAGGTTTTGCAAAAAGTGTGAAATTTCAGGCGGTTGTGTTTTCAAACTGGGAGGTCAGCCTTTTTTTTTTTGAAATTTTTGGGCCTACGATACCCGAGACCGGCCAAACGGAGCACGGGCGTTTCCCTTCCCACCCACACTGCTCCGAGGCAGAGCGGGAGGGTCAGGTCCAACCTCTCACCTGAGCCGTTTTCCGGGCTCTGGTTCTAACGGAGGAATAAAAGGCACGATGACAAGGTAATTGGACAATGAGAAGGCATTTCAGACAGGCAGGGCCGTATTGTCAGCGCGAACCATTCCCTTAGTAATCCGTTTACTGTGTGTTTTGGTGCACGGCCGAGGGAAATCGGCTCACGCTGGGTGAGCTGGACCACCTTTCAGCCGTGGAGAGGTGCAGCCGATCCCGGGGGAAAGGAGAGGCGTGTTCGCGCTGAGTGGCCGAAATTTCAGTCAGTATTTCCCTGTCTCTCTCCCTAAAATAGCAAGTTTAAAAATGTTTATTAGCATCTTTCTCCTTTATGGCCCTCGAGGTGGCCGTACAACGTAAATAAAACCAAAAAAAATAGACAAAGCCCTAAAAAACCAAGATCTCCAATCACCATTTAGGACTGTTGTATCCGTCACAGAACAAAACTGGCGTCCAAGAAAACCCTGCGCTCCCCAATCCCGAAAAAAGAAAATACACCATCCAAAGCACCAACCCTCCCAACAAAATTGGACTCCCTCTATAAGGTTAAGAAGGCGGTTTATGCATTACAATAAATATATTTAATTTACACCTTCAAAAAGCTGTACATCAATGTAAGGATAATCGTATAAATCCCGTCATTACCCACCCTGAGCCAAGCAGGAAGGGCAGGCTATAAAAATAAAGCTGTGCTGGTGATTGTTTATTGAAGTGGTCAGTGACTGGCATTGACGCCATTTTTCCCCTTCCTTCCTTCCTTCCCTCCCTCCCTCCCTCTCTCTGCCTTTCGCTAGCTACGTGGTGAATATTGGGTTAATCGAAAAGCTGAGCTGCTGCTTCCTGTCTGTCCAAGGGCCCATCGACGAAAATCCCAAAATGGCGGCATTCTTGCAAAACGCCACCGCAGCCTTGCAGGGGATGTGCCAGCTGTGCTTTGCTGTCAACGGGAGGTACGTGGACTTTGGCTGTCCAAAGGGGCAGAGCAGAGCGACAAACCCCGGTTTCCACGCCCTCCTTGAAGCCCCGCCCCACCCTCGCAGGCCCCGGTGCCCAACTGGCTGGTGAAGCCACGGCCAGAGTGAGCCACCTTGGGCCCTGCCAAGACGCCAAAGGGCATATCCCCCTCCCCCTGGGGCGTTCCCCGAATCCCTTCCATGCACTCAAACTGTGGGTTCATCTTAGTGAGCAAATCTGGTTTGCGGGAGAACGGCTAACCGCAGTTTGCCAGTTTGGATGAAACTCAAAATGGTCGCTCATTGACACTTAGAAAGGCTTTGCGTAAACTTGAGGCCGTTTGGGGCTCTCATCTGAAGCACGCCCGTGTTTCCAGGGTACTCCTTTGGGAAGTGAAAAGCGGGGTGCCAAAAAGCCAGCTTCTTGGTCCATTATAGGCCACCTTCACGGAGCAAAAAGCAGGGTGCCAAAAACACAACAGCTCTTCTCAGATCTGATGGGACCAAGCTAGCCTGAGCCATCGAGACCAACGCAAGCTCTGTGGTGTCGCCATAAGCAGCCAGGGGACTTGTAAAAGATAAAATTCACTTCTATCTAATTCGGCGCTCTGAGCAGCCGCCTGGTGAGCCCATCCCCTGTGGCTCTATCGACAGGTAGACAGGAGCGAGGCTGAGAACCGAGGCCTGCCTTTGAAGCCGTGAAGTCCAAAAAGGCTGGCAGCTCCTTAACAGCCTCGGATACCGACGCGAGACGTTAGAGCAGACGAAAGCATCGCAGGATCGGCCCCTTCTTGGGCTCCGTCCCAAGATGGCCGAATTGCTCGGGAGCAGTTCCAAAAGCGTTGGCAGACTTCACGTCCCGTCTCCTAAGGACGCTGCGCCACTGACTATAAAAGAGAATCTCCCCAGCGAGTCGAGCGCATACAGAACATCCCCAAACAGTATATCTGCAAGGCCGCCTCCCCATCGGAGTGCAAAAACAGGGCTGCGTTTCTGCATTTTATACGGGAAGGAGGGGGGGGGGACGAGGACAAAGTCTGCATCCCTGTCATCCCGCCAATTAATCTTGCGGTCGGCGTGTTGGCTGGAGGATCCCCGGAACGCACCAGGAGTTTTGGGCTCGAGAATACGGAGTGGCAGGGAGGTCGGGTCAAAAGGAGGCAAAGGAGGTGGGCCGCTTTGTGCTGTGTTTTATGGCCGCAATTAAGATAATGCCCGTTTTGGCCACTGACCGGCAAATAAAACATAAGCCGTTTGCGACGGGACAGGTTGTTCTGGCCCTGCTGCCTGCAGACAGCATAATCAGCAGACGCTGAACACTGCAGGAGAAAGGGGGGGGGTTGTCGCCCCTTGGTTCCCGGTCGTGCCCGGCCCACGCAATTCATCACCCCCCTCAAGGGAAACCCCTACGTCCGCTTGGCCAAATTACAAGATGTACGCGAGTCTGTGTCGGAAGGCGTCGAACACCGACTGGGATCTGGGTTCAAATCCCCCATCCTGTCGCCCAGCTTTCTGGGTTAGGCCCAGGCCCGTCGCACGCATTCCGCCTACCTCGCCGGGTTGTTGTGTTCAAGAAATGACCTGTTTGTCTGCCTTGACCTGGATGGCCCAGGCTGGCTTGATCTGGCCAGATCTCAAAAGCTAAGCAGGGCCGACCCTCATTCACACGATCCGTGTTGGGCTTCCCCGACAGGTCTTGGAGCATCTTTGACAACTCCCGCCAGGACCCCACGGGGTTCACGGCAGCTCTCGAGGCCACGGACCTGGTCGGGGTCTTGCACATGCTCTACTGCATTCTCTTCCACGGCACCATCGCGGACGCCGGCGCGGCGAGCCCGAAAGAGAGCTACGCGGAGAACACCATCCAGGTGGCCCTTCAGAGCCTGCGCCTCTTCAACAGCTTTGCTGTTCTCGATCTGCCCGCTTTCCAGGTAAGGTCACGTGCCCGAGACACACGTGTTTAGAATTGCGTATATTTCCACATGTCTGCTTCCATGCTTTCAAATCCGAAGAACCCTGGGTCGGATTCCGCTTGTGCAGCGGCCCTTCCGGCTCAGACACCCTTCCCGCTACAGCTCCAAATTCTTGAGGGCCCCAACCTGTGCGGCACCTTTGGGTGTCTGACAAAACAGTTGCCCTAAAATGGCTGCCTGAGGGGGTGGAGCCAGCCACAAAATGGCTGCCCAAAGAGGGTGGAGTCAGCCCTAAAACAGCTTGTTTTCGATCACTCCCCCAAAATCCACTTGGCAAAGCAACGTTTAAAAAAAACAACCTCAATCTTCAGGGGCCAACAAGGATCCTCAATGAGCAGAAAGCCCACTGGCTCATTTTCTAATTTGCCGGGCACCACGAGGGACGCCATTGAGTGCCGCGGCCCCAGCAGGCGTCGGATGCCGCTGCTCTAGGCTGGCGCACCACGTAGCACAGCTGTGCGGAAAAGTGGACAGAAATTGGGATCGCTGCCCCCTCACCTCGCCTGTGCACAAGAACCTTGCGTTCGTGCCAAGCGGTCCTTTGAAGCTTTACACGCGAGTGAGGTCAGTGTAGAAATTGAAATAAACAGACATTTCAGCCCGTCGCAAACACACATGAAGGTTTCTTGGACACTAGAGTCTCTCCCCTAATTAAAACATATATATATCTCCAGTTTTAAAAAGGACGATGAGGAATGTGAGAGATTTCCCCCCCGAGCCAAGCCTGCAAGCCAAACGGAGCGCACCGGTGACGTGTGGCAGGTGACGTCTGCGCATGGAAGCGCTCCGTGTTGAAAAGCGCTCAAAACCTTTATTACACTGAACAGCCGCCTGTCCTTCTGTCTTTATCTCGGGGCAGAGGTGCCTGGCGCAATAGCCAGGGCAAATTAACTCATTTCGCAGGAGGTTACGAGCTCAGCGTGAAAATTCACATGCGCTCCAATAGTCCCGTGGTTTATAGGGTCCGTCTTCTATTCATCCTGAGAATCTAAACACTTCGGAAGGGTGTCAGGAAGAAGCAGTGCAGGATACCGAACAGCCTGGGATTGAGGGAAGGGGGGCTTCCCTTGAAAAATGATTTGGGGGGCTTTATGTATAAACTGTGGGTGCCCCAAGTCAGTGGAAGCAGAATGTGCGGGCTTGGGAGCGCATTTGAGCATTTGCAAGGGGAGAGAATGGCTGCATCAAGCCATAAATGCAGAGAGCCCTGTATTGTGTCATGGTTAAAGAACAGCAGACTCAAATCCGGACTCGAATCCAGAGAGCTGGGTTTGATTCCCCCCTCCTCCTCCTCCTCCACATGCGGCCAGCTGGGTGACTGTGGGCCAGTCACAGTTCTCCTAGGGCTGATCTCGTGTAGCAGTTCTCTTAGAGCTCTCTCAGCCCCACCTGCCTCACAGGGGGCCTGTTGCGGGAAGAGGAAGGGAAAGGTATTTTTTAGAAAGTGGATGAAGCCCAAGTGGCCGCTGGAGATCTGATTGGTTTTGCACATGTTTTAAGAAAAATTATTTTGGCTGCAGCCATCCACACGGCGCTACACGAATCAAAGGAAGCGTCCCATGAGGATAAAAATATTTTTAATGCCCATTTATGTCAAGCAGAGCTTCTGTCTGAAGTGTCGAAGGGTTACTACTGAATTCACGTTACAGCCTCACAGTTTGGCATTTTGCAGTTTGGCTCCGCCTCCTGAAGCGGCCATTTTGTGACTGCAGCCCTCACCCCCCGTCAGAATCCCAAAGGCGCTCACAAGCTGAAAAAAGTCTTTAGACGCCCAGCGCAAGAGTTCTCCGAAGCTTGTCGTCAGCTGCATTATGCGACGAAGGCCATGAATTATTACGAGGACATCTTCTGGAAAGATCCACCCGTGGTCTTCCCCCGTGATTTTAAGCGCATCTCTTTTACGCCAGCCCTAAAACAGGGATCTGAGGAAATGTGAACGCCGGGCTATTTTGCCACAGGCCTGTCTGGAGGTTTTGTCCGAACGCATGTAGACTTTGATGTTCGTTCCTCATGCATCACTTTCCCCCTCTGACCCTGCGCTGCTTTTTCTGCTTGACATGTTTATTAAATAGAGGCTGGGGACTGTACAGATAAAATGGACTTCTCCCGAATCTCCCCACGAGAATCAGTTGGCCTGTTTCCAACCAGACTGACCCCACAGTGCCAAAACAAAAAAAAATTAATCTCTATGGCTGACATGGGTTCTCCCCCCCCCCCTTGCAATATTTTATCTTTTATTTGTTTATTTATAATTAGATTTTTATACAGCCCCTCCCCACGAATGGCCTCGGGGCGGTTTATGATATACGTTACTAAGCAAATAGTTTAAAAAGTATTACTTGTTGCAAGCCGGTGTCTGTGCGGAAATCGTAAGGCAGAGGTTTGCAAGAGTAGGGATTTGAGGAAAGGAGCACGTGACCGACGCTGGTGGAGGGGAAGGGGGGAGAGTCTTCAGGGTTTAGGGAGACAGTCGAGCAATGCTTCCCTGGTCCTGCTTCCTTTGGGGAGAGGGGACGGGTGTGGAGAAGGGGGCACCATTGAGCTCAAAGACGAATCTGCAGGACGTTTATCACAATGGCTCGGCTACAGTGACCTCTTTTTAAATGCGGACGGCGTGCAGGGGAAGGGGATTTTCATAAGAACCTAAGAGAGACCACGTTGGATCAGGCCAGGGGCCCCTCCAGTCCAACACTCTGGGTCACACAGGGGCCCAAACCCAGGGGCCACCAGGAGGTCCCCCAGCAGGGCCAGGACTCCAAAAGCCCTCCCTGTATGCCCCTGCCCCTCCAAAGCATCTCTGCTCATATATTATAAGGTCATCCACGTAATAATGCCCAGATGGCAGGGCCTGGGATCTACAGATGTAGCTCTCAGTGGTTTTATCGGAGTGTGTGCCTATCACGACTGGTAATCGTTTGTTCATTCTCCCCCCCAGTCCATTGTGGGCGCCGAAGGGCTGTCGCTCGCGTTCCGCCACATCGCAAGCTCCCTGCTGTGGCACTGTTCCCAGCACACCTGCGAAGCTCTGCTCCACGAAGTCATCGTCTGCGTCGGGTACTTCACCGTAAACCACCCGGACAATCAGGTAAGGGGGTTCTGCCGGAAGGAAGCTCTGCATTTTCCCTGTTGTGTGCGCGAAGCTCCTTTTTTATCGGGTCGGCTCTGCGTGGCCCTCAGGGGAACTCTCGTCTGCTTTGCGTGAGCCGTGAAGGTTCTTGGGCGAGCATGCGTGGATATGTGCGAAATCTGCGGAGAGGAAAAAAGCAGCAGCAAAGCCACAAAAAAACAGCGGAGAGGCTGCTCAACTGGGCCCCTTTTGGGCAGTCTCTTTGAACCGGGCTTCCCAAAAGAAATCACAAATCTGGTGTTCTCTTTGGCGGTTCAGCTGAAGAGCCCAAAAGAGACCCCAGTTGAACCAGCGGGGACGGGCCCCCCCAGCTGTTTTGAAGGCTGTCTTGTGCAGTCCCTTTAAACACCACTTGTTTAAAGGGACTGCAGAAGAGGGCCCCAGAAGAGCTGAGCAATCTCTTCCAGCCCCTCAGCTGTTGTTCTCGGCTTGCTGGTAATTCCCGAAGCCATCCAGGGAATTGTGACCTGAGCTACAAACATCTCAAGAGTTGCATTTCTCAGTTTCTTTAGCCCAACAGCAGAGAGGGACGTCTCTCATTCTCGAGTCAGCACAATGGTTAAAAAACAAAGAAAATTTTTTGCTCCTTCCTTTCGTTCAGCCCCAGTCCCTCAGAACGGTCAGCCCAGAGAGAGCTGCAGCTCCCAAGGCCAACGCTTAAAACAACATTTGGAAATCTGAAGCGGGATTTCACTCGGCTGAAACGGAGGTCCCCATTGCCTGCCGCCCCGTTTCTGATGCTCTTCAGACCGTGTTTGGGCAATGCGTTTCTTGGCCCTCCCCGGGGGTCGGCTGGCGCTTCCCGGATTCCCCATTGCGACAGGACCAGCCTTTTTGGCACGCGGAAACGCCCGGGCAAATGCACTTTCCTCTGCAGTTTAACCGTTGTGCGTTTGGCACGGGTTTAGAGACAGATGGGGACTCCTTGGAACCGGCCAGGAAATGCTGGTACCCCAGCAGGAATTCCAGGGCAACATCGCTTGTGCCAAGCGGCAGAGTCGGCCGAGGTCTGCAGGCGGGATTTGAGATTGGGCATTCGTAGGGGTGCTTCCCTTCCGCGAGGGTCATCATGGTGTCGTGGTTAAAAGCCAGGTCCTCCACATTCGGCCAGCTGGGTGGCCTTGGTCCAGCCCCCGTGTTTTCAGAGCTCTCTCGGCCTCCCAGGGTGTCTGTTGTGGAGAGAGGAAGGCAATTGGAAGTCCAACTCTACCTGTGACTTTGAGACACCGTTCTTCATTAAGTCGCACCCATAATAATATTTGTTACAAGAGTTCCCACTAGATGGGAGAAGAGATCTGTTTTTACGTCTTACCGGTTGTCAGTAATTTCTTCGTGTAGGCCTCCATTTATGTAGTTGAGAGAGAGAATTTGTTTGTGCAACCGAGTGCTGGTCACAGTCCTTCTAGATTTGCTTTTATGTACACACTTGGATGCGTTCTTCACCCATGATAAAAACAACAAGCCCTGTTAGATCAGACCAGTGGTCCATCCCATCTCATCCAGTGGCCAGCCACAGGGCAGAGAGGCCAAGGTCATCAGAAGGACATCAGGAGAGCCCTGCTGGGTCAGACCAGGGAGGGTCCATCTAGTCCAGCCTCCTGTCCCACACAGGGGCCAGCCAGTTCCTCTGGAAAGCCAACAACAGGTCAGAGAGGCCAGGGTCTTCATATTCATGGTGAGGGTCTTGTCCATCACCCAACTCTTCTTAGGCATTTGTTACAAACACGAAACCATCTGAAAATATTACACAGCCTGCTAGCTCATTGAGAAATGGTCACGGAGATTAATTTATTCCTGATCATCGCACCGAGGGAATCCCTTGCAACTTGACTGCTTAAGCTAGATAGATAGTATAAAACCACCCGCTCCTCTGAATAAGGGGAGGGGCCTCTTAACAAAACGGGCCCCCTGATACCACAGAGGGCTTTGCAATCAAAATAATGTCCGTGGAGGGGAGTCAACTTTCGGATTACACTCCCCTAATTAAAAAGTTGCCGTTAACGAGTCTCCACCTTCTGACGCGTCCCGGTTTCCTCCTCCTCCCCCCCCCCCGGATCTCATTAATTATTATGAACCCAATTAGCACACGTTGCCAGCTCCTGGCCTCATTTCCATTTTATATTGGATAATTAAATGCAGCCCGATAATTAAATTAACATGAATGACAGACGAGCTGGCATCCCACTGGGGAGGTTAATTTTTTTTTCCCAAACCCAAACTTTTGCATATTCATCGCCGCGTGTGAATATTTTTAATTTGGCAGATTGTCGCAAATGGAAGTGCTTCTCCCCGTCCCTCATCCCCCTGCGCCTCAATTCATAAATCTGACCCCGTTACTTTCCCATATTAAAATCAGCTGTTTACTTGGCATTCCTCCTGCCGGACGGACGGAGCCAGGAAAGCTGAAGTTTCCGTCCAGAAACGTCCAGATTTAGCTGGCTCGGAAGGAGCACCTCAGAGAAAAGGTTTTTCAACTTGAATTCCTCTGCGTTGAAACCATCGATGGTTGGATCCCACCTTGATATCCCTACGGTGACTTCCGTGTCAAAATGCAGAAGAGTCTGCTCAGCCGTGGAATCTTGTCCTCATGAGCACCTTCTGCATTTCAGTCTTGCAGCCCTTTTTGGAAAACGTGGATTTTTGCCCCCTTTCTCACTGGGACGTGAGTCGGATTTCGCAGAGGGAGGCGGCAGAATCAACCCCACAAAACGGTCAGGTGGGATTTGTGTCCTAGGACAGGGGTAGTCAACCTGTGGTCCTCCAGATGTTCATGGACTACAATTCCCATGAGCCCCTGCCAGCGTTTGCTGGCAAACGCTGGCAGGGGCTCATGGGAATTGTAGCCCATGAACATCTGGAGGACCACAGGTTGACTACCCCTGTCCTAGAATCAACCTCATCCAAATTATCCATTAGTTCTATAGGCCAGACATTCTCAACGGGGGCCACATAACCCCCTGGGGGGGGGTTCCTACTTAGCCCTTAGTAGAAACGCCTCCACGTTCCCCCCCCCCAAATAAAATAAATCGTGCCTTGCCACAACTCTGTTTAATAGGACAGCGTTAGCGAGCGAGTGCGTTGGACCCTTTAGCATTAGAGTTTCTGCCACGAAATAAATCTTGGGCCACCCTTCTTGGCCTCTGCTCGGGTTCCCCCTCTGGCCAAGCTGGCCGGTCTTTTATTCCCAAGGCCCTCGGGTGTCACCCAGTAATTTAAAAGAAAGCCAGAGGTCTTGGAGCTAGTGACACGGAGGACACACACAGAGAGCCACCGTCTGTCCCGTCCTTTGACGCCTCTTCGTAGCTCGTCGATCAGGGGTAGTCAAACTGCGGCCCTCCAGATGTCCATGGACTACAATTCCCATGAGCCCCTGCCAGCGAACGCCTTGCCCCAAGCCAAGCTGACTATGAAGCAGGGTCATCTGTGTGCTCCAGTTTCCAATTGCGACCGCGCTGCCGGTATTTTTAATTTTTATTATTATTATTATTTGCTACACTTCCCCAGATCTGGACATGGGGAGCATTCAGACAACCAACCTCTGATCCGGTCTAGACTGATGGGGGGAAGAAGGTCGCCCCAGGCAGGGGGGGGACAGAAAGCCACGTGAAATCGGGTTTACTTGCAAAAGCTGTGAGCAGGAGAACATTTCACATGCTCTCCCACAGAAGGGCCGCATTTAAATAGCTCGTGGCGCTCCCTGGAAGAATATGAAACGCAACCACATTGTCTGATAATAGGATAGGGTCATGCCAGACGTTAATTCACCCTCATCGTCTCTGCAGCCCTACTGCTTTTCCCATGGCACTCACACAAGAACAAGACGTGATCGCATTAGACCGGACAGCCAGAGGGCACGATCTTTCTTTGGTTTCCAATCTCTCTTCCCCCCCCCCTTTGCACGCTGTGCATTTTCTTACATCTGTTACTTATATATTCTTTTTCTCAAACTAGTTTATCTGTTGGAAATGCGGCGTTTGTTTATCCTTTCTGAAAACGTTATTAAGATGGCTATCTAAAGAACATTTAAAAGGTGTCACAGTTTCTTTTGTCATGGCGTCCGAGGGCTCCGATCCTGCACGTAATGCGGCTTATCAGAGGTCTGGCATCACAACGGGGTCCAGGATGGCATGTTTTAGGGTAGCCGTGTTGGTCTGCAGAAGAGGCTAGCCATGTTGGTCTGCAGAAGAGGCAGGCTGTGTTGGTCTGCAGAAGAGGCAGGCTGTGTCGGGCTGCAGTAGAACAGGTAGATTCACGTTCAGGAGCACTTTTATGATATAAGCTTTTGAGAGTAGAATGGTATGTGAAAAGGGGAGCTTTGCCTCTGTAAACCTCATACCCTGAAAAATCTTGTTGGTCTCTCATCTTGATGTTTTAAAGCTCCACCCTAGCATCATGTACTTGATATGTTTCACAGAAATCCGATTCTCTTCATAGAGTTTTAACACTCTTCTTCTATAGAAATGCAGAGAAGATCCTGCAACCAGCTCCCCCCCCTCCCCAGTAATTAGTCCTACTTACTCCACAATAATTGTAGCAGTGTCAAAGAAACTGTGCCTGGAATTTAGTTTGTATATGACCAGGCAGATTAAGAAATATATGTTTTCATATATAGGGATACCATTTCATTTGTGACCGCCATCTATGTGAATAAATTCCAGGCACAGTTTCCCCCTCTGCCTGAAATCTAGCATGGAGGGTATGTGGATTCACGCCAACCGGAAGATCCTTTTAGAGCTGTATATTGGAATGAAGATTGGGCTTGAATTTTGACTTTCAGCCGTGCCCTCTTGTACTGACCATTAAACATTCAGATCCGGCCTTCAAGTGAAAATCACAGGGAATTGTTAATACAGTGAAACCTGAAGTTATACTCACTTCCATTTGGCGAGGGGGGCTGTGTCCATTTGGGGTCTTAAAAGAGACCAGACGAGCCTTTTAAAACTTGAAAACAACAGGTTTTTTTTCCTAAGGGAAGGTCGATATCCGTGATGAATGCTTGCAAAAGCACTCCTTCCCTCTCCCCCCCCCGTCTTTTTTTCTTCCTCCTGACAGATCCCTTCCTAATGGCCAAGTAAGAAAAACGAGAGCTGGGTTTGACCAGAGCGATGACATCCCCTTCTGATTAAACGCTTAGAGTCTGGGAATTGTTTATAGAGTAACAAAGAAATAACGCAGATCTGACTTGAGGGAGAGTGAAAGAGGGGTGGATGCACGTCGGACTTATCTCCTAAAAGAACAGGTTCTTTTATGCAGTTATAAACAGCCTCCCGTAGAGCCAAGGGTTCAAAGCATCCAACGGGGCGGAAGGAGGCACCGTACCGTTCCGTTCCGAATCGCGTCTCAACGAAGTTCGGTCCCCGCTTGTTCGAAACCGTTCGCTCCTTTATTCCGATTCGGACTCGCAGATTAGACAGAAGGACATGAAACTGTAGCCTCGCTCTACGGCTGAACTCGGGCAGCCAAAACATTTCTAACGATCGCGTCCCGATTTCTACAGGAGAATCGTAGAACGGCAGCGGGCGGCCTTTTAGAGCCATTAGCTTTGTAGCCGAACGCGCTCCTGAGAGAGCCGGACCTGGACGGGGAATAAACGGTTGAAAAAGGTCAAAGAGAAGGGAGCAGGAGGGGGGGGGTTTCACACGTCACTTAACATCAAATTCATTTTTGCTAGAAAGGAGATCTCGCTGCAGTGGTTAGGGTGGTCCTCGGGGAGTCGGGAGCATATTTCACACGGCATATCTGTGGGAGAGCCTGAGAGGGCTACGAGTCTCACATGCACCAGTTTAAATTCCCGGAATACAGGCATTTTGTGTTTCCGGTCGGGGTCTTGTGATCGGATACATGAGAGGAGGTATCCTACCCAGTCGGGATATTTAGACTGCTGTTTACAGGAGCTGCAAGTGATGAATGTCTAATGTTGCATTAGCGCTCTGGCTACTTCTTCCCAGACAGGGAAATCCAAGTTGTGAATATTTCATACATTTGGGAAATTGAGAAATCTGGCTTCCTCTTCCAGGGTATCGTGAACCCCCTGGCATTTCTTGATGGCCCTGGAAGTGTTCCCCAAATGGTTGTGTTTATATATTTGATATATGACCAAAATGGCCAGTGATGGGCCTGGAGAGGGGTGGGCAGGGGAGGGGCCCCAGGTGGGCGTGTCCACAGCTCTGCTTCCCAAAAAAATACTGCACAATCGCGCCACTTCGGGGGTTTCTCGAAGCCTGAGGAATGTTTCAGGGGTTTCTCGACGATAAAAAAAAGTCGAGAAAGGCTGGACTAGACCTAAACCAATTCCAGTTCTTTTATCACAGCGACCTGAAACTATATCAAACCTGTCCATTGGGTTCCGAATCAACAATTCCCCCCTTTTCTGTTCTTTTTTAGTTCCAGTCGAATGACCACCCCAAACCAGGTAGCCGTTGGTTTGTCTCTGTGTTTCTGCCGCGTCTGAGACAATCCCAAATAAACACAGGAGTCTTTAATAATTATTTCTTTTCTCTGAGCCCAAGCTCCAATCTGTGCCAGGTAACCTACCGCGGGGGTAGTCGATCTGTGGTCCTCCAGATGTTCGTGGACTGCAATTCCCATGAGCCCCTGCCAGCATTTGCTGGCAGGGGCTCATGGGAATTGTAGTCCACGAACATCTGGAGGACCACAGATCGACTACCCCAGCCCTACAGGGCAGGATGGGGGAGAAAAATGCAAATATGAAAATAAAACGACAATTTTGGGACGGAGGCATCCAATTGCTTTCTGTAGATTGTTTCCACTTTCCAGGTATCTTATGCCACCCATCTCTGTTCGCTGAACATCCTTTATGTAATTTCCTCTCTGCTCTGTAATAATGCGAATTAACCTCCCCCCCCCCCCCCCTGCTGTCTTCCATGTCAGTCTATGATAGCCACTTACAGGTGAATTTTCATTTTCTCCTTTTTCCATCGGCTGTCCCTCTGTTATGTTTGGTTTTCACTTTGAGGACTCTGTAGTGGGGAAAGTGACTCTTAAATTAAGGCATGGCTCTGAAAAGACTCAAAAGACAACAGGTAGCCCTTACGTGTGAGCTGATTTACTCTAACTGTGATGACGACATCACAGGCACACAGATGTATGTATCATATCACATGCATATACATGCACAAACATATACAGACCTTCTCTCTAGCTATGTAAACATCAAGAGAGAATACACATATTGGAGTATATATAGATACAGAGCGAGACGCTCACAAATCTCACCCTGACATTGCTCAGATTGCATCTCCAAAGACCAATTCTACAAAAAAAAAGAAAGAAAAAAAAAGACCCCATCCAAATGGTGCATTAAAGGATCTCTGGGTAATGGCTTCTCCTTGCAACTGTTAACTCCCGAAGATGAATGTGGTTTTTATTATTATTATGATTATTAATGGAACCGGGTGGGTGGGAGGGAATTGCCCGGGGGAGTTCTTTGATAGATGAGGAAACAACTTGTCTAATTAAGACAAGCTCTTTGCAAATGGACCGGCCCCGAAAAGGCTGTTTACCCTTGGGTGACATGACGCACAGCACCCGATCCTCTCAAAGGCTCTTTTAAAGTGGAGTTCAGCGAGCTCGTTCTGAGCAGGCGATCGCTGAGGGTAGCGGGTTTCCAGCTTTCTCCGGCCAGCAAATTTTGCAACGTTGCCGCCGGCGGTATTCTGAGATGTGCGCTCCGAGCATCGCAACAATCGGGGTTGTGCCAAGACAGGAAGTTTTCAATTCTGGCATGGTGGTAAAAGAAGAAGAGCTGGTTCTTATATGCTGTTTTTCTCTGCCCAAGGAGTCTCAAAGCGGCTTCCGATCGCCTTCCCTTCCTCTCCCCTCAACAGACGCCCTGTGAGGTGGGTGAGGCTGAGGGAGCTCTGGCAGAACTGCTCTGTGAGAACAGTTCTGAACGGGACTGTGACTAGCCCAAGGTCACCCAGCGGGCTGCATGGGGAGGTGGGGAATCAAACCGGCCGTGCCAGATTAGAGGTCGTCGCTCTTAACCATGACACTGAGTGAGGAGACCTAAAAAAATACAAACCACGCTCACGTGTGTCACAAACTGCAGTTTGTTCGTGATGTCTGAATGTAGCTGGCAGGTGCCACGTCCAGTGGGCTAACTCAAGATGGAGATGGACAACAGGGGACATCTGTAGGCCTCACCTTGGAGAATAACCACCCTGTCTTTCCCAAAACCATGAGCCAATCTCATGAGAGCTCTGGAATTCATCAGCCATGAAACTGTAGAGAGCACCTGTTCAGAAGATCTCCCCATCCTAGGCGGAGGTTTGGCTTGGGACCTCACCTTTTTTTCATATTGATTTCACCACCCCTTGGCAGCCATTTTGTGACTGATCCTGTCCCCTCCGTGGCAGCCATTTTGTGACTGATACCACCACTCTACGGCAGCCATTTTGCAGCTTATCTCGCCAACACTTGGCAGCCATTTTGTGACTGAACTCGTCCCCCCAATGGCTGCCATTTTGGCTGATCTCCCCACCCTCTGGCAGCCATTTTGTGGCCACGCCCTCTGGCAGCCATTTTGTGGCCATGCCCACCATCCATGCTCTGAATTCCAAAAGTGCTCACACGCTAGTCAGTTTGGGAGCCCGCTGAGCTGAAGTTGTTTGACCAAGACCGCCATGGTTGTCGTTTCACATAGATTGCCGTCATCTAGGCCCTTGTGAGGGCAGAAAGCCAGGAGCTGGGTTTTGTAAATGAATACACTGGCCAGTCCCTACTCACAGGGGAGAAGGACGAGGGCGGAAGAGAAAGACAGTTCTGCAAAGGCCTGGGAAAACCAGATTGGGTTTTTTTTTTTGCAGAGGGGTGGTTAATCTATTTTGTTGAACCTTGCAGGCGCCAGGGGAGAGCATCCCGACCATAAGAGGCAGCCCAAAGGCAATGGTAGAAGAGGGAAGCCGAAACAAAGGCTCGGGGCTTTTAGCAGAGCCTCATGGGCCGAGGAACAAAGAGGCCGCCGAGAGAGCGCATAAGGAGAGGAGGAATTTGGGGGTTTTTAGATCATAGCGCTGCTCGCCATATGGAGCCATACGATCCGGTGAGGTGCGAACGGACACATCCGCCAGGGCTGTCTCGGAAGAGGCTGTGAGCGGTCCCAGAAGGGGAGGCAGAGCTCAGAGGAGAGGGATTCCTTCGGGCAGCAGTTCTCAGCAGTCCCATAGCAGCTTACAAACACCCCCGCCCTTCCTCTCCCCGCAACAGAGGCCCTGCGAGGTAGGCGGGCCTGAGAGAGCTCTGGCAGAACTGCTCCGTAAGAGCAGCCCTCCGAGAACTGCAGCCGGCCCAGGGTCATTCAGCTGGCTGCATGCAGAGCAGGAGCGGGGAATCCAGCCCGGTTCTCTGGATTAGTTTTGTTTCAGGAAGTTGCTACCAACGGCAGAGGATTTGGGCTTACATTTCGTGGAACTTTATTCGAAGCATGTAGGAAATCAAAGACTCTCATACCGTTCCTGCAGCATTCTGGGTCCAAAAAGGATCCAATTTTTAATAATTCCTGGCAAACCCCTCCCCCACCTCCGAAAAACCAAAAAAACAGAAAAATTCTCATGGTAAAAAAGAAATCTCAGCTAAACGACGGCTTTGAAAAATGACGTTGGTGACATTTATCGAAATATAGTTTCAGGGGAGTATCCCTTAATACCTTAATGACACTCCTTGCTCCCTTGACATCCTGGGGGAACAATGCCGGGCCTTCCTTTCGAGTCATAGGGCCGCATACTTGGTTGTCTTTAAAATTCCTGTTGGATTTAAGAGAATTAAGGGGTTCCCATTGAAAACTGCCCGGGTTTTCAGTTTCATTTTGGCTATTGAACTAAAAAATGTGAACTATTACTTTGTTGATCTTGTCCTTGACCCGGGCCCCATTACGGCGGGAGAGTGCGTTCTTAAACGGGTTGTTAAAAGTTCTTTTAAAACCTGTAAATCCCTGTAATTTATGTGCCCGTCCTCTCGGCTGCTTCTTTGTGTCCTTCTGGTTTTAATTTGAGCGCAGTCGTCGTAGGGTGTGCGTACCTGTAAAATGCTGGGGGGGGGATCGTCCCATTCCCCCCCTCCCCTTCGGATTTACAATCCTGACCTTTTCCCGGTTTTCGTACAGCGTTCCGAAATTCCGAGGGGCTTCGTCCAACCTGGCAAAGCCAAGGTTGAGTCGGGTAGCCCTTCCGTGTTTCCGTCGCCGCGTCCATCGTCCTCGGAGCTGGTCTGATACATTTTGAAGATTTCGCCATTTGTCACCCGGTCAGTCTCGGATCAAGCGAGTCATTTAAGAGAGGGCCGAAACCCTTGCTGGCAGCTCTTCCTCTCGTTTCAGATCCCCACGGCTATGAACTCCATTTATCTAAACAATTCCCCTTTTAAAGTCAGCGGCACCGATAGAAGCACAGATAAGCGGGCCAGCGGGAGGGGGAATCTCTTAAAGCCCGCGCCCATCCAAACTCCACGCGACCCACAGTCTCCTCTTTCTTCCCAGTTCGGGGTCGATAATTGGCATCTGCCTTCCAGTCCTCCACGAAGAATAACTTTTATCAGCCGCTCCTCTTTTAGAATCCCGTCCGCGGCTTTCTTTTCTTCTGCTCAAACTCCCCCGGCGACGTTGTGTCCCTTTCTCTCTCTTGTGGGATCATACGTACAAGTGTTGTTGTTTTTAACCCGCACACAATAGGGTTTCTTCCCTATCCTTTGCGGTGCCGGTGCTGCGGTTGTATATTAAAAGAATCCGTGGCGATCCGTCAGGTTTTTCTCCCTTTGCAAGACCAAACCCTTCGGCTTTAGAAATGTTATTTCCTCGTCCCGCTGGTTTGGGGGGGTGCGGTTCTTAACGCTCTTCCGTCTGCGTTCTCTCCCCCAGGTGATTGTCCAGTCCGGCCGCCACCCCACCGTCCTGCAGAAACTCTGCCAGCTGCCCTTCCAGTATTTCAGCGACCCGCGCTTGATCAAAGTTCTCTTTCCGACGCTCATCGGCGCTTGCTACAACAACCCGCAAAACAAGATCATTCTGGAGCAGGAGATGAGTTGCATTTTGCTGGCCACCTTCATTCAGGTACCTCCTTCCCGGACAAAATCGGCTGCCGACCAGCCGCCTAGCCGTTCCGACACGGCAAAAGGTTTTTAAAAAATGCATTCGCTTCTAATCGGACAGATTTTGGCGCACGTCCCCCTCCCCCTTGCAAATGTCTCTCCTTGAAGAGTCAACGTCTTTAGAGTAATTTGGGTTCACGCTAAATACCACGATGCCGTATTTTTAGTGGAATTGAGAGCAGCGTGCCGGCTGGGTTTAAACGCCATCTACGTAATGCTGAACAGCTTCTCAGAAGTGAATATATCACAGGGCCTTCTCCGCAGACGAGCGTGCAGTTTAATCTCACCCATCACGGAAGGAATAAGGGCAGCTTTGTCCTTCTGCGGAAAACTGCCCCTTTTTAATATTACGGGCCTTAGCCCTGGTGGGGTGGCCTGTTCCAATCATGCCAGAATCCTGCCACCTCTTGTAAAGCTGCCCTCCCTAACCGCTTCCCTTGGTCGATTTATTATTTAAAGCCGCTCAGCGCTGCCTGCAAGGAATTCGCTTTACTCATTCATCCGTCGGCTTCGTTTCGCCGGCCCCGTATTCGGTTTCCCCGTAATCAAACCGCACCGCGGAATCGTGACAGCGCAGCGTGCGTTTTAGGCATTCCTGGCCTCCCTTTATTTCGGGGCAGCACTCCCATCCTCCTGAGGCTTTTAGCCCGGCAGCCCATCCGCCACGATCCGCCGGCAGCTCCTCTGGGGTTGACTCACCTCCGTGCAGCGCTGCTCGGTGGCCCGGTCCCACCGTAACTGCAGACAAATTGGGGGGGGGGGTGGATAACTCCCTTTCTTTTCTTAATGTTTTCCGAAACAGAACTCTCCCAAAAGTTTTGATGCCTTCACAATCCGCAGGACGCAAACATTTGCTTTTGCTCGGGATACTGGAAATGCACATGGCAGTAATATAATGTCCTAACCCCTGGGATGTTTTGACTTCTATAATTTTGTTGTCGTGCCTTGGCAGCAGTGGCTGCTTGCTACAGGTTTTGCCAGAGATGCTTTAGAAGGCCAGGACTGGGTTCCCCCAGATCCGTTCCGTTGAAGAGCCATCGTGGTTAGAGTGCCAGGTTCGATTCCCCACTCCTCCTCCGCCTGCAGCCAGCCTTGGGCCAGTCGCAGTTCTCCGAGAGCTGTTCTTTCAGCAGTTCTCACAGAGCTCTCCGGCCCTACCTACCTCACCGGCTGTGTGTTGTGGCGGGGGGGAGAGAAAGGTGTTTGTCAACTGCTTTGGGCAGGGAAGAGCAGTGTAAGGAAAAAAACACTGTTTTTCTCCCTCTCACCACAGTGTGACAAAGCTCTCACCGGTGTGAGCTCTCACACGAGCGCACAAGCGTGTTTGATTGTACCGGGCATTTGTCGAAGAGCTCGGATTTCTGGTTCACCTGAGCTTCTGCACAACCTGACAGCCCGAAGACATGTGCGTTTCCACTTTTGGAAATTGTTCGGTCCTCAGATTATTTCGTTTTGATAATCTAATATAGTAATATTCAAACAAACAAACAAGCCGAGCTGTACCAGAGGGCCTGTCCAGCCCCCCCCCCCCTACACACACACACACACACACACACAACCCAGAGATTGCAGAATGAGAAACAGATTTTCATTTGTTCCTGCTTTCCCACTCGCTATCACAGAGAGACACAATCTGGGTGCAGGCAAATACCCCATTCGTTTCAGGGACGGTTCTCCCTCTGTGGGGGCAGCAGGAGAGATCCGACCCTGGGATTGGAGAATAAATGTTTGCCATATGGGGAATTGGGGAGGCAGACAGAAGACATGGCTGCCTTGGCCGTCTGGCAGGATGTGTAAGAACGAAGCCGGAAAAACGCAGGGAACAATGGGATCCCAGTGCGTTAGCCCCGCACAGACCGAGGAGATTCCGGGGGCTTACAAACTGCAGAAGAAGAGGTGGTTTTTATACTTTGCTTACAAGCACCTTTCCCTCCTTCTCTCCACAACAGACAATTTGTGAGGTAAGTGGGGCCAAGGGAGCCCAGACAGATCTGCTCTGCCAGGAAAGCCCTAAGAGAACTGCGACTGGCCCAAGGTCACCCAGCTGGCTGCATGAGGAGGAGGAGGAGGGAATCAAACCTGGTTCTCCAGGATAGAGTCACCAGGATAGAGTCACAATAACGGGGGAATCGCTACACTCTCTCTGCAACCCAATTCTCCCCCCCTCCCCGGCCAGATTTTTATGTTCACGTTGAAATCTTAACTCAAAGGATCCCAGCAGGGAATGCATGGGGTCATTTCTCAGGGGAGAGCCTTCACCCCAAGGTTCCCCTTTAAACCCTATTAGAACATTACACTGCTGCAATTCTTGGTTGTTTCTGAAACGTGATTTTGCGGATTTCTTTCCTGCCCCGTTTGAGCATTGCCACGATCTTTGAGGCGTTTAGGAGGGAGCGAAAGTCAAGATAATGGAGCAAGGGGCTTCCACGCTCAGAGGCGCTTCAGGGGGTCCGCACGGAACGGCATTTTGGGGGGCGGCGCCACGGCTCCAAAGGGGCCACCCACAGAAAAGGGAGGCGGCCTTACATATTCTGGAGACTTCCAGGCCTGCAGGGGCTTGGGAGAGAACTGGGGGTTCGGGGAGGCAGGAACCCAGAAAAACCTGACCGTGTTTTTCTGAGGGGGCGTGACATTAACTCGCTCCTGGAAGTCTTGAGGAAGTGACTGGGAAAACCAATCATTTCAGGTCATGCCGACCCCAGTTGAATTGTCACTCCAGCCAGGGTATGCAGCCACTTGGATAGAAAATGGGTTCTCTTTATGCCAATAAAAAGGTTACTGAACTGAATGGGTTCTTGCTACAGATGGGGTAGACGTCACACACACACACACAAAAATCTGCTTATTATAACGGGAGGGAAGGCGGCAAGGCGTAGCCGCATCTCAACAGATTTGGAAAGCTAAGCTACTTGGGTGAGGGGCCACCAAGGAAGGCTCTGCAGAGGAAGGCCATGGCCAGCCCCCTCTGTTTCTCCCTAGCTGGGGTCACCAAACGTCTGGGATGGGAGACCCCCAAGGAAGGCTCTGCAGAGGAAGGCCACGGCCAACCCCCTCTGCTTCTCCTTTACCGTTACTTCAAAACCCGTCCCTCCAACCCTGAAGGCCGCCGTTTTGTGCTTCCTGCAGGATTTCACCCAGAACTCCAGCCAGGCGGACCCCCAAGCCCCTCAACAAAGAGGTGAGTGTGGTTCTCCCACTTCCCACAGCCAAACAATGCCTCGCCTCTGGGAGACGAGGGGACTGACAGGTTGGCTGCATTGGGCTTATTGACAGAAGGCTGTTCTCCAGACAGAAACACACATGGCTCAGGTGAGCTCTTGGTCGTGGATTAAGTCTTGGCGAAGGTAAAGGATGCAGGGGGCTGGGATTCTGGAATCACAAGCAACTTTTCAGGGTTTCGTCTTGCGTGGGAAACGGCTGGTGTTGGAATATGCTTAGAGGAAGGGTTGTTTTTTCCCAACCCGCTGCCAGAGAAGAGGGACGTTAGCTCGGTTCGTAACAGTCCCCTAATTTGGATGTTGCAACTAACCGGATGATCGTACCAAGTCAGTGATTCCTGGGTTAAGACCTCTTGGTGCAAGCCCACCGGCTGAGTGGAGGGCTATTCAGGCATGACCATTAAGAAGAGAAGACTTGGTACTTTGTACTCTGCTTTGTACTGCCCCAAGCAGCTTTTCCCTTCCTCTCCCCACAACAGACACCCTCTGCAAGAACGGCCCTAAGAGAACTGGGACTGGCCCAAGGTCACCCAGCTGGCTGCGTGCAGAGTGGGGAATTGAACCCAGTTCTCCAGATTAGAGTCCACCGCCCTTTAACCCCCCTACACCCCGCTGGCCTGAGCAGAAAACAGGATTTACTTGTGAGGTTCTTATATTGCCATTTCTCCCATTTCAAGGGACTTAATAATTTTTGGCTTCAGTAACCATCAGAGGCCTAGATACAGGGGGGGCCACCACGTTGGCCTGAAGCAGCAGAACATAATTCGAGTCCTGGGGCACCTTGAAAACCCACTAAGTTTGATTCCCCAGATTACAGGTCACCACTCTTAACCGGTGCCTGTTAAATGCGGTTACACACAACTACAGTTGACGAATTGCAAGTGAGCTGTGTGGTTTTTGGGGAGACACATTTAGAATCCTTTGCTTTGCTATGGAAGCCCACGGGGTGCCCCAGGGCTTGGTCACAGACTCTCACCGCAGCCTACCTCACAGGGTTGTTGCGAAGCTTAAACTGGAGGGCAGAGTCCAGCCACTTTGGGTTGGAGAGACGGCGGCAAGGTGCAAACGAAATGTCCATCGATGTATGTGTGAATGCAGCCTAAGTGGGTTTTATTCTCCATCAAGGTAGGTTTTATTCTCGGGACGTTTTTTGGGGAAGTGGCAATTGGGGGGGTCTGCCTTTATGCCGGGCGACCGGGCAGAATTGTTTCTACAGGAAAACCAACAGTCTTTGTGGAACACAACTGAACACATGAAGAGTTTGGCCTCTGTTTATTATTAAAAGTGCTCGAAACACACACACATACACACACACACCCAGGGCAAACATAATACAGTGTTTTGTGGGACAACGACATCAGGAAGGGGGAAGAATGTAGAGGATGCGAAATGCATTTTCAGCACTTGGGCATTTCTGCTAATGTGTTTTTTTTGTTTGTTTGTTCGTTTCATTTCTCGCCAAAATCCTTCGGGTTGTCTCCGCTTCCTCCTCCTGGTCGTCTTCGCGGGACAGAAAAGATCTTCAGCCCCCAGGATTACCTCGAGCTCGCCAACCGGTTCCCTCTGCAGACGTGGGAAGAAGCCCGGCAGTTCTTCTTGAAGAAAGAGAGGAAATGAGTGTGGGGTGGGTTGTTATTTTGTAAGCGTCGATCTTTGTAAAGTGTTATGCAGATTTCTTACACCCCTTAGGGGCCTGTTCTGAAAATCCTGTTTATACTCCAAATGCATATACTGTAGATATATATTGTTACAGATATATATAATATAATAATTTGCACTATTTGTGTTCCTAAGAAGTGTACATATTTAAAACTCCAGTGTTGTCATTTTGGAAAGTTCTGTTCTGTTTTGTTTTCCCTGTTATTGTTGTTTTGCATTAACAGATTTGATGTTAGGTGAGTCTTAAAGCTAGAGGGTGGGCCGGATCCACAGGGATCCCGAAGGGAATCGGCACACTAGATTGTACAGGAGGATTTAGGCCCTTTTGGCTTAGCCTGCTCGGTCCATTCCACGGAAACTGTAATAAAGTTAACTTATTCGGTTTGTGTCCTTTCACTTGTCTGCAAGGCCGCCCCATGAGCGAGATGGGGTTAAAAAAAAAAAACAGCCCGGGGTAAAAACAATAAACCCCGGGCAAAAAAAAAAAACACTCTGTGACTCGCACATTTCCAAAACTGATAAAGTGTGTTAGAGTCTGTTGCCACACGCTCCGTCCCCCCCCTGCTGCCCGAGCCGTGCCCGAAGCCGCCCCATTGTCCCGGGGCCGTCGGGGTCGCCGCGTTGCGTCCCGTCTGCGGCAGCCTCCCCCGCACGCCCCCCCGCCCCCGGCCCACTCCCGGGAGACCCCCGAGGGGACGTGGCCGCAACAGAGTCGCCTGGGTAAAGGCGGCCTCCTCCGAGCCGGGCTCTCCCGGGCACCTCCGGTCTCCTGCCGCCGGCCCCGGAGGCCAAGAGTTCAGTGAGAGTGGCGGGCAGGGGCAGAGTGGGCACCAGGCTTCCTACCACCTGAGCCAGAGCACAGGACCCGGCCCAAGCAGCAGGAAGCCTGGTGCCCACTCTGCCCCCGCCCGCCACTCTCACTGACCTCTTGGCCTCCGGGGCCGGCGGCAGGAGACCGGAGGTGCCCGGGAGAGCCCGGCTCGGAGGAGGCCGCCTTTACCCAGGCGACTCTGTTGCGGCCACGTCCCCTCGGGGGTCTCCCGGGAGTGGGCCGGGGGCGGGGGGGCGTGCGGGGGAGGCTGCCGCAGACGGGACGCAACGCGGCGACCCCGACGGCCCCGGGACAATGGGGCGGCTTCGGGCACGCCCAGGGCAGCGGGGGGACGGAGCGACCGACCGCCACTGAGGGGAGCCGGGCGGTCGGGCTCCGTTCTCCTCTTACCTGGGCCTGGCGTCCGCTGGCCGGGTCTCTGCTGTGGCCCACCTTGCCCTGCTGAAGGAGAAAGACCCAGCCCTCACCCCCCGCCCACCTGTCCTGTACCCCACAAGCCACCCCCGCCACCTGCCCGAAACCTCCCTGCCTCAGAGTTACCTTCCCATCAGCGCTGGGGCTGCCTTGTGCCTTTCACCCTCCAGAGCGTGGCATAAGAGGTGTTTCCGCATCCAGAGAAGAGAAGAGAAGCCACGCTGGATCAGGGCAATGGCCCCTCCCGGTCAAAACACACAGTGGCCAAAATCTGCTTGCGTGGGAGGGTTTCTGGAGTGCCCCAAGCAGGGCCAGGCCTCCAGAATCCCTCCCAAGCCCCAAGAAGACAGAACATCCCTGCCCCTGGCGTCCTCTCTCTATCTTCCGGCTAACGGCCCTTGAGGGACCTCTGCTCCAGGTGCGATTCCAGTCCCCTCTTGGATGTTGTCTCTGCTTGCAGGCTTCTCCACGTCCTGTGGCAGGGAGTTCCACGTGTGGATTCTTCTTTGGAGGAAGGAAAAACTTGAACTGGCCACTCCGCCTCCAGCTATGCAGCTAAGTGAGGCCCCAGACCACTCCCCCAGCACTGACCACTCCTAAAGCTTGCCTACATGGGGGGAATTGAAAATTCCCACGGATGCCAATGGTGGGAAGGGGGGGAGGCTCCTGGCCCCTTTGATGCCAGGGGCATCAGCAGCTCTGGGGAGGAAGGCCTGGCATCTCAGCACTGTCCTGGCACCTGTGTTGCTTCCAGATTAAGCCAGCAGTGGCACAGGACACCCTAACATGCTATCTAGGCTCTCTATCCAGCAGGGGTGGCCAGAACTGTGTCTCTCCAGAGGTCAGTGGGCTACCGTGGTTCCTGGCAGGGGCTCATGGGAATTGTAGTCCACTGGCCTCTGGAGAGCGACAGTCTGGCCACCCCTGCTCTGCAGCAAAACTGAAAGGCCGTCCTTTGAAGAGAAGCTGGGATGACACAGGAAGGACGGACCTGGCTTACACTTGGAAGACTCAGTGCAACGGAGGTTTCCTTCGGCCCTCGAAGCATTCCTGCGCTCGCCGACGCCTGGATTGGCAACTCTCACTGAAAAACAAAGGAGGGGGGATTCTGTTGTTGACTTCAGAAGCAGAATATAACATCCAGGGCTACATACACCCGTTTCTCGACCCGCCTCGTAAGGTTGTCGCGGGCACAGAACACCACAAGCCTGCCCGCCCCACCCGTGGAGGAAGGCTACGATTAAAGATACTTTTTAAAAAGTGGCTCGGCCTCCCTGCACCCTCGGTTTTTTCGGACGCCAGCTCTCCCCCAACAGCAGCCACCCTCTGCCGACGCATAAATCCCACAAGACTATGTCTTAAGTAACGCGATCTAGAAAGCCACTAATAATTCGGCCTCCCTGGAAATCAAGACACGGATTGAAAGGAAACGTTTCCAGGGAAGGAGCCCAAGAGAACTGCCCAGGGGTGGGGAAGAGATGGGCAATTTGGGGGTGCCTGCCTTATCCCGGCACAGGGTGGGAGCACCCATAAACTCGGTCCAGATTTGCTTGTAGGACGTACTAGCCAGTTTGGGAGGGCGGGAGCAAAGCCTGTGGTGTTTTGATCCCCTCTCTCCAGGACCCTGTACACAATCCCCACCCACATATACACTTTATCTTCACAACAACCCTGCAAGGTAGAATAGGCTCAGAGGAAGTAGCTACCCTGAGTAGAGATCTGAACATGGGTCTCGCTGGTCAATGTCCAGCCACCCCTGACTCAGTTCACGGCACCAGACATAAACCTTCCTGCGTTCAGGACAAGCCAGCAAGACACCAAAGTGGAAAAACACAGAGCGGGAGATTTTGAATGCACAGCGAATTCCCTTTGTCTCCCCAATGAATTATGAATTGTGTCCGAGGGACGGGCGCCTTCATGATGGGCCGCCCAAAATACCTGATCCGACTACTGGTTCTGGTGCCCATCAGACAAAAAAGACAGGCAGGGATTTATCTCTCTCGCTGTCCTTGAGCAGGAGAGAACAAGCAGAGCCAAAGAAGAGCCTGGGTTTTTTGCAGGCTGCGTTTTTCACTTCCGGGAGGAGCCCCAAAGCGGCTTACAATCCCCTTCCTCTCCCCGCAAGAGACACGGTGGAGGAAAGTGGGGCTGAGAGCTCTGAGAGAACTGCTCTGCGAGAACAGCTCTAAGAGAGCTCTGACTGGCCCAAGGCCACCCAGCGGGCTGCATCCTGGAAGCTGCACTGTCTTCACTCAAAAGTCTAATAATGCGAGTGATGGGAGACTTTGCAGATGCAACGGTAGGAGAAACATACTCTGCACATGTCCAGAGGCAATGTATTTGCTGAGTCCAGATGGTCCAAGGACCACGAGAGCCAGTGTGGTACATGCTTAAAAAGTGTCATACTAGAACCTGGGAGACCTGTGATCAAATTCCAAATCTAGGGGTCCTGGAGATTTTTGGGGGGGAGTGGCCTTTGGGGAGGCAGATGTAACTCCATGCTCTAAAGGAGGGGTGGCCAAATTGGTTCTCCATTGTTTTAGACTACAGTTCCCATGAGCCGCTGCAGGGGTCTGAGAACGTGGGACCTCCTGCCTGCCAAGCAGAGGCTCTGCCCCTGAGCCAGGGTCCCAGATCAAGGCCTTCCCCATCCCCTCCTGCCTGGTCCTTTAACTGGAGATGCTGGGGATTGAACCGGGGACCTTCTGCCTGCCAAGCAGAGGCTCTGCCCCTGAGCCAGGGTCCCAGATCAAGGCCTTCCCCATCCCCTCCTGCCTGGTCCTTTAACTGGAGATGCTGGGGATTGAACCGGGGACCTTCTGCCTGCCAAGCAGAGGCTCTGCCCCTGAGCCAGGGTCCCAGATCAAGGCCTTCCCCATCCCCTCCTGCCTGGTCCTTTAACTGGAGATGCCGGGGATTGAACCTGGGACCTTCTGTGGGCCAAGCAGAGGCTCTGCCCTTAGCTCTCCCTCTGGCGATTTGAGGGTGGAGGCTGGGGGATTTGGGTCGGGATGCAACCCACCTACCAAAATGGGCATATTCTCCCGGAAAAGGGAACAACTCTTCTATATAAATAAATAAGCTATTTGTGTCACTGGGAGCTCAGCAGTAATTTCTAGCTATGGCTGCCAACCTCCAGATGGCACCTGGAGTTCTCTCGTTTTTACAGTGAGGCTCCAGACAACAGAGATCCGGTCTCCTGGACAGGATGGCTGCTGGGGAGGGTGGGCTCTAGGGCAGGGCTGGCCGAACCGTGGCTCTCCAGGTGTCCACGGACTACAACGCCCATGAGCCCCTGCCAGCGCCAGGCGTCTCCCAGCCCGTCTCGAAGACGCGCCGGGTGGGCAGGAAGCAATGCAAAAGGAGACGCTCCAAAGTTGCGCCTCTCCTCGGGAGTCGGGCGCAGGGCAGGATCGTGGCCTGAGACACCCGCACGGTGTGCCTGCAGGATGACAACCGCCCCAAACGCCTCCGGACCGCCACCCTCTCCAGCGACCCTCTCCGGCGACTATTATTCTATTAATTAAATTTATCTGCCGCCACTCCCGGCCCGGGCGGCTCGTGCAAATGCAAAAGCAAATGCAAACGCAAAAGCAAGCGGGAGCTGCTGCAAAGCGACCCCTCTGCAGAAGAGCCCCGGCCCGGCCCGGCCCGCTCCCCCTCACCGTGTGCGCGCTCGGATCGCTTGCAGGCGATGCCAGGGCCGATAAGGCGCCGCCTCCGCCGTCTGGCCGGGCCGCCTGGCCGCAGGGGGGGCCGCGCAGGGCCTCTGGATGCCGCCCCCCCTCCTTCCCTCCCTCCCTCCCTCCCAGGGGCCGCCAGGAATTGGCGCAGCGCCGGCGGAGCGGCGCGGGAAGGAGGGAGGGAGGGGATTGCGCAAAAGCGCAAAAGCGCCGCGGCGCGCCAGGCCCGAGGAGCTCCGGAAGCACGAGGTCGCCCCCAATTAGGAAGGGCCGGCGGACTTCCGGGAGCGGCGCGCTTGCCGAGCTCCAGGCGCGGGCGGGAGCCCAGGGGCGCTTTGGGGGAGGGACTCTGGCGCCAACCTCCAGGGGGTGCCTGGAGATGACCGCTCGCCGGGAGCAAGGGCTGGGAAACTTTTTTTTTTAGGGGGGGGGGGAGCCACGCCACCACCTTCTGTCCACTGAAAAGGGACTGGCCGCCCCACCCTCTCCTCTGTGCACCTGTGAGCGCATAACCCCCCCCCACCCCCCATCCCATTCAGCTCTCCAAAAGTATCCATTTTCTCCAGGGGAGCTGAACTCCGTAGTCTGGAGATGAGCGGTAATTCCAGGGGATCCCCAGGTCCCCCCTGGAGGCTGGCATCCCTATCAGCAAGGCCCCAGAGTCCCCCCCTCCCAAGCAGCCCTTTCCTCCAAGGGAACTGATCTCTGTATTCTGGAGAGGAGCTGGAATTCCAGGGGATATACGGGCCCCGCCTGGAAGTTGGCAACGGCTCAAAACTTTATTTCACTGCTTCAGACCAACCCAGTTCCCACTCAGATGTAGAGACCAGTTTCAAAGACAACAATTAGTGGAGGGAATTTTTCTCCCCGTGATGCGTAGTTCAGCTTTCAAAATAACCGGCGAGATGCAACCTCGAAGGGTTGGCGCATTGGCATTCAGGGCAGGGAATGCCCCTTGTGCCCTCTCGGCTAGCCACGATTGCTGGGGTTGTCGGCCTCCAGGTGGCGACAGGAGATTATTTGGGATTACGACGGGTGTCCAAGCAACGGAGATGGGCTCAGACCCCCCTGAAGCCCCTTCCCTCTCCAAACCCGGCCTACCTAGGCTCCACCCCTGATCTCCCCAGGCATCCCCCAACCCAGAGTCCAAGAGCTGGTTTGCCCTTCCCCGCCTCTGTGGTCTCCCAAGTACAAAGCAGGGCCGATCCTAGCTTGGCTTCCAAGATCCGGCCCTGTTGTCTTGAGAAAACGGGCTGTCCCGGCAGCCCCATCTAAATCTGCAATCCCAAAAGCATCGCCCCCCCCCCCCCCCGCTTCAGTCGTCTCTATGGCCCAGGCCTACAGAAGTGCTAAAAATAAATATTCGGTTTTCTGGCCTCAAGAGGTTGTGGAGGGCAATATGATTTAAAACCGGGTGTCATCGAGACTTCCCCCAGAAGTGTAGGAAATCAGACCTGGGCTTAATAATTCCGGATCGCCGTTCAAGGGCGCCAACCGAAACAGGATTTATTTCTTTGCATTGGCAGGCCTGCAGCGGATGGAGGGGGGGGGGAACGGCTGCATTTCGTAAAACGGGTCAGCCAGCCGCAGGATTCTCCCTCTCTGCCCCCCCCTCCCAAATGGCTTGCTTAAAACCTCTCGAGAGCCCTAAAATCTAGATGGAAAGGACTCTTGATCTCTCCCTGGCACTGTAAGATTAGCCCCCAGGTGTACACCTTGGAACAGCAGGGATCTTTCCAGGCGGTTGAGAGCCAGCGTGGTGCATTGGTTAAGAGCTACAGCTCCAGTCTGGAGAACTGGGTTTGATTCCCCACTCCTCTTCTGCATGCTGCCAGCCGGGTGACCTTGGGCCCGTCCCTGTTCTCTCAGAGCTCTCTCAGCCCTGCCTGCCCCACAGGGTGTCTGTTGTGGGGAGAGGAAGGGAAGGCGATTGCAAGTAGCTTTGAGACACATGCAGCTTGCTGGGTAACCTTGGGCCCGTTCTCTCAGAGCTCTCTCAGCCCCACCTCCCTCATAGGGTGTCTGTTATGGGGAGAGGAAGGGAAAGGCATGTGGAAGCCACTTTGAGACTCCTTTGGGAAGTGATGGGGCAGCTGTGAAAACTGCACAGGATTTTAAAGGGGGGGGGTTTTACAATGCATTGTGAAACTTCATAATTCTTTCTCACGTTTTCTTGGATTTGTAAGCCCTTTTGTCTATTATTTGCCCATCTTGGTAGCGTTGTTAATCGCTTTTCACAACCTAGCCGTAGAAAAGCGCCAGAATCCTGGAGCACCACAAAGACTAACCAAATACATGAAAAGATCTTATAAAAATATGTTCCTGCATACACTTGCCTTACCTTCATTGCTGCGGTGAATATCCCCCTGTCAAGGAAACTACAGCTGTCAAAGCAACATTTTTAAACATCCCCACAGCCAATCAGAGGCTGCCCTGGGCAACAGCCCCCTCCAGCCCCAGGGAAGGTATCAATCAGCAAATGCCGTGGGCACCACCTTGGCCACCCCCCCCCCCCCCCGATCCAGCCCCTCTCCTGACAAGCAGTGAGGCTCACAGATAAGGTGGCTTCCGATCAGGTATTTGTTCTTTTATTAGTAAGGTCAAAATCTCGATCCCACCGTTACCTGCTGCCGCGAGAATAATAAATAACAATAATTTACTTTTGGTCTGCAAAGGTTCTAGCCGCCACTCCTCCAACGGTCAGATAATTTAACATTGGCAGGAGGGGGAGAGGAGGGGGTGCGGGGGGGGGGGGGCGACGAAACACTCAGTCCGGTGGATAATTCCCCAGCAATCATGCAGATCCAGGATTCCCCCCTCCCAGGCCACCAAGCAAGATAAAAACGACAAAAAGCAGTTCAAGATTTCTCCAGATGACTGGCGTCGAAGGTCCAAAGGAAGGAAGCAATGCAGATTTTCGTGAGAAAAAAATGTCCAAGGGATGAACAAGATTATCAGGGAGACGTTGAGATGATGCATCCCAGTTCAACGAGGCATCCTCTTCCACAAGAAAACGGAAGGGGCTCTACCGTTACACAATTCAGGGCTTGATCTTAGTAAAAAAAAACAAAAACAGAAATCCAGAGAGGTTCTTTTCGTGGGATTCTTTCGGAAAGCATCGCCCTGTGTTTTTTTCCGCTTGTGGGCTGTGGAAGACAGGCTGCAGCCGAAACCGGGTGAGGGAAGGACGAGAGCTGTTGTTTTTAAATAAAGGTAAATAATTTAAAGAGTCGAGTTCTGCTCGGAGATCAGGAACTCATGCAGGGGGGCAAGAGCATGCGCAAGTCCGGGGGGGCGGGAGACGGGGTGGGGGGGCTTCACGTCTCCACTGGGCTGGGAACCATGCTGTTGGGGGTATCGGGGAGCTGGGACGACAAGGACGTCACGTCGCTGCCGGAGGAGTTCCCCAGGGAACCGGATTCCGAAAAGGAGACCTGAAGGGAAGCAAAGGGAAAGTGGGCGGTCAAAATAACATTGCTTGGATAAGGCCGCTTTTTCAAGATTTATTTCCCTGCTGATCAGAGCATGCCATAAGAATGCAAGAAGAGCCCTTCTGGATCAGACCAGTGAAGGTCCATCTAGTCCAGCCTCCTGCCTCACCCAGGGGCCAACCAGTTCCTCTGGAGGGCCAGCAACAGGGCAGAGAGGCCGAGGCCTTCTTAAGGACATCAGGAGAGCCCTGCTGGGTCAGACCAGGGGTCCACCTAGCCCAGCCTCCTGCCTCACACAGGGGCCAGCCAGTTCCTCTGGAGGGCCAGCAACAGGGCAGAGAGGCCGAGGCCTTCCTAAGGACATCAGGAGAGCCCTGCTGGGTCAGACCAGGGGTCCCTCCAGTCCAGCCTTCTGTCTCACCCAGGGGCCAGCCAGTTCCTCTGGAGGGCCAGCAACAGGGCAGAGAGGCCGAGGCCTTCCTAAGGACATCAGGAGAGCCCTGCTGGGTTAGGCCAGGGGTCCCTCCAGTCCAGCCTTCTGTCTCACCCAGGGGCCAGCCAGTTCCTCTGGAGGGCCAGCAACAGGGCAGAGAGGCCGAGGCCTTCATGAGATCTAGCCCTGCTAGATCGATGTAATTTTAAAGCCTCAATTAGATTGCCTTGACTAATTTTATAGCTATGCAATCATTTCTTGAATCGGGCTATAAGAATAAAAACGTTTCCATGACTCACTGGGTGAGGAAGCCTTTCCTTCTGGTGGATCGTGCCCATCGGTCCCAGCCCAAAGGGGGAAGGGGGTGAGGCTGCCATGGCCACCCAAAGAGAGAAAAATGAGGGAGACGGGCTATAATCACGGCCGTGGTGCCATCTGTAGTGTGCATGATTCAAGAACTAATATCCTGTGTGATATTTAGATTTGGAACTTCCTGGTGTTTTTCTCATAATCTCCTCCTGGATCCTGATTGGCTCAGCTGGAGACTCCCTGCTCCTCCTGACTGCGTCCTCTCCTCAGCAGTTAGTCAGTTAGGTCTCGCTCTCTCTCTCCTCTCTCTCCCCTCACAAAACCGTTTAGCTATTTTGTCCTTGCAGCCGCTGGTGCATCACGCCTCCTTTGCTTATTTAAGCTCTGCCAACAAGTAGAGCCTGCCTGTGCAACCCTGATTGTCCATGTCCTTCAGGGATCAGGGTTATGCTAATCACTGGTGCTGCACATTTCCCTTGCATATTTTGACTCTGCCAACAGGTAGATCCACCCCTAGCCTGTGAGGCCCCTAATCACCTGGTGTAAGAAATGCCCCCAGTAAATGGCACAGGACGCTTACTCCACTGCAAGCCCCCTCGATCCATCCCTGCTAGGTTCAGGAGTCTGGCAAGCCCCCTCTTAACCATGTCCTCAGAGTAGTTAGGGGTCCAGAGATAGCCATCCTGGAAGGCTGCCCTCCATCTTTCACCATTTGATGAGTGGGTGACGTGTTTCACTCCATGGCTTGCTCTTCTGCCCTGCTCTGCTGTTCTGTTAACGCAGTAGGGTACTGGACACATTTCCAATAACCCTCTAATCATTATATTGGAGGGGGGGGCGGTAGAGAGGGATATTCGACTGTTATCCCAGTTCCCGAACCTGGGACGGCCTATCCGCAGCCTGGATCCCCAGCCTAGAGCCATAAACACAAGCCATTTCCCAAGGAACAGATCAGAGCTGCTCTTTCAAAGCAGCCAAACAAAATTTTGACTCCGGCGGCCCCTGGAAGACCGACCGAGTTTTACTCAAGATATAAGCTGCTGTGAGCCTCCCTCATTGCGCTGAGTCTGCACCGCGTAGGGTTTTAGGCCAGTCGACGCTGGCAAATGCAGAGATGGTCAATCGAGTAAGCCCTTGATAGGCAGTTCTGCGAATCCATTGATCATCCACGGGGGATGAAGACCGTGAGTGAAATTGCACCTTTGTGAGACAGCAGCCAGCAGGTTTCAGGAGTGGGATGTTCCCTGGTTTTAAGGCCGAGGTTTGCCTGGCATATACGGTGGATTGGAATCCGGTTCCAAGACCAGCAAGAACAGGAGGGAAGCCATACTGGGTCAGGCAAGTGGTCCGTCCCATCTGAGGCGCTGTCCCACACGGAGGCCGGAACCGAAGTGCCAGCAGGAGGTCCACCTCCCAGTGTCGCCCCACACCCACCTCAAACACCAAGAAGACAGAGCATCCCTGCCCCAGATTAAAGAACATGACGGGTCAGCCCAAGTACCCAAAACACAGGAGGAATCGTTCCAGAATGGGCTGTTCGTCTTTCAAGAACAACAGAACTCTTGGCCTAGCTGAAATATTACAAAGAAATCTATCCGATTCTGGTTGCACCTTAAAGACAGACAACGGTGTCAGGGTGGGAGCGGTCAAAGGCCCTTTCCAGACATGGGTACCAATAAGATTATTTTGGGTTTGGGAGAAATCCCCCCCCAGATTTGAATCTTAGAATCGCAGATCTGGAAGGGACCCTCAAGGGTCATCTAGTTCTACACAACACACAAAATTCACAGCTGCTTCCCCCAGCAGCCAGAACGGTGTGGGAAGGAGATACTTCCCCTCTCTTTCTCCTTACTACAGTCCGGGGGAAGTAGGTTCGTCTTAGCAACAGTGACCTGATATTGCGGGGCCAAATAGGGATTCTAATCTGGATTATTTTCTTCCACCCAGGTCTACTGACAGAGCTAGTGTGCCCCGGAGAAGAAGGCTAACACAGAGTCCTTGCAGCAGGCTCAGGAAACATTTGGTCATTCTGGCCCTTGAGAAAATAACTCCAGACTGGCTCTTGGAGTAGCCAGAATCCTGCAAAGATACGTCTGGCTCAATCTTAGAGCTCAGTACACCAATTGCCCAGGCAAATATCTGACCGTGACAATCCGCAATTTCAAAAAACGCCGGCACTGAACTTCTCTGCTTCCTTTAAAGAGCATCCCAAAATACCGGTGGCTCTTGTAGTCACTGGTCAGGTTTAATTGTGCGTTGCAAGATGCCCCCCACCCTGCAAATTATCTGCATGGCAGGGGAAAGGGGGGGTTGGAACATGAAGCAGGATTTGGGAAATGGACGGCTGGAATAAGACCTTGAATTTGATTCAAAACCAGGCAAAATTATGTATTCAAACCTGGTCCCAAATTATTCCTTGCGTTTCAGGTGCTGGCTGGATTTTTAGTATACTAAGGGACAAGCGGTCCCTTATTATAGTAATAAGGATAATAATTATTTATCAATATCTTACCTGCTTTTAAAAGAATGGTAAATAAGATCCATCTTGATTCCCTGCCCTACTTTGAGACTACTCAAATCTATGGGGAAGCAACAGCTATTCTTTGAGTATAGATTTTGTCACCATCTCCTCCGCGAAAAACTATCAATAAGCAAAACAATCCATCAATAAGCAAAACAACAAGCAAAACAATCCATTTGTCCGGGAAAACAGGTAGTTAAGAAACCTTTGAGGTTTCATTCCGGCGTCTACATTTTGGCAGACAGGAGGCCAGGAGGTGGGAATCGGCTCGGCCCAATTCCACGGCTTCAGGTCAAAACGTGACGATTTTCAAGACTGGTCAATCATCCCGACTCAGAAATAATTTCCTTCCAAAATGCAACGACACCTGGGTACAGGAGGCTGTGAGGTTAGCCAAGACAAACACAGACTAGCAGACCCCGGATCAAATGAAGCCTAAATTCTCCTTAATTAACCTGAGGCTGTCAGATTTTGGTCATGATCTGCGGAGACAAGAGTCCCTCAAAAAGGAGGAGGATAAGAAAGTTTTTTATACACTGTTTTTTTTTTACAACCTAAAGGAGTCTCAAAGTGGCTTACAATTGCCTTCCCTTTCTCTACCTGTGAGGTAGGCAGCGTTGAGAGCTTGGAGAGAACTGTGACTGGCCCAAGATCCCCCAGCAGGCCCCGTGAGTCTCAAAGCAGCTTACAATCGCCTTCCCTTCCTCTCCCCGCAACGGACACCCTGTGAGGGAGGTGAGGCTGAGAGAGCTGTGACTGACCCAAGATCACCCAGCTGGCTTCAAGTGGAAGCTGGGTGACCTTGGGTCAACCACAGTTCTCTACAGAGCTCACCCCCTGAAAATCTGGTTGGTCTCTAAGAGGCTGCTGGGCTGGACTCTGAGGCACATCAACACAGCTGCCTTGCAAAGACAGTCCCCATAGATGTCCTCCTTCACAGGTGAGGGCACGAAATCAATCCTATTAGACCTGTTCACTTGTTCTCATGAACCGGCAGGTGAAGACGAGAATGGAGGGGCCTGCCTTGGAGCAGAGCAGCCAAAGGACCCAGGTTGTGTTCCCATTTGCCTTAGCACTTGTGGATTAGGGGTAATCAATGCCCTGCCATTGGCTCCCTGGAGCTGGCATTCAGAGATAGACTGCCCCTGACCATGGACGTTCCATTCAGTCTGTCCTTTCGACTGGCTGTTTTTAAAGGACGTGGCTCTTTTTTAAAAGGAAGGGGTACAGTTGCAGGCCAAAGGGATGGGAGGGCCAGTTCTCCCCTGCCCAGGGATCGAGTCCCGCTTTCCCCGTCTCTTACCAATTGCTGAAAGGCAGGCTGGTCCAATTCACTTTGCAAGGCGAAGTCACTGAGTGCTTTCCAGGGGGGCTGGTAGGTCTGGACCTCCACGGCGTTGCCTTGTACGGCGCTGTCATGGCGGATCGGGCTGCCAGCTACCAGCGGGGTCCCAGTTAGGCCCTGCAAGCTCTGCGGTGGGGAATGGGAGAGAAACGGTCAGCAAAGACAACCAGCTGTTAACAAGCAGGATACATATTTCAGGAATTATGTCTGATTCTTGGAGGAAGCCTAGACTAAGAGGAAGGGCCGCAGTTTTGCTCCCTGATTTTGACTACCTGACGGAGTATCAAAGCAGCCAACAATCACCGTCCCTTCCTCTCCCTCTGCGAGGCAGGTGAGGCTGAGAGAGCTCTGAGAGAACTGTGACTGGCCCAAGGTCACCTGCTGGCCACCTGTGTCTCAAAGTAGCTGACAATCACCTTCCCTTCCTCTCCCCAAAACAGACACCCTGTGATGCAGACTGGGCTGAAAGCAGCTACGTTACTTAAGAGCTACTTCTAGGGCAGATATAGAAGAAGAGCATTTTAAAATTATTGATTTTTAAATGGTAATTTTAAAATTATAGCCCGCTTTTTCCTAGCTGAAGGAGTCTCAGAGTGGCTTACAAACACCTTTCCCAACCTCTCCCCACAACAGACACCTTGCGAGCTCTGAGAGACCTGTGACCGGCCCAAAGTAGCATAGCTGGCCTCATGTGTCCCAAAGTAGTTTACGATTGCCTTCCCTTCCTCTCCCCACAACAGACACCCAGAGCTGAGAGAGCTCTGAGAGAACTGTGACTGGGGGTCAGGGTCACCCAGCTGGCTGCACGTGGAGGAGGAGTGGGGGAATCGAACCTGGCTCTCCAGATTAAAGGTCACCACTTAGGAATTAAATGTATTAATTCTAAAAACAAGAGAATAGCCCTGCTGGATCAGACCAGTCATAAAATCCATCCAGTCCAGCCTCCTGTCTCACACAGTGGCCAACCAGTTCCTCTGGAGGGCCAACAACAGGGCAGAGCGGCCAAACCCTCTCCCTTGTGTTTCCTGCAGACCTAAGGGGGTCCTTTGCCTAGCGTGAACATATCCAAAACATCACACATTGGGATTCAGAGGTTGACTGCCTCTGAACCTGGAGGTTCCCTTTAGTCCCCATGGCTAACACCCACCGAGAGAAACTCCCCCCCCCCATGAATCTAATTCCCTTTGAAAGCCCTTTCTTAACAAATTGTCAGCTTTTCTTTCTCTTTGCTTTGTTTTCATTGGTGTCTTTTTGGCATTTGAACATTCTGCTGTGAGTCAGCTTGGGAAAGGCATGCCTTCCCCAGGGATGCCAGCCTCCAGGGGGGAGCTGGAGATCCCTCAGAATTGCAGCTCTCTGCAGACTGTAGAGATCAGTTCTCCTGGAGAAATTGGGTGCTTGGGGGGGGGGGACTCTGAGCTCCCTGGCCTCCTCTTCAGGATCCTGAGGATCCAAATCTCTGGGGAATGTCCCAACCTGGAGCTACATCCCCTGACAAACCTTGTTCCACTCCCAAAATCTCAAGGGATTCTCTAAGCCAGTTTGAGCAAACCTGGCAGAGCGTCCAACACAAAAACTTAAAAGAGCTGATTTTTTTGTACCCCATGTTTTTACTCCCCAAAGCAACTTACAAACACCTTTCCCTTCCCCTCCTTACAGCAGACACCCTGTGAAGTAGGTGGAGCTGAGAGAGCTCTAAGAGAACTGCTCTGCAAGGACAGCTCTATGAGGACTGGGACTGGCCCAGGGACACCCAGCCGGCTGCACACAGTTCTCCGGGTAAGAGCCCACTGCCCTTTATCATTACACCATACTGGCTCTCGAGGGGAGGGGAAGAATCCCACCCCAAAGTACCCAGGGATTAATAGAAGCAAAAAAGGCCCCAATCCAAAGCAGTCGGGGGAAGGAGAGAAGCCCTATCTGAAATCAGCAATGGCTTCATTTGACTTCCTACTGGCGGAAGGTGTAGGGAATGTTTAGAAATTCAACTGAGTCACAGAATAATTTCAGCTGTTTTTTGCACCTTGGGCTTTGGCCCTCTTTGGGGCTCCCATTCCACCTTGATCCTGCAAAATCTGCCCTATTTTGGTGCCCGAATACACGCTGGGCACTGCCCTACTCCTGTCCCCCAGAGAGGAATCACCAAATCCTTAATCCTCCTCCCTTTCCCGGGAGAGTCAAAGGAAGGGAGTTAAATCACTGGATGAATGGAGAAATCAGAGATGTGTAACAATGACCCCCCTCCCTCCCCAAGAGGCTACCTTTCCCTCCGAAATTAGCTTTTTCTCTCCCACCTCTTCTCTGTCCCCTTTCAAGGATTTCAGCCCACAGCACGGCAGCTCCAATAACCTTCTTTCCCGAAAAAGCCTGCACAAATAAATAATATATTTTCGTTCTCTCTCTCTCACTTCCCCTCTCTCCAGAATCGTTCTTAACCCGGGCTCAGCGATTGCATTTTTTAAACAGCTCGTAATCCTGCACATCTTTGGGACTCATAAAGCCGTGTGCGTTTGCTCAGAGGGGCCCCGATCCACCCCCCCTCCCGCCTATCTCAAGGAGGAAGGAAATTAAAATGAGAAAGAGGTTTCCAGGCTGTCTTATTCGGCAGGCGCTTAACAGTGTGAAGTCTCTGCGCGTTTACTCGGAAGTAAGTTCTGCTTGCTCAGTGGCATTTACTCCCAGGTAGACATGCCCCGGATCGCAGCGCAGGCTTACAAGAAAGCACAAAACGAAAGAGGCAGAAATAGCCTTCAGCCATTCAAATTCAAATATCCTAACAGCAGAGAATCTTGCAAGGAGACAAGGCAACAAAGCCCAGAACGCAGCTGGCCGAAAAGTCCTGCTTCTCCTATCTTTCGAGATGGATTTTGTGCAAATTTTAAGCCCATTTAGAGCGCCTTTCCCAGATCTTATGACCAGAGCTCTTCCCAAGCATTCTTGAAAGTACATATTCATGCATATTGTCTTTTTAACTCAAAATTTTAAATGAAACCGGCGGAGCTTTCCCGATTTGATTTTAAACCAAACAATTCTTTTTTCTTTTTTTTTTGTCAACACAAGAGAAACTTGTCCCTGCAGAACTGGAAGGGAAGGGGCTGTTCCACCCACAACTCCCGTTCAAAACCTTTTCAAAATACATCCAGTTTTCCCCATAACGAAATCCAGAATGGTTACTTATGAACCGGGCACCTACAACATGCCCAAGGTTTCCCCCTCAAAAAAAAAAAATTTAAGGGTGCTAAAAATAGATCCCAGAATCGAAAACAGATTCTAGAGACCTGGGAAAGTATTTTTTTTTGGGGGGGGGGGAGGCAGGATAGCTTGTAAGGCAATACCAAATCTTGGTTTTCTTCCCCAAGGATTAAATGCAGGACTGGGGGGCTCGTGACGCTTGGGAGAGGCGGGAGCTCAAAAATACATTGCAAACACCCCCCCCCAGCACCACCATGCAGGTTTCTATGGCAAACTGTCCATCCCTGGAATGAATGCAAGTTACCCTTGATAGGCAGCATTCCCTATAAGAGCCAGAATTGGGGGGGGGGGGGCTAGATCACCAGGAGGGAGAAGAGCAGTTTGGTCCTTGCTTCTGTAGAGGCTGATATGCTTTCGAGTGAGAAAAACTGTAATCATCGTGGACCCCAAAGCCTTTTCACAGGGAGGTGGGGTGGGGTCAGAAGGTCCCAGGCTAATGCATATAAATCGCTTCTGTTCTGGGGGGTTTTTTGGGGGGGATGCCTCCCACTCACCCCCGGATTTCTGGTTGGTTCGGGACTTCTACAATTTCAGGGCATTGTTTGTCTGTAATTTGCAATCACTGCCTTGGGGGAATCCGCCTCCAGACCTGGGAGGAAGGCGGACTCGGATTGCAAATGCAAAATTCTCTGACCCCTCTGAGACCAACCAAGTTTAATTCGGGGGTAGCAGCTTTTCTGCGCTTCCGGTCTTGGACGTGCCCCTGGACTCAGATTTTGGTTCTGCCGCTTCAGACCAAGGGGGCAAAAATGGGGAGGAGGGGAAGGCACACCATAGCCGATTAATATGGATGCCTTGCTTCAAATCTTCTTCCTTTTTTAAAAGATGTCAGATTTCTGCACCCCAAATCCGCGCACAGTTCCTTGCACAGACCCATCCTCTGGACCGGACTGAGGCTCCCTCCCTTGAATCCCTCCCTTGAGAAAGACGGACTACAGCCAAGGTCAATGGTTTTAAACACACAACACACCCAATTTGGGCTGGGGACTGGATTTCCCCCCCCCCCCCAAAAAAAAATTGCACTCTGACTCCTTCTGCAGCCCAAACCTCGGTGCAGACACACTTCAGAATCCGCCTTAAGTCCCAGTGAGAAAGACGGGTGACAACATCAATAAAAAAAATTAAGAAATACAAGTAAACAAACGCCAATCAATCGACAGACGCGAAACCAATGTCCTCCCCCCTCTCTCCCCTCAAGATCGCAGATTCCATCGCATTGCCTCATTTCTCCTTCCCCCGGCCCCGGCGAGAAAGGCGGACGACAACACCCAGAAGATAAAGACCAAAACCAGACAAATCCACAGTCCCCCCAGCCCCCCATGGCCGCCTGCCTCCCTTGCATGGACCCACCTGTCACAGCCCACCCCAGCACAGGAGAAGCGCAAGGGTGGCGCACCCAAAAGCCAGTGGGGAAGGGGCTGCTGGGAGGGGGGGAGGGAGGGAGGGAGGGAGGGGGGGGTCCGCTCACCGCCTTGTCGCTGTGCTGCTGCTGCTGCAGCTGCTTCATGAGGATGGACTTCTTCTTGTCCTTGCAGCGCTTGTTCTGGAACCAGACGCGGATGACGCGCGGGCTCAGGCCGGTCATCTCCACCAGCTGCTCCTTCATGAGGGCGTCCGGCCGCGGGTTGGCCGCGTAGCAGGTGCGCAGCGTGTGCAGTTGCTTCTCGTTCAGCACCGTCCGCACCCGGGTCGTCTTCTCCGCCGCCTTGTGCACGTGGGGGCGCAGGGAGGGCTGCCGCCCGGGCCCCGAATCTGCCGCAGGGAGGGAGGGAGGACAGGGGGTTAGAGCGATTCGTGGAGGGGAGGTCTATCCGCAGCTGCCGGCCACGGTGGCCGAGGGGAGCCTCCATGTTCAGGGGCACTGGATCCCAGAGCCAAGGGGAGGCCTCTGCTTCTCTTCTGCCCTGCAGAGGAACTGGCTGGCCCCTGGGTGAGACGGGGGAGGCTGGACTGGATGATCCACCAGGGCTCTTGTTCTGATGTTCTCGTGAGAAACTAAATAGCTCTGTTTAATTTTGTGGTTGTTGTTGTCGAGGAGCATTTGGAACAGGAGCACAGGCCATGCGTGGCTGAAAACAGGCACACGCAGAATTAAAACACTGCATTTCTGAACTGAACCAGGGATTTCTTTCTGTGCTTCTGATTCAGCTCCAGGGCTCTGTGGTTGTTCTGTGCACCATTTTAGAGAGGCTGGGGGCTTGCTTTAAAAGGGAAAGGGGGGTGCAGGAAGGGAAAGGACAGAGTTTCAGGCCCTCTGAATCGTCTATTCTGTGCAGCCTAGAAGGCAGAGGGAGGAATCCTGCATGATATGGGAAGCTCTCCCCACTACTATCATAAAAAGAGGTCTTTTAACTGCTACCAGAAATCATACAAGCGACCCTATTGCAATCCAGCTTGAGACAAAATCCTTGGAATGCCTGCAGGCCTCTTTTTCAGAAACGGGGAAAGGGGAACAGGATTTGGGTCCAACATTCCCCAAGAAGCTGCTGCAAACAAAACTCCAGCAGGGCTGAGAGAGGCCTGGCTCCGAAGGGAAGGCAACCCGGCCACCGAAAAATGCCCACCGCTGCTTCGAAGGCGGAGACCCCAAATATGGTCCCGGAGGACGGGGGGGGGGGGGAGAAAGGAAGGAAGAGAAAGATGGAGAAAGGGAGGGCGGGAGGAGGAGAGAAAGAAAGAAAGAGAGAAGAGGGAAAAGATGGAGAGAGAAAATAAAAATAGAGAAGGAGAGAGAGAAAGCAAGAGAGGAGAAGAAGAAATGGGGAAGATGGAGAGAGACAATGGGAGGGAAAGAAAAAGAGGTGGAGAGGAAAAGGAGGAAGGAAGGAAGGAAGGAAGGAAGGAAGGAAGGAAGGAAGGAAGGAAGGAAGGAAGGAAGGAAGGAAGGAAGGAAGGAAGGAAGGAAGGAAGGAAGGAAGGAAGGAAGGAAAAAGTAGACTATAGAGAGAATGGGAGAGAGAAAGAAAGAACTAGCAAAAGAGAAGAAGAAAAGGAGAGAGAGAGAGACGAAGGGGGGGAAGGAAAACCAGAGCAAGGGGAGAAGGAGGAGGCCTGCGGGGTGGTGGGTCTACCTGTTAGCTGGAGGGCCTGCCTGTTGGCGGGCGTCTGTCCGGGGCTGCGTGGGGGGCTGTCGGCGGCGGCGCGGTCGAGGAGGAGGCCGTGGTCGGCGCGGCAGAGGAGCTGGTGGTCGCGCAGCGAGAACTCGTCGCCGGGCAGGAGCTGGCGGCTGCAGACGGCGCAGCGGAAGCACTCCAGGTGGTAGACGTGGTCGCGGGCGCGCATCACCAGGTCGCTGCTGCGGAAGCCCGCCGCGCACTGGGCGCACTTCACGCCGAAGAGCCTGCGGGCAAGGAGGGCGGCCGTGAGAGAGGGAAGGAGGCAGAGACAGCCGCAGGGCAGCCCCCTCCCTTCCTCCACGCCCGGAGACCCTCCACCCCCTGGAGAGTGGCCCTCAACCGGCAACCGCGTGCCCTGCCGTCCCAGGATCGCTCCCGGGGAACAAGAGTTCATTTTGCACATGGCGGAGAATGCATTTGCAGCCCGTCTTTTTGCAGCTGGATTCCCCTGCGCAGGACAGGGGAATCTATTGGCCCCACGCAACAAAAATGCATTAATTGTTGCACAGGGAACGGTCCCCAAAGCTGGAGAGGTAGACTATAATCCGTCTTTCGAAAGGTATTTCCCTGTTTTGCGCAGGAAAATCGGGGCGGCCACAAGCACATGGAAAGTGCATTATCTAAAATAAAATGTATATTAAAGGAAGGAAGGGAATTAAGAAAGAGAGAGAGAGAGAGAGAGAGAGAATTATCAATGTGCACTTTTCCTGCTTTACATTAATACTGTTTTCCTATCTTCCCTTGCAGGGTAGTACAGCGTGGAGAGAATTATTACAGTCAGATTTGGGACCTGTGAGTGTTTTAGGGTGCCGTCTCGGGAGAGTCAAAACTCTTGTTGTGGGTATTATTGCAATTTTGCCTTCCCTATGCCCTATTCTCAGTGCTTGCTCCAAAGGTGGGCCAGGGTCTAACAAAAGATATAAACCTCCTGTGGGCTGTTCTCCATATAATGTGAATATTTCCCTACGGCAGCCGCAGGGAAAAATCGACATAAGAGTCCAGCATGCGTGACATACTTTTAATTCCCTGGATTTTATCGTTTGATTGCACAAGTCGTGAATTTGAAATTGTTGTACGCCAGCCAGAGGCGACCCAGTCAAGAAACATAAATTAATAAAATGAAACATACATAAATAAAATAAGAAGAATTGGTTTTTATACCTCGCTTTTCTCTACCCGAAGGTACCTCAAAGCGGCTGACAATCGCCCTCCCTTTCCTCTCCGCACAACATGCCAGTGGGGCTCAGAGAGCTCTGAGAGAAATGCTCTGCGAGAACAGCACTATCAGGACAGGGACTAGCCCGAGGTCGGGCAGATCAGAAGTCTTGGCCCTAACCATGACACCAAGACGGCTCCTTAATAAATAGATATTTATATTGGAGTCCTGCAGAGTTTCAGAATAGGAACCCCAAGAATTCCAGAGTATTATGGGATGGCCTACTGCATGCAGTCCGATTCCTTGGAAGCGAACCTCACCAGATTTCCACAGAAACCCACAGTCGGCAACAGCCAGAAAGAAAACAAGGAGGAGGAAATATTTTCGGGGAGGCCAGTTTTGGAAGCCGCAGGGGGGTTTACTCGCGAGGAAGCGTGGCCACCCGCCCTCGAGAAGGAGAGAAATGCTTGGGGGGAGGGGGGGTTTCCTCCGTAGAGGCCGTCAACTTTTAAGATCCGCTGGGGGGAATCTTTCTTTGCAAATTCTTTCTGCACTGATTCGATTTTGATTCCTCGGCCGCCCCTCTCCTCTCCGGACATTCGAAGCAGGAGACGGGAAGCCCGACCAGCAGCTATCGAAATATTTTAAAACCCTGCGCCCCTTTTTCCGAGAAAAAGCCCCGTTCCGGATGAACCATGTCCAAAATCTCCAAAGGTTTCGAATTGGGATCCCCGGTTCACACAAGAAGGGAAAGCGGAGAGGGGCGATTTTGGGGGCAGGGGGCTTCAAAGGGCAGACAAAGCCATGTCCCCCCCAGGCCCCCCTCACCCTCTCCGTCCCCCACCTCCTGCCCTTGCAGAAAACACCCCAGATTTGGGAGAGGAAAACGAAGGGAGGTGGGAGAGGTGGGTTCGGCTCACCTGATATAGTCCCTTTTGCAGTAGGTCTTGCCATCGCGGACGAAGCAGGTGCAGTTCTCGTCCAGGTACTGGCTGCAGTCGGCGCACTTCAGGCACGCCGCGTGCCACTCCAGGTCCGGCGACACGCGCAGGATGTACTGGTCGTGGATCTCGCTCCCGCAGCCCACACACATGGCGAGGCCGGCCTTCTCTGCAGGGAGGGGGGGGGGGAAGAAGGCGCAGGACGCTCAGCCGGGCACGGAGACGCGCCGGCGCCCGAGCCAGCCGGGGGGCTTCCCGCATAGCACCCCCCACCCCCCAAAGCCAGACAGCCAGGCAGCCAGCGGGCTCCTTGGAAGAAGAAGAAGAAGAATGATCCCTCCAGGAAAGCCACCCCTGCGGAGCAGATCGGCGCTGGCGCACTTGGCCAGAGCTCGCCCTCCACTGCGGGGGAAGCGCCGGGCACTCCCTGGGCAGCTTTCTCAGCCCCCCAGGCCGGAGACAGACAGAGAGAGAGAGAAGACCCCCCCCCCAATAGAGGCCAGCCCTGCAATGCGAGATGCCCCCTTGCCCAAAAAGCCAGATGCCCCCGGGCGCGATCCTTTGCGCGCAGCCTGTGCCCAGCGCCTCCCTGGCCAAGAAGCAGCGCAGCGCAGCGGGGGGGGGGGACTTACTTTTGGGCGGCTCCCCCATAGCCCCCCGGAGAGGCTGCGCGCACAGCAGGTCCACCATGCGGGGCGGCCACGGGGAGGCATCCGACCGCTGCCCGGCCCCGCTGCCTTCTGCCGCCCGCTTGGGCACGCGCGCCGGGGCCACTCCAGCAGGGGGCGGGGCGGGGCTCTACGCGGCGTGACGTCGCCTCGCCCGGCGCCGCCCCCTCCCCGCCTGGGGGGGAGGAGGGCAAGCGGGGGGTGACGTCACCGAGCGCCCGCGGCAGCCTCCGGAGACGATTGGCCGCCGGGGAGAAGGAGAGCGCGGATTGGGCGAGGGGGGAACAATGGGGCGCGGGGGAGGGGGGAGAGGGGGCCGCGGGCGTCCCCGCCCCTTCCCTGGTCTCCCCCCACCCCGGAGGAGACCCCTGGCAGAGGCTGGATAGGCGGGCGCCGGCTGAATTCCCACGGGATCCCGTGTCTGGGTGCGCCTGGGGCCGCTCCTTGGAGACTGTCGCTCACTCGGATGTGTCCAAGTCCTGAGTTGGACCTGCGCTGCAAGAGGTCCGCTCGGACGCTGCGCCTCCTCCAGCGCTCCCCGTGCAAAGTCCGAATTTGGGGGCACACTTCTGCCATGCCCAGGAAACCTTCCGCCCAGACCAGCCCTTCGCGGGGCTTCCACGGGGTCCCTGACTTGCTTCACCTGTAGAAGGTGATCCTGCCTGGGGGGTCCTCACGCCAGATTCTCCAGGCGAGGCACCCTTAGGGGACTCGAATGCACCCCTCTTGACCCTTGGGGTGTTTGGCATGTTTCAGGGCGCCGGAGAAGGGGATAAAGGGGGAGACAAGCCTCAGAATCCGTTCTTTGGGGCGATAATCTCCCGTCCCTGGCCTCTCTGCGCTGCATCCCCAAATCTCCCCAACTGGGGCAGGGCAATCGGACCTATCCTTTTGCAATGCGAGCCTACGCAGAGGGACTCCGCTTGGAGGGCCCCCAAAGCCAAAGGCGTTTCTTGCTAGGCGAAGCGAAGCGGGGTAGAAAAAGAGCCAGAAAAAGAGCACCTGAAAGATCAGCAAGATTTGTGGCCCGGGAGGAGCATTCAGCGGTCCCTGCTCCCTTCTGCAGATGCATCTGGAACGGGACACCCTCTGTCCTTATCCATGGGATCGCTGCCCTCTCCAAGACAGGACAGAGGGAACCTGAAGACGTGTCTCAGAAAAGCTCCTTCCCTGGCCCAAGGTGCCCCTGGAGCCGGGCTCTTTTCTGCCCATGAGACCCTGTGTCCCTCTGTCCTCCCATCTTGGAGAGCGGAGCAATTTCATACAGAAGGACAGATGGACTCCTGTTCTGAAGGAGCAGGGACTCCCGAGAGCGCCTTCCCTGCCACAAGGTCTGTCCGTCTTTTCAGGTGTCCTTCTGCCTCGGAGAGGCCGAGGGTCCCTAAGCAGGCTGAGGCGGTGTGCTCCTTTTAACACGCAGCACAGCCGAGGAGAGCTGGGTTAGCTAACGATTCTCCGTCCTCTCCGCCGTTCACTGGGTCAGGAAGGGCCAAGACAAAAATCTTCTTTCACTTGAAGAGAGCCGCCAAAGTGGTTAAAAACAGCATTATATGGCGGGTGTAGAAGAGCCCCTCCATCTTTCTATTTATTTATTTATATTTATTTTCTATTTATTTATTTATTTATATTTATATACCACCCTCCCCAAAGGCTCAGGGTGGTTTACATGAAACAGAAACGATACAGGTAACATACCTTCCTTAAATCAATGCTCACTGCCTCTGTGCACAAGATTCTGGTTGTATTGTTGGTGCCCTGGACAATATATATATTTTAAATATTGACAAATAAGGGGGTATATAAAGCACAAAGCAAAAAAAAAAAAAAAAACCCGGACACAACTGCATTCTATCTTTCCATTGGGTTAACAGTTAGCCCGTCTTCCCAGGAAACCCCAGGAAATGTTGTTTTGGGAGAATGAGTTAGGGACCTCTGGTGGAGATTTCTCAGCCGCCTTCACCAAAACTGGAATCATGGAGATCTGTTCTCTTGCTTCCCCCTGCAGGGTCTTTCTCTCTTTCCCAGCCCGGAGCTGTTAACCCTTCTGAACAAGATGTCTATCAAGAAAGGAGGCTCAGATCAGCATTTTGAGGACGGGTTAGAAGACAGAAAGATCTTATAAGGTGAGCAATAGGAAAAAAAACTAGTCGCCCACAACTGTTACTACTTCACGAGATTATAATTCGATAGGCATTGCAGGACTAAATATTTTATCATGGCAATTATACACAGTGGGTTATTCTGTATAACCCGACTGCTCAGTCACGGTAACGACTGGAAAGATGTGGTGAGAATCATAAAAGGAAGGAGTCAAATGTAGACCGTACTGCACAAGAGAACCATAACAAAAAATGACACTGAACTGGGAATGTTGATAAGGACCCACAATTGAACTGGTAAATCCATATTGCAGTTTTATAAATTCCTTCCTTCCCTTAGCCCTGAGTCCTATTCTCCTTCCTTCCTTCCTTCCTTCCTTCCTTCCTTCCTTCCTTCCTTCCTTCCTTCCTTCCTTCCTTCCTTCCTTCCTTCCTTCCTTCCTTCCTTCCTTCCTTCCTTCCTCCTGAGTCCTATTCTCCTTCCTTCCTTCCTTCCTCCCTCCCTCCCTTCCCCCTGAGTCCTATTCTCCTTCCTTCCTTCCTCCCTCCCTCCCTACCTTCCCCCTGAGTCCTATTCTCCTTCCTTCCTTCCTTCCTTCCTTCCTTCCTTCCTTCCTTCCTTCCTTCCTTCCTTCCTTCCTTCCTTCCTTCCTTCCTTCCTTCATGCCCCACCATCTCCTCAATGGGTCCGCCAAGCAGCAGATAGCATGCTCCTGCCCTCCATTTTACTTTCACAACAACCCTGTGAGGTAGGTTAGGTGGAGAGCGTATGGATAACCTCAGGTCACCCAACCAGCTTCCATGGCAGCCGTGGGGATTCGAACCCTTTCCTCCCAGGCCTGATACATCTAATGCCGCTTCACGTGTCTGCAATGTGTTTTCCTGCTGTATTGGACTGGATCCTTCTACCGATGTCCCATTAGTTCCGATGAAAGGATAGAGGCCTTGGGGGGAAAAGTACGATAATCCAGGTGAGAACAACAAGAAACAAGGAAGAGAACGAAGGCAGGACAAATGTTAATAGCCCAGAAAAGAGAAGAGAGCTTCGGGGAGATTATTAATCCCCAAAGTGATCCATTAGAGTTCATTATCCCGAGCCTATTAAGGAAATGAATGCTCACGGCATCCTATCGGTTGAGATTGATAAATAAATGGATCTACCCGGGAACGTGGGTTGTGCGTCTCTGATCCGTGGTGGTTTTTAAAATATACGATCGCTGTCTTGTATCCCTGCTATTTATCACTGGGTTTAATACCAGGGTTGAGATGCTTAATTGACTCGCTTCATTCATCGATTAAAAGCCCTTTTGTCTGCCTGAGCACGTGCCCCTGACTAATTAGGCGGCGTCTTTTAAAGATTAATTTAAGACAGAGCCCTGCCAAAAGAAAACAAAAAAAAGGGGGGGGGGAAATAATGTTGTCAGACAGCTCTGTTTTAGAGGCGTTCACAAATCTGTCTGAAAAGGTGGATTGAGATGCAAAATCATCTACCTGCCTTGTTTAGCTTCCATGGGGGTAGTGGAGAATCAAAACCAACATGGTGAGCTAGCAACAAGTCCCTTTTAATCACTCTGCTCTCCGACTGGGAATGCCTCTGCCATTAACCGCTGATCTTGACATTTTTATTCCCTCGACTATGTTTTCCAACTGGAGTCGAACCCAAAGGACTGGCAACCTGGCAAACTCAGCTTGCTGCTCCAGTAAGGCTCTCAAATCGGCTACACCTCTCCATGATATTACACATTGACTGGGATATTTTCACAATGCGGTTTACTAATTTACTGCTAATTTCCTCCCACCTTGTATATGTAGTCTGCTGATTTCCACTTCATGGCCCGAGGAAGCACACCTGTCCGCAAAAATGCACACCTTGAATAAAACTGCCGCGGGACTTAAAACTTTGTTCTGCTATTTCAGACCAAATTGTGCTCCACCTGAATCTGAATTAAATTGTATGTTATAGATTGTTATAATGCACATCCGTGCACAGTCCCTGAGCCTCCGGGGAGGGTGGTATATAAATCTAATTAATAAATAAAAATGTATGCAGTGTTCCATGTAAACTGCCCAGAGCCGTATAGAATGGGCGGTATAAAAAACCAAGTAAATAAATAAACAACAGGTGAGAAGATGCCGCCCTCTCTGCTAACTTCTATCAGCAACTTACATATTTGCTCATAATTCTCTAAATGTGGACAGCGCTATTGTACACAAAATATTTCCTGCGTGATTCAATCTCAAAACAGATACAAACAAATCCAGATTGTCCCCCACTCCCCAGCCCTATTTCTCTCTGCAATTTGTTCACCATTCTTATCACGCCGCATGGAAACTCACTGGATGCAGAACTTGTCCGGTTCCTTCAGACCCGCATGGAGACCCACTGCAGCCCACCCTATCGAATTGTGTCCTTGCTGCCCTTTGCACGATCGTCTCTTCTTTCTTGTGCACCGGACACGGCCTTCTCCAAGAGCACGGGCCCTCCTGAAGAGCATTTAGCAGAGCCTCCAAAATGTTTTGGGGCTGGAGGCTCAGAGGCCGCTCTACATGAGCTCGCTCCAGCAAAACGTCCAGGGAAGGGCGTGGGGCATCCTTGGTGGTTTTTTCGGCACCTTCTGCCCGCAGCCCTGCTTTTTTCAGCTCTCCCCTCCCTTGCTTTGGGAATCAGCTGAGCACAGGAGAGATTTCCATGGCCTTCCCAGAGCCAGGCCTTGCAAGGGCCTGTCCACGCCATCTTGGCGCCAGTCTTTCAAAACCAACGCCAACCCCGCCTCTTCCCTCGAGGTCCACAGCTGTCAAAAAGCGACCCTCCCTTCCTTCCCTCACTCTCCGTGTCGCCTTCTGTGCTCATTTTGGGGGACATTTTGCCCATAGCTCCCTTTCTGAGCCATTGCTGGGCGTTGGCCCTTGGGCCTGATTTTCACCTCACGGCAAGCCCCTCTGTTGGACTGAGCGGAAATTTGGACGGGGGATTTGGTTTCAAGAATCCATTTTTCTTTTTTTAACAATGCCCATAAAGGCGCCGGATCCCGAAATGTCCTCTCTCTTTGCAGTGCCAAAAAAAAAATAAGAGAGCTGAGGGAAGAGGTCATGTGACTTATAGGCGGGAAAGTCTTGGGGGGGGGAAGCTAATTGCAAACGACCTTCATGTGTCCTCCAAACTCCGCCCCCCCTCTCCAATTTGCCCCTGGAATCCATTTTGTTCACCTTGGCGTTTTATGTTGGGGCTCACGTCGGTGAGCTGCGATTTTATGGTCAAGGAATTGGGTTTTTAAAGTTTTTTTAAAGTATTTTTGTTCTGTTTTCTTGTTTTAGCCCATTGCTTGGACAACACCCCGAGCAAGCAAAGACTCCAAATAAATAAACCAAGAAACCAAGAAAGCGACCCACCATCCCAAACCAAGCAAGCCAGCAAGCCAGGCTAAAAAAAATTATTTATTTAAGACATTATTTAAGACATTAAGGCCTGTGATTAGACATTAAGACCTGGGTATATGTTTTGACCGTTCCATGGATTACCCCTGCAATGTTTTAGGGGAACTGCCCTGAGCCGTGTGGGGGGCAGTATAAAAAAACTAATAAACAAATAAATAAATAAGCAAATAAATAAATATTGTGACCCCTTTCTATGCCATGGCACTCAAGGTGTTGTTTGACCTTCTCAGCAGCTCCGTGAGATTGGAAAGTGATCCCATTTTGCAGACCCTCATGGCTGGGCTAGCCCATGACCATGCTGGAGCGAGCCTGAGGGTTGCCAACTTTGGGTTTGTACGTTCCTGGAGATCTGGGAGTTGCACACAACAAAGGGAAGAACCTCAGTGTGATATAATGCTGCATAGAGTCTGCCTTCTAAAATTGCTGTTTTATTCAGGTCGACTGATCCGGGGGTCGGTTGTAATGCCAGGATACCTCCAGGCCCTACCTGGAGTTTGGCCCGGCCCCAGCCCTGCGATTAGGTTGTCCACACACTAAAAATAGACTGCCGGATGTGGAGGGGAGGGGGGTCGTGACAAATTTAGATTTTCACCAATTGTCCCTTGTGTTCTCTTTCCCCTGTGCGTCTTTCTCCTAAACCTGGGCCTAATATTTTGGGTTTTTGCCAGTGCAAACCTCTTCCTCTCCAGACCGCGGATGACTGAAAAATATTGCTGGGAGTGTGTGTGGGGGGGGAACCCAGTCGTTTGATACCAAATCCAGTTTGAACTGCTGGGAATGTTGTGTGGTTTTTCCATTTGGGCTGTGAGCTGGAGAGGTTCCTTTTGGCCGTTGATGGGCGGAGGGTTTCGGCTGCATCAGGCCGTGTCTGACATCCTGTGGAAATTCAAGGGGTGTACAAAGAGCCAGTGTGGTGTGCTGGTTAGTGTGGAGGGTGGCCAGCCTCCAGGTGGCACCTGGGGATCCCCTGGAATTACAGCAGACTACAGAGGTGAGCTCCCCTGGAGAAAAGGGCTGCTTTGGGAGGGGGATGGCATGGCAAAATATCCTGCTTAGGTCCCTCCCATCCCCAAAATAATGGATAAATCAATTCCTTATGCAGAATCAAGTTACACCCATTATTTTGGAGCTTCACTTACTCTTTGCAAACATTCGCCACAAAAATATTTATTGAGAAAGCATCAGTTTGTTTTGAATTCTTCTTCTTCTTCTTCTTCTTCTTCTTCTTCTTCTTCTTCTTCTTCTTCTTCTTCTTCTTCTTCTTCTCACGCTATCTAAGTAGGCTCAGTGTGGTTTGCAATAATAATAAAATCACACAAAACAACAGTAAGACCCAGTAACGCAACATAATTAAAAACGAGCCCCCCCCCCCTCTCACCGAAGTATTTTAAACATCAATTTTAGGACTCGGATACAACCGCCTGATGAACTGTTATTCCAGGGGACCCCCAGTGCCTACCTGGTGGTTGGCAACCCGGGAACGGAAGAATGCCTTTCATGGCCATGAAAGGACGCCAAGTCACCACCGGTGACCTCAAAGGCCAAAGGATAGAAGCAGCATCTCTGCACGATGCAAGGTTCTTACAACATAGACATGAACAATGAACTGAGACCCAGCTATGGTTGCCAAACCTCCAGGTAGCAGCTGGAGATCTCCCACCATTACACCTGGGCGAAAGGGGTCACGTTGTTGGAAGGAAATGTGAATGCTGTGGCCTTATACCCCACAGAAGTGCCTCCCCTTCCCCAAGCCCCCTCCACCTCAGTCTCCACCCCCAAATCTCCAGGTATTTCCCAACCTGGAGCTGGCAACCCGAGACCCAACACGGGCTTTCATCTCAGCCCATTTATTCTTGCATTCTATCAATTCTCCATCCAACAATATTTGTTCTTTTAAGTATTGGTTGTAATTTCAAAAGCTCTTGAGCAATCCCAACGACTGGTCGCATTCTCTGGGTGAAGCCACTTCCTCGATGTCTGTAAATAATTAATCGCTCCAAAATCCCAACCTGTTTGCAAGCCCCCTCCATCCACTGGCGGTGGGGGGAGGAACGGATCCAGCCCAGAGCCTCGTCTCTGAGATCCCCCAACCAATTAACGGTTTGGAGCTGATGAAAACATAACTAGATCAATCCAGAATCAGATTAATTTCCAATCCATAAGCACGTTAATCACAATCTGCCAACAATTAGCCATCCGATAATCCCACTGGACAGGAGGTGATGAGCCATATCCCTTTATCTCATTAATATCTGTTTTCGGTATCGTGTCTTGTCTGTTAGCTGAAAGAAATGTGTGTGTTTTTTTTAAAAAAGGGGGTTTAATTTCTTTATTGAATAAAGCTTCTGGGACAAGACATTTCTGTAAACAGGGTAAGGGAATGCCAGCTTTGGTTTTCTGTTTGTTCCCGCAGATATATTCTTAAGAAACGTCATTTTAAAGGGAAAAAAAATCTTCCCTCATTTCATTTTCAGATTACAAATAAACGTGAAACAATCCAACGAGAGCAGGAGAAGTCGATCAATAAGAAAAGATGCCTTGTTTGCTCGCTTGCTTATTACATTAATTTGTGCCCTGCCTTTCTCTCCAACGGAGACCTAAAGTGGTTTACAACATTCTCTGTTGTATCCTCACAGCAACCTTGTGAGGTGGGCTACCTGCAGAGAACATGGCTGGCCCAAAGCCACCCAGCCCTCCTGAACAGATATCCAGGACGCAGATGGGACATTAAATACCGTAAGAGAGACAAATTTTAAATGAATTCATTTAATAATAAAGGGTGTGTTTTCATATGACGGTACCAACCTTCCTTTGATTTTTACACGGCTTCAGACACTATTAAAAATATCTAAGAATCCCTGTTTAATTCTCCCCCTCTTTGCCCCACACATCAACAATTTTTGTCCTCGACATAAGCTGTGAAACTATAATTGGCTCAAGAGAGCTAATTTCCTTGGCAATGTTCCCCGTGCGAGATTTGGGCTTATTTTATTATTTAAAGAAGGCAAAGAAAGAGAAGGAACCCCTCGGAATATTCCTTCGGCCACATCACCCCGGAAGCTGATTTCGGAAAGCTTGAAGTAGGATTAAAAAGGGACTTGTGTCTTAGGGAATAAAGCATCTGGCCAGTCAAGGAGAAACCAAAGGGAACAAAGAGAAAGATGTAGGGTTGCCAGCCTCCAGGTGGGACCTGGGGATCCCCTGGAATTACAGCTCATCTCTCAACTACAGAAATCAGTTCCCCTGGAGAAAAGGGCTGCTTGGGAGGGGGGATTCTGTGGCTGTGGATTCTGTGGCCCCTCCTTCCCCACATGCAGCCAGCTGGGTGACCTTGGGTCAGGCCCAGTTCTGTCAGAGCTCTCCCACCTCACAGGGTGCCTGTTGTGGGAAGAGGAAGGGTAAGGCGACCATAATCCACTTTGAAACGCCTTTGGGGTACAAAACTCCCTTAAAAAGTAAACTCCCATAAAAGTTAAAAGAGGGGTACAAAACTCCCATCTCTTATTATTATTATGAAATGAATCTTGAGTTCTCTAAGTGAAGCACGGATTATTGCCGATCTGGTTTTTCTAAGTCACCCAAAGCCCTTTCGACAAACGTGACGTGTCAAGTTACAGATTAGGGTGTCCATCTGATGCCTCCCCTTTTTCAGGAAACGCCTCCTGGATCTCAGCAAGAAGCACCAAAATACGCCGTGTCCCCAAACCTTCTTTATCTCACTGCGTCCTGAGCTCTGGGCAGTGACAGGAAGCAAATGATCAGACAACCTCCACGGAGCAATCTCTGCCTCCAAAGATGGAAACTTTATGGACAGACGGATACCATTAATTGATTTTTTCCTGGTCCGGGAGGGCTGAGGGGGGTGGGTGTCGCCCATCCATATGGCTTTGCACCCTTTCCCGGATTGATCCGATTGATTTGTAACCGAAGGACAGAGGCCTTCTGCTCTTTGGTGCTCGGAAAGTTTCCGAAGGGGGAGTCTTGGAAGGTGTCTTTCTCCGAATTTCTTTTCAGCTGGCAAAGCCCTCTTTCCACATAGAATGGATATTGAATCCTGTGCCTGGAACCAGAGCTGGCTGAAGGGAAAATATTATCCAAAAGGAAGAAGAGAACGGGCCTGGGGTTGGCTCCAGGTTTCAGAGGCTCCTGAGAAGGGAGTAATAGGAATTTAATTGGGGAAATGAGCTTTTATTAGGAGACGTGAGAGGGGGAAATTCAGGATCCCCACCCGTGTATATGGGGATGTTCCCCTAAAACTACTTTTATCAACTTTTTTTACTACTGAGAAACCCCAGAAGTGGTGGGATCGTGCAGAATATGGTTGGGGAACGCCAAATATGCTTTTAAATTGTCATCGTATTTTTGTAAATTTTGTTATCTCGTTTGGATCACCCACTTGTTATTTTGACATAGCTGGGAGGTTGTTCTAACGAATTAAATAAATGAATAAATGAAGCCCCGGTTGAGAAAGCCTGCCTTAAAGGAAGCCAAAATGAACCAGCCCGCTGTAAACTGGAAGCATTCTTCGTTGAGGAGATGTAAAGAGAGACCAAAAAATGCATGCAAACCCCTTAAAACAGACTGTCACAGCATGGAGAGGGAAGTCCGCAGATTTGGCCGCAAAATGGCCATCACATCACGGAAAAAAGAAGAAGACTTACACAAATCACATCACGGAAAAAAGAAGAAGACTTACACACAAGTGGAGATGTTCGCATCAGATTTAAGTATTCCGTCATGCTCTTTCTCTGCACTAACCCCCCAAATGTCACCAAAGGCCACTGCAAGAGCCTTTGGCATCTTCAGGCCGGAAAAGGAATCTGCTGCCAGGACTGGGAAAGAATTTCGCAAGAGGCTTGAATAAAAATGTGAATGAAACTTTGTTGGCCTGAAAGCTGCCCCTGGACTCAAATTTTGTCCTGCTGCTTCAGGCCCACACGGCGACCCACTTAGATCTATCTTAAGGGCTTTCCAGTTTGTTGTGGCACAGAACCAGGGACCGTGCAGTGGGCCAGTGGAATCCCTTTGGGTTCAATCCTGCCCAGATTCCCTCAGCTCGGACTCCACACAAAAGTGATCCAAAGCAGGATCAGGCACATAACCGCTTTTTGGAACCGAACTGCGTCATCTGCTTTCTCCGTCTGCCCGAAATGCGAACCACATTCCCAGGGACGCGGTCTCCTAATCATTTTCATATTGGCCCGTGAAATCCAAATCCCGAGCAAGAGACGCTCCGTTCCTTCAAAACGCTCGCAAGCTCGTAAATTATGAAGGCCGCACCAGGGGCTACCCCCCTCCTGAAAGGGGCTCTGCAGACTTTAATGGGGCTTGGGTGGCCTCCGAGGAAGGGCGTCAGCTGACGGACTTGTAAATCTGTCTTTCGAAAATGGGGGTACCATGCTAGGCCGGGGTGGCGTGGCTCCTCTTTGAAGCTGCCAGGTCGCAGCTTGGCGGTCGCAGTCCTGGAGGAAGCCTCAGTGTCTGGGCCTGGGCTTCGTATGTGGTTCCAGCACCTACAGGCAGACGGAGTGAAGGAAGATGCAAGGAAGAGGAAGAAAGAAGCAAAGGGGCCCTTGGCGAAATGTCACCCAACAGAGCTTCCAAAAAAGAGGCGTGAGACGGCAAAACCCACTTGTGAATGGTCGCCAAGGGGCATTGGAAGTGCGTTATTCAGCTCGTGCGGAAGGGTGCCTTGTTTCAGGTTGGGAAGCAAAGGATTTTGCATTTCCCTTTTCCCACAGAGAATAAATCACAAGAAGTCTTTATGCATCAAAAATCTATGCTGGGGGAGGGGGGGAATTTAGGAAGAAGAGCTGGTTTGTTATGCCCCAGTGGGAGTCCCAAAGGGGTTTACAAACACCGTTCTCTTCCTCTTCCCACAAGCACCCTGTGAGGTAGGCTGAGAAAGCTCCAAGAGAACTGCTCTGCGAGAACTGCTCTGCGAGAACAGCGGCTGGCTCAAGGTCACCCAGCTGGCAGCATGTGGAAGGAGAGTGAGGGATCAACCCAGTCCCCCGATCTCCACCTCTCTGCTTTAGGAGGAGAGAAAAACCTAGAGGGGCTTGTGCGGGAAACTGAGGCGCAAACCGCGGGGATCCGGTCACCTTTGGCGGCCACCTTAGCTCCGGCTGTGCCTACCTTGCAGGGCTGCGGTAGTCCCGACTACAACCACGCGAGGTAGGACTTGTCAAAGCCGGCCTCGAAATAGAACACCGCCTCTCTTTTCTGATTGGGCAGCGCCGCCAGCCAATGAGAAGCGCCGCTCGCCACGCAGGCTTCGCTGCCCGCAGTCGTAATGGACGCCTGGAGGAGATCTCGCGAGACCTCCCCGCTGCCGCGCCGCCTTTGCGCCCTTCTCGGCGATCCCGCGGGATTCCACCACCGGCCGCTGTGCGCATGCGTGCCCGGTGGGGCGGCTGGACGGGGCGAAGACGGACGATCGGCCATGCTTCGGGGGTTGCTGCGGGCGCCGCGGCTGCGGCGGACAGTGGTGAGTTCCCGGGCGGGAGGCCGAGGGGGACCCGGCCTCTGCGGCTGTCTGCCTGCTGCGGAAGGGGCGGGGCCACCCCGCGCCCCGCCCCCAAGGCTGCTGCCCCACCCCCCTGCAGTGTAGGCCGCCTGCCCAGTGGGGCCAAGGTCACGCTGACCTCTCTGGGAAGGGGCTGGGCGCGGGTCATGCCCCTTGTGCCTCCCAGGCTGCAGCTTGCAGGCAGGGGCAGCAGCCCAAGAGCGCTTGGCATTGAGTCCGGTGGGTCTGGAGCTGCAGGGCAAAGAAAGCCTGGACCTTGAGTCGTTTGGTTGGCCTTAAAGGTGCCCCCAGACCCCAATTTGGTGGTGGTTTTGCAGGAGAGGCAAGGAGGGGTAGTGCTTGTTATGGTCACAGGCTCTATTTCTCCCTCTACTTGCAAGATGTATGTTTCACTTAGCGGGCAAGGGTGCAAAAGGTTTCGCTTTGCAACATTTCTGTTTTGCTATGCTTGCAGTGTTTATGCTCAGTTTCATTTGCAAGGTTTATGTTTCGCTTTGTTTGCGAGGTTTATGTTTTCCTGCCCCGCCAGGGCCCCCAAGGTGGCTTACGCCGGAAAACAGTGTGAAAATACATTGTCAAACAAGCCAGCGTGAGAGTGTTGGACTGGGGTGTAAGAGACCTGGGTTTGAATCCCTGCTCTCCTACAGAAGACCGCTGGATGACGTTGCGGCAGTCTGATGTTCTCAGCCTGACCTGCCTCGCAGGGTTGTTGTGGGGATAAACATGGGAGAAAATGATGCCCATTGGAGAGAAAGGCAAGGTATAATAATAAAGTAAATAAGATGCATACTCTGCTTTCCTCTCCCCCCATAAAGCCCAAAGCAGCCTGTGTCCTTTTTTTCCTTGCTTCATAACAACCCAGTGATATTCGCTAGGCTGCGAAGGGCCCAAGGTCACCCACTGAGGTTCTGTGGCAAAGCGGGGATTCGAACCTGGGCCTTCCAGGGTGTAGTCTGCAGTTCCACACTGGCTTTCTCCTTTTGCGGTTTGCTGTATCACTTGGTTTTGGGTTACAGTCTTGAGCAGGCCTTGGGAGAGGTGGTGTGCAAGATTCCAAAATAAATAAATATAAGCTTTTTGAGTGTGGCATTGGTGAGGGACAAACTGGGCCTGTGTTGCAAGATGTGATTTTGGCTCCTGGGGGAGCTGGAATTTTCTTCCCCCCCCCCCACTTGTTTGCCAAAGTGGAAAGTCAAAAGTGAGATTGTTTTTTTTTTTAAAAAGGGAACAGTTTAATACGTTTTGCCAGCCACTAGCTCACTGTCGTCCTTCTCCCAATCCTCTTCATTCCTTCCATTGCCAGTCTGGTGTGTGTTGCATTAAGGTCGGTTCCCCGTACCAAGCGCTGGGTTTTCCGTACTGAGAAAGCTCCCCGGATTCTGAGTGGCACCTCGAAAGAATCTGCTGGGAAATGGTTGGGTGGCGTGTAGGAGGCCAAGTCACAAAGTATTGCAGCTAGATTTCCAGTTCAGACATGCACAGCTTTACTCCAGACAAAAACAAATTTAAAACACATCGCTTGTGAGTCGTCTCTTTTGAATTATACCATTTGACTTAAGCGTATGTCCAAAATGTCTGCTCGAACCTCTGCAGGGCTGAAAGCGGAACACATAGCAAGCCAAAGCCATGATCTTGCAAAACGCTCTTTAAATGTTTAACTTTTAACTCTAGAAACAAGCGCGGTACGCCAGGGAAGCAGAGAAGCCCAACTCAGCTATGTATCCTCTCCGCCAGGCCCTAGATTGCCTCCTAAAAAATGTGCTTCCCTTAGCTTGGAAACTTCAGCCTGACTCTTTTCCGAAGTTCCGTGCGTTTTGCCCTACGACAGGGCCATAAATTTCAGCGTGAACATGGGCCCGCTGCCACCAAAGCATGGATTTATTCGCCAGGCGCCGACGGTGGGCCTCCATAACTTTTGCGGGGAATGGTGTCTGAAACATCATCAAAAATACGCTGTTTGAGATATATTAGCCCTAAGCAGTTTGTTACTGGTAATTCACTCCCCCGCGATTTAAAAAAGCTTAAATCATGCAAAGGAGCGTTGCGTGCGTTCAGATCGAACGAGAAGTGTGTCTTACGCCGCTCCAGGCGCACTTACAAGCTGTAGCCTGAACCGCCGTTGCGTGTGACAAATCACCACGGCCACCCTTCGTAAATTGGGACTCCTGATTCCACACAAGCATGGTCCTGGGTCCCGTCAATTGTGCAATGCACCCCTTGCAAACGACACTTGGAAGCGCTGAGCGAGATTTTGCTGTTTGTACAAGATTGTAAGGTGAAATGCGCCGGGCAGGGCAAGTGTGCAGACGTTGGAAGAGGTTCAGACAGTTCTTGGGAGACCCGGGGAGGGATTGCTTAACCCTTAAGCCTTGAGTTAACCGTTAAAAATGGTTTGTTGGTTTTAAGGCTGGCGATCCAGCACTAACCAGGCCCGACCTTGCTTTGCTTCTGAGATCTGATGAGATTGAGCTACCCATGTTAGGACAGAGTATGTAGCTTTAGGTTGGTTGTCGTGTTGGCCCGGAGCAATAGAACAAAGTGTGAGTCCAGGGGCACCTTCGGGACTGACAAAGTTTAGTTCTGGGTATAACCCTTGTTGGACTTAAAGCTGCCCCTGACCTTAAAGCTAACCCTAACATCTCATAAAGCAGGGGTAGTCAAACTGTGGTCCTCCAGAAGTTCATGGACTACAGTTCCCATGGGAATTGTAGCCATGGACATCTGGAGGACCACAGGTTGACTACCCCTGTCATAAAACATCTCCCCATCTTCTCTTATTCCCCAAAGGTCTCGCTCAGGTTTCAGAGTACCCTGGTGATAGCGGAACACACAAACGAGGCTCTGACACCCATCACCTTGAATGCCATCACCGCGGCCAAGCAGGTGGGAGGAGAAATCTCTTGCTTGGTTGCCGGGACCAACTGCGAAAAGGTAAGGCAACGGCCTACGAAGAGCACCTGTGTTTCGATAGTATGAGCATTAATGGCTGAAGAAACTGGATGCGAGAAGCTGAATCCTTCCCGCTGGAGCGTGGTTGAATTTTGAGCTTGGGTTCTGAGGCGGAAGTCAGGTTTGGGTCGCTTGGATGAGCCGATCCTGAACCGGAACCGATTCTGTGTGAATCTCGGTCATTCCTCAGTTGTCCCCTCTCCCCTCTGCTTTTTCGTTTCGGCTCCTCCTCTTAGCTGTGGAGTTCTTTTTCATTGTGTGCAGTTGACTAACGCAGTCCGCTCCCCCCCTGCAGGTAGCTCAGGACCTGAGCCAGGTTCCAGGTGTCTCCAAAGTTCTTCTCGCCCAACATGAGGCCTACAAAGGATTTTTGCCCGGTGAGACCTGTCTCTTTGTTAGCAACTGAGATTCTCTGTAGTTGTTGCTGGAATGTGCCCTGACCGATTTGTCTTGTTCCCCCAGAGGAGTTAACACCGCTGATCCTGGCGGCTCAGACGCAGTTTAATTACTCACACATCTGTGCCGGAGCGTCTGCCTTTGGGAAGGTGAGCAGATGACAGAATTCAGCGCCCCTTAAAACCGGTTATGGGAAGGAGATCAGGCGCTTAGCAGCCCGGATTGACCGGCTGCAGGTCAAGATCTTGCATTCCCAAAAAGGTTTTAGAAGCAGGCCGCTTGGTTGTCTATTCTCTTGCTGTAATAGACTGTGTGCCGGAGACTCATTCAGTGCATAAGGCAGAGGAGAGATGTTTGAACTTCCTGTCGAGGTGTTGATTGGCTGGGGGCTTGTGAGCTCACTTCCTGACTCCGTGTTGATTGGCTGATCTCATTTCCTGATTTCCTCTCTGGGTTCCTGTCCTTTAGATATAATTTTCTTTTTTTTCCCAAAAAAACGTTTAGAGTCTCCTTCCAAGATTGGCAGCCAAGCTCGACGTGGCCCCGGTTTCCGATATAATCGAGATTAAGTCCCCCGACACGTTTGTGAGGACGATCTATGCAGGTGAGCGTTTGTGAGGCGGTCGGCTGTTTCGGCTTAAAGCCCAACAAGGTTTTCGTGGGGTGAGCTTCGTGGTTTTGATTGTTTCCGTCGGGGACAGACAGGTTCATGGCCGGGGTACCTGGTCATCCTGGGCTTTGAGAAATTAAAACAATCGATCTAGAAGCTTATTTAGAAGATTTCCGCCAATCCAGTTTTTGAGTTCATTGAAATGACAATTCCTTACGCTTTATTGCACAGGCCATGCCACACACAGGTGTTGTATTTTGTATTTAGTTTTGCTTCAGTTGGGTAGCTGGGTTGGACTGCCCCGAAAAACCTACTTTCGAGTCCAGTAGCGCCTTGAGAGACCAAAAAGGTTATGTGCTGTCCAGAATTGGAGCTTCTTTCACCTGTCTCGTACCTGGTTGATGGTGTGGAAACAGATTCCCGCCCTGATTAATAGGATCATCCCCTGCACTGGAGGATTGCAGTCCAAAGTCCGGAGAAAACAGAGCCCTTTAAGTAACGGAATCAGCCAGCGTTCCTCCCATGTATTGTGTTTCCGTTAATGCACTCCTGATCAGATTTTGCAAAATGTTCAGCCGCTCCGATGATTCTCTTTATTTAATATGGGTTACATTAGCTCCGATTGCAGCAATCCCCCCAGGTTATTTTTCTTCGTTAGGGAGACGGTGATGCGATTATTAGTAATATTTAATTGACTTTCTCTGATTATTTTCCAGCCCTTGATGTCTGCCCCCCCTCCCCTGCTTGTCTGATCACGTAATTTAATTTCGGACATGAAACCATTAGCTTTTGTTTCTTGATGTTTGGTTGCAGCAGGGGTTTCTTTCCTCCCATTGTCAATGTTTTCCAGACTTTGGGGAGTGATAGATTTCTATTTCTCAGGCAATAATTCCCCTCTTAGAATCATTTTGTCCTTTATAAAAAAATAATCACAGAGTTTCTTGTTTCTTCTCGATTGTTTATACCAACCTGGCTTGTAGAAAGAACCTACAAGTAATACAGAGACTTGAATTGTCCAAGGCTTCCATAGCTGGAACTCTGAGACAGGAAGTGAGATCACAATCCCCAGCCAATCAAAACTCAGTCAGGAAGTGAGATCACAAGTCTCAGCCAATCGACACTCAGTCAGGAAGCGAGATCATAATGCCCAGCCAATCAGAACTGATCAGGAACTCAGATCAGCCAGTCAACCCTGAGTCAGGAAGAGACCTCACAAGCCCCAGCCAATCAACACTGAGTCAGGAAGTTAGAGCATAATGCCCAGCCAATCAATACTAATCAGGAAGTGAGATGAGCCAATCAACACTGAGTCAGGAAGTTAGAGCATAATGCCCAGCCAATCAATACTAATCAGGAAGTGAGATGAGCCAATCAACACTGAGTCAGGAAGTTAGAGCATAATGCCCAGCCAATCAATGCTAATCAGGAAGTGAGATGAGCCAATCAACCCTGAATCATGAAGTGAGCTCACAAGGCCCAGCCAATCAACACTGAGTCAGGAAGTTAGAGCAGAATGCCCAGCCAATCAATACTAATCAGGAAGTGAGATCAGCCAATCAACCCTGAGTCATGAAGTGAGCTCACAAGGCCCAGCCAATCAACACTGAGTCAGGAAGTTAGAGCAGAATGCCCAGCCAATCAATACTAATCAGGAAGTGAGATCAGCCAATCAACCCTGAGTCATGAAGTGAGCTCACAAGGCCCAGCCAATCAACACTGAGTCAGGAAGTTAGAGCAGAATGCCCAGCCAATCAATACTAATCAGGAAGTGAGATCAGCCAATTAACACTGAATCAGGAAGTGAGCTCAGCCAACCAACACTGAGTCAGGAAGTGAGATCAGCCAATCAACTCTGAATCGGGAAGTGAGGTTCCTGGCGGCACAGGGATTTGGCCTCACAGTCCAGCAGTCTAGCCACTAAATCACTTCCAGGCTTCTCAAGGTGGCCGTCTAAGCATCAGCCATATAGTCCTTTGCTAGCGTTAGGAGCCAGTGGGTGAAATGGCGGCCCTCACTGTGATCCCCTTGCAGGAAACGCCCTGTGCACCGTGAAGTGTGAAGAGAAGGTGAAAGTGTTCTCTGTCCGGGGCACCTCCTTTGAGGCGGCGTCCCTAAGCGGCGGCAGCGGAAGCTTAGAAAAAGGTGAGTGTTCCGCTGGTGAAGTTGCCTTCCGCTCAAGCCGACAGACATCCTGGTCGAGATGCAGCCTCAACGTTACCCGCTTGGCAAGTTTTAGGGGTTTTCTTTCCTTGCAATGCTCTCCCCCCAAATACGTTGCCAGTGTCCTAGAGTTTTTTTGGCCTTGCTCTAGCACACAGTGTTCTTCGCAGTTCAGGGCTGGGGTCCCTTCATTGATAAGTCATCCCTTGAAGCAGAGCTTCCGCCTGAAATATTGGAAGATTTACTATTAAGAGTTCTGCAGAGCCCCAGTCCTTGGTATTCTGTGGTTGGCTCCGCCTCCCAGGGCCGCCATCTTGAGCTTGCGCGCACCATCCTGAGTCAGAACTCCCAAAATGCCCATGGGCTTGAAAAAGCTAGGGACCCCGAACTATATTTAGAGCTGAAGACAAAATGGGAGCACCGATATAAAAACTGGACATGAAGTCAAACTTCCTTCAGAGCTTTGGATATGAATGATGTTTTCTTCAAAGGCAAATATCAATAAAACAGGCTGGGGGGGGGCAATCAAAATGGAGGTCAATAGAGTATTGAATTTGGGCTCGGACATGATGGCTTTGTACTCTACAGAGTTTTGGAAATATGAATCTCTAAATATTTTTTATGTCTGGAAACAGTCTCGGCTCCTCCGCCCGTCAGCCGGTCCGAATGGATCAAGCAAACCTTGACCAAAAGCGACCGTCCGGAGTTGACCAGCGCCAAGGTTGTTGTGTCGGGGGGTAAGTGGATAAAAACGAGAGGGGGGGGATCATTGGTAAACCGCTAATGCACTCTAATACTCAATACCATTTTTTGTGCTGTCACGCCTTACGATTAACGCTTCCGTTCTGTAATGCCTCGTCGGAGGCCGGGAAATGCGAAAGAATCTAGTTTGTCCTAGCGGCCCGTGTCGCCGTTTCAACAAATACCGCCATTTTCATTGTCCAGTCTTCTACTTGTATATTTTTGATGTTTTCCGATTTCCCCGTCCCACGTCCTGTGTTTCGCGTTTTGTTTTCAAGGACGAGGCTTGAAGAGCGGAGACAATTTCAAGCTACTCTACGACCTTGCCGACCAGCTGCACGCGGCAGGTGAACAGGGTTTTCCTACTGGCTTTCCAAAACATGATCGCGGCATAAGTCTTGGTTATGATACGGGGCGGGGGGGGGGGGTTGCTGTCTGTCCCCTGGGGAGGGGGGTGGACAGATGGCTGGTCTTTAGCGGCGTGAAAATCGACTGAACGCTGCCGTACTTTGTACAAGAGAGGCCTACTGTTGTTGACTTTTTGAAGTGCCAAAGTAGCCTTACATTTTTCACCTTTTCTCCCTGCATTTAATCAAATGTTTATACCTAGAACCATAGTGCCAGCTTTGAATATACCCTATCATGCCCTATTCTTTTCCTGCACCCTGAACTTATATTACCACCTTTTATCTGAAAAGAATTAAGCCAATTATACCCAGGGGAGGGGTGGGGAATTAGTCAGTAAACATTTTACAAAAAAGAAGAGCTGGGCTTCTGTATCCTGGTTTTTACTACCGGAAGGAGTTTCAAATTTGAGACTCCTTCCCTTCCTCCCCCGGCAACAGATACCTGTGAAGCAGATGGGGCTGAGAGAGCTCTGTGAGAACTGCTCTGCAAGAACAGCTCTCGGAGAACTGGGACTGGCTGCAGTGGGGAATCAAACCCAGTTCTCCCGAGTAGAGGCTGCCGCTCTTAACCAACACACCAAGCTGGCTCTCAGAAGCAGTTCTTTGTATCTAAAACACAAAACTCTTTGTGTAAGAAAGTATTAACTTCTCCTGACCAGTACTTTAAAGCGAGATCTGAGTCCAAGAGCAGCTTAAAGACTAACGATATCTTGGGCATAAGATTTCAAGAATCAAAGTTCCCGTTGTCTATCCAGAAAAATCTTGTTGGCCTTAATGGCGCTGCTGGATTCGAATCCAGGTCTTTGACTGCAAACCGACTTGGCTCCCCTCTGAAGCCAGGCTTTAAGGTGGCCTTTTCTCCCTTCCAGTTGGAGCCTCTCGTGCAGCTGTTGACGCAGGCTTTGTCCCCAACGATATGCAAGTCGGACAGACAGGCAAGATTGTGGCACCTGTAAGTACATCAGCAACGTTCACCGAAGCTATGCATTGAAAAACAGCTTAAACCCTTAAAAGAGGCTTCCCTCGGCCTTCCTCAGTGGAGCCATGTGCCGGTCAGGGCTTGAATTTGGACACTGTGCCGAACCACAGTTTGCAGTACGAAGGTTGACAGTGAAAGCCAGAGAAACCTGGCGGTAGCAGCTGCTTTCTCAGACGCTTTGACAAACCGCAGCTTGAGAACCTGCCGTACCCCCCCGGTTTCTGATTGGCTGCTTGATCATGAACCGCGGTTTGGTGAACTTAACATGTGATAGCAGAACAACATTGTTCGGGAGGGGGCGCGTGTGCGTGTGTATTGTTTTGCAGCTCCTGTGGGCTGGGTGGGTGACGCCACTTCTTCCTGCTCTGTTGCGTAAGGTGCAGCAGGATCGGCCTTGCAACTCAATTTCAAGATGTCAGTTGTTGCCTTTGAAAGCCCTCTGTGAGTCAGGGGTTGTGTATCCGCAGGGACGAGGCTGTCTCGCGGGACTCCTTGCTCAAAATCTGCCCACGGATCAACACCATAATAGCTAACAGCCTGGGCGTTCCGAAAGATGCCTTCTGGTGCCCCTTTGCTCCAGACAGCTGCAGACATACGCACGGTAAACCGGTGCACGCTCTCGGCCTTCATTCGATTTAAGTAGCTTTCGGATCCGACGAACGGGCGTGGTTCTCTCGGCTGTCGGTTTGGGGGGTGGTGGTGGTAGAATCGAGATGCTGCCCCATCGTCCGATTCTCCCCGACAAGCCCCAGCGTTGAAAAGTGGCTCTCCCGGCCGCAAACTTCAAAGGGCGCTTTTTGTGTGCGCTGTCGGATTTTTCCAGGCCCTTTATCTTTCTCCGCCCGGCTAAAAAGCCGGCGAAAGACCAAGCCCCGGCCCCCTTTCATCCTGCATTATCCGGCGTGGCTTTTAACTCCGAGAGAACTCCTCGGGGGTTGGCGCAGGAACATTAAATTGTACTAAAATATTCATATGAGAGTGCATTTAGCTGAAAGCAATTGACGTGCCGCTCCCTGGAGGGGGGCGGAAAGAAACGCTGCATGGCCCCATCTCAAGCAGACACCCTACGAAGGCTCCTTAAGAGTAGGTCACGTGACCCGGCCGATCAAAGACCCCATAGAAGTTCTTAAAGCGAAAAGGGTCCGCATACGGGTGGGAGGGGGGGGGATGAAGCCGTTCGACCCCGTTGGCCGTTTAGCAGGGAGAACCACTTCCAGGTTGGGCAGTAGATTTCTAGCGGGATTTTTCGGAAAGCGGCCGAAATGGCAGCGTTGCATTAATGGCTCTTGATCGCGTGGGTGTTTCTTATTGCTTAAAAAAAAAAAATGGAAGGGGGAAAAGGAGAAATACCCGGGAAGGTAGGCTTGTTGAGATTTGCACACCTCGAGGTTCTTGGGTTAATGCCTGGCATGGCGCCGTCCATTCAGGCTCGGTGGCTGGTCCCCACGTGGGTCAGAGAGAGGTGGGGCTGGCCGGGAGGGTTGGTTTGGGTCCCATTTCTATTCTCCCCCCGTTTCTTGATGTGCTCTACACACGATCTTTCCAACTGTCCTAAATCCTGCCACGTCAGCGTACGAACGATGAACAAGAGGTGTGTGACTCCCACCCCCACCCCCCGGAAAGCTGCCGACTGGCATTTGATACCCCTTTCTTGGGGCGACAGGCAGATGTCCTCGCACGGACAAACATTAAGACAGATGGTGTGGTAGTCCTTGGCGTTTGAACACAAATGTCCTTATGGCGGGACGGGAATTGCCAGCAAGACGATGCTGACCGACCAAAGACAGCGGTCCAGCGAAAGGCAAAAGAAACCTTTTTAGTACGATCCGTTTAATGACTTCTGTTGGACCTTCGTATTCATTGAACGTCGGTTTTAAAAGTTGTGGACTGCCCTGAGCCCGCTAGCAGAGGCGGAACGGTCAATAAACTGAATAGAACAATAATATTTTTAAAAAAGAGGGAGTAGTTATTGTTTAAATTATTAAGTTAGTTATTTGTACCTCGCCTTTCTCTCCCACGGGGAGCCTCAGTGGCAGAGCCTCTGCTTGACATGCTGAAGGTCTCCGGTTCAATCCTCGGCATCTCCAGTGAAATCTTTCCTCTTATTTTTAGCCTGACGACAACCCTGCGAGGTAGGTCAGGCTGAGAGGCTGTGACTGGCCCAAAGACACCCAGTGAGCTTCCCTGGCAGAGGGGGATACTTCCCTGGGTCTCCCAGATAACCAGTTCAACACTCTATCCAACGCTGGCTTGCAATGTTCCCTATTAGGCTTGTCGAATTAAATTCCCAGACAAGAATTCTGAAAATTCTAGTGGCACCTCTTAAGGCCAACCAAGTTTTATGCAAGGCATAAACCTTTATTTCAAGGCGTAAGCGTGAACAAAACTTGGTTTTTACTCTGCTGCTTCGGACCAACACCCCAAAAGCAGGGTGGTATTAAGGCGCTGTGGAAGAGTTTGGCCTGCAGGGTCGGTTTTCCACACGTACCTTTTCAGCTTTCTAACGTTCTCTTTCAGGAGCTGTATATTGCCGTTGGGATCTCCGGAGCGATCCAACATCTAGCAGGAATGAAAGACAGTAAGGTAAATCGCCTGCGTGTGTGAATGGACTTGCGGCTGCATTTCACTTGCACAGGCGTAGACAGCTTTCAAAGGGGAGCCTCCACATTCAGAGGCACTAAACCTCTGAATCCCAGAGCTAAGAGGCAACATTGGAGGAAGTCCTCGGCCTCTCTGCCCTGTTCTTGGTCCTCCAGAGGAATGGTTTGGACACGGCGTGAGACAGGAGGCTGGACTAGACGGACCAATGAGCTGATCCAGCCTTCTGATTTTCTTACACTGGGACATCGCATTAAGGCAAGGATGTACTCGAAACCAGCTTGTTGCCCAGCTAACCTGCACACTTTCTGTTTCGTTATTGAGACATTTGGTGCAATGCTGATTCTGGCTTCTTGTGATGTATGAATCCAGGTGTGTGGATTAATCACAATTTAACCCTCCCCCCCAAAAAATCTGAAATTTAAGCCTTGACCTTGGCTTGGAGTCGTGGTTAGTGAGGGAGGAAAACTCCTGGTTTGGCCAGGATGCCCCTTTGGTCATGAGTAACCAAAATTACATCTACCCACCGCAGATAGGCAGAATTGCTTTCTCACTGTCGTTTCAACAGGGATCTATAGCAGAAGGGAAGAAAATCCAGCATGAAACATCAAGATGCTTTAATTCACCGGGAAGGGTGGGCTATGAAAAATATTTCAAAAAAGAAAAGCCAGAAGGGACAAAGTGCATACCTGAGGGTGCTTGTGGACAAATTCGGCATGTACTTTCCTTTAACCAGGGCTACCTGTGACTTTTAACAGAAGCCACCCTGGAAGAGACAGTCCGCTTATTGCTTAGAGCAGCCAATTGGGTGTGGCTAAAGCCAAGGACGAATCTCCCTTTTAATTTATTTATTTAGGTGTTTTTTCCCCAGTCGTAAACACGTTGCGGATGTGCAAATAATTTGTTTTTGTTCTCTGTAAATAATCTCACTGGGATTATCCAGAGTGAGTCAATATGATCCAGAAAGGGTGGGGCGTTCAGTAAGTAACGAAATACGATTTGGGGTGTAGAAGCCACCGAAACAACAAGGACGTTGAGATATTTGCTGTTCTGGGAAATTCACTCTAAAACACAATCTGGGAGCATGTTCTTAGCACATACAGGTCTGAAATGCGCCTATTGCAGGAGGCTGGAACCATTTGTTTAAAAAAACACACACGCGCACGGACGCCAATTTATAGCTTCAACGAAACAGCCCAGATCAGAATGCAATATCGTAGTCTTACGTGCATAGATTTCAGAACCTGACACATGAATTCATGCATAAGAATGTGCGATTTGAATTATGGGCCCGCTCCTCCATAAAGTCAAAGACGCACTTGACGTACCGACATTTATTCATTCAAATGGAAACCGATTATAAAATGATGATAAAACTTTAAAGGGCTTAACTCATTAGTAGCTGAGTAGTTTTCAGCAGGCATCTCAAGGAAGGGGGGGGGAACCTGGCACTTTCCCATATAAGCCACTGGAAGACATCTTCTTGATTTTTAAAAGAGAAATTTTTCCCCCCTGGCTCTTCCTCTGGAGGGTGAATTAAAGCAGTTTTTAATCTGGATTTTTTACCCTCCTGCTATGGATCCCTGTTGAAACATGATAGGGAGAAAGCGATTTTGCCCGTTTGCAGTGTGTCGATGCAAAATTGTGCTTTTATTTTCCAACATGGTAGGATTGTAGCCCCTTTCAGGAGTTGCAGCCATGCATACCAAGAGTACATGACGCTCCCCCGTCTGTAGTCGCATGACTAGGGCAGTGTGCGTATTTTCTGTGTGCATTCAGTTTAGCACCGCACAAATGAGAAGCCCAGGAAAATGGGGACTTGGACTGGAAGTTATTAGTTCTGTTTCCCATCTAGACTGGATCTCTTTGGCCCTGCTTACTCACTACCGATGGGAGAAGGACTGTGGCTCAGGGGCAGAGCCTCTACTTGGCAGGCAGGAGGTCCCAGGTTCAATCCCCGGCATCTCCAGTTAAAGGACCAGGCAGGAGGGGATGGGGAAGGCCTTGATCTGGGACCCTGGCTCAGGGGCAGAGCCTCTGCTTGGCAGGCAGGAGGTCCCAGGTTCAATCCCCGGCATCTCCAGTTAAAGGACCAGGCAGGAGGGGATGGGGAAGGCCTTGATCTGGGACCCTGGCTCAGGGGCAGAGCCTCTGCTTGGCAGGCAGGAGGTCCCAGGTTCAATCCCCGGCATCTCCACTTAAAGGACCAGGCAGGAGGGGATGGGAAAGGCCTTGATCTGGGACCCTGGCCCAGGGGCAGAGCCTCTGCTTGGCAGGCAGGAGGTCCCAGGTCCAATCCCCGGCATCTCCAGCTGAAAGGACCAGGCAGGAGGGGATGGGAGAGGCCTTGATCTGGGACCCTGGCTCAGGGGCAGAGCCTCTGCTTGGCAGGCAGAAGGTCCCAGGTTCAATCCCCGGCATCTCCAGTTGAAAGGACCAGGCAGGAGGGGATGGGGAAGGCCTTGATCTGGGACCCTGGCTCAGGGGCAGAGCCTCTGCTTGGCAGGCAGAAGGTCCCAGGTTCAATCCCAGGCATCTCCAGTTAAAGGACCAGGCAGGAGGGGATGGGGAAGGCCTTGATCTGGGACCCTGGCTCAGGGGCAGAGCCTCTGCTTGGCAGGCAGAAGGTCCCAGGTTCAATCCCAGGCATCTCCAGTTAAAGGACCAGGCAGGAGGGGATAGGAAAGGCCTTGATCTGGGACCCTGGCTCAGGGGCAGAGCCTCTGCTTGGCAGGCAGAAGGTCCCAGGTTCAATCCCCGGCATCTCCAGTTGAAAGGACCAGGCAGGAGGGGATGGGGAAGGCCTTGATCTGGGACCCTGGCTCAGGGGCAGAGCCTCTGCTTGGCAGGCAGAAGGTCCCAGGTTCAATCCCAGGCATCTCCAGTTAAAGGACCAGGCAGGAGGGGATGGGGAAGGCCTTGATCTGGGACCCTGGCTCAGGGGCAGAGCCTCTGCTTGGCAGGCAGAAGGTCCCAGGTTCAATCCCAGGCATCTCCAGTTAAAGGACCAGGCAGGAGGGGATAGGAAAGGCCTTGATCTGGGACCCTGGCTCAGGGGCAGAGCCTCTGCTTGGCAGGCAGAAGGTCCCAGGTTCAATCCCCGGCATCTCCAGTTAAAGGACCAGGCAGGAGGGGATGGGGAAGGCCTGGATCTGGGACCCTGGAGAGCAACTGCTAGTCTGAGCAGGCCAAACCGACCTTCATGGAGAGATGGCCTTATTCAGCGTAAGGCAGTTTCACGTGTGACCACGTAAGTCAGTGACAAAATCAGCAACGGAACCAGCTCAGTATTCTGTTTTATGCCAAGACAAGAGTTGGCGGCAGTCTTTTCCTGGTGACAGAGACCCTGCTGCAGCTTTCCCCTCGGTTTAAAATTGTACACTTCTTTTACCAGAGCTTAAACTTTGTTTCCCAGGCAGGGGTGCTATATTTATTCAAACAGGTCAGATTTATGTATATATATATATATTTTTTAAACCTTCACCCGGTAACCATAGCGACAGCCTCCCGAGTGGGGAAACTCTCCCCCCCCCCCAATTGTGCCCACTTAAGGCTGTTTTCAAAAGTGGTCGGTGAAGCTTTCTACAAGTGAAATCTATAATTCATTTGCACTTTTTAGCAAGGTGGAAAACAGGGCTTTGTAGAGAACCCTTCCTGCTTGCTTCTCCTCACACTTGCGGAGTGAGAAATTATTTTCTTTCCCCTTCAAAGATGCATTATTCAGTAAAAATTATAATGTCTGGCCATTAATATTTACAGGCCGATGGCATTCCTGCGGTCTTTAGCTTGCAATATAGATTGTGCTCTCAGGATAGCTCTGGAGATTTTGGGGGTGGACCCTGGGGCTGGCCCGATCCTCAGTAGGGTCAAATGCCAGAGAACCCCTCCCCTCTATAATAGGACACTTTCGTGACTTGGGAGGGAAGCTGCGTCCCGCAGTTCACTTCACTTTATTCCCTTCCCAGACCATAGTGGCCATCAACAAGGACCCCGAAGCGCCGATATTTCAAGTTGCAGATTACGGTTTGGTAGCGGACTTATTTAAGGTGAGTGTTGCGCTGCTGCTTACTCTCAGGCAATCATAAGGACGTGAGAGAAGCCATGTTGGGTCGGGCCAGTGGCTCACCCAGTCCAGCGTGATGTGTCACACAGCGGCCAAAACCCAGGTGCCTTTAAGAGGTCCGCCAGCACGGCCAGGATCTCAGCTCTCCCACTCTTGCTCTCCATGAATCCAGAGCGTCCCTTCCTCAGACATAAGGGAAGCCATGTTGGATTTGGCCAGCGGTGCATCCAGCCCAACACTGTATCGCACAGGGGCCAAAATCCACGGGGCCAGCAGGAGGTCCACCAGTGCAACCAGAACTTCGCTATTGTCCCCTGAGCCCCAAGAATACGGAGCATCCGTACCCAAGACAGAGTGTTCCATCTGTACTTTGTGGCTGAGACTCACCCATGGACCTCTGCTTTGTCCATTTCCCTGATCTCCTCTTGAAGCTGTTTGGGCTTCAACCCGCCACCACTTCCTGCTGCAATCCCTCGGCCCCCGTGAGGAACAGCTTCCTTAGGTGGCATCTAGGGCTCAAGTCTGGTCTGATGAGACTGAGCTAGTAAAGAGACGTGCGGAAGTGGTGGGCCATTGTGTAGCGACCCTGGACTTTCTTGGCAGTCTCCCATACAAGTACTAACCAAGGCCGACCCTGCTTAGCTTCTGAAATCCTGTGAGATCACGCCAGTCTCCCAGCACAGAATGACAACACTTCATGCCGCAGACGGGTTATGTATTTTCCAGAAAACGTTTGCTTCTCTTCTCTTCTCGTCCCCTCCCCTCCCACCTTCCGAGGAGCGTGTAATCTGTGGGGCTGGGCAGGGACGCCCGGTGTATCCACCAAAGGGAGACGGCAGAAACCCTGCCAGCACTTAATGCTCTGCCTCAACTAATGCCTGCTGGCTCGGCAGTAAACACGGGCCTTTTAATAAGGGTGGAGACAAAGCGACATTCGGAAGAAACAACATGTAGACAATTTCCTTGATAAATTTTGTACGACCCGCATTATTTCCACCTAATGGAAATGTAGCCCTGCTGAATAATTGAGCGGCTCTGTTCATCAGCTTGGCGAGTTCAGCGGGGATCGCTCCGAGCGTGGGCAGCCGCCCGCCCCTGGAAAGACAAGGTAACCGATCTCCCGACACGAGCAGCTCGCGAAAAGGTTCCAGGTGTAGCTGAAGCCGCCAGCTGCTCTTCGTGCCTAGCTGTGCTTCGGAGGACGAGGGAGAGTCGCGGGGTGGCAGGACCAGTGTTGCGTTAAGCGGCAGATTGCCCACAGGTGCCAAGTGCTGGCATTGGTCTGCCAACTCCTTCGTTCGGCTCAATCTGTTCTCTTCTCCTGTTTGCAAACGCTGGCAGGGGCTCGTGGGAACTGTAGTCTGCGGACAGCTGGAGAGTCACAGCTTGGCCACTCCTGGCCTTGGCTAACCCAGTCCCTTCTGCTCTGAGAAGCTAAGCAGGGTTTGGCCAGGAAGATTCAGGGTCGCCATGTAGAGGGAGGTAATAGCAAGCCACCTTGGAATATCTCTTGCCCTGAAAATCCTACAACGGGGGTGGCTGAATTGTGGCTCTCCAAATAGTCATGGACTACAGTTCCCGTGAGCCCCTGATGGGAATTTTAGTCCGTGGACATCTGGAGAGCCATAGCTTGGCCACCCCTGCCCTAGAGGGTCACCGTAAGTTGGCTGTGGCCTGGTAGCATGAGACAACATGGTATTGTCAGCTCCTGGAAGCCAAGCAGGGTTGGCCCGGTTAATTCTTGGATGGGAAGACCACTGAGGAGTCCCAGGGTTGGTCTGTAGAAGCAGGCAATGGCCAACCACCTATGAATGTCTCCTGCCCTGAAAATCGCCATGTCAGCTGTGATTTGACGGCCACCCCCAAAGTTCAGCGGTGTCAAGAAGCAGGACTTGGGCGTCCAGCTATTGTTGCTCACAAGCTACATTAACACCCCAAATTTAGGAATGCCATTTTCTTTACAACTAGAGAATTACCTGTTTTTTTCAAAAATGTTTTTTTAGGTGGTTCCTGAGTTGACAGCAGCGTTGAAGAAGTGAAGAACTCAAGCGGCCCTGCCCAGAGAAGAAAAGAAAATGCCGCTAAATTATCTTCCCACCAAACAAAAAAACTAAATAATTTACCGTCTACTCAATTTGCCAACGTCTGTGTTTTGGATGACACCCGGAATGCCTTATAATGTACTGATTTGCTGTCTTTTGGGCTTCTTTGTCAGCAAGACTCGTTTTCCGGAATATTTTTCTAATCCTGTAATAAATTATACAGATGATTTCAGAGTCTCCTGGAAAGCGAACTCATACTCTTGTCAGTTACCTAGAATACAGGGGTAGTCAAACTGCGGCCCTCCAGATGTCCATGGACTACAATTCCCAGGAGCCCTTGCCAGTATTCGCCAGCGAATGCTGGCAAGGGCTCCTGGGAATTGTAGTCCATGAACATCTGGAGGGCCGCAGTTTGACTACCCGACCTAGAAGATGCCGAGCCTTTTAACGGTTCTAACATGGGGCTTCTACAGATGACAAAGGATCTTTGGGGAAGATCATGATGTCTCGTATTCATCAATGGATTAATAGCCAGCAAGCCGTCCTCTGTCACCCCAACCTCTAGGGCAGGGGCTCATGGGGATTGTAGTCCATGGACTACAGGTTGACTACCCCTACTCTAGGGCATGCTCTCCACAGGACACAAGCACCTGCTAGCATTTACTCGGTCCAAACATGAAACTGATAGGTACAGCTTTCAGTCCCTGTTAGCAGTTCACCTGACTTTAGGTAGCCTTTCCTCCTAGGGAAAGGGCTGCAACCCCCCTCCAACTCCTCTCAATTGCCCTCCTTTGTACTCTTTCCAGGCCTGCAATGTCCTTTTTGATCTGGACACAGGGCTCCAAACGAGGCCGCACCAGAGCTCTATCTATACCGCAGCACTCCAATATTGGCCATTTGACTCACTTAGAAACCCAAGTTGAGACTGAGGCCCCATCGCCTCCAGGGCCTCCCCACTCTCATCCAAGATATATTCCGTGCTCGATCTGCACAAGTGTCATGCAGCAAACAGTCCTGCTGCTCTAAGGAGCCCCAGCTAATGCCACGAGAAGAGGAGAAGGAACCCTGGCCCAACCAAGTCCTGCAGTTCAAGGCGGAGAGAGCCAGCGTGGGGCAGTGGTTAAGAGCGGCGGCTTCTGATCTGGCGAGCTGGGTTGGATTCCCTGCTCCCCGATGCGCAACCGGCTGCGTGGAGCTTGGGCTAGTCACAGTCCTGATAGTGCTGGTCTGGCAAAGCAGTTCTCTCAGAACTCTCTCAGTTCCTTCTAACTCACAGGGTGTCTTGTGGGGAGAGGAAGGGAAGGTGACTATAAGCTGCTTCGAGCAGCTTACAGCTCTTCTTTGCTGTGTGCCTGACCCCCACAAGAGAAAGGGAAGAGAGCACACCAGAGGAGGAAACCGCCCCCTCTCCCAATTTACGCTTGACCTGCCATTAGGCGCTAAAGCAGGGGTCCCCACGTGGGGTCCACCTCCACTTCTGCCCCAAAATCCCTCCCAGGGATCTTACTGGGGAATAATCCTGTTCCAGCTCCCGGGGGTGTGAATCATTTATCAGAAAGATTCATCGGGGCCTGGTATGGCCATGCTCAATTCCTTGCAACCCCTCATCAGCTTCCTGCCAACATAACTGTTCTCCTCCTGTACCTCCCCAAGACCTTTCAGCCGTGCGGTTTCTTTTGTCTTCGAAACCTAACCGCCCCAGACAAGCCGTCTCGGAGGCTGCCGGTCTGGTTACAGCGACAACTATTCTCTCTCGCTGGTTATGTCGCCTGCCTAATCGCATCACGATCAGGTTTGAGGCCAGCTACCCGGGCGGGACTAGCATCTCCCGTGACGGGCACCAGCTCTGGCCAATCGTGCAGCACGCAGAGGTGGTGACTTAGCCAGGAGTGCCTTTACTGCTAAATCTGCGTGGCGCTTGGGCGACTGTCAGGCCAGCGAAGCGAGCATCGAGATGGGCATGTCTGCTGCGGGAGCCTGTCGGTCACCCTGCAAAAGGAGCAGAACTGGCTGGTCTTGTCTCTTTGGGCATCGGCTGACTCTATCCCCCCCCCCCCCCGAACGCACTAATAGCGACACGGATAACAGGTTGGTGGCAAGAAGCAGAGTGACCCGGTGTCCTGACATGACTGGAAAAGCAGACTCCCCTTAGCGGCTTTGCGGGAGTATTAAAAATAATAATGCTCCCAGGAGATAGGCTGGAGCGTTCCCTGATATCATCTCCAGCTGCTGGGACTTCGAGCCCATCTGCCCGTCTAGCGTTAGGCTCCCCAGGCCTCTGCTCTGTCTCCGGAGCCTCCTCTGCCTCGCTCTCCGCCCAGTCTGTGACTGAGAAGCAGCCGTTGTTCCCTGGACATTGTCTGGTGCTGCCCCTGAGCCAGGGTCTCAGTCAAAGCCTTCCCCATCCCCTCCTGCCTGGTCCTTGGGAGATGCCGGGGATTGAACCTGGGACCTTCTGCAGGCCAAGCCGAGGCTCTGCCCCTGAGCCATGCCCCCTCCCTACTCATTGCCACACTGTTCAGCTGCCCAGTATTTTGCAGCCAGAACATACAATCCCCAATTTTAAGAACTGGTACCGAAGGGCTAGGCTGCCAGCTTGGAACGGGCACGCAGATAAAGTCATTGCCCATCCGAAGGCTCCTCTCCCACCACGTCACTGCAAACGGTTCCGGCTTGGCCTCCTTCCCACCCTTTCGGGCATCCCAACGATTTGCACCCCACTGGGTTCCAAAACAAATGTTCTGACTTCACTCACCTACGTTGCCAAGAGCTGGCGTCCCGGGAGAGCTGCACTACAGGGCTTTTTTTTCCTGAACGGACCGCTCGGAGATCATCCCTCAGCTGTCTGCAAAGGCTTCCTGTCACAGAGAAATCGAGTGTTATTCAGGGAGGACGGTGAAGTGGCCCATTAAGGAGCAACCGGTATGTCACGCTGCTTTCAGACCTGGCGAGCCGAGGTCTCCAAACTGAAATGAATACCACGGGGGTTGCCTTGCCCTTCTGGCCCCGCTGACACAGGCCACTGATCACCCTTGCTTCCCATCCCCCTGTCCCAATAGCTGTTCCTTTATAGGGTGAGGGTCCTCGACGGGCCTGCCAAGTGTTTTTAGAAAGTGAGGGGGCCAGATAGGGCTCTTCCCCAGGAATGCTTCTGATTGGCTGTGCAGATGTTTAAAAATGTTGCTTTGGCGGCAAAGCACAAAGACCTTCCCTGTGCCACCGAACGTTAAACTGTGGCCGCCATTTTGCAGCTAGCTCCGCCTCCTTTGGCGGCCATTTTGGAACTGTGTGTAGCTTGTCGGCATTCCAAGGCTCAAAAAGGTTGTTGGGGGGGGAGGATTTAGGTCCTGGCCATGGGAGGAAAACCAGCCCTGCCAGATATGTCCTGCTTCAATCGTACAGCGACTCGCAAGACAATCTCGGCTTAAGTGCCAATCAAGGATTCGGAGGCAACCGTGGAAAGGTGCTTGCCGCTGCCCTACGGTAGCTACTGAAACAGCTAAGCCGGATCCAACCCCCAGCATCGCCCGTGGAAAAGGGCCAGGTGGGAGGGGATGTGAAAGATTTCTTACCGAGCCGATGGAGAGCTGCTGCCAGCCTGAGCTGGTAACGTCGTCCTTGGTGGATTGATAGTTGGATTCAGCACGTGCAAATCCCACAGCAGCAATGCTTATGGGACGGAGCACAAAGACATTTGGACCCTGAGTAGGGATTAACATTTAGACAAAGGGTTTACGGTCTTACCTTGCCGGCGAGCAGATATGGACTCATTCACACCGCTGTGTTAGCCGCCTGGTGCATGTTGTCAGTGGTCTGGGCTACACACACACACAAAGGGCACCTAAGGAAAATCTGGTTTGTTAAACATTTAGAACAATTCAACAACAGCTCAGCTGGCTTGTGTCAGGGCCCTCTCCCAATACAGATTTGACGAGGGAGTTTTCCCTTCCTCTCCCCACCATAGACTCCCTCGGAGGTCGGTGGGGCTGAGGGAGCTCTGCGAGAACGGCTCTGTCAGAACAGCTCCTAGAGAATTGTAACTGGCCCAAGGTCACCCAGCTGGCTGCATGCGGAGGAGCGGGGAATCAAACCCGGCTCGCGTAGAGTCCGCTGCTTTTGGCCACGCGACAAAGGCGTGTTTTGGGTGTCTCATGCAACCCAGCTCTACACGGTGACGGAAAAAAACTCAACGCGCCAAGCACACGGAAGCGATGAAAAACTAACCAAATTCAATTGATTAATTACACAACGATAACCTGTAAAGCAAAAAAAGCAGTTACCAGTTAGAAAAATGAGGCGACATTTAGAAATCTCTTTATTTTTTTAAAATTAAAATTGTATCTGTAAAATGTCCGTCCTCACTGTGTTGTCCCGGAGGGGGACGACTTAATGTGTGTGTGTGTCAAAATATTTCTTTTTTTCTCCCCTAAGTTCATGCCCCCAAAAATAAAAAGAGATCACGCTTTTTAATTTATTTGATCTGCATCATTCAAAGTGCTCTTTGAAAAAGTGGCTTTGTTTTTTCCCCACCCCGCTCTCTAGGAAGAGCAAAAATAAGTACCATATTTATACAAAGGGTTGTTGTTGTTGTTTTTTTTAAGCCGTCATGTACAAAGGAAAAACTGTAAGAAACTGTAGAAGGAGAGAAGTATGATCTTCTAATAATCGTACCCTGCTGAAACCTCACCTGATAGAAGATTGTCCAGAGTTCCATAAAAATTGTGGGATTTGGTGTATGATTCCGTTTTTTAAAAAACACGTTACGAATCTATACATCTTTGAGGTCGCCGTTTTAACAGAGGGGTTCCCCAGCCCCTTCACACGGGGCGAAGCCTGATGGCTTCAAACGTCTTGGTTTGTTTGCTTTTTTCGTTTTTTTCTCGTGCTGGCTCTCACAACTCATGCATTTTTTGTTTAAAAAGAAAGTTTACTCAACTCGTTCCAATCCACTCAAGATACCCCCCCGGGGGTGGTTCAGAGGCTTCGAAAAGCTTGCGTGGGTCCCCTCGGGAAGCGTCTCCCGCCCCCGTTTTAGCGGCAAACGGACTATGAATCCGGGATCCGGTTTAGCTTTTGGCCTTTGGATTCCAAAGAGGAGTACTTGTCGTCGATGACCGGTGCGTTCTGCTGGAAGTGGATCACCGGCTTGATCTGAAAGACGCCGAAGCTTTCTTGGTTCTTCTTGTTGTAAATATTGAGGCGGTGTTCCAGCTCGGGGCTGGCTTTGGTCGACCCGGCCGGACTGGGCAGTTTGAGGTTGACCGGGTCCAGCCCTTTGGGCGTCAAGCACGAATCTTCGGACAGTGAGGACAGCAGCTCCTGAACCACGGTGCTGTTCACGCGGTGGGCGGAAGGATCTGCCGGGGGGCGCTTCGCCTCGGGGCGGGTCCTCTCCGAGAGGCAGGACTCGGACGACTCCTCCCGGGTGGTGCTGCAGTCGGTGGAAGAGCCGAACGTCTGGCTGCTGTCGCTCTGCGCTCGGGTGACGGAGCTGTCCGTGGACCTGGAGGCACTGCCGGAGGTGACGCTGGTGGAAGCCCCGCTGCTCCCGCCGATCTTCATCGGCACTTCCGCCGTGAAGAGGTCCGAGGAAATGTTGGGCTGGTGCACGTCGATGGCCGCGGTGGTGATCATGCAGGCGGCCGGTTCGGGAACGCCGCTGTCTGCGTGGGGAAACAGCAGAGGGCGGGGGTGTTAGAAGACGGCTCCCCAACATGGTGCCCCTCCAGAAGTCGGCCACTGCCTGCCTCTCCCTGGCAACCCGGGACTTCCGCTGCCATCGAAGTATTTGCTTCTCAAACCCCAGTCATGGTTTAGAGCAGGGGTGGTCGACCTCTTGCCCTCCAGATGTTCATGGACTAGCGTTTGCTGGCAGGGGCTCATGGGAATTGTAGTCCACGGACATCTGGAGGACCACAGGTTGACTACCCCAGCCTTAGAGCTTTCTCAAGGGTGAAAAAGTCGAGAAAGGCAGCTCTAGAAACCTCTTTTCTTCCTGAACCTGCCCTCACAAGAGACGCGAGGAAGCGCCCTTCACGATGGAGCCCCGGTTAGGAGGCTCTCTTTGGAAATGAAACATGCTGCTTCCTCAAGGGAGTTCTGGCTAAAAATCAGGAAAGTCGTTCTGAGTGCCTGAATTATGGAGGGGGGGGGGGAGAGGAAAGAGACCCAAGCAAAACGGGGAAGAGTGAGCACTCAAGCATGAAATGCACTAGACGGCATGCCCCTTTCAGAACGATACCTGTTGATCCTTCAAAGACTGTATGGGTAGCCCCGGAAGCGGAGCAGGGGGGGCAGGGAGGGGGGAATATCCATTTGAAGAATGACCCGGTGACCACTGCTCTCACGGTGGTCTTCCCCTGTGCCAACTTATTCCATTCTTGGCTCCATCCGTTTAACCCTTCTTAATGGTTCTCTGCGCGAGACCCTCTTACGCTGACTTCTCTCTTCCTCCCTGCGGACAGGCGTTTGTCCGTTTCGGTCAAAGACGTCCGATTAATAAGTGGGCTGCAATTCACAGGCAAGCTCGAGATCTGCGGATTCTAGTTTTCAAGCTCAGGCTTTCCGCAGAGCTCAGCCTGGGACGCCCCAGCGGCCGAGGTTCCCTGTTTGGCCTCGCCCGTGCCAAATGGGCACGGGTGACTTTTTGCCGGCGTGACTTACCGCTGCTGGGCTCGTTGTAGTACTGGCTGATGTAGTTGTTCATGTCGTCTTTGACCATTGCCTCTGCGGACATAAAAACAGACCGTCAAGAGCCACGTAGCCCAATCAGGGATTCTATCTTTTTAGGCAGTTTAGGGTGCCCCGTTTTGGCCTGGATTGCTTTGCTGTTTTTATTGACTCGGGTTGTTTTGCTGCTGTTTTTTTATCAGCACCTCTCTTTCTTGTGCTTTGTAGGGGCTGCCGTTGGCGCTTATTGTCACGAACCGCCTCGGTCCGGTCCGGAGAAGCAGCACACACGTTTTCTGAATTAAACCTTTTCTCAGCGGAGAAACCTACTGCTCCTTTCGCCTGGAAAAGGAGTGGGACGTGACCACAGGGAAGAGGGCTAAAGCCTTGCTCTAAAGGGCGAGGTTCAGGTGTTACGGGAAATATATAGGTTACAGAGGCAGGGCAGGTTACAGACGCACTGGGAGAAGTCCCCCAATGGTAAGAGTGGTTCAAGACTCTATGATCTAGGAGGAAGGGACACTCCCTCGCTGGACAACTTCAGACAGAGGCTGGACTGTCCAGAATGTCCATCTTCAAAAGGGGATTAGAGTCATGGAGGAGAAGTCTATCGAGGGCTGCTAGCCAGGGGCACTGAGAGGAAACTCTATGTTCAGAGGCCCTAAGCCGCTGAATCCCAGAGCCAGGAAGTGACACAAGGAGCAGGCCTCGGTCTGCTGGCAGGGGCTCATGGGAACTGTAGTGCAAGGACATCCGGAGAGCCGCAGTTTGGCCGCCCGCTCCACTGGTTTTCCGAAGCAGCCTGAAACAAAAAGTTATCCCAGCTTTCTTCCCCCTTGTGTGTGCGTTTCGAGCTTCAGAAAAGGCCCAAAACCGAAAAGCAATCTGATCTGCCCGCTTTGTGGCAGATCGCAAGCCTTAAAAGCAGCCTGTCTTTTAAAGTGCTTTAAAACACACACACACCACACAACAGGGGGCGAGGGGTGGGGGAAACCACACACAGTGATGCTACCCCTCTCACTTATCCCTCCGAGCCAGATCCCTCACACACATCCCCGGTCTCTCTGGCTACGGCCCCCTTCCTCACAGCACATTTGCGGTTTTGCAGGTGGAAAGAAACAGATGTTTCCCGTGGCAGCCTTTCCTCCCGCGCAACAAGGCCCAAGCCGCCGAGGCGCTCCGTACCTGGAACAGCGGCCGCGCGCCGGAGATGGCAATCTAACCTGACACTGAAAGGGAACATGGCTGCTTTCCTGCTTTCGCGGGCTCTTAAAAGCTTTCTTGGCCTCTGCTGATCTTTAAATGCCTGCAGTCAGAGGTGCGCTTTCTGCTAATGTCGGGGTTTAGGGAGAGCGGCCTCGGTGTGGCTCAAGGCGATACCGCTGGATCAGGAGTACACTGCGAGGCTTTTTAGCTATCTGCTGTCGAGACACGCGGCGTTTCGGCCATGCATAATTGATGCCGTAAATGCCGCGTACCCGTGGCGGTGGGGCCGGGGCTTGAATGTTATTCCAGAGACGGCCAGGAGCGCCCACGTGCCACTGGGTATCTTAGCGGAAGGGAGGGAAGGGAGACGGACAGGAAGGAGCGCTCGGGGTTTCGGGACCCAACTGTGTCGTAAATCTCGGGCAGGCTTGGGAGAACGGCTTGGAATTGAGGATTTGGGGGAAAGGACGGGCTCGCGGGAAGCTTGGTCGTTAGGTGACAGTTCCAGAAGGGATCTAAGCCTCCTGCAACTGGCTGCTGGAGCCTTTCCCCCGGCGCTGGTTCCATGCTCCAGAAGGCCCTAGCTGAAGAGGGTCCAGGGTCCCTTGCTGTTCCTCGACCCGTCAGGTGCTCTATTGCCTGTGCCCCACTCACAAACCTTCCCGTTGGCCCACCTCTGCAGCTGGGCTGGTCACTCCCAGCTACAATCAGCCCGCGCTGGGCAGCATGTGCGGCCATGAATATTAGTAGCAAGGCGCTCACGTGCGAACAAACTGGGGAAGGGCAGACGGTGAGATCAGCAGGCCCTGCTTTGAGCCCCAGGCCCCAGCCACTGGTCCCACCTCGGGGAGTCTTGATGCTGGCCTTGCCTCCTCCGTCCAGCAGAAGAGCCGCTTAAGATGGTGGAAGGCTGCGAAGACCGGAGGAAGGCTCCAGGCGTCAAAACCCTAGGGCGAGGGCGGCTGAACGGTGGCTCTCCGGATGCCCATGGACTACAAATCCCATGAGCCCCTGCCTGCAGCAAATCTCCATGCCAGCACACAAAAATCCCTGTCCTCGCGATTTCAGGGCTATAACGATGAGGGGATGGGAGGAAAGTTTACAATCCGTTACACAGAAAAGACAGGCAGAACAAAACAATATCTCAACAGGAATATCAGACCATCAAAACCAAACAATGGCATCGCATTACGTGGAGAGTAACGCAACGGCAAAGCCCCAGAGGGCATTTACAGGCGACGATTTCACCCTAATTGGAGGAGGGACTGGGCAGCCTAGCCTGCCTGGAAAACAGCAGGTAGTGATAGATCACCCTGCCGTTCTAGAGCGCCCTGTCGTTGACAGATACGATGAGTGGATCCAAATAAAGCCAGCCCGGCTTCTTTTCGAGCTGGGCCGGGTTTCGTAAGCTGAGACGGGCAAAGCAAGGATCCTCAGCCTTTTCGAGCCTGGGAATATCTGTGGGATTCCGCCCCAAAGGTGGCGGGCACAACTCCAAGATGGCCGCCGCAGGAGGCGGAGCCAAACCACACGGCGTCAGAGAGTGAGGTCATGGGTCACTTGAGCAGCGACCCCTCAACATTTCAGGCAGAACTTTTCTTTAACAGGCTGCCTTTTGTAGCGAGCGTACTGTATTAAAAATATTTTCTTGGATACACACAGCTTTATCTTCAGCCTTGCAGTAAAGAAACTTGGACTATTACGGCGGTGGCTGTCGGAATAACTTCTGCAAGTTTGCCTGGCCAATCAGCTCTCCAGTGGCCAGTCAGAAGCCCTGTTCTGACCAAACCCTGCCATCTTCTAAGTCTCAAGTCATGCATTTGCAAAGGAGACAAAACCACCCATTCCCGCTAAGGAATACAAGTGGAGACCCCTTTTCCTGCACCTACACTGAAATATTCAGAGGAATGATAAAATTAGGGGGCGCGGAGTCTCTTCTACGCCTGAAGATGACAACTTCCAGTTCTACAAAATAGAAGTCCTTCAACGCCGTCTGTCGAAGCAAATTCACGAGCTCTTCCTAGCGGCCTTAAAGATTTCATTGATGATTCTGCGTTCTCCGCCAGCCCTCTGGTGCAGGCGGTATTACTTAGTGCGTCTTCATGGTTTTTGATTTTTCCACTTTCTGAAGAACACCGTGGTCAAACGCATTTTCTTTCCTGCCTTCTAACAGATTGCTGCTGTTCCCATTGAATTTGGCCCACTGAAACCCAATTTTCTGTACAAGGCAGCTATTCTTCCTGTGCAGCAATAATTCTGGAGGTCTCCCTGCCCTGTCGGGTTTGGGCCTCAGCAATCCTGAACGCACTGGCTCAAATTCCGGCACCACCTGGCAGGGCTTCCTTCTCTGCATTAAAGAGTGAGGGTCTTTTGTGTCTCTCTTGGAGCTGAGAAAAGGACGCCGAATTGTACAAACAGGTACAGTTCCTCAATACTCCCTAAACAGCCGAGCCAGGGCATCTATAGGGCCACCTCTGCCCAGATGTTCCCACCTGCGATAACCGGGCAAGAGTCTGCTTGGCATGCTCACACTGACAGTTGGCAGAGAGGTGGGGGTGCCCAACAGGCCTTTCCCAGCTATTCTGCCCAGACTGTGTTTTCCCTCCCAAGCCCCATCTTCTCCAAGATCCTGATTTTTATTTCAGGAGGCTTTGGAGGGGATGGACAGAACGTTCCCAGCACTGCTTGCTTTTTACCCTTTGTTGCATCGATGTTGACATTGTAAGAAACGTTTTGAAGAAATAAAATACAGCTCTGGTACTCAAGAGGCTGCGTGTTGAGGGTTGGCCAGGTCCCCTTAGCTGCAGGCCGGAGATCAGGAGAGGGTAGGGTGGCCAGATGCAGGCTGGGAAACTCCTGGAGATTTTGGGATGCAGCCCACGGAAGAGAGGGACCTCAAATGCCAGAGCCCACCCTCCGAAGCATCCGTTTCCCCCAACGCCACTCCCGACTCCCCGTTCCGTCTGCCTTATCACGGCTTCCATTTAATAAGCTTACCATCTGTCTCCAGGGAGAATGTAATTAACCGCGGAAGGAGTCCCCGCGACTCGGGAGAAAACCGTCCTAATTGTTCTAATGGGAGGCCAGACAATGCTGGAGGAGCCGAGGAGAAAACTGGGGTGGCCTTTGAAAGGGTTTTTACGGGGACGCGCAAGAGTCGATGGTGCTCCTGCCGTAAAACTATTGTGCGACATCCAGGTCGTTTAGGACCTGTGGGAAATGTTCTCCCATCGCCCTGCTCATGGTTATCGGTCTGAGAGAGGCAGGGCGTGTTCTTCCTGAACCTGATGTGTTAACATCTCCATACCACCACCACCCCGTCATTAATCCATGCCAAACTCAGGCCGCCCCAAAATATTTACTGGTTCGTGATATTGGGCCTGATGGGCCAATGGGCCGACGTTACGACAGCTCTGAGTGTTTCTGGGTGCCCTCTCCTCCTCTTTCCCCTTGGCATTACCATAAATCCCAGGAGCCCAACAGGAAGCCTGAACACGACATGGATCTGACATGTCCCAGGATGTATTAGAATCCTAGAATCATAGAGTTGGAAGGGGCCACACAGGCCATCTAGTCATAGAATCATAGAATCATAGAGTTGGAAGGGGCCATACAGGCCATCTAGTCATAGAATCCTAGAATCATAGAGTTGGAAGGGGCCATGGAGGCCATCTAGTCATAGAATCCTAGAATCCTAGAGTTGGAAGGGGCCATACAGGCCATCTAGTCCAACCCCCTGCACTACACAGGATTAGCCCTAAGCATCCTAAAGCATCCAAGAAAAGTGTGTATCCAACCTTTGCTTGAAGACTGCCAGTGAGGGGGAGCTCGCCACCTCCTTAGGCAGCCTATTCCACTGCTGAACTACTCTGACTGTGAACAATTTTTTTCCTGATATCTAGCCTATATCGTTGTACTTGTAGTTTAAACCCATTACTGCGTGTCCTTTCCTCTGCCGCCAACGGGAACAGCATCCTGCCCTCCTCCAAGTGACAACCTTTCAAATACTTAAAGAGGGCTATCATGTCCCCTCTCAACCTCCTTTTCTCCAGGCTGAACATTCCCAAGTCCCTCAACCTATCTTCATAGGGCCTGGTCCCTTGGCCCCAGATCATCCTCGTCGCTCTCCTCTGTACCCTTTCAATTTTATCTACGTCCTTCTTGAAGTGAGGCCTCCAGAACGGCACACAGGACTCCAGGTGTGAGTACTGTGAGTACTGCATTGTTAAGTACTGTGCTTTAGCTCTGACCCGGATGGTCCAAGCTAGCCCGATCTCATCAGAACTCGGAAGCCAAGCCGGTCCGATTGTGATTAGTGCTTGGATGGGAGACCACCAAGGAAGTCCCGCAGAGGTAGGCTACAGCTAACCAACTCTGAACGTCTCTCACCTTGCAAATCCCACAGGGTTGCTGAGACTTGGATGCCAAAATAGAATTTAAGGAGGAGAGATTGGTGGAGATAAAAAGCAAAGCCAAACCGACCCTGATGCATGCTGGGCTGCTCCAGAGCTAAGCGCGTGTCTCTTTAGAAGCAGGCAGACTGTACAATTCTGGCCTTGCGTTACAGGCACAGCCACCGCACACAGGCTTGTGCAGCTCCCTACGGTGCATTAATTTAAGGGCTGCTCCGTAAAAACACCCTACCAACGAGGGTTAAAAAAAAAAAAAACCCAACACACACAACACACACAGAAGCAGCGCAAGTCTAACATTTCACTTGGAATTCTGTAACTCTTCATGGTTGCGGCCCAGGCTGAATGTTTTCATTGTTCCTCGGGGGCAGGGGAAGCAGAACTGGCTTGGGAGGGGGGTATCCCCTTTCGCGTTCATTTGGCAGGCTCGTTTGCTAAAAAGGCCATTGTTCGAGGGAGGAGAGAGGGGTCTGGAAGACCTTGAGGGGTCCTCGGAGCAGACTTGGCCCGGAAATTTATTGCCTCCTGCCTTCTCCGTGCCTCCCTTTCTCCAGGCAGACCTACGAAGGCCACGCAGTTCCCGGATGCCGCAAGGTAACCCGAAATCGGCCAAACGTGTTTCATGGCAGCAAGTCAAGCGGCTTGTGGAACGTGGAGCTTTCAGGGAATGGGGTCCTTGGAGTCCCTTGGGGAGCAAGTTTGCCACCCTCCAACCGTACACCCCAACACGGCATTCAAGATATGCGCCCGTGGCTTCCAGCTTAATGACAACAGCCCTTGAGGGGCACTGAACTGCTTGGTTTTAGTCCAGTAGACCTGCCTTCTCCAACCTTTTGACCACGGAGGAGGCTGGAACTAGGCCGGAAGGGACGTCAGCTGGCCCCGCCCCCCTGCCGTATTGGAGGAGGACTGGGGAGGGGGAGAAAAAGGAGGCGATTTGAGGCAGGAGTAGGTGGCTGGGCTCGGCCCTCTTTCCGAGGGGCGGTGACCATGCGAGAAAGCCGTCCTCGTGGGTAACGGAAGCGGCCGGCTCCCTGCTTTCACAGGCATGGCGGGAATAGCTTGTGGCCAAGTCCACTAAGGCAGGGAAAGGCCGGGGAGCTCTCATGGAGACCTGGTGGAGAATCCCTGCTATAGACCAATAAAGTTTTATGAGTACTATCTTTCAGAAGTCAGAACTCCTGTCACCTGCTTAGGCTCTCGAAAGGTTTCACCGCGAAAATCTTGTTTCCCGCTGCAGACCGACTGGGCTACTCTATGAAACTAAAGAGAACTTCATTTGTTTTTATTACAATCGCGGATCAGCGATAACACGGTCAAGGCATCGACCCACGGGAGAAGAAGAAGGAGGAGGAGGAGGAACTGTGCACGTAAGTGCAGCGGGGGGAAAAACACTGTGTAACCTTGTTGTAAACGCAGTTCCACAGGAGCACAAAAGCCTGGGAAGTACAAAAAGTCCAAGGCAGGTGCTCGGAAGCGCGATAATTTCAGAAGACCTCCTTGCAAATGGGCTCTGCTCTCATCCGCTGCGGGTGTAACCCTCGAGGAATATATGCATAAATGATAAAGTATTCCCCCGGAGGGCAGCTCTAAGAAATCTCTTCATAAGGGGGGGGAGGAATTAATGAGTCTCGATGTGACCCCCGTTTGGAAAGGCGGTGTGCCAGTGGAGCAACATTTGAACACAAAGTGCCTGTCAGTTGAGCGTGCGCGGTTTCGTGACAGGTATTCTCACGGGCTGCGGGAGAAATCCGGCCTCACCGTTCCCATGCTGGGGTCAACCAGTGGAAAACCACAAGGAGATGTTGACACAAGTGTTCAGCGGTCCTCTGGTGGGTTTCTGCCACTGCAGTTGTGGCACTGAGTTTGTAGCTGGGCAAGCCAGCCGTTAATACTGCCGTAACTTTGTGACGTAGCAACGTCTACGTCAACGTAAAAGAACGCCCGTTTCTTTTGTTCTCAGTGGCAGCCGGTGAATTAGAAGAAGTAGAAGAAGAGTTAGTTTTCATACCCTGCTTTTCTCTACCCAAAGGCGTCTCAAAGCGGCTTCCGATCGCCTTCCCTTCCTCTCCCCACGAGAGACACCCTGGGAGGTGAGCCTAAGAGAGTCCTGAGAGAAGCACGGCTGGCTCACAGTTGCCCAGTTTTTAGGGGAAGGAAGGCGGAAACCTACCTGGCGCTTAATTCCTGCGCCATTCCCACCGTCAAGGATGTACTCCAGACAAAGTCAAAATCCTACTGATTTCAAAGGGAGTGTTCCGCACAGGCTTAAATTCCTTCCCACCGGAAACCACCACGGGCTTAATCGTCACTGGACCGCGGGCTTGGCTTGTTCAACACCATTTGTACGTTTCTGAGCAAACCAACATACCGTTTTGCACAGTGTAGCAATTTGGCCATTAAAAACGGATGCAACCCTTGCCCCGCTGCAATCAACAGAAAAAGAACTTTGGCGGTCCCTCACCAGCGGCGACTTCTTGACCTCCCGACGCTAGGGTGGCCAACATCCAGGTGGGGCCTGGAGTTTTCCTAGAACTACCAGAGCTCTCCAGACTTAGAGATGAATGGCCCCCGGTGAAGTGGCGGGAAGGACAGACTCTATGACAGTGCATCTCCCACTAGGCGCTTTGGATTTCCCTCCCACCCTGCTTCTGCTGGCGGAAAGGGAAGCCCTTTCTGCTGGGGAAAGCAGATTTCCCTCCCACCCTGCTTCTGCTGGCGGAAAGGGAAGCCCTTTCTGCTGGGGAAACCAGAGAGGGAGCGGAAAGTGGAAGCGCCTTCTCCCCCTTCCAGTGAACAACTGTTCTCTTCATGTGCCCGAGACCCACCCATCTGCAAGGGCCCCAACAGGAGTTGGGCATTTAGCCCTGGAGTGTCCCCTGCATTGTGGTCCTGAAAAAATCGCCCCCCAGTCACTCCTTCCCGACGCAGGGGAGGGGTTGTCCCCGGCCCCTGCGGCAGTCCGGCGAGGAGGCCTCGGCGCGAGGAGCACTGCTCACCTCGAGGCGGACGCAGTTCGGTGATGTTCTCGGTCGCCTCGTCGTCGGAGTCTCCTGCCTCGGCCACCACTTTGTACCTGTTGCTGCTCTGCTTGTTGAGCATGTGAGGGACCTGCAGCGCCGCTTCCCTCTCCGCGGCCAGGTCCAGATCTTGCTGAGCCAGGTGTGCTCTCAGCTGCCGGATTTCAAACTGTGTCGGAGACAAGGGGGACGGGACGGGATGGGGAAAGAGAAGGTGGGCCTTTTTTTTAAAGGCTGTGGATAGACACTGGCACATGAAAACCTTTTACGTCAACAGACCGGGATCAAACCGGGTTCCTAGGAGACATCGAATAACAGAGCTTGTGTTTCCAATCTGTCTTGTTTCCTACAAGACGGAGCTCTTCTGCCAGGCGTACGGTTGAGGCCAGGGCAGAGCCCGGGTTCCATCTTAGATCCCTGAGATCCATGGGCCAGATCCCTCTCTTACCCTTGCTCTCCCCACAACAGACGCCCTGAAGAAGAGTTGTGTGCAAGCCGAAAGCCTGTGCCTTAAATAAGATGGGTGGGCAAACGTACCCCTCTTATTGTGGAATGCGGAGCGTCCTTAACTGAGAACCTGTCGCTAGGAAATCTTGAAGGCAGCAGAAAAAGGAGAAGAGCTAGCAAGGGACGGATCACGGAAGCCTTGGCTCTCGGGCTGCAAGACCCGAGCGGTGCTGTTAATGACAGGCTGTTTTGAAGATCATTAATTCATAAGAGTCGCCGTTAAGTTGGAAGAGACTTGACAGCGTTTTACAAACACGGACATCTCTATGACTCCGTGCGTTTCTGTCAGCGCTGAGTCCCAAAGTCACATTTCGACTTCTGGAAGAAAAAGACTAATATGAAAGTCTGGGAAGGGCCTGCAGGGAAGGGGGTGGCCAAACTGATTGGGTAGCAACCACAGTGAGTACAGCTCAGCTGCCTGGAGGTGCTCCCTGATCCCTTCCGGGTCAACTGAAGCCTGTTCAAGAAGCCGTCAAGAGGCTCTGCCCTGTATTGTTTTTGGGGAAAGAGTCAGCGAGCCCTCAAGGAGCACCAAACGGGCCCTAAAATGAAGGAAAGCAAGAGAGAGGCCCAACAGAGGAAAGAGAAAGAGTGGCGTTTGCCCACAGTGCCACAAGCCTCGGGTGCCACAAATCAGCTGGAGAGTGCCTACGGCTTTCTCTTTGCTCCCGTGATCCGAGAGGTCACGGCTCTTGCCAATCAGGGACTTGCGCAGTGGGAGAAAAATAATTCCGGCAGGCACGAGACCACCTAGCGGTTCAAAGAATTAGAACTGCAAACAGAGCCGAACTTTGGAGAACGTGTAACCAGAGTGGCTTTGCTGCCATCTTATGACCACCGGGTGGAAATGCACACGCCTAACCTTGCTTCCTCCCTTGCAGGAAGTGGCTCTCTGGGCTGCTCTCGCCAGCTAAGGGAAGTGCACCATAATGCATAACTCTTCCAGAGCCATGCGCGCGCATGCAGCGCACTAAGCAATTATTTATCAACAGCTATAAAAGGGCAGAAAGCAATACAGGCCTCGAGGGAAGCAGTTTTACGACTGGGGATATAAAACCAAGGGCCACCCCGCTGGTGTTTTACAATGTACATACACAGGGATGGGCTATCGGGGAATCCTAGACGCTCTCCTTTTAATGGGCCAAGCGGCCGGGGATGATTGGCGTCCCCGTGGGCAGATCAATGGACACTTTAACCAAGAGCTTGTTCCTCTCTCATGCAACAGCCATAATTCTGCTCTGTCCTATTAGTGCTTTCAGGACGGTGCGCCTTGCCCAAACACTCATCCGCCGCTGGGACGCCGTCCAATGCTTGGGCCGATGTTAGTGACTACACCAAGAAGGAAGGAAGGAAGGAAGGAAGGAAGGAAGGAAGGAAGGAAGGAAGGAAGGAAGGAAGGAAGGAAGGAAGGAAGGAAGGAGGGAGGGAGGAGGGAGGAGGGAGGGAGGGAGGGAGGGAGAAAGAGAGAAAGAGAGAAGAAGAAGGAAGGAAGGAAGGAAGGAAGGAAGGAAGGAAGGAAGGAAAGAAAGAAAGAAAGAAAGAAAGAAAGAAAGAAAGAAAGAAGAAAGAAGAAAGAAAGAAAGAAAGAAAGAAAGAAAGAAGAAAGAAAGAAAGAAAGAAAGAAAGAAAGAAAGAAAGAAGAAAGAAAGAAAGAAAGAAAGAAAGAAAGAAAGAAACAGTTGCAAATGATTTATGGGCTCTCCAGAAGAGCATGGACTACAATTCCCATGGGGGCTCACCAAGCTGTCCGTTAATTATTTCTTCTGCACATACAGCTATGTTCAGCTATGCACATACACTCATGCAGAGGTGACTTTTCTTTCTATGAAAATACGCGCTCTTACACGTGCACAAGCAGGCATGCACACGCGTCTGGACCTTACCCCTTGTTCTTGGCAGATCTGAGTTAGTCTTTCCAGCTGCTCGTCCTGGATGACTTTCGCCTTCTCATATTGTTGGATCACCATTTCCATCTCCACTTTGACTGGCAGTACATAAGCTGGAAGCAACAACAAAGCGGTCCGTGAGCTTACGGGAAGAGATGGCCGTAGCTCTTAAGAAGCCCAGCGACCCACTGGCTTCCTGAAAAGCCAACCCTTGCTTAGCCAGGGTAAAGCAGCCCGATTTAGCCAGGTCCTTAATAAGGTGACAGCTGACATCTCCAATTCAAGGATCAGGAAACAGTCAGCGTTTCCGAATTTTCATTGTTGTGGCGATGGCTTGGGGGGTTTCCCCCTTTTTCTGCATGCGTTTTGCTGCCTCTAGTGGTAAGTTTTTTTAGTGCACTGCTGCATGTCCGGCATGAAAAATCTGCCGGGAGATAGGCCGGACATACAGTGATGTAATACCCAAACGACCACTAGAGGCAGCAAAATATATACAGGAAAAAAACATCTCCCACAAACAATAAGGACACACAAGGAGAACGGTTAAGGGACCAGTGTTTGGAAAGGCCTCTGCCTTATCAGCATTAAGAAATAGGGACCCCAGGGTCATCTAGTCCACCCCTGCACAATGCAGGAACTCATCCTGTACGCATTCTGTCTAAAGAAACTTCACATGTAAAGTTGTAAACGACACGACAAAAGCGCACATCAACACAGGACATGACTGAGTCGGCACGAAACCTTTTTGAGTTGGGTTTATTTCAGTCTGAAATCCTATCGACTTAAGGAGAGCTGAGGCTCTGGGAGAAGAGCGTTCCATGCAGAATGCAAAGGCGTTGCCGGTAACAACCGTGGTGTTGCCAGTAACAACGAACTCCAGGCAAGAGGTTTGGGGAAGAACCTTTTTGGCTACCGGAGACCCGGGAGGGGCAATCCTTTGCGAAGTAGATGATGCTGACCTAGGTTCGACCAATGACCTACTAGTTTTGTAAATTATGTATATGCAGAGGTTACTCTTTCCTCCACAGTCATCCACCAGCTGCTCAGCAGTTCCCATGCTAAATTTAAAGTACTGGCTGTCACATATTCACAGCCTTGGACTCTCCTATCTATGGGACTGTCTCTCTCCCATCCTCGGCTATGACAGCTCTGCTCATCTGAGCAGAGCCTCCTGCAGGTTACAACCTGCGCATGGGTGAAATCGGCAACTGCCTGTGCGCATTCCTTCTTCACAGGGGCCCCTACCTTGAGGAATGGCATGCCTGGCTTTCCACAAGCCATGCAGAACTGAGTTATTCAGGATGGCTTTTCTAGGCAGGCAATAGAGCTGAGCTGTGCAAAATTATTCACCACATGCCTTGGATGAATGACCAGGGACTGTGGTTTGTGCTCCTGTGTACAATTCACGATACACCGGATTCTATGATGTAGTTTTGCGCGACTTAACGCCCTGTGTTAATGCCTACAATGTGCTTCGGTCTGGTTTTTGAGACGTCTGGGTGGCTCTGACACCCTAATCCTATTGCAGTGCGTATTGAATGCCCCTTCTTGTTTTGACTTGCTCCGTGGAATCCACCTTGAGTCCCAGTGAGGGAGGTGGATTAGAAATAAGAGAAATAAACAAGTGCGTACAAAGGGAGCACTCCGAGAGCAAATCTGACTCTCCTTTTTAAACCAAAATGACTTAATCGATGAGATTTCCGGGCCTGGATTTGTACGAAACAAGATGCCTCTGCTCCTACACACCCGTGTCCCAGATTTTTGCATACAATACCCGCAAACTCTGCCAATAAGAACATAAGAGAAGCCATGATCCTGCGTGAGCAGGGGGTTGGACTAGAGGGCCTGTATGGCCCCTTCCAACTCTATGATTCTAGGATTCTATGATTCTAGGTGGCCTGTATGGCCCCTTCCAACTCTATGATTCTATGATTCTATGAGCAGGGACTAGATGGCCTGTATGGCCCCTTCCAACTCTATGATTCTATGAGCAGGGGGTTGGACTAGATGGCCTGTATGGCCCCTTCCAACTCTATGATTCTATGATGACCTGGCCAATGGCCCATCCAGTCAAACGCTCTGTGGCACACAGTGGCCCAAACCCAGGGGCCAGCAGGAAGTCCACAAGTGGAGCCAGAACTTCAGAGGCCCTCCCACATCACGTGACTTTGGGCGGAAAAGTCACTCTGTGAGGGGAGGGGTGAGCACTCCTGGGAGTCTTTTTTGCTTTGAGCTGGCTAGTTATTTCTGTGTGGCAGGCCTGCGGTCTTCGCAGAACCCATGTGTGACTGCACAGAAACCACGAAGTTGAACATAACATAAGCCATGCTGGATCTGGTCAATGGCCCATCCAGCCCAACACACTCTGTGGCACACAGGGGCCAAACCCCAGGGGTCATCAGGAGGTCCACCAGCAGGGCCAGAACTCCAGAAGACTTCCCTCTGTCACCCTGCCCCGCAAGCACCAGGAAGACAGAACATCCCTGCCTCAGACAGAGGGCTCAATCTATAGCCCCTCATGGGCTTCTGCTCCAGATGTTGATCCAATCCCCTTTTGCAGCTGTCTATGATTGTCACCACCACCCTTTCCTGCAGCAGTGAATCCCATGCGTTAATGGCTCTTTGGCTCGGGCATCCCGGCTTCCGAGCCAAGAACGAGGTCTTAAACTCGCACTTTAGACTCTCCAAAGCCAACGGGCTTTCTTGGAAGGGAAGGGAAGGCGAATGTAAGCCGCTTTGAGCCTCCTTCAGGTAGGGAAAAGCGGCATATAAAAACCAACTCTTCTTCTTCTTCAGTAATCTCAGGGCTCTCTCAGCCTCCCTTCCCTCACAGGGTGTCTGTTGTGGGGAGAGGAAAGGGAAGGCGACTGTAAGATGCTTTGAGACTCCTTCAGGTAGGGAAAAGCGGCATATAAGAACCAATCTTCTTCTTCTTCTTGGTAACCCAGCTATTTCCGCCAAGAATTCTAGCCCTCCTATTTGCAAGTGGGGAAACCGAAGCCAAAGCCGACGGATGAGTTGTCACCGCCTCGACCCGAGCCAGCCAGCCGAATCCGAGCTTCCTGCTTCGAAGGAGCGAGAGGCGCAGACCCTGCGGAGAGGCTTCGGAGGGTGAAGGCGACTCACCGTCAATGATTCTCTTGACCCTCCAAATCCGCAGAGTGATGATAAGGCTGATGGCATCCCAGGGGCTGCTTGGGCCATTAGCCACGGTCGAAGCCACCATCGGTGCCAAGGACAGGATGATCACAGCACCATCAAATACCTAAGAGGAGGAAGACGTCACAAGGCAACGTTATTTTTCCGGAGGGATAAGAGCAAACTGTGGCCAGTGAGGCAAGGGTCAGGTCTAAGTCGAGCTACCCCCCTTCAATTCCTGGTCAACCTGTTTTTAGGATCTGCTGCACTGCTAACCCAAGAAATTCAGAGATGACTGTTCTTTGCCTTTGCCATGGGGAGGGGCTGTGGTTCAGGGGCAGAGCCTCTGCTTGGCAGGCAGGAGGTCCCAGGTTCAATCCCCGGCATCTCCAGTTAAAGGACCAGGCAGGTGGGGATGGGGAAGGCCTTGATCTGGGACCCTGGCTCAGGGGCAGAGCCTCTGCTTGGCAGGCAGAAGGTCCCAGGTTCAATCCCCGGCATCTCCAGTTAAAGGACCAGGCAGGAGGGGATGGGGAAGGCCTTGATCTGGGACCCTGGCTCAGGGGCAGAGCCTCTGCTTGGCCGGCAGAAGGTCCCAGGTTCAATCCCCGGCATCTCCAGTTAAAGGACCTGTCAGTGGTTGATGGGGGAGACTGCCCCCTGAGACCCTGGAGAACTATGAAGTGGGGCTGTGGCTTAGGGGTAGAGCTTCTGCTTGCCATGCTTCGAGCCTGTTACCAGGGAGGGGTAGCCAATAAATCCTAATAACATCAAATGCTGGCTGAGGACGTGCAGTTAATAAATATAACAACAATAAAGTAAACAGCAATAATTATGTGGCTCTGCTGATGGGCAAGTTAACTTTTGCCCGCAAGGAATGCTGCAGAGGCTGGGCGCATGATTCAAAGACAAAGAATACATTTGACTTACCTCTATTTTGTTTTCAATATAGTCCCATATGCCGAGGACCACAATTCTCAAAATAGTCTTGACCAAAAGGGACAGGACAGAAAAGAAAAGAGGGGTGGGGGGAAAAGCCATTTTAAAAATAGAAGCATTCTAAAGCTTCTTTAGCATTGTTCCACAGTCCAAACCAGCAGCCCTTTTCAACTTTTTGACCATGGAGGAGCTCCTGAAGTATTTTCCAGGCTCCGACCAACCCTGGAACCAGATGGATGTGCGGCTGAGCCCATTAAGGCAGGGTATCGGGGAAAGGCTGGGGGTGGAAAAACACTGTCATATTGCAGCGAATTTATGGTAGGATAACATTGTAGGCAAGAGAAATTTGGGGGGAGTTTGCCATCCCCTGCCTCTGTGCAGTAGCCCTGGTCCGTTAATGCGGCAGTGACTTCTTGGCTTGATCAGCCAAGGGGTGACGTGCATGTCCCAGCCATTAATAAATGCATGATAAAGATCTTCCTTTCCCACTCTGCCCTTGGCATAGGAGAATGGCCACATAGATCTGAACCAGTGCAGAAATCCATGTTTTCTCTCGGTCACCTCCCCCTTCTACAGACCGGGCTGCCAGATCTTTCACACAAAGTATTTTGCAGAGAACATGGGAACGTCCGTGCAGCTGCCAGAGTGGGAAGAGCACCAGGGACTGGAGCGGCAGGAAATTGAAAAATGATTCCCTGGGACTGTTGCTTCCATCAGGGGCGCAACAGCCTGTGAAACGACTGGGTAAATTTGAACGGTGGCGAGATCTGACAACTTAGCACGGGGACGCGGAGGCATGCGTGAGGGGGTGGAGAACAGGAAAACGTTGAATCGTCAGGCTTGGAAACACTCTGGAATCGGAAGACGGGTTCCAACACGATCTTTACAGTATTCGAGACTTCCACAAGCAGGGCCTGCTCGTTTTGGCCTTTTGCGTGCGGAAGCTTCGACGGGTTTAAGGCTTGGGTCTATTGCCAATTTCTCTGGAAAATCCTTCATCGTTCCCTTCAAGCGCTAGTCAGAAAAATGCCCTACAGATTTCTTCTTTATCTTTGGGAGACATAAATGAAACCCTGCTTGACAGGTGGGAAAGCAGGGAGGGAGGGGGGAGAGAAAAGGAGATGACAATGTGACAGCTTCCGTAAAAAAACCCAAGCTTCCTGGCTGCCCATTTCCCTTTGCCCAGCACCGTGCTGCGACCAGTTCCTGACTCTCTGCAGGAGAGATGGCCATCATCTGCCCAGTCCTGCAGGCAGGGTTTGTTTTTCAAAACCTCGTTTTGGGGGAGAGGGGGAGTTAGCCAAGTACTTTCCCAAGCCTGCCACGTGTATCCCCACCCTCCGTGCGACCCAGCCGTGCTTATTAGCTCACCTCCGCTAGATGTTCGGTAACAACAAAGAACAACCTGCTTGGCTGGTTGGCCAAGCAATATATAAATTTAAGACCAAGGCGACACATGGAGCCTTATTTGAGCACAACAACAAAATGGTTATTTTCAACGGAGGGCTCATCTGCCCTGGGACATTTGGTTCTGACCAGGGCTTTGACAGCAAGGCAGCCAGAGAGGGGGGCCATAGCTCTCTCTGCCCGACCCTTGAGAAGCCGAATCGAGGAGTTCGTATGCACCTCTGCTGCCTTAAAAACGTAAGCCAATTTAAAACAAGGTATTTGGCTCGCTGGAGCACGCACGCAGGGGGGGCTCCTGGAAAGTCACCGGCTAATCCAACCGTCTACATGCTTTATCGTACAACCTACTTACCTCCGAGAAGAACACAGAGAGGATAACTAGACTGATCCAGTGAATCACGCCGGCAAACTGAGACGCGCTGGAAACTGTAATGGACACAATAGAAGGAAGCGGTTTTAGTTACCCCGATGGCCGAGTTTTTCTGCTGCTTGTACGCGCGGTTCAGACCCTTCACACCAATCCCAGGGGGGCGGAGATAGCTTGAACTGGCTGACGCCTAGGAATGCAACATCTGATTGGGGTCATGGAGGTGAACTCTGCACATGCTCATCGAAAGGCTTTGTAACCCGGCTGCAAAGAAGGATTCGCCATTCAGAAATACGGGCTTTCAAAACAGAGGACGGGAGCTCGGTCTAGCAAACCCAAACTCACATTGAAGCTCTGCATTAAGAAATACGGAAAGTTCCGTGTAGGAAAATACATAATCACCCCTCCAAAAACCATGAAATTGAGGGGCATGCTTTTTTGTTGGGGGGGCGGGGGAGAACAATTGGACAAAATATATTTAGCCCAGTGTCTTCCTTTAACTGGCAGCCTCAGGAAAGAAGCTATACGGTCGACGGGGAATATCCTGGCTTCGCCATTGGTGGCCGTGCATTCGGTGGTGAATCACACACTGCAGGCGAACGGCCAAATCAAACTGTGAACATTCAAAGACGGGCTTTTATTTCGCAAATCCTCCAAGCGCCTTGTGCCGGGTGCATCTCTGCAATCTTACATGAGTAAGCAAAATTTCAAAGGGGCTGTTTTTTACGGGAAGTGGTGACACTTTTATATTCGAGGGTTCCGAGTCCTGCTTCTGACCCATTTCGGCACCATTTGTTTGGGTCTGCTTGCAAGGAGTCCCAATTCAATACAGAGACTACCGTGTGGATGGGAAACCTTTAGCACCAACTTAAGACCTATTCGTGTAGGGTTCATTTGTTAAACATGGCTATAAGGGAGGCGAACTGGCTGAAAAAGGAGACAATACCCAGCTTGAGACCAAATGCAGATGGAACAAAGGCCACCTAGGCACCAGACTCAACCTGCTCCAGTTTAAATTTCCTGCCCCAGCCTAAATTTCCCTTCCTCTTCCCACCTTTGCCTGAGATACTGCATATTATAACTGCACTGACATTCACCGGGGCTAGCCCATTCCTTATTTATTTACTGTTTTCACATCCCAGCTTTCTCCCCAACGGGGACCCAGAGCGGCTTACAATGTTCTTCTCTCCTCTGTTTTATTCTCACAACACCCCTGTGGAGAAGGTTAAGAACCCCAATTAGAAGAAGAGCTGGATTTTTTTGCGCCCCGCTTTTTACCACCCAAAGGAGCCTCAAAATGGCTCACAGTCACCTTCCCGTCCTCTCCCCCACGCAGACACCCTCTGAGGCAGGGCGAGAGCTCCGAGAGAACGGGGTCTAGCCCAAGGGTTTGCCAAGGTCAGCCAGAGGGCTGCATGTGAAGAGGTGAGGATTCAAACCCGGCCCGCGACAGGGCAAATGCTGCAAGGAAGCCGTCTAACCATAAGACTGGAAGGAATCCAGCAATGAGCCATTGCCTGGCTGCCCACTGGCGGTTCATGCAAAGATATATACAAACCCCCCCTCCCCCCCAAAAGAGAGAGAGCTATAAACAGATTCCAGGACCTAGAGGTTTGTTCTTCCCCGCTAGGATGTTAAGCGCTGCTAGGTGTACCGGAGAGCAGAGGCACGATTAATTAAAAACCAACTATGCAAGAAAACCCTTTCTCAAAGCCGCCTAATTAAAAAGAACCAACTGTTTCAGTCCTTCGCACGGTTTCGGTCTGTGAAAATCTGTAGTTTTTCCAAAACCCGTGAAGCAAGCTGGGAAAGAGACGGACTCACCTCGGAGAACTCAAAGTCATTCTCGCAATCTGTTTTTTTTTTAAAGTATCATTTGTCGCTAGGGAATGCTTGGGAATTATTTTGTCTTTAAAATACTGAACCGCAATCATTTAAGATAATCGTTAATCAAATAGGAATAATTTAATCCTTACTTGTTATTTTAACAAAATATTCCATGTCTGTATTGCAAGTTCAGTGCCTTTGCTTCTGGAGTTCTGGCCCTGCTGGCGAACTTCCTGGTGGCCCTTAGGTTTCGGTCACCATGTAACATATACATTCACGTATATGACTTATTGGTTTTCATATCAACTGCTTTGAGCCACAAGGGAGAGCAGTATAGGGGAGGGAGGGAAACAAGGAAACAAGGAAACAAGGAAACAAGGAAGGAAGGAAGGAAGGAAGGAAGGAAGGAAGGAAGGAAGGAAGGAAGGAAACAAGGAAACAAGGAAGGAAGGAAGGAAGGAAGGAAGGAAGGAAGGAAGGAAGGAAGGAAGGAAGGAAGGAAGGAAGGAAGGAAGGAAGGAAGGAAGGAAGGAAGGAAGGAAGGAAGGAAGGAAGGAAGGAGAATAGGATTCAGGGCTAAGGGAAGGAAGAAGGAAGGAGAACAGGATTCAGGGCTAAGGGAAGGAAGGAAGGAAATAGCGGGTGGGACTGGATGGACCATTGGACTGATCCAACATGGCTTCTCCTTTGTACTTACACACAATGGCTTTTGTGTCTTTACCCGGCAGCCTGAAGCGCTGCCCTTGCAGACAAGAGCCACCCACCCAAATTATGTATTCAGATGCAGTTTTTAAATTTTAAACCCAGCCAACAAGCCCTTGCCAAAGCAGTAGTTATAACGAGGCTGGAGTAGGCGGGAACCGTGGCCTGATGCTCTAAGGATCCCCACAGATATTGGGGGGACTCTAGGCGCGGCCACCAGGAGTGACGCTGCTGCATCTGTGCCCAGCCTGGTTTCTAACACGGAGGGAGCCGGGGTCTTTTACAGAGCTTTGATGGGCTGTAAGAGACGGAAGGTTGAAAACCAATGCTTTAATTGACTGCTCTTTCCCGTTTCCCTTAGGGCAGAGCCTTGGTGCGTTTGGTCTTGGGCTTCCAAACACAAGCGTTGGCGTTATCCTTTACGAACAACTCACACGTCAAACCTTGGCGCGCAGAATGCATCCTGTCAAAGAAAGACCCGGTGAGAGCGCCGTGCCCCGTGCAAAACACACCGATGCACGCGCGGAAGGGAGCAGGCAGCGGGAAACAGCAGATAACGTTACTTTGGCCTGGGAAATCAATCGACACGACCCCCGGGGGGCTCACTGTCTTCCGAACAGTGGCCAGCTCGCTTGCCCCCGGCCCCTCCCCGTGAGCCTGAGCCGCCACGCCTTATCGAACAAACGTTTTCGGGAAAAAGAAAAGCCTGCTACTCACACTGGAGGAGCTTTATATCTATTAGGAGTTCCAGAGTCAGCAGAATCACCACCAACACTACACAGGCTACCAGGAAACTGTTGAGACTCGCACTGAGCAAAAATACCTGCCAGACAGCCGCTCGCCTCCCGCAGCAAGGTTTAAGCCAGTTAGATCTGGAGAGAGAAAACGGGGAGGGGGAGGGGTTAGGGGTAGGGGGGTAGAGGGATGGGGTGGGGGCACAGGAGGAAAAAGAGAGAGAGAGAGAGAAAGGAAGATGGGTCAAGAGCAATAGGACAGAAAGGCTTCAGAGGTCTGCAGGAGCAGAAGGGGTCGCAGGCCCTTTTGGCGAGTTGCTCTTCCAACCGAGATGTCTTGGGTTGTTTGCTTGGGCGGGGGGTCTGCTTGAATGGACTCAAGTAATCTGTATTAGGTCTGTATTAGGTAAACGTTTAACCAATTAAAAATTTATATATCTATATCTATATCTAGATATATATATATATATACAAATTTACTCCCACCCATTTAGGAAGCCCTCCAGGGCCTCCAAGAAACAGCAGGGTTCCCCCCAAAAAACCCGGTTGAGAGAGCCTAGCTTAGAACAAAGCATGACGTTTGTTGAATCTGAGCTTTGCCTTACAAAAAGGTATATATGTCTTTTTTGAGGGGTGTGGCCGTCTTAGTGAGTCGTTGCCAGAAGCAGAGTCTTGTGGGGACTTCAAGGGGGGGGCAAGGTGTGTTGTAGCACAAGCTTTTGGGAATCATTTTTGCTTGTTTACGCTATGTATTGTCCACCTTTCTCGCAGGGACGCAAGGCAGGGTGAGCCAGCACAAACCATAAAACGGGGCATTAGGATTAGAATCATAGAATCATAGAGTTGGAAGGGGCCATACAGGCCATCTAGTCATAGAATCATAGAATCATAGAGTTGGAAGGGGCCATACAGGCCATCTAGTCCAACCCCCTGCTCAATGCAGGATCAGCCCTAAGCATCCTAAAGCATCCAAGAAAAGTGTGTCTCCAACCTTTGCTTGAAGACCGCCAGTGAAGGGGAGCTCCCCACCTCCTTAGGCAGCCCATTCCACTGCTGAACTGCTCTGACTGTGAAGTTTTTTTTCCTGATATCCTGATTGCAGAAGCCTGGAGCCAAACCGGAAAGAACTGAAATGGATCTTAAGTATGGCCATGGCATATCCATTGTTGCAAAGTTACCGGGAAAAGGATCCTACTTGGAGTAAGCTACACACAGCAGGGCTGACCACAGTCCCTACGCATCGATCCAGTTCAGCGCACGTGGGCTGCATTGCGTGAAGTCTGCTGAAAGAACCAACAGTGCAAGCCTAAGGGAACTTCCCTGGGGAGAAATGCTATTCAACAGATCAACATAGGATTGGTCAAGGCCTTTGTTTCATACCCCACCTTCCTCATGCCTCTTCACACAGACCTCTCCTAGCCCCACACTCTGCATCCTGTTGCCTCCCCTCTCCCCACTGCACCCTATTTCTAACAGAACGAGAGAAGCCAAACTCAGGAAAGGTACTCTGATAGAGTTCATTGCCCTGAACTGCATTCTGACTGCATGGCTGGGTTTTCGAAGGAGGGGGCGGCCACTCTGCTTATGCAAAGTGCGCGCGCCACTTGGCCATGATGCGAAACAAACATGCCCATGGCACGGCCACTTCTCAAGGGCCAGAGCTGGGAAACTTTTGGGAGTCGGCGGCACCCCCTTATTTTTCTCAACTCAAGAGGTTCTTGGTGCACTTAAGCCACAACTGCAGCAACCTCCTGCAGAAAGGTCAAACGATTCTTCAAGCCCCCTGCTTAAGACCGTGGTTTTGGCCCTGCGCCCGCACCATCTCGGACCACATTTAATGAACCAGATTGGGATGTTCTTCTCCGGGGGAAAAAAAAACCACACTTGCTACATTCGGGTGTTAGGAACAAGCTGCCTTGCCCTGCCCTGCCTCAGCGGAGCTGGTAGGGATTTTCAGCGCAGACAGATCTGACGCTCTGACGGAAGCGCTGAAGCATTCTCAGGTTGTGTTTGTCACTCACCGAGAGAGCCTGATGATGTAAAACAGGCTAAAAATAAAAAGCCAGCATCATCTGGCATTGGCAGAATTATCAGGACGGTGCAGAGCTGCTCGGATCTGACGGGAGTCACCAGACCTCAGTTAAACCCGACAGAAGCCTTCAGGACCAAACTTATTTCCAAATGCTGGTGAAAGAGACAGGAGAGGATAGCCAGTTGGGTTTTGCTCAGCCTCTGCTTGGCAGGCAGGAGGTCCCAGGTTCAGTCCCCGGCATCTCCAGTAGAAAGACCAGGCAGGAGGGGATGGGGAAGGCCTTGATCTGGGACCCAGGCTCAGGGACAGAGCCTCTGCTTGGCAGGCAGGAGGTCCCAGGTTCAATCCCCGGCATCTCCAGTAGAAAGACCAGGCAGGAGGGGATGGGGAAGGCCTTGATCTGGGACCCTGGCTCTGGGGCAGAGCCTCTGCTTGGCAGGCAGGAGGTCCCAGGTTCAATCCCTGGCAACTCCAGTTAAAGGACCAGGCAGGAGGGGGATGAGGAAGGCCTTGATCTGGGACCCTGGCTCAGGGGCAGAGCCTCTGCTTGGCAGGCAGGAGGTCCCAGGTTCAATCCCTGGCAACTCCAGTTAAAGGACCAGGCAGGAGGGGATGGGGGAAGGCCTTGATCTGGGACCCTGGCTCAGGGGCAGAGCCTCTGCTTGGCAGGCAGGAGGTCCCAGGTTCAATCCCTGGCAACTCCAGTTAAAGGACCAGGCAGGAGGGGATGGAAAATACCTTGATCTTTTTTCTTTCTTCTTTTTTTTTGGGGGGGGGGAGGGGGATGGTGAACCACTGTACAGTAATTATTGCTTCTTGTTCTCTATGAATCAGCAATACTGAGATTGCTGTTTATATTTGGTGCATAACATTGTACAAAAATTGTAGAAATATTTCTAAAATGTACTGGGAAGGAAAGGTCAGGCAACGCTCCTTTAAAGGAAGAGGGGAAGGGGGGGGGGAAGCACATATTTCGGGATTTGCACAAAGCCAATCTGTTACCCGCTGACACTTTCTGTGATAAACTAGTGTTTAAATGAATGTTTAACGCTGAACAGGAGTGGGAAAAAGATTACCATATTTCTTTGGGTAATAAGACACTACAGACACTTCGACTCAAGCTGCTAACAGCTGCCATTTTTTCCGCTTCCTTGACTTGGGGGGGGAAAAAGAAGCTGCCGTACTCGTGCAGCGTACAGCTTCCTGGCACATTAACAGGTACAGAGTCTGGCTCAGTTCAGGCCTGCAGAGCCCCAATTCTAAGAAGCAAAACCTCTGTAGCAGGATGGACCAACAAAAGATGGACAGCTGACAAAAAGGGGCTTTTCGGAAATGAGAACTGAAGCAACGCAGGAGGGACTGGTCTCAGAAAGGATAAACTTAAGAATTCGAAAGGCGCATGCTTAAGGGACACCCTTGAGGTTTTCTAGCTGTGTTGCTCTGGTCACCACGTCAGTCCCCGCCCCAGTCCCTCTCAATGCCATGTTATAAGGATGGCCAGCACAAAATCAGGTGCTTTAGTTTTCTGAATTAAGAAAAGAAGGGTGAAGGGCGATTATTATTAGTAAATCAGATTTATAGCCCGCCTTCCTCCAAAGACACAAAAATATAATTCCACCAAATCCCATAAACCCCCCCTAGCCAGGATAACTCCCAAGATACCAAGATGGGCATGGTCCCTCCCACCTCCCACCGTCATCTAACTGAGACTCCTTCGGGTAGAGAAAAGGGGCATATAAGAATCAACTCTTCTTCTTTCTTCTTCTTCTTCTTCTTCTTATTTTTGTTGGTCTTAAAGGTGCTCCTGGACTCCCAACTTTGCTGCTTCAGGCCAACACGCCCTCCCCCTCCCCCCCGAAACATTCTCAACCAGCTTTCAAGAGCGTCTCGAATTCTACAGTTGACTCGATACCGATAACATTATTAACATAATGACAAGAAACATGCAGCATCAAGTTCCCCGAGGAACACAGAGTTCACCCTACACAGAACTACTTCCTGACCCCTAACATAAGAATACAGATCCCATTTATTAATATCTTTTTTGTTAAAAAAACAAGCAAGTTGAGGAACTTTGTTCTTCAAGCGGCACTCGGCAGGAAATGAGTCTAGTGCTTTTCAAAAGCTTTTACCCCCAGGCTAGCCGAGATGACAGTGGAAGAGTTTTGAAAAACCGAAACAATTCTAAAAGCCTCTTCAGCCCTACCATCAGGCATGGACCTCCCTGCCCCGTTTCATCTACTGGGCTCGATCCCATATGGCCAATTACAAGCTGCTTTGTTTTCGTTCTCTTTTTTTAATGCTTCGCTTTCTTATTGTCTGGTTTTTTACGGCATCTCGCCGGGCTGGCCTCGTGGATTTTATTGTGCATCAGGCTGGGCAATTTTCTTGGAAAAGGCCGCTGATGCATTCTCGAAAGAGATCAATAAAAGCAAACTGTGAGGTCGGCTGGAGTTCGGGTGCTGTCAAGGAAAACCGGAAGGACGGGAAACCAGTGCAAAGGGCAAAGCTCGTTCCTTGGAGGTGGCCCGCCGCCCTCCGCTTGGGAGAAGGCAGCCGTACGGCAGGAGTCAGGTGATTTTGGCTCCCCCTCTGCGAAACAGGATTCCTGCTGCCCCTCTGTTAATTCGAAGGGTGTGCTGAGGTTTGGGGAAGGGGATGAGAAGACAAACATTCTGTGCCCGCCCACTTCTATAAGTCTATTGTTGCTGCAGCAGCCAGTCCCAGCAGGAGTGGGGGGAAGGGGAAGGGGAAGGGGAAGGGGAAGGGGAAGGGGAAGGGGAAGGGGAAGGGGAAGGGGAAGGGAAGGGGAAGGGAAGGGGAAGGGGAAGGGGAAGGGGAAGGGGAAGGGGAAGGGAAGGGAAGGGGAAGGGGAAGGAGAATGGGAATGGGAAGGGGAAGGGAAGAAAGAGGCTGGTGCCTTGTGGCTTTGATGAGGCGCCTGGGGTTCAGAATAAGATTAGGAATACAACTGAGCTATTTGGCCAACGTCGTGGTCCCCCTCTGGAACAGCATCTCGTTCCGGGCAAGCTCAGGGGAATGTGCTGCTTAAGCCATCATGCGACGGGGATTCGGCGGAATCAGGATATCTGGCGGAATCCACCAAGAGATTTAAGGGGGTTTCGGTTAGTGAGAAGGGCTTCTGGTTATGCCACTATCCCCATCAAGAGATCGTAGCAGAGGATGCAGGAGCACTCTAATCCTAGGTCAGCATGGGAAGGTTAATCAAGTCAGGGACTGGGGAATTCATTTAGTCAAGGTCTCAGAGACTGGCGTCCCTCCGCTGCAATCGCCTGCCTAGGAACCTGTGCTGAACCGACACGCTGAGCATGAAAAGCTAGGGGCCCGGGACTCGAAAAGAGACGATGACACCCCTTCACACCAGCAACAGGGGAAGTGGATCTCATTCCGGTCTCCCCACGATCTCGCGTCGCTTCACGCGTACAGTGAAAGGACGAGAGAATGCCAAATAAGTTCGGCGATCTCACTCTCGCTGTCAACCGCAGCCGGGCTTCAATAGCCCATGACATCACGAGGCAGGACTCCGGGCCGTACCTTAATTGGCATCCCATCGGACCTAGCCGGCCTCGCGGGCAAAAGTCAAGTCACCTGCTCGGTCATGTAGTTAAGAAAAGGAAATCGGAACTGCGGCTGATTGCGGAAGAGGTGCCAAGAGCCTAGATGGGACAGCCAGCAGCAGAAGGGATGGCATGGTCCAAGTGTGTCCAAGTCAACTGGCTGGCCTTTCGCAGATTTATTAAGGTACAGAAAGGTGTTTAAACCGTCGTTCGCCACTTACCCTTCTCTTTGGTACTCCTCGTCCAGATTTGACAAGAGCTGAGAACCTGCTACGGACAGATCGACCGCGGCGAGCGGCAAATCCCGGTAAGCAAAATTAACAAGCTGCACAGGCGCTAGGCTTTTGGTCTCCTCCTCGACTTGCTGTGAAATTATTTCCACTTCCGAAACTCCGCCGTCTATAGGAGGCCTGGCGAAACAAACCAGGGCGGGGAGAGAAAGAAGCGATCAGCGAGGAAGGGACGGTGGGTAGGGCAAGTGACGGTATTCGGATTAACTCCACCCCGGTTAGTTCTACAAATGAGCTTGTCGAGCGGGTCGATGCATCACACACACACACACACACACCCATCCCCGGCTCACCAGATTAGAAGTCCGTGCTCCTAACCATGACACCGAGAGACATAGAATCATAGAGTTGGAAGGGGCCATACAGGCCATCTAGTCCAACCCCCTGCTCTACGCAGGATCAGCCCAAAGCATCCTAAAGCATCCAAGAAAAGTGTGTATCCAACCTTTGCTTGAAGACTGCCAGTGAGGGGGAGCTCACCACCTCCTTAGGCAGCCTATTCCACTGATGAACTACTCTGACTGTGAAAAACTTTTTCCTGATATCTAGCCTATATCGTTGTACTTGAAGTTTAAACCCATTACTGCGTGTCCTCTCCTCTGCAGCCAGCAGAAACAGCATCCTGCCCTCCTCCAAGTGACAACCTTTCAAATACTTAAAGAGGGCTATCATGTCCCCTCTCAACCTCCTTTTCCCCAGGCTGAACATTCCCAAGTCCCTCAACCTATCTTCACAGGGCTTGGTCCCTTGGCCAAGAGTCTGCCACTCTTGACCATTACAGCCCACGCTGGCTCCCAAGAGCGTCGTTTGAACTGGGAAGCTCTTCCGTAGGCGTAGAAGGCCATTTTCTAGACAGGTTTGTTCACGCAGCACCAAAACCCGCGTTCTCATCGGCACTTACTGAGGATGGGTCATGTTGGAAGTTGCACCCACGGCAGCCCCTGAGCGGGTGTATCCAGCTCCACTGTCATGAATGGTCAGCTTCACGGAGAACGGTTTCTGTAAAAGGAGGGCAAGAGTCGTGTGTACCAAGGTGCTTCTGGACTCCGTGTTGAGCCAGAAGCGTAAAGGGAAGGGCAAGCCTACAAAACTCTAGAACAGAATTCCCCAAGGAGACGCCGACCGAGCTTTTCAGAAAGTGGGAGGGGCCGCTGCAAGGCGGGGCTTGTGATTGGCTGACCCTGTTCCAGTGAAGAAGGTGTCTTCCACTGGAGGATCCAGAGGACCTTTGGCTTCACGTCCAACGGGAGCTATTTGTTTGAGAAGGCGCTTACCACCCCTCCCTCGAAATCCCACGGGCTCAGAAAGGCCGTTAGCCGCCCTGCTCTAGAAGTTTCCAGAGCATTGCTCTGCACAGGCCCAAAAAGAGCGCAAAGAAGAACCTTGCATGGGTGCTGCAGAGCCTACCTAGGACCTGGGACCACGTGTGCACCCACATCTCCTTGCACGGCAGAGCAGACAGGCTTGCAGGGGTGCTTACAGATGTACTTTGTTACCCCTGCTGACACAGGGGAAGGAGATTGTGAGCCTCCTGCCTCCCTGCTTGGAACGACAGAGGACAAAGTGGAAGTCCGCTAAGCTCCATTCGTCACTGCTCTTAACCACCTCACCGAGCTGGCTCTCTGGTCAGAAAGGCAGGCCTAGTTGTTTGGGGCAGGAGTAGGCGTCCAGGCGCCCCCCCTGTCCCCTGCTTTTATGGCAATGCCAGGAAGAGCTTGTGGCCGAGCCCATTAAAGCAGGATATAGGGGAAAGGACCCTGATGAGCGCTCATGGAAGCCCAGGGCGCTCTGGTTGGGACTCCCTGCTGTTTTCAAGTCAAGAGAGGTGCAGGGGTGGGTTTGCCGTTGCCAGCCCTTGGGTAGCAACCCTGGACTTCTTCAGTGGTCTCCCATCCAAATACTACGAACGGCTGACCTACCTTCGTTCCTAAGCTCTTACACGATCCAGCTAGCCTCGGTGACCCAGGTCCGGGCCTGAAGAGAGCTACAGTTTTACTCCCCCCCCCCCCCGTTATTTTAATCAGACAAGGGACAACCTCCCCATCACCCCCCCAAAAAAACATTCTGGCATCTCATTTACTTTACTAGAACACACAAGCGGTCCCACACATGGAGGAAGGACGGGAGTGAAAAGCGATCTTCATGACAGCCATGCCCAAACCTGCGTGGCACTCTCTCAGGCAGAGGGACAGGAGGGAGGCACGAGGACGGAGACAACAGGTGTTTCGAGCCCAAGCAGTACAAAGAAATGAGGCCAGTTTTATTCCCTCACCCTGCAGCTGCTCACACGGCATGCAGACAGTATTGTCACCCACCTACCCGCCCCGCAGCCACCCGCCGAGGGGGAGGAGCAGCTCTGGTGGCTCTTTAACACCAGCCCCCCTTCCACTGCGCCAAATTTGCAGGCGGCTGGGAGGGCACCCAGACGAGAGGAGCCCCTCCCGGGTGTGCGACTGTCACGTGACTTGAAAGGAACTTCTCGGGAGGAAAGGGGAGAAGATGCTAAAAAGTAAGCAAACTTCCGAATGGGTGGGTGAGTTTCAAAGGTGACCCGCTGATGCTTCCGGCAGGCAGGAAAGAGGGTGGGAAGCGGCCCACATGTGGTGACCCTGGAGGGTTTTCAAGGGGAGAGACTGTTCCGAGGGGCTTGGCCGCTGCCTGCCTCCGGACCCTGGACTTCCTTGGTGGCCTCCAACCAGCTTCGCTTCCGAGATCTGATTAGATCGGGTTACCCTGTGCGATCCAGGCCAGGGGAGGGAAGACCTGCTGAATGAAACTCCATTCATCGGAAGTGAGTGGGCTTTCTTTGTCTGTCCTGTATTTATTTAATTTTTTTTGACCTTATCTTCTGTTTGCACTCCAGAGCGATATCACCAAGGCAAAAAAACACACCAAAAAAACCCCTTCCCTAACAATGGAAAGGGGGAGGGACGCAGAACGGGACCCACCTGGAGGACGTGTCCCAAACAGAACCATAAGGAGCTAATTTTCTTCTCCTGTAGGGCCTTTTCACCCTGCGTCCCAGTCGGCCCTTTAAACACGCCCGAGAAGCTTCTGACCTCCTGAACGTTGACGGGCGTTTGCGGTCGCCGCTCCGAGACGGACACGAGGAGAGCGCGCTCACTATCTCTGCGTAAGTACAGACGGCTTTGTTGTTCGTGCTCGCCAATGCACTTCGGGGCAAGGTGTGCCCCGATCGCAGCAGGAAGGAACACAAGGGTGGGGGGCCGCTGGCTTTTCAGCCCCAAGGAAGTGGGAGTTGTTTGTTAAGGAACCGGGGAGACGAGGGTGGGTGGGAAGTAATCGAACCATTTGCCTTTGAGGGTTTGTTTTGCCTTTAAATTTGGGGGGAAAGGGGCAGGTGCCTCCGCATATGCGTCTGATGTTACCCTTCTGCCATTTATACATGCACGCCACCGTGGGAAGGCCAGGCTGACGTTCAAATCAGTGGCTTGGTCGTGGTTAGAATTGTTCTGCAGGGAGCAGCCTGTGACTTTCCCACAACGCAGCCAGGAAGGTGGCCAGGCACCGCCACTGTAACATGGCTACTTCTGCCTCTTTGGGTATTTTTTTTTGTTGAAAAGAGCCTCGGGAATGCTTTAAAAAAAAAAAAAAAACCAAATTAATAACGTGTGGATGTGCCACGCTCGTGCCTAACCGCAAAAGTTCCGTAATGCTCCCCTGAATCCTGCTTGCTTACGGAGTGCGAGAAGAATTCTGATGACACAGTCTCGCTCCATCTGTGCTCTGATCTAAACGCGCTAGAAAGGCATTCACTGAGAGGGGAGGGAGGGAGGGCGGTGCAAATGCACTTCAAACATTCGGGGCCAAGGCCTCTGACTGCCGATAAGGCTCCGTGCTGCCGCTGAACCGAGCTCTTTGTGTATCTGGAGCAGATAGCGGGAGGCTGGCGGAGGGCGTGCATTTCACCCACATTCCCTTCAGCTCTTTGCCGGGCCAAATACTCTGCTGCAGGAACACTGTGAGATTTGAAAGCTTGCGCTTGGTTGCTCCTAGATGAGTCCCGTGCACCTTTTTTTCCCCCCTTTGCCGTCGAATCACAGCTGACTTGCAGAGACCCTATTGGAGGGGGGGGGGGTTCAAGGCAAGAGAAGGACAGAGGCGGCTTGCTATTGCCTAGCTCTGCTTTATCAGTGCCCTGGCGAGCCCGAGGTCACCCAGCTGGCTGCATGTGGGGGAGCGCGGAATCAAACCCAACTTCCGCACTCCTAACCACTGCACCAAGCTGGCTCTCCACACAGCCCCTGCAGAGTGTTCTAGTAGGAACTAAGGCATATGCATTTCGGATCAGCTGTAATTTCTGGAACGGGGACAAGGGAAGGCCAGCGTAGAGTGAGTTACAGAACTCTAATCTGGAGGTGACTAAGTGATCTGATAGTAGCCTGGACTGGCACTGATGGAAAAATGCCCTGCTAAGCTACTTTGGTGACTTAAGCCTCCGTAGAAAGGGAGGCATCAAGTATCAACCCCAGATTCCGGACTGTCTGGGAAGAAGCAAACTGAAGGCCGTCCAGGCTGGGCAAGCACGCTCCCTCCGCTGGTCCCTTCCTGCCCAGCCACCCTTTGAAGGGTTCAGTCATTATAACCCCCTGAAGACTACAGACACCATAAAACAAACCTGCTTTAACCAATAGGTTTTCAAGGCCCGGTTCAAACATTAAGAGAGAGGAGGGGTGAAAAGCATTTCCACTACGGGTCGGTTATCTTATGGAGAAAGGACTAGCCCAAAAAGGATGCTGTCAGCCAAGTTTTCGACGTCGCCCCAAGAAGTGACTTTAAAGGATCAAAATATGAAATACAGTCTTGCAATTCCCCACAGACCTAGGGCCACAGAGGAGCACGGATTACTGTACCTTTGCAGTGTAGTGGTCACCTTGGATTCGGTCATCTCACCGAAAGCTGCAGATTAATTCCATTGGTCACCCGGTGTCTCCGCCCTCTTCTGATCTAAAGTGGAATGCTTTTGAGGCCCATTGTGGGATTTTGCCAAGCACCGTGCGGCTCTTTCATTTCCCGGACCAGCAGATTTCCAGCGGAGAGCGACGTTCCGCTCACACCTGGAAAAGGAACGGGGTTAATGTTAGGATAAGCGAGTATCATTGCGCCTCGATCAGAGTTTCTTGGAAGACTTTGGTGCGGGGATTTATCCGCTGCCACGCATTCTAGGCCTGGAATCTTGCGGTCTAGCGCTGGCACCGCCTCTGCGCGGGGAAAACCCAAGCGGAGCAAATCCCTTTTCATGAGGATGTGTTTTCAAAGTTCCTGATGGTGAGTTTGTTGAGATTTGCATCCCAAATGCAGCCCCCGGGTCCAGTTATGCAACACAAATATTTGCATTTCCAGTTTGTTTGTTTTTTAAAGAAGAGAGAACCCGGTCCTTCCCCCAAGTGGCACTCAGAGTTCATGAGGTGCGCTATACAAGAAAAGGTGGAGCTGAAAGCAGAACGTTTACAAATCATCGGACGGATGCCACGCAACTTCCCCACTAAGTCCCTACTCTCTCTTCTGCCTGCCGACGGAGAGGTCCGCTCTTCTCCCAACCGACCAGGACATCCTGAACAAACCGTTCAATCCTCTCCTCTGGCATAGCTGTGCCAGTTTTGATCCCCTCTTCATTTTATCTGCACAACAAGCTTGCAAAACAGATTTGGCTCGAGGAAGCGAGCAGCCCGGGGTCACCGGCGCGAGCCCCGTGACCAACAGGGGACTTGTCGGCCACATAAGCAGCGACCCAGCAACACACCTCTGCATTAAAAGCCACACGGCTACAAACGAAAACGCGCTCGCCCGGAGAAAGACGGGCCTGCCATCCATCATTAACGCTTCCGGGAAGGATGCGTTTGGTATGAATGAAGTCCTAGCGTGAAATCTCTCTCTCCGAGGCCGGCCGCGTACCGGCACCGGGTTAATGTAAAGCACCGTGGCCTTATCTCGAACACGACTCCCGCCTTCGATGATAAATGGCCTTGCTTTACGACACTACATCGGCCAGCGGCTACGGATCTTTCTAATGGGTGCCCCATATGGAAGCCCGTTTGCTAAGCTAGACCGAGCGGTTTCTGGTTTCAGATTTATGCCCGTTTATTCTTTGTCGCAGGGACTGGCTTGTTTGTCCAATCTAGAGGGTGGAAGGGCACTGCTAACACATGACGGCGTGGCTCACACTGAGGGATGAGCATGAACGTGAGATGGTCGGGCCGATGTCGCTGCTCTTTTCTACAGTTTCATCCCTCCCAAGACTATTCGACTGCGACGGACTTGCTTAGGGCGGAACTTGCTTGCTTGCGTTTTAGGGGTGAAAGCACGGCTGCATGCCGTTCCACTTCAGTGTATCTCACAAACAAGGCTCTCACGCGCGATTTCGCTTGTTGTGAAGTGTGCGAGCAACTCTTCAGGGCATCTCCTGCACGCAGATAACCCCCCCCCCCCCAAAAAAAAGAAGAAGCCCAAGCCTCCCAACACCCAATTCCGTGGGAAAGTTATAGAATCAGAATACCTTTATTGGCATAAAATTGCAAAGCATAAAATGAAACTTTCAAACAGTTTCAGATGTAAAATCTATCGTAAAAGATTTTCATTTAAATTGCCAGTAAAAACTTTGCTACTTTTATATTTACCCCTTTAGCACAAAAGACTGCAGTCTCATTGGGAAAGTTATATTTAAAAAGCTGGTGAGAAAAGAAGGATCCCAAAGGGACATACCATGAGAAGTTAAGGAAGGCCTCTCTCTATTTCATTCTCCCCTCCCCAAATGTCATACGCAGGGGAGCTCCAAGGACCAACACAAAACTCTGGATTTCTTGTCCACAAAAGTCTGGAATTCTTTAAAATACAGAAGTCTGGAATTCTGACCGTTATCCAGGGAGGATTGCCCACGTCAGATCTCAGAAAGCCTTGCAAGGCTTTTAAAGAACCGCAGAGTTACTAACTGCATGGGGCGGCTCTCACCACCATGTCAGAGCTATCGGACACAGGAAGAGGAGCCCGAACAGGAAGAGGCAGATAAATATAGGTAGTCCATCTCCCCTGATGTTGCCCGCTCTGACTGGCAGCTGCTCTCTACCTCGCTCAGACTGGCAGCTGCTCTCTGCCTCACTATCTTTCTTAACATCTGCTAGCCGAGGTGCCACAGACTGAATGTGTGACCTGTTGAAAGCGAAGGGCACATCCTCTGGGTGCATCCCCCCCCATGCATCTATGTGCCACAAGTTAGATTTCTCTCTTGCACAGCAGCTGATGCTTTACGGAAACTCTCAAGACCCCCCCGACGTGGTTCATTTCACCTTCGCCACTGAAAAAAGGCCCTCTCAGATTTCAGGCCGTTTGGCATTTATTTAAAAATGGCTTCCCACGCTCAGGGCTCGCTCGCCTTGTATCCTGAACCTCGGTCACTTTTTCTAGCTCTTCTCTGGATAGAGGCAAGGAGCACGTGAGCATAGAAGGCGATTGATTTCCCAGCGTTTGCATGAGCATACGGAACAAAACTTCGCTAATTGGGCCACGATTGAGTTTTCACAATTAAGCCAGTTGCGAAAGGCCGATCGTGCCCCAATTAGCAAAGCCTAAATGGAGTTAATTGACTCATTAGTTATTTGGGTAATGTCGAAAAGGGAAGCAAAGGAGCTACGGAAAAAGGAAGAGGTTCGGGGAGCGCGGGGGAAAAAGGGCACGGCTGCGGGAAAAGAGGATGCGCCGTGATGAGGACTTGAAAGAGGCAGTCAAAATAGGAAGGAATAAGTGTGTTAGGAATGGCTGGATCATTGTTCGAGACACAAAAGAATGCGTTTGAGGAGGAGAGCGGTCCCTAATGAATTCACGGAGGAAAAAAATTGGCAGGTTACCCCCCTCCCTCTCCTGAAACACTTTTGAGCTTCAAGATTGTGGCTCATTCATCCCTTGGTGTAGTGGTTAGGAGTGTGGGCTTCTAATCTGGTGAGCTAGGTTTGAGTCCCCGCTCCCCCACATGCAGCCGGTAGGGTGACCTTGGGCTTGCCACAGCACTGATAAAGCTGTGCTGACTGAGCAGTAATCTCAGGGCCCTCTCAGCCTCACCCACCCCACAGGGTGTCTGTTGTGGGGAGAGGAAAGGGAAGGGGATTGGAAGCCGCTTTGAGACTCCTTTGGGTAGAGAAAAGCAGCATATAAGACCCAACTCTTCTTCTTCAGTAATCTCAGAGCGCTCTCAGCCTCCCCTCCCTCACAGGGTGTCTGTTGTGGGGAAAGGAAAGGAACAGCGAATGTAAGCCGCTTTGAGACTCCTTCAGGTAGAGAAAAGCGGCATATAAGAACCAACTCTTCTTCCTTTGGGTGGCTTTTGAAATGCACTTGTACCGAGGCACTTAACGGCTCATCGTTGGCCATTTTGGGAAGGAGGGAGGGGCAGGTCGATATGAGCATACATGGTCATATCATCTGATAAGTATTTAATAATTTTAAAAGTGCAAAAATGTAATTAACTCCCACCAATCCCAGGAACCATTCCAGGGCTGTCAAGAAACCCCAGTTGAGAAAGCGTGGCTTAGAAGCCGTATACCTCAGACGACGAAACGCAGGGACGACCGACAGCGAATTCCTTTGCGTTCCACCTGTGACCCCGTGGAAGCACTGCATCCGACGGACCCCCGGCCCAACGATTTCCTGTCTTAATTCCCCCTGCTACAAACCCCAGATTGCCTTGCTAAGCCGACACGATTTGCATTCAGTTCTCAGATGAATTCCAGAATAATCTGATTAACTGCTCCTGTTTTTAGCCTATTATTAGTACACTTTGATCTCCCCGCTGGAGAAACTGTACCAAAGAGTCACATTCTACGAGATGCATTACCTTGGAGATTGGAGCCGTGATCACAGTTATTAAAGAACGGGTCCCTCTGGAAGGCAAGACGCTTACACGCGCGCTGGCAGGCCAACGTCAAACTCCAAGTCAACGACCCTTTGGGAGAAACGGGAAGCTTTTGTTCCTCACCCCAAAAAAAGGGGGGGGGCCACAAAGGCAACATTTTTAGGGAAACGTTTGAGGACTTCTTGCACTAATGCATGAAGCAGTAACTCAAAAAGGACTTTCTGAGGAGCTCAGGAACGATTTCACATACCTTGCCCTGACAGGAACAATTCCTTGTGCGTTGATCCCGCAAATTCCCCCTATGCAGGGGGCATGGAGAAATGCATGAACAGGCCAGGAGTGGTTGAAGGATTTGCGGGGCCCTTCGCACCAGAGCCAGTGGGGGCCCTAGAAGAGTACCACTGCAGCAGGAGCAGCCAGACAGGACACAGAAGGGACCCCCACAGTGGAAAGGGGTCTCTCTGAGTGTCCTTAAAGAGGGGAAAGGGGGGGAGGGAGAGAAGCTATGATCCTGATTCATGGGGAAGGGGGGAAAAGGCACCACAAGTGCAGGGCCCATGGCACATGCTACATGGAAAAACCAGCCTTGGAGCAGGCAATACAAGACGGCTAAATAGCTTGGGGGGGGAGACATATATAATGAAAAACAATAAGGCTGAGATTACTGCTCCTTCAAAGCAGCTTTATCAGCGCCGTGTTGAGCACAAGGTCACCCAGCTGGCTGCATGTGGAGGAGGAGCGGGGAATCAAACCTGGCTCACCATATTAGAAATAACAGAAAGCCCTGACAGGACTGCTCTGGGAGAACAGCACGATCAGGGTTGTGACGAGCCCAAGATCACCCAGCTGGCTGCACGTGGAGGAGTGGGGACTCCAACCCGGCTCGCCAGATTAGAAACACCGCCGCTGTTAACCACAACATCACGCTGGCTCCTGCTGCCACTTTTAACCGCTACACCGAGCTAGCACGCCAGCCCTGCAAAGTTGGGCGTACCCTGCAATGTGCATTCTTTTTGAATGGCGCAATTGAGGTGCAAAGCCAAGCTTCGGTTTGGTACTACGAGGCTAAGCCTTTGGGCCCCTACCATCCCACCCACATGGGCTACCACCGCATGCAAACTCAGCAACCAACCGCCTGCCCGAATTTTAAGTGCGGCTACGGAAGGGCACAGGGGGGGAGAGGAGAAGCCTGTGGCTGCGCTAACAACTTCCTTGAAAGCATCTCGGTCTCTCCGGCCCTTCCAGCGGTAAAAGAACAAGACGTTTCAAGTCCAAGTATGCCGGGTGGAAGTATTTCAAACATAGCCTTTAATGAAAGGGCAGCTGCTGCTCGCTAGGCAGAGGCTGATCCGTCAAACGAACGATCACGTCGCTACGAACGGTTCGGAACGGCTGCGGCGTGTCAATTGATGGCAAGGCAGCTTGAGGCCCTGGGAGAACAGGCCGCGGTGTATAATTAAAGGTTTTAAAGGCCCCGTCGGCTCCTGCCTAGTGGGGCTGATGTTATATCTTTGCTTCTGCTGAGCACAAGCAAGCAGCCAGATGTTTGTACGCCAGGTTGGGAACGGCGTGGCTTAAAGGATGCTAGCCCAAACAGAACCCCTCTGGCACTGGAATTAGGGTGGCTGTGATCAGGTCACACAGAGGGCCCGCCGTCATCCGCCAGCTTTTCCAGAGGGAGAGCCTCAGCGTCGAAAAAGGCCCCAAGTCCAATTCATAAAAGTCAGCTTTTGAGTATGACAGAGCTCTTCCTCAGCCTCCAAACGGAGGACAAACAGAAAGAGAAGAGGGAGAGGAGAGACAGGTTCATTTCCAAACATGCTTTGGCTTCCTTACAGCGGCACTGTTTCCGGAAGCACCCGTGTGATGTTCTCCTGTTTGTCCTACTTTTGGGTCTTCCCCTGCGCCGCTGTTTTGAAATATTGCAGCCAAAGTGCACTGGTAGGGGGAAGGTTAGCACTTGTGCAGGGCTGCTTTCCCATCCTATTTTTTGCACTGTGTGAAAGAAAAATCCCCAAATTCTCCTGACTCCGACCATTTGCTGGCACAAAGTCATCCCTCAACGGGCAGATGGCCACTAGTCAAGGCCCAAGAGAGCAAAGGGCGGCTCTGAAATAGGACAGATCGGCAGGTGACTTAGAGGTCACCGGACACAAATATAACCCAAGTGAAGTTGAGTGTTTCCCAATAATGCTCGATCACCGAAATGCACCCAAGAAGGACCAGACCAATCCGATGGGATCGTATGCAGAGTGATAGCCAGCACCGGGTCATGTCAACAAGAAATAGGAAGTTGCAACACTGCTCTCTGCACCCTACCTGCCTCACAGGATGTTTGTGGTTGGGAGGGGAAGGAAAAGGTGTTTGTAAACCACTTTGGGTTGTGAAAACAGGGTATAAAAAGCCCAGCTCTTCTTCTGAATTAATATAGGTCATCCAGCTCTAAGGGAAGTCTAAGAAGAATGTATTACATTTAGCCACTATGGGCTCTTAGGCGACCTCAAATGAACCGTCATGGAGGGGACCGCAAACAGTTAACAAAGTGTTGGGGCCTGGCCAGTCGATTACACATTCGCATTACAACACTTGCAGCATTATTTACATACGGTCCCACCTATAAAAGGTTTAGATATTAAGTGCCTGCAGAAGGTAGCACAAGAATGGATAATACATGAATAATGCACTATCTGCCTTGCATGCAGAATGCCCCCCCCCCCCGGTTCGATTCCTGGCATCGACAGTACAGAAGAGAACCAGCTGGTAGGTAATGTGAAAGGCATCTGCCTTGAGACACAGCAGAGCCCCCCCCCCACCCCAGTCTCAGCAGATGCGTAACACGCATCAGACAAGTAGCTAGCGAGTTTCCCAAAAATGATCACTACAAACATCCCTATCCAAAGAAAACAGAACGCGACAGTTGGGCATTAACACACTTTTATGGGACTTTAGCAGACCCAAGTTTTCAATCGGGAAAGGGGCTTACTCCAACGTGGCTTGCTAATTCTCAACTGGGAACCTGAGATAGGTCACTGGAGAAGTCAGAAGAAATCTGAGCATGCTCAGGGCCACAATGCTCACATGCTCAAGAGCTCCGCCCCAACGTAATAACAAGATTCCGGAATGTACCTGATTAAGACAGAATGTCCTGCTTTGGAAGGAAGGCCCACTCCGTCGCCGTTCCAGAACCTCTTTTGCCCACAGGAGCATGTCAGAAGGTCTTAAGCGAACTATGGCATTCCCCAGGCCTTCCCTTACTCTCCCCCCCACCACTTCCATGTGCCCCAATGAGAATGCAATAAGGCCACAGATTATGACTCTAAGCACTGCTTGCCCTTTTGGGAAGTCTAAAAGAAAGAACCTTTCACACAAACACAAACTGCACATCTGCATCCCACTCGCTGTTCCACTTCCGTCAAAAAATATCTCTCAACAAAACGATCCGCGAGGGCTCGTTTTGTTTCCCCCACAGGAAACAAAAACATCAGAGAATCTTTTTTTTTTGGGGGGGGGGGATGATGCATGGATTGTGCACGAGCAAAGCACATCCACCTCAAATCTTTGCACATTTGTACTAGGGGGAAAAAAGCAAACCTGCATTTTGCATTTGCTGATCAGGACATGTTAATTTGCTGGGGGAGAAAAGAAAATAAACGTGCAAAAAAAAAAAAAAAAGGATGTTAGTTGGTAACGGAGAAGGAATGAGTATCACATGCTCAAAGTTTATAGCCTACATTTCAGGAGATTTCTCCTCCCCCCCCTTCCTTCCCACAAACATTGAACATGCACCCCCGGTTCTTGCAATGCCGTTATGATACCAGTCAACTTCCGAAAACTGACCCAAAGCGGGGGGAGGAGTCGTTAGCAAAGTAGCACAAATTTTGGCAAGCCCATTCTTGTTTCTAGTAGACAACTAACCTTGTTTCCAGTTTCACGCAGACCATGTGCCCCTCCCAGCCCCTACTGTCTACACGAGGCATTTTAGAGAAAGAATCGGCAATCTCTCTCCTCCATCCCCACACACTGTCAACCCCAACTCTGCATCCTGGCCCTGGCATTGTTTTGAAAGAGGCTCTCTCTCACCTGTGTTTGGCAGACGGTTTTCGGGAAAGCTTTGATTCCTCTGATGGAATGCACTAGAGGTTCTCTCTGTCCGTGGGCCGGCGTATTTGTGGAAGAAAGGTGTTTTGTTGTTGCCGTTCCAAGGGCTTTACAAGACATCTAAGCGGGAGAGACAGAAAAAAAGGGGTAGTTCTCCCTTTACATCGCCAGAACTTCGGGGAAATGGGATACATTTATCGTTTTCGGTGATAATGCGTTAGGCAGAAGAGATGTTGAGGTCACATGGCTACATGAGTTGAGTGGTGTTAACAAAAACAATCTCCCCACCCTGGAAGAAATAAGAATCATTCTGAGAGAGCACAGGAAGGCAATTTCCCTTACAATCCCACAAGCTGTTGAACACCAAGGTCGAACAGGAGATATCTGGGATCATCTACTCCAAATGCTGGCAGGGGCTCATGGGAATTGTAGTCCATGAACATCTGGAGGACCGCTGGTTGACTACCCCTTATCTACCCTACAGTCCAACACATTTTGGAACAGTTACTTACAGCAGTGCAGAAGTTGAAAGACAGTTTAGTCTCACTGTTTTCGAGAATATTACTAGGCCAATAGCCCTAACAGAACTAAAGGACTAATTTTCACACATCAGTTAATGTCTTAGAACATCAGGCAAGATGCAGGCATGTGTATGTTTAAAGAATGATCACGTTCTGGTCATCTTATAGTGACCCCCAATGCGGTTTTCAAGGCAAAAAAGTTCAGAAGTGGCCTGGCATTGCCACCTTGGATTTCCTTGGCGATCTCCCACCCAAATACTAATCAGGGGGTCCGAGATCTGACGAGATCATCCAGGCCAGAGCGAGATGCTCGCGGACCCCCGACTTTTGGCCGGCCTTTATTGCCAGGGGGGGGAGCAATTTTTAAGAATTTCTCCTTTGCGATTCTCACGTACGCCTCTACCACCCCGACGGACGAGCATTTCTGCTGCGACACGGCCAGACTGCTCAGGCTCCCACCCGTGATCACATTATTGTCACTTGGATGCCACCGGCTCGGTCTTGCCAGGGAGCATGGGGAGAGGGTTCAAGATGGCTGATGAGGTCATCTAGCTGCGTGGGCGGGCATCCTAGGACAGGTAGCGCTGCCAGAGAGAGAGAGAGAGTGACAGAGAGACAGAGCTAGAGACAGAGAGAGAAAGAGATGCTACTGCATCCAAATGATTGCATTCGTGGTCATCCTCATCTCTCTGCCCTTGTAGGGAGCATGCCTGCATTGCATATGCATGCCTGGATCGCAGGAAGCCGATGCAGGCCGAGTACTTGTTACCCAGTCACTTAGCAACTGACGCAAACTTGCTCCAACCTTACTTTGAGTACTGCCTAGCATTTGGTACCAGCAGCCTGCAACGTACAAGCCCAGAAGGAGAGTGGGGTTATGACAGCAGGGTCCCTCACCCGCGGGGTTGGGGCTGCCTCGTGTATTAAAGGGTTAGCCGGCGCACACAATGTACCCCGTAATTTCTTAGCACGTGAAGCGGCCCTCACATACACACCCCCTCCATGGACTGGATTTGCGGGCTGTGAATAAGGAGCCGAAGGTCGGGCTGTTGAGTCAGAACGGTCTGGAAATTATATGTTCAGAAACAACTCTCACACCCGTAATTAGGGAAACAAACCCCTTCGAGGGGTCCATATGTAAGGGACATATGGTTGGAGAAGTTCCTGCCACAATTTCAAGGATGCTCAAAGTTGGGCTTGACAAAAAAAAACCCCTCCAGTTCTGCGGAGTATTGCAGGCCGTCAGCATTAATCTTGCCAACTGCTTCCTAAGAACATCTGACCACCTAGGAACAGGTGATCCTCAAGCCAGGTGGCAGGACCTTTAGATGGGTCAGGAGGCCATACGAAGCTGCTATTTATTCAGCTGCTGTTCTGGAGAGACAGTGTGGCTGCACAGAGCAAGTGCACCGTGCTTCCTACGCTGAAAGGAGCAAAGGAAGGTCCTTGGTGGTGGAAAAGATTCCTCTACAGCTCTGTCCCTAGGCTTGGTGTAGTGGCTAGGAGTGCGGACTTCTAATCCGGCAAGCCAGGTTTGAATCTGCGCTCCTCCACATGCAGCCAAGCTGCGTGACCTTGGGCTCGCCACAGCACTGAGAAAAACTGCTCTGACCGAGCAGGAATATCAGGGCTCTATCAGCCTCACCTCCCTCACAGGGTGCCTGTTGTGGGGAGAGGAAAGGGAAGCCGCTTTGAGACTCCTTCAGGTAGAGAAAAGCGGCATAGAAGAACCAACTCTTCTTCTCCTTCCTCACTGTGGTATACCTCCTGGTGACCAGCTTACATAGCCTGTCTCCAGTCTCTGTCTGCTGCCCATGGTCCTGAAACCAGCCACAGTGTCGTTCTGGCTCCCTCTTTTCCTGTCTCAGGGCTCAGATGTTGCAAGTTTGCAGATCAATGGGCCGCACGTTTGGTGGGTGCCAAGTCTGGAAAGGCTGGTAACTTTGGCCTTAGAAGCGTCCTTAGAGGGAAAAGTAAGCCTCGGTAAAGGGCTTATGCATTAATCATGAGTCAAGTCAGAACGGAACAAGGAAAAGCCCAAAGAGTGTTTCGTTTTTATGTTTTATTCTTTTTGCTACAGCCCCGCAGATAGTTATTTGGAAAGAACTAAAGTGAAATCAATCAGACAGACTTCCAAGGAACCATTTAAGGCAGGGGTAGTCAAACTGCGGCCCTCCAGATGTCCGTGGACTACAATTCCCAGGGGCCCCTGCCAGCTTTTGCTGGCAGGGGCCCCTGGGAATTGTAGTCCACGGACATCTGGAGGGCCGCAGTTTGACTACCCCTGATTTAAGGGATCAGGTTGTTCCTTGGAAGTCCCCCTTGGTGTTAATGGATTCAGTTCCGAGTAAAAACGTACAGCATTGGTATTTTTGTAATACAACCCTGTGGTTGAATGCTCTCTCTATTTCTGCACCCGGGTAAACTGGGCTGTTAAAGCCACCAGAAAAGAATGCAGGGGAAGCCAGACTTTTCTGTGATTAAAAACGCAAGCTGACCAGTGCAAAAGGGTGAAAGGCCAATGTCTCATGTGACCTTGTTAGCAATTGGGAAGATACTAATAGGGAAGACATCATCTGGAAGCCAAGAACGGTGAATATTTGTTTGGCAGACCCCCAAAGAATGTCAGGGTCTCTATGCAGAGACCATCACTGGCAAACTACCTTGGTTAATTTCTTGCCTTGAAAACCTATGGGAGTGACCCTAACTTGGCTGCAACTCGCTAACATGCGCACATGCACACACTCTCTCTTTTAAAATGTAGAGGGAAAGAACCTACGACTTCACAATCTAGATGGGCTCAAGGGTCAGTTAATATGCAATTCTTCCCAGAGCAATCCATCCTGTACCCACAGAGCTGAAAGCAGATGAAAGCCCTTCTCAAAGTTACTTGTGTGATAAAATAAGCAAAACAAACTGCTGACAAGATCAAACTATAATGACTCTTCCAAGACAGATCTACAGTAATTTCTGCTGTTAGACACTCGCTTAGAGAGTTACCTGCCACATTTATTATCTTGGACACCGTCTGACACACAGGTACGAGCAGGTAAATTTTCTGTACTTTTCTGCACGTCCAAAGGACGGCAGTTTGTGCAACAACAAACTGCAAGGCAGACACACAAACCAAAGTGGCATTCACATGAGAGGAAGGATGCAATAAGGGGAAATCTGGTTTACAGAACTGTCATAAGCAGAAGTACAGCTAAGTAAAAAACAAGAACTATTCTTAGGACTGCTCAAAGAGCATCAGAAGAGCCCTGTGGGAACAGAGACAATTTAGCCTCTTGTCTCACCCACTGGCCAACCAGTTCCTCTGAAGGGCCAACAACAGGGCAGAGAGGCTGATACCATCCCCATAGACTGCTTCCTAGCAATTGGACTGCCCCTAAATGTGGAGGTTCCTTTTAGTCACCGATGGATTTGTCCTGTCTAATCCTTTCTAAAGCAGTCTATGCCCGTGGCCATCACTACATCCTCTGTCAGTAAATTCCACATTGTAATGACTCACTGTGTAAATAAGCATTTCCTTACGTGTGTCCCGAATCTACTGTCCATCAGCTCCATGGGATGCCGAGTTCTAGTGTCTTGTGAGAGGGGGGGAAAGTACTCTTTGTCAGCACTTTCCGCCTTGTGCAGGATTTTATAAACCTATTTTATAAACCTACTCTCTCTCCTCAGTTATCTCTTTTTTAAGCTGAGACATGCCAGATTTTTCAGACTTTCCTAATAGGGAAGGTGCTCCAGCACCCTAATTGTCTTGGCTGCCCTCTTCTGTACTTTTTCCAGCTCTGCCTGCTGCCGGATCACTAGCAGTTTTCTAAGTCAGTCTGTACTACAGAAGCTAGAGAAATGAGGAGTCAGATTTATTTCTCCCAATAGTAAGGAAGTCAGTCTGTGTAAATGCTGGCCTTTGAAAGCTGGCAAAGAGTCACACTAATGTAGGCCAAATACGCCGTTCCACAGCTGACATAAGTTTAATTCTTTGTGGCATTACAAACGAAGGTGTGATTTAAAAGCCAGCTCAGGGGGGAAGTGGGGGGGGGTCCTCCAAGGAGATGCAAAGGGAATTAGGCTCCCTCTCGCTTTGGAGGGGTCTGCGAATAAAACAAGAGTGCAACTTGTTGAGTGTGGAGCCCTATACGACCACGACACAGGAGGCTGATAGTGCAGAAATAACCTGAGTCATGTATTTTACGAAAAGAGTTGCTTCATCATGAAACTCTCCCCCCCCCCCGAAAATCAAGACATCGATGAAGCTACTCTTCCCAATTTGACAGATGTAGATAATGCACTGTTTTGAGAAAACAGCATTATTAAACTCCCGCCCAGGTGCACCCTTCCAAACACTACATAATATTATATAGGTATAATATTGCCTCTTTCGCACTACCGGTGACCAATGAGGAGAGTACGACCAAGGCTTAGAAGCCTTCTGTCAACCTTTCAAGCATCGGCTTCTCAAAAAGACACCCGGGTCTTCTTAAGCACAAAGGGTTTTGCCCATCGCCCAGCTGTGAAAGCACCCAAGCTTGGAGATGCAACCCACACAGATTTTTTAAAGAGAGAAGCATAATATTTATGATCATGGGGATGCTTCCCACATGTACTTCTAGGAAAATCAACAGAGATTTAACTCCACACTTGACCTGACCCACACCAATGTGCATATCTTTTACAGTGACAAAGCAGAGAAGTAACCCAGTAGCCAAGCCAGCAAAATTCTTTTTTGTGGGAGGAGGGAAATGTAAGGGGTTGCAGAAGGAACCTGCTAAAGCCTCTTACATGCAATGAGGGGATGCCTTACCCAGCAGACGTTGCTGAGGGGTAATCCTCTCTCACCGGGCAAGTCTGTAACGTACAGGCTCCCCTTATTCCCTGCTGGGGCCAAATCTGCAATCTGATATGAGAGATTAACATGGAGGGGGCACCAAACACTCCTTTTCAGAGGCAAAGTCAGAGGAACACTACAGACCCCCGCCAGGGTTCATCATTACTACGACGAGGGAGGCTGGCTTTGCCCTCTGCCAACCCTCCCTCCCAAAACCACCCCGACAGGAAGGTGAGAAATCCATTACCCTGATCTTTCCCTCTGCAGTTTTACAACGGAAGGGGCTTCCTTGCCCCCAAACCATCCCATATCTCCAGAGAGCGACGACAGGGAATCCCCGCTTCTAAACCCCTTGTACATCCCCCTCTTTATATATAAAAAAAATCTATCGGCCTCCCTCTTGGGAGGCAGAAAGGAGCCCGAGACAGCTCTTACCACAAACAGCACCCCCTCCCTCCCATATAATGGAGAGGACAGCTTTTTGGGGGGTGGGTGAGAAGCATGCTCCGTTCTTCAGCACAGGACAGCTCCTTCTCCTCTGCCCCTTCTTCTTGGCATCCTCCTGGACCTCCTGATTCTAACCAAAGGGGGGGCATCCCTTTGCTCAACTGCCCCCACGGGGGGGGGATGGAAAAGAGCCAGGGAGGGCGCTGCTAAGATGCCCTTATGTGGATAATATACACCTATTCCCCCCCCCATTCTCTCCTACAGCAGCTTTATAGACCAATAGGGGACCCCCCCAGCAGCGCCTCCCATTGCAGGTGAGCACGTGTGCCTTGCGGAGGCCGGGGTGGAGGTGGATGGAAAATCCAGGAAGGGGCTGGGGAGGGAAGCAGGGAGGCCGGCGCGTGCAAATAGATATATAGATATATAAATAAGGGAAGCTCGTACCTGCTCGCCAGAGATCCCAGCTGGCAGGCAGGCGCTCCGCTCTGCTACTGCAAAGAGCAACTGCAAGCCCATAAGGATCAGGATTTGGGGGATTGGAGAGGAGGGGGGGGGAGAGAAATGTTGCTCGCGCGCATGCGCGTGCGTGCTCTCTCTCGCGCTGGCTCTCCCGCTCTCTCTTCCCGGGTCCGGGGAGAGGGGGGGTGGGTTCCAGCGCGCGAGCCCCGCCGCGCGCATGCGCACCGGCGCTAGGTTCTTCCCCCCCCCCCCCCGTTCCTCCTCCAACTCACTCCTTTTCCCACCGAGAGGCTTCAACCCCTCCATTTAACTCAGTCATAACCGTCTCGCTCGGGAACGCGTCCCTTCCCCCCCCCCGTTCTCACGTTCCCTTGGAAACCGACAACCCGTTATGAGGACATGGCGCGGGGGGGAGGGGCTAGAGCAACCGTCGCAACCGCCCGGCGAGGCGGGAAGAGGCGAGGCGAAGCGCGTGCCGCCGGTCACGTGGGAGGGGCGCCGCTAGCCAATCGGAGGAGCGGAGGGCTCGTAGTAGTACTACCGTTGGCCGGGCCGTTGGTGCGTTTCGAGAGGGAGGGGGGAGGAGCAGAAGGGAAGCTCCGCCCACTCCCCCGGGTTTTGGCGGGAAAAGCGGGCGGTGCGTCCCGGGGGGCGGGTCTTTCTCCTGGATCTCGCATTTATTTATTTATTATACTTGTATGCCGCCTTCCCTTGCGGCTCAGGGCGGTTTGCAATGATAATAAACACATTATAAATCCAGAATAACCTCATTTGAACAGCACGGAGCGGGGGCTTGGACTAGATGGCTTGTAGGACCTCTTCCAACTCTCTATGGGGCTACCCTTGAAGACTGTTCAGAAGATGCTGAATGCTGGAGCTAGACTGCTGGTGGGGGATTACGGCAACCTTTGGATCTGAGCTCAATTTGGTTGGATCTGGCCTTGATCTTTAAAACACTCCGTGCTTTAGGAGCGCCATCTTGGAAGCACTGGTCTTCCCATACATTCCTGCCCAATAATTAAAATCCTAGGGAGAGGCCCTCCAGACTGTCCTATCAAGGCTCATTGGGTGGGTACATGAGCGGGGCCTTTTCAGTGGCAGCCCCACGATATTTGGGAGTGGCTGCAGCTAAGAGGTGGATCATCTGCTAGATTTGCACAAGGCCCCATGCGTACGTACCAGTTTTGAATTTATTGTTCTTACTGTTTACTATTTATTGTTCCATTGTTCTATGATCAGTTATTGTTCCTGTGCCTATGTTCCACGTGAACCCACCCTGAGCCTCTGGGGAAGGTGTTATATAAATGTAATTAATAACACAATATCTCCAGTTAAAGGTTCGGCTGCCCCTGCTGCAAAAGACCTCGGCCGGAGACCTTGGAGAACCACCACTAACCTGAGTAGGCGATTCTGTGATGGATGATTCCGTATAAGGCAGCTTCATATGTTCCACATCATGCTATGAGCCGGCAAGCAGAAGCAAATTGGGTTAAGGTTAGTAACAGACCTGAGTAGTGACTTTAAATTCTGGCTTTGCGTTTTTAATGTATTTTTATCGGATGTGTTTGTATCGATGTTTGTAAGTCGCCTGGTGCTGATCCGTAAGGAAAAGCAATGGCTAATAAAGATTTTAAAGGAATAAATAACTCTCTTGCAAGCGACCAAATTAAAAAGGGGCACGCACGGCATGGCAAGGCGCCATTTATCCTAGCAGAAGCTAGGATAACTTCATCCGGCGTGCTGAAGTTTTAAATCCCCCAATGCTGATAAAGGTCCCAGGTCCCAATGCGTACCTCATCAACTCTCCTCCCACATCTCCCTCTGGTGACCTAAGTGGCACACTGAAGACTAACCAGATTGGTGGCAGGGGATGAGCTTTTGTGAGCCGTTTTTCAACATTTGGCAGCCTTTCCTGTAAATTCATCAGCCCCGTGGAACAAAATTTGTGGCAGGGTCGGAGCTTTCCTGGGTCACCGCTCGCTTCTGTGCATCACCACAATTTTTATTAGTCTTTAAGGTGCTACTGGATTCTTGCTTTTTTCATCTGCTACAGACAGACTCACATCTCTCTGTTGCCATGTGGTTGGCCCAGCTACAGTAGTGTGTAATACTAAGGCAATCTTCCAGCCTGTAGTGGCCTGTTGGCTGATTTCTTCTGCCTCTAATGTTTATTTACAACGTTGGTATGCTGCCTCTTCGGAGACTTTTGGAGCAAAAAAAAAAAAATCCCATAAAAATGCAAGGAGCATCAATGCTCAAACAAGCCACTGAAGCCAGTGGTGTCAACACAGCAGAAAATAACGCTCCGCATCCGAAAATGATATCCATAAAACAACCCTCCGGCTAGAAGCGGACCATTAAAAACAACTCGGAACGATATTTATGGGTGTAAGGGAAAGGAAGGACATAGCCAGCGAGCATTAATAAAAGTTAAACAAACGTAAAAGAGGATGGACACTTTGCTTTCCCTGACAGTGGTAATAGCAGAAGGCCATTTATAGGCCATTCTGGTTATTATATTCATTTATTCTCCTGTTATTTCTGTTTTGGGGCAGTGGTAGCATATGTTAAAATTATTTGAACGTATCGTTTTGGTTCTGTGCCGCTCCCCAATTAAGGCTTTGCCTAATCGCTTGGTTTTTAGTAGTAATAGGTTTGATCGCAATTTCCCCTATTGCGTGGACATTTGAGACTTTCCTAAGGGCGGAAGATCCAGTAGCTGCTGACCCCACCTGTCAGCCTTCAGTGTTGGCTCTTATTTATTTTTCAAATTATGAAGAAAACTGACCTCTGCTCCGTCTGCATATTAGTTTTAGGCTTTCTTTGGACCAAAGTATAGCCATCTTTTATGCCCACCTTATGATTTTTATTTCTGTGTGTGGTTATGCCCTTTGATCATTATTCTGCTCAATTTCATGCTTCCTGGCAGGCAAGATGATGCAGGAATCCATTTCCCTCTTGTCTGGCTCCCAGCTGAGATCAAATCTACATGTGAAATTAGCACTGCAATCCTATTCACACTTGATGGAAGTAAATTCCATTGTACTAAGATTGGCTTCATTCTAAAAGACACATAGGGTATGTCTTCGTTCTCATTTGACCCTCAACGGAAACATTTTTAATTGATTCTAAATGACGTGGCTTGCGATGTCATTCAGTCCTAAATCTCAAGACAGCCCTTTTATTCCAAAAGCGCCCCCCCACACACACAAAATTTGTGATGTACTTTTCATTAAGACAAAAATGTCCTAGTTGACACACTAAATATCGCCCTTTAATTCCTTTTTTTAACTAAAGGCAGCAATAATTCCTTGGAACAGGCATATAAGATGGCATAAAACACAGCAAGGGAGCAGGGGGTGGAGAGGGACACATCATGTAAAGCGGGCAGGACTCCCTGGGTGGGGGAGGGTGCTGTTCCAGAGGGCCACGTTGCCCTGAGGATTTAGATTCTCGCTGTGGGTAACGCAGTGTTAATCCATGGCTATACTTCGTCTTCTTCTGTTGCATGTGATAATATCAGCGAGGGGGAAAAAAAGCCATTACTGATTTCTTTAAAACCCATGCCTACAAGCTATTCATTGCCTTTCTTCTTGAAAGCGCCCAGCTTGCTGTATAACTCATCGTAAACTGTGATTTAAAAAGAAAAAAAACCCCAAATCAACAGTTAAAAAGAGCAGCCTGGAAAAGCATAGAAAAATCAATACGAAGAATAATTTAACGCACGTCAAAAATGGCTGGGGAAAAACCTTGTAGTGGTGAAAGACATATGTTCACGAGGCAATATACAGCCTGCAACAGAGCTCTAACATTTTGTCTTGTTGCTATTTTAATCCTTGCCAACGTATCCTCAAAGCTGCTCAATCCAGAATATTGTAATAATACAGGATTGTCAAACTGGAGTCTGGAGATTATAGTCCCAGTATTATAGCTGATCTCTAGACCAGCGGTAGCCAACCTGTGGTCCTCCAGATGTTCATGGGCTGCAATTCCCATGAGCCCCTGCCAGCGTTTGCAGGGGCTCATGGGAATTGTAGTCCATGGACATCTGGAGGACCACAGGTTGACTACCCCTACAAGACTGGGGCTAGTTGCTTTGCAGCGTTTTGCTTTGCTAGTTGCTTTGCAGGAATTGTAGCGTTTGCAGGGGCTCATGGGAATTGTAGTCCATGGACATCTGGAGGACCACAGGTTGACTACCCCTACAAGACTGGGGCTAGTTGCTTTGCATTATACTCAAGGCCCAAGCACGGGAAGGGTTTTATAAAGACCCAGAATTCCAAGGGCCTGGCTAGGCAAAGCTGTCACCCTAGGTCCCCAAAGAACACTGCAGTTTGCAGATTATGCTGGAGGATTATGCCTAACTAAATGTTACAAGGTCCTTGAGTCCGGTTTGTTCTCTTACTGTTGAATCCCGTCTGGAGTTTCCTTTCCCAGCGAAGGAAAGCACTGTCCCTTTTCCATGGGGTGGTATCCTTAAGACCTTTCTTTTCCCCTGGAAGAAAGCCCTTATAATAGAATTTCCTGAAAAGCAGTTAGATTTGTCACTTTAGAGCTACAGCTCCCCTGTGTATAGAAGCAAAAAGTCCCCAAAGTTATTTTTTTTATAAAGATTAGATTCTCAAAGTTGCATTGTCTTGTTTTTTTACTATAGCCCTGTTATCTCCGAGTTTTACGGCTGTCCTTTCTACTCTCTAAATGGTCTTTTTTGGGCGGGGAGAAGAAGCGATAAGAAAAAGAAAAATCGATTGCGTGAGATTCCTGACTATTCCTCCCACTAGTAAAACTTGACTCTAATCAGTTAATGCAATCTTGTTGTGACTGCCCTTCCCCACATCGGAGGGCCTCGCAGATAGCTTTCTGCACAGATGTAGTCACCAGGGTAGCGTCCAAGGAAAACAAAACCGGAGGGCGAAAAAAATGAAGTCAAACAACCTAGAGACACTGAACGTTTGATTGCTGTATTTCCTAATAGGTCAACATGAGCCGCCACATCTGCTGAGCAGGGCTGGAAGAGGAACATATTGGAAAGAAATAGTTCTGCAGGCTTTTACAGAAGGCGGGACACCAGTTCAAGCTCTCTTGGTTGGAGATATTGCATCCCTGGTAGGAATCGCAAAAACCTGAGGGCCCCTAAAACTTTAGAGGGGTGGATATATGCCTGCTGCCCTACCGTGGAAGGCCCAGGCTAGCTGATCCCGTCAGATCTCAGAGGGTCAGCATGGTCAGCCATGGAAGTCTGTCCTGTGCAGAGCCAGGCAGTGGCCAACCATCAATCTATATCTCTTGCCACAAACCCCCTAGGAGAGCAGCTGCTGACTCACCAACACTTCCTACTTTTGTGTGTGTGTGGAAAAATTATTCCAAATCCAGAGACGCCGTGACAACAGCCGTGTGATTTCCCCCAAAATCTCGCCTTTCTGTCTTGAAGCTCACCAAGACCTTTGTTCCCCACAATCGGTCCGCAGAAAACAAGCCAGATTTTCTCACCACTGGTCACTGGAAAGATCATCTGATTTCCAGCTACCCGGGTTTAATGACCGCATGAGATCTGGATGCAGTCTGTTCCCAAGCTCTGCTCCTTGTCTTTTTTGGACAAAGTCCATTTAGCTCTCTCTCTTTCTCTTTCTCTCTCTCTTTCTCTCTCTCTCCCCCCCCCTCCACCTCCCGCCGCCCCTTTACAATTCTGCCTTTAGCAGCTTGTTCAAGTCCCACATGTGTTAATCAGTCGGGCTGAACTGTAAACATCTCGAAGGTGAGAATGCTTTCCGTTTCAAGGTCAGAGGGAAGAAAGAAGAGCATCCCTTTGTAAGGAGAGAGCTTTTCCTAAGAGGATCGGAGTGGCTGCCATGTTGGCCTCCTTTCCTGGTCCTTCTTTCCCCTCGGTTCCTATTGTGGGCTTTCGCAGAAGATGTCATTCAGACCTGACACTTAGGACTGAGTTCTTCTTCCTCCCTTTCTTTGGTGCTAAAGCGCAGAAGAGTGAAGCCATCCCTCAGCTGTCGCCGCGAATCCTCACATGGCTTCAGCTCCTCTCTGCACATAACCTTTCCCACTCAATGCTTTCCCCCTGGGTGGTTGTTTTAGCCCTGAAAGTGTGCCTATCAGAGAAGCAGGTTGTGCAAATTTTTATATTTTTAATGTGACTTTGCGGGGTCTTTCAGGATGGATGTAAAAGGGGAAGGGGACAGGGTGGCACGCAAGGGTGCTGCTATGGAGTATCGTTCTGGCTGCTCCCCTTAACAATGTTCACGACAAGGTTCCCAGTCAACTCAAGACCCATTTTGCAAACAAAGTGAGTCATCGTGCCACTTCTGAGATAGAAAGATTATTCCCTAGGGTCCTGTCGTAAAAACGTTCCGCGGAGACAACCGGTCGCTGCTCGGGAGTCAGTGACGTGTATATTCTCCCCCCTCCCTCTCCGCTCAGCGTGCCTCTTTGATAACGCAAAAACAAAACTGAACTCTCTAGTTTGGGTGATCAGTTGCCATGGTTGCATATCCAAAATGTAATTGGCTTGAAGGACAGGTAAGAGCGCACCTTTTCCTCGCAAACTGCCCACTGAATCTAAAATTCCAATGAATGCTAGATAAATCCTAATTAATTAAAAGCCACTGTACGGAAAGGATTTCCATGTGAGAAGCATCTTTAGGAAGATGAGGCCTTATTACTGGGGCACCCCAGAGGAGACCATGTTTTAAATCTTAATTTACTTTAAAATATCAATTGCCTGAATTCCTAATTTTTAAAAAACACTGGAAGCAGCTTATTGACGTGTTGCTCAAAATATACCTTTGGGAAGAGGCGATCCTTCGGATACGTAGGCTACGGAAGAACAGGGAGAGGCAAAATTTAGGTTAACCTCAGGTGTTCCAGTGACAGCCAGACACACTTGAAAAGGGGCGAGGCAGATTTTAAACTGAGGATCTATTTTGGCCTGTGGTCAGTCCCATTTTGATTCTTTTTGAAAGCGCTTGTGATTTGTATGTTTCTTTATTTGGCCTGTGGTCATCTAACGCTGCCTTAAACAATTCAGTTAAGGTGCAAAATTAACTTTTTGTTTTCAAGTTGGGTTGCTTAATTGCACCTGTCTGTCTTAAAACAGCACCTTTGAGCTGTCGTGTCTGAATTTAGTTGTTTTGTCTTTTTCTCTAGTTGAGCAAAGTTGGTTCTGATGGGAGAGATCGTTCTCAACCCGAGGTCTCAAGCCAGGCCACAAAGGAAAAAAAACTTAACGTACGTTCACATGTTACCATTGCATATTTATCACAGCATATTGTCATGTTTACAAAACACAGAAGCGATCGGTTTGTCCTGTACTATTTCCCCTACGTGTGCTTTCCTGCACTCTCACCTTCAAAAGGTTCCAAAGCTCCATAGGAATTGGACCAAATCATTATCTGCATACACAGAATTAATAATTTCTATTTAATTCTAGTTAACATAAAACAATATGAACAAATACTGCTGAGCTCAGCCAAACCCTGAAAACAAAAGGTGCAATTTATAACCGGTGCTTTAAAACCAAAACACATCTGCGAAGGCTCTTCTAAAATAAACATCCGCATTCAGCATGCTCAGCAACCCTGCCCCTGGACCGCATAAATCTTGTCTTTCATTTTCTACGGATTTCTAAGCCGAGCTTCTACAAACCCGTTCCAAATTCCGGGATCCTATACACTGCGCAGGCTGCAAGTTAAGCATGCTGCAATCCACAACCCACTGAAGTCTGATTCTGGATTGCGTCCTAAGTAAATATATGTAAATTCAGGTTATTCCCTACCTCCACCCTAAAATACACACACACACACACACACACACACACATATGTGTATTAAAAAAGCGCCACAAGTTGTCCTAAGGGCAATTGCATCGCTCTTGACAAATCACTTACGGGAACCAACGTGCAATATAGGTGTATCTACAAAGATCTAATCGAGCCTGGCGACGGAGCCGATTTGAAATGTAGGCCACGGAAGTCCGGCGAGAGAACTTCAGGGTTATTTCATAGCAGTTCGGGATTCTTTTGCTAAGGAGAGAAAAGACGGACAGTTAACAACTCGGGGGGGAAAAAAACCAACCCGACCTGCGTGTGCTCCATGTTGCCACGTGTCGCCAGCAAGCTCGACTGCCGTCCTGTTTATGCCGCTCTTTGGGAGCTGCCTCTAAAGTTCAGTGAAATGTCACCGAGGTGCATTTTCACTTTACGATCCAAGCCTCGCTCCACTGACATCAGCAGCCTTCTGAGAGCAGGGGCGGTTCTCCCGGCCCACGCCCGGCGCACCTTTGTCTGTGCCTGGACGTCACCCAGGTTGCTCTGGGCAGACCTATAAATCCTCAGCTCTAAGGATTTGGTACACGCATCGGAACCTTTGCTGCAGAACACCCGGCACTCTCTTTAAGTGCACGGTGCGCACGTGTGTTTGTTAATGTTGTGCAAGTGGTTTGGGATGTTAGCGTTCAGGTAAGCCGGTTTCAGTTTGCTTTTTGAAGAAGGGAAAAATATGGATGCCATCTATTCCCCCCCCCCCAGCTTCATTTCCTTCTGTATGCTTAATGCTGATGGAGCGCGCAGGTGAGGAAAGAAGGCATAGTGAAGTCCCCATGTCGTCCAGGGAGTTGTCATTTTGCCTTTCTGTTGCAGAGAGAGGACACAGTAAAGAAGGAGAACGCCTCCCTGCAACAAACCCACTGAGCGGTTTAGAAATATACAGTAAGTACCAATCTCTTCAGGCTTTTTGAAACAGGACGCTGTACGAAAGGAGAGTCCGGCGTTTCCCTCCGGCAGCACAGACCGGTGGTTTGCGTATACAGTCTGGTCGGGAAGAGCCAGAATATGGGCTGCTAGAGATGCCCCCTCTGTCGGGCACCCAAAAGCGACCCCCAAGTTGCTCTGTGCTCTTTCGCGACTGTTCCTCAATGTATTCATAATCCAGGTTTAGTGTAACTTGTGCTTAATCAGGTATAGGAAAAGCTGAAACATTTTGCACAATAAGAACATAAGACTTGCTGGATCAGACCAGGGGGATGGCCAAAAAGTTCCTCTGAAGGTTCAACAACGTCGTATAGAGGCCAAGGCCTTCCCCTGATGTTGTCTTACTGACTGGCTAAGACTAAGTTTCATTAAATAAATCCCCTACCGGCTCTTCCTTGCAGTTCTGGGATGTCTACATATTCGCCCAGAGAAATATAGCAATTCTATGGCTCAGTGGTTGAGCTTTTGCTTGGCATGCAGGTTGAATCCCCAGCATCTCCAGTTAAAGGGACCGGACAGCAGGTGACATGCAAGACCTACGCCTGAGCTCCTAAGGCCCTACTACCAATCTGAGTAGACAATTCTGACTTTAGCGGACTAACCGTCTGATTCAGTAGAAGGCAGCTTGCCTAGATTCATGTTCTAAAGGAAAGAAAACATGAATATTTTTATGACTACAACTGGGTCTGCAAAGTCAACGGACATTTACAAAACGTAGGAACGTTGGCTGTTAGCTTTAAAATTGAGTTTACCTCGAGGGTCCCAGATATTTGCTGTCGGTGGAGGCCAATGTTATTCGTTTCGACACATCGCCGGAAATAACCCCAAGAGTTGAAGTTTGGATTAAATTAAGGTGTTTTTGTCTTCAGGGCAATTTTCGGAGAATCGCCTGCGGCCGAGAACAACAAGTTGCGGTCGGAATAATATGCGAACAGGTAACTCCAGGGTTCTCTTCTTCCCGCATTTTACACACAACCGTTTGTGGAGTTCTAAGGCAGTTTCCATTGTGTTTGGGCCACCAATGTAAAGAGGGAGGACCTGGGTTGCTTCCAGTGACGACGGCCATCTCACTTCTGCACAGCACCCAGTGCCCTTCTAGCCCCGCATCGTAAAAGTCGCAGCCCGGCTCTCTTCCAATAAGACGCAGGCTCTTCCAGCCGGCTTTACAGAACCAATATAAAAATAGATAAGGAGAGGAATTCAGGTCAGATGAGCCTGTTCCGTCAACAAAGAAATCCGACTGGGGGAACAAGCAGATCTGGTTCCGATTCTGACATAACTGCCGCGGGGAGGGAAGAGGCGGCCTCCACCCTCCCGGCATCACTTGCTCCTGACTCGGACTGTACAGTGTTTCCATGACCTGGCTGCAGCATTGGATGTTCTTCCGCATTTTGTGAGGAAAGAAAGCTAAGAGTCTCATTTGACATGCTAGAAACTGGCATTTAAGATACTTTTGTGGAGTTTTACCCCAGTATTTCTGGCATTGGTGTGGATGTTGGGGGGGGGGGGGAGGCCAGAACATAAACCCTCCGAAAAGTGAGCTATACCCCCTCCACCATGCCACCACCGTCTTTCCATTTCAAGATATGCTGCCGCCCCATTTTCAGGTGCGGCTAGAAATAACAGCGACTCTGACACCTGATGTGTTAAACTAGCACATAGCTTCCGAGCGTGTGATACCGGGAGCCGACTCTGTTTTAATGGAAAGGCTTGGTCCCTCGCATGCAAAACTGCAAGAAAAATATAATCCCTCTCCCTTCTCTGTGACCTTTTGTCTGAATAATTTCGCACATCGAGAGCGTGCGTGCGTGAGGGCGCCACCGATTTACCCGACCCATCCCCTTTCACGAGGTTTTAAGAATATCTACGCCTATTTATATGCGCTCCACGCGGGGGAAACATCCCGTGGAAGACGCAGAGCTCTTTATGTTAGGTGGGGCTGACTATAGGCAGAGAAAAAAACAGGCCCCACAGCAACCAATCCTTCTGGGTCTGGACCCTGGCAGGCATGTTCGAATGGATGGCCATCTGACAGAGAGGCTGGTTCTGTGAAGGCTCAAGGGGGTGGCAGGTGACAGTGGACGAGCGAGAGGGTTGTGAGTGTCCTGCATAGTGCAGGGGGTTGGACTAGATGACCCAGGAGGTCCCTTCCAACTCTATTATTGTATGATTAAAAATAAATCCACTCTGCTTGTTTGTCTAATAGTGGCATGTGTGTGTGTGTTGCAAACTCACTGCTGTGATCTCTCCCGACGCTCCTCTTTCGTTTCAGATCATGAAGAACTCTGCGGCAGTAGTTACGGGTCCTTCTGCATGAACGGTGGGGTTTGTTACAGGATCCCGACTGTGTCCAGTCCTTTCTGCAGGTAACCGTTCAGAGCGGACTCCCTTTTGCACTGCAGGCATTTGCTTTGCGAAGGTCACAGACAGGACTAGAGCTTTTAAGGAAACACATTATTTTTTGCCCCCATGTGTAGATAGGGTTGAGAAATACCTGAAGATTGGAGAGCCCAGTCTGGGAAGGATGGACTTTGGGGACAGAAAGAAGCTCAACAGAGATCGGATGCAGTAGGGTCCCCCCTCTGAAGCAGCCCTTTCCCCCAGGGGAACTGAGCTCATCAGGAGTTTAGTTGTAATACTGGGATATCTCCAGGCCCCTCCTGGAAATTGGCAGGCCTAAGTCAACACTACTTACACACGATAGATGTTACTTGGTAGTTGTAGTGCTCTGGATAATCCGCAGGCTTGCCAGCCTCCAGGCGGGACCTGGAGATAACCCACTATTACAACTGATCTCCCGACAACAGAAATCCGCTCTCCAGGAGAAAGTGGCTGGTTGGGAGGATGCCCAGGTCCCTCCCCTCCTCAAACAACGCCTTCCCCAGACTCCACCCCAAAAATCTCCAGGTGTGTCTCAACTCTCACAATCCAGGTCCCAATCCTACCTTAGCCGTCGGTTGGCCGACCCTTGCGCCCCGTCACAAATTTGCAGCCTGGCCGACCTCACGGGGTTTGCAGGAAAACAGAGGCGGGGAGGACGATGTTCCAGAAGCCGCTTGGGAGTCCCAACTAGGGGGGAAAGCGGGCTACAAATAAAAGCAAAATAAATACATCGCTTGCGCTCCAACATGGCCGTGCCAGGATCAGCTTCCTGGCACGGCAAGGGGGGAGAATGTAATCGCATTTTGGTCTCACCCGGCAGGAGTAACTCATGGATAAGGACTGTCTCCGTAAATCGGAATAGTTGATTCCCCCTGCGCTCATCCCAAGCGTGCTCCTTATCAGTCGGGCAACGGGGCTAATTATAAACGAGAGCCGCTCTGTTTACACTTGACTCTCCCGGTAATCAGTGACGGTGGAGAGAATTAGACTGAACCGCTGCCGTGTAGTGACATCAGGGCTGAATTATCTTGTGCCTGCCCGAGGCTGACATCAGCAGGGGGGGAATCTAACTTCAGCCTGGGTATCTTTCCCTCCATCCCCACCCCCCGTCCTCCTCCGGGTTGGCCGTTACCTGGCATCTGGGGGATCCAGGTTCGGATCCCCACCCTTGCCATGGAAGCCCACTGGGTGGCCTTGGGCCAGCCACAGTCTCGCACCCTAACCCACCTCCCAGGGTCGTTGTGAGGACAGAACGGAGGGGAGGAGAAGGGCGCAAGAATTGCTCTCCCCAAGGAAGAGATCTGGAACCCCTTTCAGCAACTAAACAGCAGCCATTCTTTTGTCATTCACCGCCCCCCCCCCTTCCTAGAACAAGTATTAAAGAGTGTAAAGCACGGGGAAACCCGTCAGTGGCCGACAGATAGAAGTTGGAGGGGAATCGGGATGAAAAAACTGGCCCGAGGAGATAAGCCAAGTGCTAAATCGGGTCACTTCCAGAGCCACCTGACGCAACGCAGCCTCCCCGTCACTCTCCGAGCTGTGGGCTTGTGTGCGCAGCGTTGTTTTGAATACACAAACATGCCCTTTCAAGAAAAGTCCAGGAAGGAAATGATGGTTCTTGTTTGCTTTGGGCTCTTTCGCCGCGGCTGCTTCTTGGCAAGAGAGATTTTTTGGGGGGGGGGGGGGGGGAGGAGAGAGACCTAGGAAGTGGTGATCAATTAGATTTCCCTCCACGCGGCATCATGGTTTCTAACCTCCCTTTCGGCTGCTGACCGTTCAGGGAGCAAACGCCACCCCGATGGCAAAGTGGTCGCATTCCGGATCAGCAGGCCCCGTTGACCGAACTTGCGCCAGCTAAATCGCTCCTGCCACCTTTAAGCCCTGTTGAAATCAACGGGGAAGCTAAGCTGTCACCCATGGAAATCCCACGGATGTCGAGAGGCACGGATTTTCATTCTCCGTTTCTGCTTCTTCGGCTTGGCAGGCTGCTGGCGCGTTCCCATGGCCTTTGGGCCCTGGCTTAAGGATGCCAGCCTCCAGGCGGGACCTGGGGATCGCTCAGAATTAGAGCTCAGCTCCAGACTGCAGAGACCAGCCCCCTTTGCCCTCCCCAGGTTCCTTCCCCACCTCTCCAGCAGTTTCCCAACCTAGAGCTGGCAACGCACCCCCCACCAATGGCCAGGGGGGAACCTGGCGACTGTACACTGGAGAGATAGCTATCAATGTGGGCTAATACTCTCAGGGACTGACGGAGTGAAGGGAAAGGCAATCCAGGGTTGGCACAACCTCACATCTGGCCTTCTTGTGCAACCACCAAAAACAGATTCATGTATAAGACATTCTCAAAATGTACCCCCTGGTTGCACAGAAGGGGAACTCTAATCCCCATGGAGGGGCTAGCCTAATGAAAACACAGAAACATGAGGCTGCTTTACATGGGATCAGACCATCAAGGTCATCACTGCCGAATCTCCCGAATCTCAGGCAGAGCCTTTCCCATCACCCACCGCCCCGTCTGCTGAACTGGAGACGCCAGGGATTGAACAGCTAGCGCCAGACTTCCTTTCCCCTTGCGTAGATTCCCTTCAGCAACTGAGCTGCGGAAGGAGTTTTTGCCTTCCGTTTCAAGTCACCCCTTCTTGTGTTTCTCAGAGCTAGGGGATTGCTGAAGGACAATACCTCAACACACACACCCCTTCGTTCTCCTACCGTGGCAGGAATTCATTGCGACTTTAAATACACATTTGTGTGAATCTTTTTCCTCTCTTTCTTCCCAGTTTCGGAGGAACACGACTAACGTCCTGTGTATAATGGGCGTGCGCATGCGGGGAAAATCCTCCACTGTGGATAAATTCTATTGCATAGGCCGAATTCTGAAGGGCTGTTGGGGGGATTTAAAGAGCAAAGGGGGGAGGCCCTCAAAAATCAGGCCGCCCTCCCTGCCTCCAAACTATCTTACCGGTCAGTGCAGGGGTTGGCCGTTTCCATTGGTGCAAATGGCACTTGGAGATCGTGCCGCGCATCACAGGAAGTAATTTGTTGTCTCTGGGGCGAAAGGAGAAGATGGTCTCCCATCCAACTACTAAGCAAGCCCTGCTCAAGCTTCTGAGATTCGATGAAGTCGGGCTACGTTGCCTGGATCGGCCCCAAAATATTTATCCTCATCCTTTTCTGCTCAAAGTCTGCATCCCACGGTCCTTTTGGTGGCTAATACTGAGGTTGGGATTGGGCCTAGTTCCCTCCCGCCTTCTCCACACACACATTAAGAAAGAGCTGCCTGTTCTTTAATAGTTGCCCTTATTTCTTTCACGTAGCTTAACGGGCTCGCTGCAAAAGACAGCTTTCAAGCTCTTTCTGAGTACCGGCACCTTGGATCAGCTACTTGGCCCGAGCAGAGGTTACAAGAAAGACGATAGTTTTGCCCGCTAAGGACTTGGTATTTATACACAAGGCACGTTAAGCGAGAAAAACCCCTGATTCTTCTGATTAGAACAGAGTTCTAAAAATAAGACTGTATATTCTGATTAATCCGGCTAATCAGAAAGCAAGCCGGGGGGGGGGGGATAGCATATACGTGCAGTGCTTATTAAAAAGGGTACCAGCTCATGGATTCTGTGTTGCCACTGGAAGAAAGGGGAAACTGAGGCCCACTGCAGAAAAATAGATTTTCTAGCCACAGAAATCTGCTCTTGGATCCAAGTCTTTAAAGAATGTGTTTTAAATCTCTCAACAACTGTCCCGCCCCTCTGAGCAATACACATTTTAGAAGGGCTTTACTCCCATTTCAACCTGTCCTTCCCATTCAGAAGTGTGAAAGAAAACCTCTTTATTGATACAGCAAATTGCCTGCCTTTTTAAAAACCAGTCTTCTTGACAAGGTCCTAAACTGCCCTAGGTTGGACTTACAGGTATACACAGGTAACGAGAGAGGCCGAAATTGCAAAGTCTCCCGACATTCAAGTTATCGTTTGCAAACGGAGTTTGCATACCTTGTGCTCCTCAATAACAAGCCTTGTTCTCTCTTCTGCCGAAATATGTCGTTTAGAAAACACGCCGTTTAGAATTCCTTACCTTTATTCATAGGTGGTGGGGAAACAGCCAGTGGTGACCCCTAGTTTCCTAGCTGCATCAGTTTAATTCCAGCTGGGCAGAGACTGAAGCAGGATCTGTCCCCCCACAATACCATCTGTTGCTCATTTATGTTCCCTCGAAGGAGCACATGTCATTTTGGATGTGTGCGCTCCACATGTCCGCAAGAAGCTGGGGATAAGGAAACAAAACTGGTCCAAACCTTTTCCTGTGGCCCAAGATAAAGTCTGCCGCCCATCACAAGGAAGCTTCTCTCCCCCACAGGTGCACTGAGAATTACACAGGAGCCCGCTGTGAAGAAAACTTGCTCCCCAGCATCAAGAACCACACGAGAGGGGAACTGTTTGCAGCTTTTTTGGCGTCGGTGGTGGTCCTGAGCGTCTTGGTAGCTGGAGCGATCTTCCTTCTGTGCAGGTAAAACACCCCAGCCAATTGCTGCTCAGTCATCCTCTGATTGCTGCCTTGAGTGCTCCGCTGTGGAATTTCTCTAGCAGGGGGTCCCCCAGCCTGTTTGGGCCTGCGGGCACTTTTGGAATCCTGACACAAAATGGCTGCCCGGGGAGGCGGAGCCAGCTACAAAATGGCAGCTGCAGCTCATCTTCGGTCACACGAGGCAGCCGCTGCTAAAGCAACATTTTAAAAAACCTGCGCAGTCAATCAAATCTGCGGTGGCCAATCAGAGGCCGCATCAGACATCCTTAGTTTAGCCTACCTCAGAAGGTTGTTGTGAGGATAAAGCGGGGAGAACTGCACGTGCTGCCCCGAGGTCCTTCAAGAAGGGGCAGGACCGAAAACGCGAGATGAGAACGTTTAAGTGGTAGCCGCAAACAAACCACAAACCTTTTTCTTCCCTTCTTGCCAGGAAGGGCCATATTCCAAGAGCCAATCCCATAGAGCGCGGGGACGACCTGATAGAGGCAAATGGCATCCACGGTTGCAACAGTAAGTGCACTGCAAACGGGACGGCAAAGGAGGAGGACTGCGGTTGTGTGTGTGTGTGTGTGTGTGTGGAGGGGGTGTTTCTGAAAGGGTAACGTTTCGTTCACTCCCAACAGAGATAACCGAATGAAGGAATCGAAGCAAGAAACAATGGAAGTGCAGCAATCGAAGCAGGGCTAGAAAAGCTCAAAGCACACTGGAGAATATGGTAAGAACAAAGAAGAAATGGAAGACAAAGATGCATTCCATGCAGCAAAGGAATGTCCCACATACACACACAAAACTGCCCCATACAGATCAGCCTGTCAGTCCATCCAGGTGGGAGCAGATCTCCAGGTAGAGTCGGCGTAGTGTCGTGGCTAAGAGTGGCAGCCTCTAATCTGGAGAAGCAGGTGCGATTCTCCGCTCCTCCTCCAGGTGCAGCTAGCCGGGTGACCTTGGGCCAGTCACAGTTTCCTCAGAGCTCTCTCGCGTTTGTTGTGGGGAGAAGGGAAGGTGAATCCTAGAGCTAGGATGGATAAAGTGTTCAATGCAAACATAAATCTCTTACTAGCGTATTTCCTCTGGTCCTGTCTAAGCTTTAACCCTTTTAAAAAAATTATCCCATATAACAAGCCGTGTTGTTCAAACCCGCCTCATCTGAATTCACATTTCCCCTGGACGTGGGGAAAGTGTAATCAGCTAGTAACAAAACGCTGAAATAATTTCCAGGTGACCGTATCTGAAAATGAGACCTCTCTGAATTACAAAAAGAGCGTGCCCAGGCAGACACATTCCATTCTTAGGTGTTCATCTCTGATATTGGACAAAAAGCCTTTATCTCAATTCCGTTCTTCCTGCTGGGACAATCCTGTCCCCTCCTCCCCCAAATTCTGCAGAGCATATAACTTACTAGCATTACCGCCAGAGTCAAGAATGGGGATGGGGGAAGATCTGGATCCCATTTTGCAAAGGGTTTCCTGGTTCCTCAGACTGTGCTTTTGGAATTTACAAAAAAAAAAAAAAAAAAGGAGAACAATGCGGCTGACACCAAAAACAACAAAAGCACTAAGATGTCTTGAAAATGGGAAATGGAAAAGTCTAGTCCTTAAGAGAACTTGAGAGTACTACAGCTCTGAAAAAAAAAAAAACCCTCTGATTTCAGCAATAACAGAAATATCAAACTCTTGGCCACTTGACATCCGGCTTATAACAAAGTGCTGAAGGAAAGTGACTGGAATCAACAGGGAAAAGAAGCAGGGAGCACAGTGTCGGCTCCTGGATGTAATAGAGGAAAGGAAAACAAGGGAAGAATATCAGGGTGTTAAAGGACATGTCACTGTTTGGGGTGGGTGGGTGAGGGAGGGATATTTTGCTTGCCTGTAGACAAAAACGTTAAGAGGTAGTCCACACACACGGCACACAAAACGCAGCTAAAAAGGAACTCCTTCACCCGAGGAGTAATGAACGTGTGGAATTCACAGCCACAGGAAGTGGGTGGAAGCACAGACAGCTCCTAAAGGGAATAGCAGAAACATATGGGGCATATATTCATCAGTGGCTATGAGCCACAATGTATAGACAGTATACTAAGTTTGGTGCAGGGATGCCCTGTATTCACGGTGCTTGGGGGGCCACAATGGGAGGGCTTCTGGAGTTCTGGCCCTGCTGGTGGACCTCATGATGCCCCTGGGTTTTGGCCACTGTGTGACACAGAGTGTTGGATTGGGTGGGCCACTGGCCTGATCCAACCTGGCTTTTTTTAAAACCTAAAATATGAAAAATTGACTATACTCATTAGTCTAAAGAGCCCCTTTCTGCTGAGCACAGTGCTCAAACTAGCAAAACCTCCTATGGATTTTTTTGGAAGGAGCAAGCCCCCGCTCCCCCTGTGGAAGAAACCAACCTCCTCCCTGCCCCATTACAGTAGCTTGTTTAACTTCTCATATAACTGTTGTCTTTTCTGTAATTTGCAGGGAATCATAACACTGCTCCCAGAGTCTGCGACAGAAGACCACGTTGCTCATTTTTTACAGGACCAAATAGACCAGCACCGATGTACACTGCTTGTGTTTGCACCGTTGCCACAACTGGAACGCCAGAGGTACACGGAGACCCTCGGACGCCCGTTACGGCCGGCTTTAGCTGTTAAAAGGCGAGAAATGCTGCCAAGTCATGCAGGAAAGCTCTCCGGTCGTGTTAAAGCGTCACCGTGTTTTACTTGTTTATTTTTATCACGGGCCAAACGAGGCGTATTATTTCCCCCAGACAGGGCAAATAAGAAGGCCTTTGACTGTGTGGGATTGAAGGTGATGTTGGAGGTCTGGCTTAGGAAACCAATTAGAATGGATCTCATACGAATTTCCACAAGGTAGAACAGGGACAGACACCCAGAGCCTTCTCAATGTACATAGACTTAGCTGTTTTGTTTGAACTAATCAGATACCTGTCAAAGGACTGGAGGACTTGGAGAAATCCGGGGGTCATCCAACATCAGTCAATCAAACCCTTCTCTTTTATGAATAAAACTCGTCCATCTCTCATCAAAGATCTGTTTAGCATCTCTCAAAAAAAGGTCACAAATGTTGCGTTTCACATTATATCCGTCGGTAGCAAATTTCAGACTGGGGGAAACGAGCCGGTTCTGGGAGGGACGGGGAATAAAAATTTAAATAATATAATAATAATAATAATCTCATAAATCTTCATCCAGGGTTAAATTCAAAACAAAACCTCTGCGGATGGGAGTGTTTCCTCCCTTCCCCCAAGGGTCTCAGCAGCACCCACTGACGGGGGTCAACGTCCTTGTGGGCCCCTTTATAAGATGCATTTATCCTCTGCTGCCAGACAGTCCAGAGAAAGCCCTAAACAGTGGCACCACGTGAAGGGCCACGAAACGCAAGAGATGGCAGCCGTTCTGCAGAGCCCCAAAGATTGGGCCTTGTATTTTTGACTCGTGCCAATTGCACACCTACGTATAACAGTATAAGAGTTGTACTGCTTTACCTATTCGTTATACGGATCCCGACATCCTTCCTCAAATAGCGTTCCTTTTGGAAGCAGGAATAACGTCTTTGTCGGCAATCCAATCTCAGCCATCTGTTGCTGGGGGGGAAAAATTGAAATTCTCCTCATAGTTAATTTCTCAGCTGTTGGCAGCGTGTGCATCGTTGGATGGGGTAGCGTGTTTTGCCTACCGCACACGGCGCCATTAGGAGACACAATCCTTGTCTTTTCCAGGCTCAGCCTGTTTTCTGGTTTAAAACAAAAATGACGCTTTAGAAAGCCAAGTTTCTCTTTGACGGCCGCTGGGGGCCAAAGAAAACTCGCCAAGCTTTGAAAATGGGGCAAACGCCAGCAATGTCCCCCAAAGCTTTACATGCCCTCCTCCCCCCCCAAAAAAATTATTTCTTCCTTAGTTTCAAGGGTATGCACCCTTCCTGTAACACACTGCACTCAAGCTTGACGTGGCAATGCAGAAGAGAACGGGCAGAAAGAATGTCTAAACTCAGAATTCTACCTCCAGGCCAGGCGGCCACCAGGGGCCAGGTTCCCCTTAGTTTACGCATGTCAGTGTATCACCAGACCCGTCCCACAGCAATCCTACTGAATTCCACATCAGATTTCCCCCAGCGCATTGCTGGCTGGGAGTCTCCCCACTGCGACGACTCCAGAATACAAACACCGAAGCCGCACAAGCAGCAGATACCGTCAAACGTCACGAGGAAAGGAGAAGCGAAAAAACGACAATGCAGTTGCACAGTTTTTTTACTGAACGGCAAAACGTTTTGGTCATACAGCGATACTGCGTTAGCAAGACCAAGAATCTCTTGGGGGCCGTGTGTCCCATCCAGCGACTACGCCCCCTTCTGCAGATGCAAGCTGTGCTTTTTCCTCTCCCCCCCCCCTTTTTTTTTTTTTTTTTTTTGGTGCTGCAGCTCACACGAGACCTTTTCCTGTTTTCTCACGGCGGCCCTAGACAGCTGCAGCGGCTGAAGAGGTGAGCGGATCAAGCGGAAAAGGGACACGCACGGCGACCCAACGGAAGCCAGCAAGGCTTGCTTCCAAAGAAAGGGGCTTCCGATGGTGGGAATTGGAACAGAACCCTAAGAATTGTGCTCCGAGGAGGTCCAGGGAGGTCAGGCAGCCACTGTAATTCATGATAAAGCCCAATTTAGCCAAGGACGGCTTCCAATCCACGACGTCTTCTGAAAAACCCTACGGACTGCCTTTATTCTTGCCTACGTGCCAGAGCTTACAGGACATCTAGCTCAAAGAAGAAGAAGAAAGCAATAAGCTGTCTTTTCATTTGGCCACCCACCTATGGATATTCACCGTCTGACCTTGCGAACCAGGGATTTCATACGAAGGCCTGGGTCACCCACGGCCGACCCCAAAGGAATCTTCCAAAGGCTACAGCCAAGCACACGAGGCATCCAACGCCAAACTCACACAGAGTGGGACAGACAGTCCACAGATCCCATGTGGTAATGCATGATGCTTCAGTCCCACCCGGATGTAGTCCCTGGGAAGTCTGAACATAACTCTTCGGTCCCACGGGGGAAATGAAATCCAAATTTTGCCACCAAACCGACACCTTTGCCATTTGAAAAGCAGACAGGGACCAAAACGAGAAAAGGAAGAAAAAAGACCCTCGTTCACCTAAACTTTTACACCAGCTAGAAATCATCAAGCCAACCGGACAGCGGCCACCTTTGTCTCTCAAGAGGCCACCGGGTAGCCCGTCCTGGGTTTTGTTTCTGGAAGGCGAGGCCGCTCTGTGACTGCACCGGCCCGCTGACCAAGAGAGGCCTAAGGGCGGTTCGCTTTGGCTCAGCCCAGGTGGACGAGGACCATCACGGTGGTGTAACCGTGCAGCAGGTCATCCTTGATGTTGTTGCACTCCCGGAGGATAAAATTCCCAGTCACGATTCGGTCGCACCCGATCTCCCCGTGTCCGAAGAAGCCGAAGAGCGGGACGCTGGGGAAGAACTTGCGGAAGGCGTCCGCCTCCAGGTTCTGCTTGGTTTTGTAATGCTGGTATCCCCGCCCGACGCAGGCGAACATGAAGCCGACCGTGTTGCGCTCGGGGATGCTCGCGGCCTTGAGGCGCTGCATTGCCGCTTCCGCCGTCTTCTCGTCGACGACGTCCTGGTCTAAGAGGATGGCGGCGCTCTGGATTTGGGGCCCGCTAAACGTCAAGCCGACAACGCCGCAGGATTCGGCGGGCTGACTGTGGCTGGGGAGAGAGAAGCCGCGTGTTGGAAAGCTTTTTTCTTCCCTAGTACTGGCAAGGCTAAATCCATTCTACAAAGCAAGAAAAGGAATATGGGTCGCCATTAACCCATGAAGACGAGTGGGGGACGATTATAGGACCCTAAGCACTGAACTCAAGCTGCGTGGCCAAGCAGCTGACAGAGCAGTTGCCAAGCCAACAGAAAGGTCCCCAATCTGCTCGGCACTGCGCGTCCTTGGGGCCAGACCACCTTAACTGGCCGTGCCGTCCGACGGAGAGAGCAGATAAGAGCTCTCAGCACAACCCCAAAGCACCAAGCTCACCCTCCGCCATTGACACCGAAGTCACCCAAAGGGATTTCGTCCGGGTTGACTTCAGCATCCCTCTTGCGGGCCAGCTTGGCACATCCAGCGAGGCGCCCAGCCCACCCTGCTCAAGGATACCCACTTCTCAGACATCAGAGACGTAAAGCTGTCCACGTGCCCGCCGGCCAGGATGATACTTTTCTCGTTCAAGCGGTTGACGATCTGGTGCAGAAACCGCGTGGCCCCCGCGCTCCAGGTGTTGTACCCAAACAGGAGAACCACTCTGAGATCCGGGTTGTTCTTCAGACCTGGTTGGGAAGGGCAGGAGGAGGGGGAGGAGGGGGGAGGAGAAGGGAGGAATTCTCATGTCATGTTGCCTTTTAAGCAGGAAGGTCACGCTGAGCGAGAGGTCCTCCTAACCCCATCAAGTCTGGTAACATTTTAGCTTTACTTGCCTGCTTCAGCAAATTGATTCTCATCGATAACCTTGGACTTTGGGTCTTTAAAAAAGTGGAAGGTCTGAATCTTCACGCCATCCATCTTGGGGAACAGTAACGCAAAGCCTGCTTCGCCATCTTCAATTTCCAGAGGCCGTCCGCCACGACTTCCTGTCGGGGTGACTGGAAAGGGAAAATCCATTCTATGGCAAACTTTATTTTTAAGATCTTTGGCGCTTCTAGCATGCCCCTCAATCCTGGCATGCCAAAAAAAAAAAAACCAAAACACACGAAACACCCCGTCACTGCTCTGTCATGTTTATCTAATTACTTCAAAATGAAATTCCTTTATAGTAAATGTTTTTTTTTAACATCTCCCTTTTGGCTAGCTGAATGAAGTGACACAGAAGTACCACCCTATGAGGATATCTTTTCAATAATTGAGCAGCAGGAATGTTTAAAACTGGTTCATACCAGGTGCTCTGGAACACTGGCCTTGGGTGACCCCATCTGATTATACAGGAGCTTTGTTTGAATGAGACTCATTCCTTCACCAGCAAAACTTTCATATTTATGTCACGTTTTGGTCTTTCTGTAAAAGAGGGGAAGGAGCAGCCCCAGAACGCAGTGGGCGCCAGGGCATTTTCTCACCTACAATCCCGGGAGTCGCCAATCCAAGGACTTGGCATCGGGTGGGCAGTAACTTTTCCAAAGCGCTGGCTGTTTCTTTGCTGTTTCTTTTTCGAGCTGCAATGGAATACACAATGATCTGTACCTCAACTGCATCCGTTCCTGGGCCAGTGAGAACCGGTCACAGCGATCCGTGCCTTCGTTACATCCCGACTGGACTACTGAGATGCACTCTCCTTGGGGCTCCCATTCAAGAGCATTCAGAAGCTGCAGCTGCTGCAGAATGACTGCTAGCCAGGGCCAGCTATCAGGACCATGTCCCCAATGCTACAGAAATGACCGAACCACCCCAAGCCCAATTCAGTTTGCTGGCTTTGTCCTTTCAAGCCCTCCTGACTTGGAAACAAGGTACCCGGAGGACTGTCTTTTCCCAGATGTTCCTGCCAGGAAATTGAGGTCATGGGGAGAGGCCATTCTAACTGTCCCAACAATTAAAGGGGGTTGTTTGCTTCATGCACAAGGGAGAGCCTTTTTGGTGGCAGCCCCATAATTATGGAACAACCTCCCCAGGTAGTTATGCCTGGCCTTCTCCTTGTGGATCTTTGAGAGGCTTTATTTTAGGAATGCATCTTGATTTAGTTATTATTACTGGCAGTCTTAATGGAAGGTTTTAATCTGTGATTTTTATACATTTTATAATTGTCTCACTGGTCTCACGATGGCTCTGCTTGTGTCTTGGGGTCCGATAACCACATGAATGCCTTGCCAAATTCTTATGGGGGTGCTCACCTTTCTTTCGCCCACGGCAGTATTCGACGTAGCCACTGAACGTCTCTGTATCCGCTATATAGAACACCGTTTGGGGCAGCACCTGGACTTTCTGCAAGAATAAAAGAGGGGGGGAGCCAAGCACAACAGACCAGGTGGGTGGGTGGGTGCACATTCACAAGCCTCTCTTTCAGAGAAAAAACAAACATTAGGTATGTGCATTGGGTACATGCATCATGCATTGCTATACCTCAAAACATCCCTGCATTTTCTTAGGCTGTACCATTCGCTGGTTAACTAGGTTCTCTAACACTAGTGGAAATTCCTCTTCCACACACACACTATACCTGTCTTCAAGAATCAAAAGAGCTCTTTTAGTTTACTGGCAAGCTTATATTAAAAAGCCCAAGTGAAACTGTTAAAAGTTAAATTCAAGTGCGTAGCCGTATTAATCTGAAGCAGCACAACAAAACAAAGAGTCCAGTGGCACCTTTAAGACCAACAAAGATTTATTCAAGGCATGAGCTTTTTGAGTGCAAGGCATGAGCTTTTTGAGTGCAAGCACGCTTCCTCAGGCTAAGAACTTCATTAAAAGTTACCCAGTTATTTAAGAATCAAACAAAAAGGCCACCTTGGGCAATGCCTAAAGCGACCGGATACTTCCAAATAGGCTCCGATATGGCTCATACACTTACTTCAAGCTCCTCTTCCAATTCATGGACCAGAGCGTGATTGCTGGATAAGCCTGGTTCATGTGTAGAGACCCAGGCGAAACTCTGCCGGGTCCTCAGCAACCGACGGGAACATTCTCTCCATAACCGGCACACGCTGAAAGGCAAAGGAAGCAGCACCACCGTCAACAGGGAGGCCCGGAAAGCACTTTTTGTGTTTAGATGCATCACTAGTGCTATCTGACTGTGATCCATGCAATCGGGTAGGCCAGTGGACCCTATACAGCTGTGTGTGTGTGTTTTGGATGAGAAACAGGAGCCAAACTCAAGCTGCCCAGCAAGAAAGCAGCAAGAGGAGACGCTAAGCGACAATCTCCGTCCTCCACTTGTCCTTTTTGCTACCAGACACGACCAGCAACTGGGCTTCCTGTTCCTCTTCCTAGTTTTGAACCTCTCCCAGCCTTTGGGCTTGAAAAGGCTTTTCACAACTCCCACCGTCAGCGTCTCCAAGGGACTTTTGGCGGAACTCCTTTACAGAGCTTGGGGGGGGGGGCTAGGGTTGCACCCACCCCCGCCACCCATGGGAGCTAGGGTTGCCAGCTCCAGGCTGGAGAACCTCCGGGAGATTTGGGGGTGGAGCCTGGGGCGGGCAGGGGCCGCAGTGGGGGTGCAATGCCCTAGACCAGGGGTAGTCAACCTGTGGTCCTCCAGATGTCCATGGACTACAATTCCCATGAGCCCTTGCCAGAAAACGCTGGCAGGGGCTCATGGGAATTGTAGTCCGTGGACGTCTGGAGGACCACATGTTGACTACCCCTGCCCTAGACTAGAGCATTCCCCCTCCGCGGTCTGCAGAGGAGCTGCAATCCCGGGGGTCCCCAGGCCCCACCTGGAGGGTGGCACCCCCCCCGGGGTCCGAGGCCCCGAAGCCCCCCCGCCGGCGCCCGCCCCTTCCCTCACCAGGCCGCCCGCAGGAGGGCTTTGGTGGGCAGGCAGGCCAGGACGCGCTCCACCACCTCGGCCAGGTTGCTCAGCACGTAGAAGGCCTTCGGGTCGGGCTCCGGGGCCGCCGCCGCCGCCGCCGCCGCCGCCATCTCGGGTCCCGCCAGGCCTCGCCCGTCGCCTAGCAACCCGCCGAGGCCAAAGGTCGAATCCGGAAGCCCGGGCGCGCTCCGAGTGCGTCACCTGGGGCGGAAGGCTAGAGGCGGGACTTCCGGCCCAGTCCTCATTGGCCCGGGCGTTGCCTTTTAACGCCTCTCAAGCCGGGGGGGGGGGGAGAAAGAAAAAAAAACAGGTGGCTTTGGACCGGAAGTGGGCCGGTCTCTAGGGGCCCAGCGACATGGCCGGCCAGAGCGACCCAAAGGACCACTTCCGGCTGAAATTGACGTATAGGCTTTTGCTGGCGGTTGTGGGGGTGACTCGAAGGGTCAGTTTCAAATGCCAGACCCGAATCAAGCCGAAAGGGGGGTTGCCAACCCCCAGGGGGTGGCTGGAGATTTGGCATTCCAGCTCCTCCCCTGCCTGCAGGGTCCCCTGGAAGGAATGGCTGCTTTGGAAGGGGGACTCTGGCATTATATGCCGCTGAGGACCCCCCCTGCCCCAAACCCCACCCACTCCTGGCTCCACCTCCAAAGTCTCCAGGGCTTTCCTAAACCAGAGATGGCCACCTTAGCTGGGGGGTGGGGGGAGGATGAAAGAAAGGGAGCCAGGCTGAGTTTGGGGATGATTGGCAAGGAATGTTCTCCCTGCACCACAATTACCCCATCCCTGGCCCAGGTCATCTTCTGTGCTCCTTTACTGGCCCCCTTCCCCATATCCGTTGAGGAACAACCGCTGGGGGAATGACAGCTCTGCTGATCTTCCTTCACGCTTTGCACAGTGGTTAAGAGCAAGGGAAAAAAGAATCTGCCCGATGGCTTAATCAAATAGTTTTAGAAATATGAGAGCCTCTGTTATCTCTTTATTATAATTTCCACCCGGACTCAGCCCAAACGATGTCTAGATGGTTTTCCGTTTTCTATTCAATATCTATCATCAGTGGCAGTAATGGGTCTTCCACACACACATTTATAAAAATTATATTTTGTTCAGGAATAAGATTTCTACCTGCTTTGGATTAATATTTCAAGAACCTTGCCAATACAACAGCAAGGGGGGGTAGCATTATGTAAAGATGCCCAGCCCCTAAGCAGCTAACTCCACCCTTTATATATATGATTAAACATTAAATGTAGAGCACATGATAAAAATAAATCTAGTCAGCAAGTCCTTCATCTTCACCAGTGCCAAGAAAAATGCTACACTCCAAGCGGTCGAAAGCCAACTTACACAGACATAACCGATCAGAAACAGAATTCTTAAAATGGTTCTTTATTCATAAACTTGATGCAAGTTTATAGATTACTGTATACCACCAAATAATTCTGCCGTGAAAAAAGTGAAACTAAAAAAAAAGCATAGCAAAGAATGTACCTGTTGTTTTGCTAGTCCATTAGAATATTAAAGAACCGAATAATGTATTTCTTTTTTTAAAGGCGGTCGCCTCAGGTTTACAGAATTCGGCCTTTGCCTTAACTGGATTTTATGCGACTGAACGCGTATAACCAGGAAAAGCGGAGGGGCCGGGAAGTCGTCTACAAATGTTCCGATAAACACCGATAACCATTCCACCGGGCCAGATCTGTGTATTTTGTTCTTCCAAGTGGAAAAGAAAACCAAGCACAAACGGACGGAACGCCTGAAGCCCCTTGGGCACCAATACCCGTGACATTTTTCAAGAAGGGGCAGAGAGAAGAGACAACTCTGGACTTTAAAAAAGTGCTTTTACCTTTAATTCGATTCCTGCAAACAGAAAAAAAATTACCAAAGCCCCAACCCTGATTTTATGAGTTTTTTTTAAAAGGTAAGGCAAGGAGATACATACAGGTAGTTGCCGACCCAGATTCATTTCCTAAAAGGAACAACAATACCTATTAGTTTTGCGACAAAACCACAGGCGCGACCGTCAAATCAAGAGACTCCTTGTCGGTTTTCTTCTGCATCTCGATTTCAGCCGAGCGCTTGAGAAGTTTGTGGATTCTACGAAGGATTGCAACGACCCGTCACGACAGAACTGAGTGACTACGCAAAAGGTGTCCAAGTACTTAAATCACTTCAAGCTTTAGAACCTAGGGTCTCCTTCCTGCCGTGAAGGAGACGGGAGCCAAAGAGCAGAAGTGCCTGTCTAAAAAAAAAAAAAAAAATTGATGCCCCAGTGGAGTCGACTAGTCAAAAAGTTTTTATCGGCACAGACTGGCTTTGCTTTAAAACGGTTCAGACATCCAACGAGCAGCTCTTCCCAGTCCGTCATCCTCGACACAGCCATGGTGGGAAAGAAAAAGTGTCATGACTTCAACGTACAGTCTTCCTATCCATCAGGCGATTTGGCAATGCTACAGCTGCTTTTGATTTTAGGCCGGAGGGAAGGGAAAAAAAAGGGGCATGACGTTTGACAAGGCCCAGGAGTCCGGTGGATGGGGAAGCTCTGTAACAGATCCCTAAACTAAGCTTGTTAAACTTAGTCGGCTGTGAATAAAATATATTGCATTTCTCTGCTATCGGGAGAAAAAAAAGTGCATACAAAATTATGGGGGGCAGGAAGCCACCCACTGACTGATGTCTCTGTAAGCCTTGTTCTGAAGAATCTCGCCCTTAAAAATCGAAAAAGAAAAAAGGAGAGACGATCGGCCCCTTCGTAAGGCATAATCCACCGGGCCGAGAACAGCAAACTCTTCGGTCCAAGATACTCAGCGGGAGGCGCAGAATCGTACAACTGTTAACTTACACTGGAAGCATCAACTGATTACCTGACTATTATCTATTAGCTAGAATCTTCAGTATGGCTGTTTAAGGGCATTCGTAGCTTGAGTCTGGGTTGGAAAGGGACACCTTTTTCCGCCAGCGTTGGTCCAAGGGACGCCAAGTCCGCACGGTTAGCCATCTTCTTTCGGAGGCGTGAACCAGCCTGCGGGGGAGAGAAAGGGTCAGTGGGCTGTGGGAGTCCAGAAGCAATGACCAAGGCCCGTTCTTTTCTCAAGAGGTGGCCGTACCACTAAACAAAACAGATGCGGTACCAACACTTTGAGCGCCCAATTTCACGCTCGGAAGTGCTCGTGCGACTAGATTTGAATGGCTTGTGGGAGGTTCATGCCCTAGTTAGGCATCGACCCCTCCAAAACTGTCTGGGTGACCTGGACATGATGGACTAATGTTGGTTTGGACCAATGAGGGTGCCTCAGAGATGCAGAATCGGGTTCAAAAATCCAATTCCCAACTGGAAAAGATCACGTCATGACAAGAGGGGTTCCCAAAAAATTGGTTTTCTGCGCCACACCAAGATAAGCACGACAATTCCTGGACGTCCCGTTTTGCCTTTTTGTTATTTAAATCAAACTTTACATTTTCATATTGTCGAAACATCCAAAACAGTTTTTTTTTTAAAAAAAGATACTCAAGGGTACAGTTATCTATATGGTGTACTGGCCACTGTTGGAAAAAAGGACGTTTTTATTCTCCCTTCCCTTGTCTAACACGGCGGAATCAAATTTGCCTTCTTTCATGCAAAAACCACACCACTCAGTGCCAAAAAGTTACAGAGAGCCGGCAGAAGGGGCAAAAACGCATCATGCCGAATACTGTAGTAAAGATGAAACCCATCATGTAGAAGCAAAACGAATTTTGAAATTCCAAATGCTGAATATATATTGACCCCAACAGAAGTAAGTGCTGTTGTGTTTTATAGTGTTTTAAAAATTATAAACAAGTGGGTATCAGGGGGACATGCTTTCGTTTACGTGCACCCTGCATACCGGGATTTTAAAAAATATATACCAAATTGGTTTTCTTCACATTTCCACTTTGTTTTCTAACAAATACATACGTACAACCCCCAAAAAACAACCCACTTTCATCTTGCTGGCCTGTTCATCAGTCACTGTGTCAGCTGATTCATCTACGGATTAAGATTTGGCAGGGACCCAGTGAATATTTATGTTGGAAGAATAAGGAATACTTATCGTCACGGATGTCCCAGAGCCTGGGTGCAGACACTGCAAGCCCCGGACTACAGAAAGGCGTGAAAATTATATTATACACCAGTTTGGTTCATGTAGCGTGCAAAGACCGTGAGCACGGCAGCTTTAAAGAGAATTTAGGTTGGTTGGTTCTAGCTTTTCCCCCCGGAGGGGTGGTCTCTCTCGCCTTGTAATGTTGATACTTACAAAACTACGGGTTTTATCACACCAAACATACATACCATACATACCATTTTTCTCATGTAACTGTACTAGAGATTTATAGGACTGTTGTGCTCTCGCTAGGTTATATTGGTTCTGGAAGGAAGAGAGAGAGAGAGAGAATTTAATTCCTATACTGCCCCACCCCCTATAGGCGCTGGGCAGCTCGCGACAGGAAAACGTTCGACAAAGTCAGGGCCACTATTAAAATTACAATAAAATACGCTATCATTGTGATCGATGTCCTTGCCTGGATTGGTTATTTCTCGTTGCTTTACGTAATTCACGTTATACGCCAATAAAGGTCTCTGAATCTGAACCTACAATTTGAACCTCCCAACTCTTCCCCCTACCCACTTCATGCCCCCCGCCAGCTACCCCAGACTAAAGATGGCATCAGACAGGGGGAGCCGATCCCCCAGAAGTAATCGGTCCATGCTTACAGGCAGGGCAGTAAATTAACATACAGCGTCATGAAAACAGATTCTGGAGATCGATAAGAACAGCGATGTGGACCCTGCTGTGTTTCCCTGGGAATTCAGTCCTCCTGGAACTGAATCCAAACCAACAGTTTGCTATTCCTATTTCTCTGGAGGCCAAGACAAACAAACAAACAAACAAACCCTACAGTGGTCACTGCAGTCAAGATCACCGTAGCTACCTTATTTGCTCCAAACTGGACCCTGGCTTTGCCTTTGACCAGCGTGGCGTTGATTTGCATGATGACCGATTCCGTGGAGTAGGCGCTGCTCCAGCCCTGGAAGGGAAGCGAAAGGAGAGAAGCTCCAGCACGGGATGGTGCTCGTGGGGTGGCAGAATAGGGTGCCCCCAAAACGGATTTCCTCTTGGCCAGTTCACACGCCTTTGAACGGATGCCCCTGCTTCCGTTCACGCTCTGGAGCAGACCTGTTTATTTTTAGGGCAGGGGTTGCCAAACTGCGGCTCTCTGGATGTCCGTGGACTACAATTACCAGTACTGGCAGGGGCTCGTGGTAATTGTAGTCCACGGACATCCAGAGAGCCGCAGTTTGGCCATGCCTGTATCTAGGGCAAAGGGTCTCTGGCCTTCTTAAAGCCTGTGGGCACCTTCTGAATTGTGACAAAGGGCAGTGAGAGCAGTGACAAAATGGATGCCTTAGTGGGTGGAGTTGGGGACACAGAGGAGGCCCAAGGGCAGGGGAGAAGAGGGCCGATTTTTTAAAAACACGCCAGAAGGAACACTGAGGGAATATACAACTGGCAGCCCCCTAATTCCCTGGTGCTCTGGTCCGCTTGAAGGACGAGAGGGAGAGGATTTGGGCGTCCTCAGCCTGACCCCCCCCCCCAGTCCTGCAGGAGCAAACGGTTTAGGGCAAGAGTCTGTCTCTGCGTTCACCTGCTTAGTAAGGAGTTCCATGCATAACGCGCCTCCACCGAGCACGTACCTGCAAGACAGGAAAAAAAGCAAGCTGAGGATATGGCAAAAAAAAAATAATTCAGCCTTCTGTATAAATCGCCATGCCAAGTGGAGACTCTACCACGGAGTCAGAGCCCTTCTCCATGGTTCTCACTGTGTGAAGCAGGATGCAGGACTAGATGGACCTTCACTGGTCTGACCCAGCAGGGCCCTTCTGATGTTCTTAGGAAGGCCTCGGCCTCTCTGCCCTGTTGCTGGCCCTCCAGATGAACTGGCTGGCCCCTGTGTGAGATAGGGGGCTACACTGGATGGACCCCTGGTCTGACCCAGCAGGGATCTTCTGATGTTCTTAGGAAGGCCTCAGCCTCTCTGCCCTGTTGCTGGCCCTCCAGAGGAACTGGCTGGCCTCTGTCTGAGATAGGAAGCTACATTAGAGGGGCCCTCGCTGGTCTGACCCAGCAGGGCTCTTCTGATGTTCTTATAGTCAAACAAAGCATCAATTGGAACAAACCTCCCCACAGTGCATAGAACTCTCCACAAAGCACTTCCCTCGTGGATCAATAATAGGATGTTCTTTTCATCTCAGTGAATGAGTTCAGGACCATCACAAAATTGACTACGTACTAGCAGGGAATCATAAAACCCCGTTTGCAAAAACCTGATGTTTCGGCTGGACCGTAACGCTCAAAGCCCATCCTCCCTGATTTTCTTGGCGGGGACCAACTTACCCGCCAGTAAGCACAGGGGAAATCACTCGCACAAACGGAGGGTCAAAGGGGAAATTATCCTGAAAAAAGGGAGCAGATGCAAGATTTTAGGAACTTCGGAGACTTGTTCTTCGGTGGGCTCATTCTGGAAATAGAATCCCATAGACCAGGGGTAGTCAAACTGCGGCCCTCCAGATGTCCGTGGACTACAATTCCCAGGAGCCCCTGCCAGCATTCGCTGGCAGGGGCTCCTGGGAATTGTAGTCCGCGGACATCTGGAGGGCCGCAGTTTGACTACCCCTGCCATAGACCCTTTCCCCCCAATCTCTGGAATGAATTCCAACATGGCGCCAACATGGATCGGCTCCACAAATCCTGCAGGAAGACCTCTACCCGCCCCGTTGACCTGCTCCTCCTTACCTTAAAAGCGAAGTTGAGTAAAATATATTCTATGCCTTCTTTTTCTTTTAAGACTTGAAGATCGCCATGCAGCGGGCTGTCGGGATCAACCCTGGACGCCGTGGCAAAGGAAAGAGGGAAAAGGAGAACACGGGAGTCAGCCGGGTAAGACTTCTGAGAGGTGGACGCCATTTTGAACGGCGTGGGCAATAGCACTGCGACCACATTGAGATTTTCTTCGCCGACGCTGCCACCAAAAAGCCCCTCTTGGGGGCGACCGAGCGCTCCTCCCCTTCTTCCAAGGCTAAGGATACTACATCCTCTAAGCCAACATGCAGCGCCATGCTCGGGAGCATGGAAACGAGACAACGAGCAGCCCTATCTGTACACCTGTTCATCGTTAAAGCCAGATTCGGGATTATTTGGGGCGGGCCACTTACTTGAGAAGCTTTACGTGCCATTCGTACAAGCTGTCGTTCACCAGCTCCACAGAATAAATCCCTGTGGAAACAGGGACATGGATTAGGAGGGGGCCCGTCCATTAGACATGCTGTCCCGCGTCACTCCGGCACGGAGGAGAGGAGGGTACAGGATCCCACGAAAGGCTCACAATTATTCTGTCTGCTAGGTGGCCACAACATTCGGGCACAAATGCCGTTACAGAATTGGATGCTCGGCTTGGCGGAGCTGGAGTCACGGAGGTTATCACAAACCCCCCTGGGGTTTATCACAAACTCCCTGGCGAAACAGGGAGAACTCAGGGTAAGGAGGCCGATACATGGGAAATCACAGTTCAAGTCTGTTCTAAGATTTCTTTTTCTAAAGCAGCAAAAGAAGAAGAGTTGGATTCTATACCCCACTTCTCAGAGCCGCTTCCCTTTCTCTCCCCACAACAGGTGCCCGGTGAGGCTGGGAGAGCTCAGGGAGAACTGTGACTGGCCCCAAGGTCACCCAGCTGGCTGCGCGTGGACGAGGAGTGGCGAATCAGATTCGAGCCACGCTGGCTACACTGCTATGCTAACCAACCTGGGGATTCCTCCTGCTACAGCTCTCTAGGTCTGTCAATCTCCTCCTTTACTAAAGCAACCTCTGATATCAGGGTTTGAGTGATACCAAGGTCTAACGGTGGTGACGCCAGAAGACGCCCTCGCCTTTCTGCAGCTGCTCTCTTCCCAGCGCACTCCGGTTGATAAATGGCCATTGCTAAGTCCGTGCGTACACGTCCCTCTCTCTTCTGTGGGATTAGCGGCCTTCCAAAAAACCCAGGGCTATAGATAGCTGAAACCCTGGTAGCAATTAAGAACAAGCTTCTTAGACGGGTATTCCCCATAGCAGTATTTAGAGTACCCTTCCTGACTGGGAGAGCGACAGGAGATAGCCCCAGTTCAAGGCCCAGAGGGGCTGGTGGCTTCTAGGACAGGGGGGTGGGAGGGGGTGGCTGTCACATTACCAATGAGTTCTAACAGAACAAGCAGTAATGGTGACAGTGTTAATATTGCAGCTACTTAGCAATACAGTGACTTGTCTTGAATGCCTGTCCTCTAAATGCGGGCTGAGCTTGTCACAGCCCTGATAGTGCTCTTCCGGTAGAGCCGTTCTCTTAGAGCTCTCTCAGCTGCGCCTGCCTCACAGGGGGTCTACTGTGGGGAGAGGAAGGGAAGGCGATTGCCAGCCGCTTTGAGACTCCTTCGGGTAGAGAAAAGTGGGGTATAAAAGCCAACTCTTCTTCATACTCCCCCCCCCCTTCACGATGCCGGACGAGCTGGCCGTTTGAAACAGGGAAAGAACTTTTTTAGATCAGGCTGCGCTCTCTCCTGAAGGCGAATTGCGTCTACCTGAATAAACATCAGTTTATTTTTGGAAATCTCCGCCTGGGGAGATTTATTTCCTGCACTCCAGGGGCCCTGCTTCGACGACTGGGCAAAACTCGGTTCAGCAAATCCCCCAAACAGAACAACACCCATGAGATTTCACGCGGCTACAGGAGCCTAGACCCTAGAAACATGCGTGCCAACAAGGATGGCACAACCTTTCCGCCATCCCCGAACGGTCCGACTGCACACCTGTCTTGTAGCTCGGTGAACGGTAAATATCCCGGAGTTCTTTCATGAGTCGATCCGACGCCTGTACAGACCCCGATATCGCACCCTGCAGGCAAACAGAAGGAAAAGGATGGGTTCTGCACAGAAGCCCCCGAAAGCTGCGCAAATAATCACTAGCATGACTGCCCAGCAGCTGAATGCCGGGTTTAGGTGCGGAAGCGACCAGCCTCACCCGAGACCCGCTTACGTTGAGGTGGTCCTGCCTCTGATTCTTCCGGATCTTCTCCAAGATGGCCAGGTTCTCCTTCTCGATGCCGTCGTCCTCCGACTTCTTCCCGTCCGCCGGCTCTTCCTTCATGTCGTAATGATCCAGGTCGATGTCCTGGAGGGCCAAGGGGACGCCCCGGTTCAAGGTCCCACACCACACTGAGAGCCCTTGGCAGAAATCCCGAGGGGCCCAAAACGCACGTCCCGGTGAAAGGCCCTTAGGGTGCCTCGTTTTGTTTTATGCCCCGTCTTTCTGCCCACCCCAGAGCTGCCAAGACGGGTGACGATTTGAAACTCGTTCTCAAGCCGTGAAGATAAACCCCCTCCTCTAAACCCGATCTCATTAAAAGAATTTGGCGGAAGACGTGCGCCCGGCCCCTTTTCCGGAGACGGAGTTAGGCGAGTCCGAAGCGGCTACGGAGACGCTCGCAGGCCAGCCCACCCCCCTCCCCTTGCCCGGTGCTCTTTTCCCCACACGTACTTCACCCATATCTTCCTCCTCCTCTTCCTCCGATGTGACCTCTTCGGTCGTGCCATTCTAGAAAACAAGAAAATAAAATAGCTCATTCAGCAGGCTCCTTTCCTTGCTTCCTGGAAGGACAGGAAACCAGCGGCCAACTGAGAGGCTTGCAGGGGAGCGGGGAGGAAGCCTGCAGACACACTGAGGTTGCTTCTGATTAGAAAATGTCTTTTCCTCCCCTACCACTACTCCTACCTCTACCCGTACCCCGGTACTTACCTGGCCCGCCGGCAGTGGCTGGTCGAGCATTTCGACATCCGGATGCTGGGGGAGGTTGTAGAGTCTGCAGAGGTCGCATATCAACCGCTTAAGTTGCTGGAGAAGCTACAAAACAAGCAGAGACAGAGTCAAGGGTGTTTGCGTGGGGCGGCTTTTGTAATCGGACGAAGCGCCGGGGGTGGACGAAAGAAAACCAAGCGGCACCGAATCCGGGCAAAGGGGCCTGGGATAAAACCCCCAGGTTTTTAAGGAGAGGAGAGCAATGCACGCCGCGTGGGGAAAAGTGGAAAATAAATAAAGTCGGGGAAAGGAAACCAGTGTCAATCCTGAAGCACAAATTTAGAGTCCAGTGGAGCCTTTTGAGAGCTTTATTCAAGGGATGAGCTTCTGTGAACATGCTGGCCTCTTCTGAGCAAGGATGATCTTTAGGGAAAAGGAAAAAAGGAGGCAAAGAGGCAGATGGGTCTTCGGGTTACCAGTTAGCTGAGCTTGGCGTGTGCAGGAGCGAAAGATCAACAACAGCTGGGCGTACGGAAGCAACCTGGCCACACCTGGGCACACCTGAGCACCTGTTGGCAGCCGGCTTGCTTTCTCCCGCTCCTCGACACCCTGCCCTGCCCTTGGCTCCGAGGAAGCTATTTTTAGCCAGCAGAACCCACAGCTGCCCTCTCAGTCCCTCTCCCTGCCGGAAAGTGGCTTCCCCTGGATGTGTGGAGGGACGACATCTGTCACAGGAATGCACAGACTTCGGCTTAAGGGGAGCACATGGCAATTACTGGGCTCGTTAAAAAGAAATGAAGGCGGCATCCAGGCAGGGTTGCCTAGCAGCCCCGAGGACGGCTTCTGCCCGGGAAGGAGCCCTCCCTTCGGACCGTCAGGCGAAACGTCAAGGTGGGATACGTGGCGATTTCAGAGCAGTGGGCTGGGAGGACATTGAGTGCAGCCCTGAGCCCTGGGGAGTCCACCGAGGATGGGAAGCCACCAAGGAAATACACAGAGGCAGGGAAGGACATGCCGCCTCTGTTTGCCTCTTGCCTTGGAAACCCTACCCAGCCGTCGGACGTCAGCTGCTACCGAACGGCGCCTTGCCCACCCACAAGCCCACGGATTCCCATCTCCTGAGCAACCTTCCCCACAGATCCTTGCCGGGATGACGACGGTGGGATGCTAATCCTCCGCGAAAGATTACGAGAACGGGACACGCCCTGGCCCAGGCGAGCCTGATCTCGCAGGACAGTTCTCTTACAGCTCTCTTTCTCCCCAAGAGAGGTGTCTGTTGGGGGAAGGGGAAGGTGTGAGTGGCTTTGGGCAGTGAAAAGCCAGGTATAAAACCCAACTCCTGCTTCTCCTTCTCCTTCTTCTTCTGGACCCATCAAGGCAAAAGGTCCTTTTCGGAGAAACGGGGTGGGGGGGTTGTGGTTTACAAAACTGGGACTCGGCTAGGAAAAATTCCGGAAGGATAAAAGTGACCCGCCTTCCGACCGCTTACCAGCGTATTGCTCTTCTTGATATCCTCTAGGCGCTCCAAGACCGAGGTCAGGTTGGGGTCATCGGACTCCACAAACCAGATGGGCGAGGAAGAGGGGTAAGACTCCTGGTCAGGAAACAGAAGGAGGACATTGGAGCAGAGATTGTAAGACGTTCCGACAAACGTCGTTTCCCGTCGCGGGTGTTTTCCGGCAAAACCGGTTCCCCTCTTGCTTTCCCTTTGTGGCCTCCCCGCTGAACAGACCAATGAGGAAACAGGCAGAAATAGGGCTCCCTTCATCAGATACAAATGGAGAAGAAATTGAGTCCTTCTATCTTAACCAGAGGCGGGAGGGGAGCTTAGACTCTCAAAAGCTTAGACCAGGGGTTGTCAAACGGCGGCCCTCCAGATGTCCATGGACTACAATTCCCATGAGCCTCAGGCTTAGACCCTGGAATTTTGGGGAGTCTCTAAGGCGCTCCTGGACTCGAACCTAACACAGCAGAAGAGAGGGCGAATTCCTCTTGGAGGTTTTCCTTTTAAACGCTCAGTGTGCTTTTCCTGCCACACTGAGGAGATGATGCATGAGCACAATCCAGCCATGCTCCGCTATTTCCTCGGCCATATGGGTGAAACCCGCCTTGCAGGCTACGGCTGCCAAGTATTTTTCGCTCCCTCCGCCTGCTTTAACAAACAGCAGATGGAAGGAGCAGCCCGGGGGGGGGGATCTGGGATGGGGGAAGCCTCCAACAGCAGAACCCCCCCCCCATTAAAAGCAAGGGCTTCCTTCACAGAGAAAGCCATGCGAGGGGCAGGGATTCCTAATCAGGGTTCGCAGGAGGTCCCCGGGGGTTCTGCGTCCTTTCCCAGAGGTTACGACGGCCGCTGACATTACTGGACGTCCCAGGAGCCCCCTTCCCTGTTGCTCTACAGGCCTCGTCTCTTTCTCCCCCATGGAAACGATAAATGATCAATTGATTGATTGATAGGCTGGTTCCTGTGTCTTAGTCCTGTGTCCACTTCTATGAAGGGGCAGGTCAGCCCTTCTGGGGTCCCCCAAAGCCTGAAAAATATTCCAGGGATTCTTCCACAGTTAAAAAGGTTGAAAGAGGCCAGGCTAGGACAAAGCCCATAGAATCACAGAATTGGAAGGGACCCCCCAGGGTCATCTAGTCTAACCCCGCCTGCAGAATGCCGGGAATTCACAACTCACTGCCCACCCGCATTGACCCCAATTCCATGGCCTGATGACGCCCCGACCCCCCTACCAGTGGGCTAACCGTAACACACACTTATATTTTGAGATAACGTCGCAAGAGCTAGATTGACGGATGAGTGACAGGGACCATGAGCCTATAAATAAAAATATAAATAAATAAATTCCTCAGTTGCCTCGGTGAAATCCTCTATTTTGTATGCGAAATCCCTACAGCTTACGAAAGCTAATGTCGAACTCTGTAGTCTGATCTGCTGACCTTCTGTTTACCATCTCCACCACTGTGTCCACCAGATAGATAGATAGATAGATAGATAGATAGATAGATAGATAGATAGATAGATAGATAGATAGATAGATAGATAGATAGATGGATAGATGGATAGATGGATAGATGGATAGATGGATAGATGGATAGATGGATAGATGGATGGATGGATGGATGGATGGATGGATGGATGGATGGATGGATAGATGGATGGATGGATGGATGGATGGATGGATGGATAGATAGATGGATAGATGGATAGATAGATGGATGTTTTATTTGAGGCAGCTTGACCCCTGCAGCACTAACAGTATATTTTGGGTGGAGTTCCTCTCCCCTTTCACTTGCTTGTTTGTTTTTTTGCATCTTAATTGGTACATAAAATATCCACGCCAACTCTCACATGCAGTGGCGCGGTGCAGAAGCCGGACTGAAAGGGATGTGCATGGCCGCGGCCAATTCCTCCCCCAAAAGAGGCTCCCCTGCAGTTAATTTCGGTCTCCGCCAAACAGCGGTGAACAAATGCAGGGGTCTTGGGCAGGGAAGACAATCCCGGTGGGACATAGGCCTAGAACCTCTAACCCACACGGTCAACGCAGATACAAATACCTCCGCTCTCTCCTTCTGCCCCTTAATCGAATGTCAATATCTCTTATTTCGACGGCGGGAGGGAAAGAAATTAGAGCAGTAAATAACTGCGAGATAATTATGCTCCCGTCAGCCTCTCTTTACATGCTCAAGGACCGGATCGAACGGCCTCAGGGTCTTCTCCCTTCACGGCGTGCGTTGGTGGCGCAGGGTCAAGCTGTGACGGCCCATCGCCGCGTCCTCGAAAACCCCCGTATTGACGCACACGGAAACGCAGAGCGGCCGAACCGTGCCCAGCGGCATACGGCGATGCCCTTAATGTGCTGGCACGGCCGATTTAGATTAGAGAGCGCGTCCTGTTTCGTGCAGGAGAACAGCAAACGACAAGAAGAACGCTTCTGTGCTTGGGGAGGGTTGTTCCAGGCGGCTGGACAGAGGCTTATCCTGGATGCTTGAGGCTGATCCTGCCTTGAGCAAGGGGTGGGACTAGATGGCCTCTATGGCCCCTTCTCACTCTAGGATTCTACACTCATGCGGCAAGCGTGTGGTAAAGTGTGCCAGCCTGGTGTGGAGGTTGAGACCGGCTGCGTCTAATCTGGAGAGCTGGGTTTGATTCTCTGTTCCTCCTCTACATGCAGGCAGCTAAGGGGGGGTCTTGTCAGAGCTGTTCTCACAGAGCAGTTCTGTCCAAGCTCTCTCGGCCCCACCTACTCCGCAGGGTGCCTGTTGTGTGCGAGTAGCCCAAGAGGTTGAGGTGCCGTCCGCCCAGGACGTAAGAAAAGGGTCGAGATTTAGCCCCAACGCGGCTCTGAGCACAGCCAGGATCTCGGAAGTGTGGGGGAAAACCCATTTGCTTTGTCACTAGCCGCTGAAACGTGCGATATTTCTCAACTCCGTGCTTAGTTTCTTTACGCAGCTGAGACAGGCCCTCCTTGAGCTCCGCTGAAGAAATCGGATGGGAAGCTTTGCCCCTTGCTACACCCGGCCGAGAAACAGGGCTTAACAGGTTTAAGGGAAGAGAGGACGAAGAAAAAGAGGAAGAAGGAGAAGAGTTGGGTCTTATACCCCGCTTTTCCCTGCCCGAAGGAGTTTCAAAGCGGTTTACAATCCCTTCCTCTCCCCACAACAGACACCATGTTTTCAAGCAAAAATATTTATATTTATTATTATTATTATATGCCCTGGGTAATGCCAGGCATTTTCTGCCAGGCCAGAATGGCTCAGGGTCTTGGAGTCTTGCCTTCTTCTGGGCATCTTACACCGCAAAAGGAGGAGCTAATTGTGAATGTCTTGCACTGTACAGGGGTTGGGCTAGATGACCTCTAAGGAGGCTCCGTTAAAAGAACCAAATCTTTAGGGGGGAAACGGGCAAGTTTGCTTTCGGTGCAAAGGGGTGGCCGAATTTGACACATCCAAGAGGAATTATGTAGAACAGTAGGCTTAAAAGCATAATAAAAAATACCAAACGTAAGCGCAAAACAGAAGTTTAAAAGGTCAGCCTGTAAAGTCACAGCTCTCATCCCAGCGATCCGTCTGCAATCCACCTCAAGAAAACCCAAAGTTACACCTGCAAGCTGCAACCCAATGAGTTTGGGGTGTCACCGCTTCTCCACGTATCCCCCCAGGGAAGGAAAACCCCAGAATCAAGCAAAAGCTGACTGCCATAACACCCTGCAAGCTACCTCTTCCAGTAACTGTGCCCCAAATAATCCTAAAACTAGAACGACAACCCTCCAGAGTAGCCCTCTCCAATTCGGGCCCTTAATTCACGGCAACCTCCGTGACTCCCTGTTAGGGGAGGGGGACCCCCAGGACTGGAAACCCCGTGCCCCACCGGTGCTGAATGTTAGCCCAGCCCAATTTGACTGGAGTCGCCTGGGGAACCCTACCCCCAACCCTGTGCTAAGCCTGGCCCAAAGGGACCGGGCCTGCAACCCCAAGCTGACCTTGGGGTCGCCCCCCTCCACGACAATCACAGCCCCCTCTCCTACTCCTATAGAACTGCTGTGAGTCAGCTTGCTGGGAGTGGTGGTATATAAATGCAATAAATGCAATAAATACATTAAAGCCTGGGGTCGACCCAGCCCCTGGGGGAGCCCCCCTCCATGACAACAACAACAACAACAACAACAACAACGACAACAACAACAACAACAACACAGACTCCCTTACTCCGTGGCAAGGGAAGAGGGGAGATACCCAGCAAGGGACACCCATGCCCCACCCCTGGGGTCGATCCAGCCTCAAATGACCCAGCTTACCCCGGGTGTAGCCACACTCCCTGACCCCCACCCCCACCACAGCCCCCTCCCTCCCTGCCAAGGAAAGAGGGGAGATACCTAGCATGCAGCACCTCTGGGGTCAACCCAGCCCCAAATGACCCAGCTTACCCCGGGGGTAGCCACCCTCCCTGACCCCCACCACACCACCCTCCCTCCCTCCCTGGCAAAGAAAGAGGGGGGATACCCCATAGTAGCCCCCTGCCCCACCCTTGGGGTCAACCCAGCCCCAAATGACCCAGCCTACCCCGGGGGGAACCACCCTCCCTGAGCCCTCACCCCCACCCCAGCCCCCTCCCTCCCTCCCTGCCAAGGAAAGAGGGGAGACACCAATCAAGGGACGCCCATGCCCCCACCGCTGCTGCAAGCCCCCCAACCCCGGGGTCAACCCAACCCAAGGGCCCCCTCCCTCCAGGGCAAGGGAAGAGGGGGGATGCCCCATAGGAACCCAGCCCAAAGGGGCCCTCCCTCCCTCCTTGGAGGGGGAAGAGGGGAGACACCCAGCAAGGGACGCCCATGCCCCCACCGCTGCTGCAAGCCCCCCAACCCTGGGGTCAACCCAACCCAAAGGCCCCCTCCCTCCCTCCCTGCGGGGCTCACGGTGATGTTGCAGTGGATGGCGAGGGGCTGCGGGGGCTGGCTCTGGGGGTCGCGGGGGGCGCGGCGGGCCACGAAGAGGCCGTGCAGCTCGTCGGGCTTCCAGGAGACGACGCGGAAGCGCTCGTGGTCGGCGCCGAAGATGGAGGCCACCAGCCGCAGCTCGGCCCTCAGCCCCGCCGCCGCAGACATCCTCCGCGCATCGCCCCGCACCGGCCCCCGCAGCACCACGCGCCGCTAGGCCAGGCCCGGCCCGGCCCCGGGGAGGGAAGGAGGGAAGGGGATGGGCTGCGCTGGGCCGGCCCCCGCTTCCGCCCTCCGTCCCGCCCAGCCGGCAGGCAGGAGCTGCAAGGGAAGCCGCGGGAAGGGCCTTTCGCACGTGCAACCGCGACACGGGAGGCCTGCAGGAGGGAGGGACAGCCCCGCACAGGGGTCCTCACGTGCAGCTTGACTCGGGAGTCCGGGAGGAGGGAGAGCCCCCGGAAGGCGGAAGGCGGTTCTCACGTGCAGCTTGACTCGAGAGCCCGGGAGGGGCTTTCTCGTGTGCAGCTTGACTCGGGAGTCCTGGAGGAGGGAGAGCCCGGGAGGGGATTCCTCACGTGCAGCTTGACTCGGGAGAACCCGGAAGCGGCTTTCTTGCAGCTCGACTGAGAGGGGAGATCCTTACGGGGAGGGGGTTTCATACGTGCAGCTTGGGTGGGGAGGGAAGGAGAGGGGAGAGCCGGGGTCTGTATTGCAAGACGGCACGAGACTCGGAACAAACAAGTTTCACACCTCTTCACAGGACACCCTTTAGCCTTGCTTTGGTTTTGTTTTGTTTTGTTTCCTGGGTCATCTGGTTAATTTCCCAGCCCTTTGGTGCTATATGCTGCTGAGGTTCCTGTCCAAACCCCACCATTCCCAGATCTCCAGGAATTCCCCAATTGGCAGCTGGCAGCCCTGGGCAAGATCCTGGATGCCTAATTCCTCTGGCCTGTGAATCGTTTTGCCGCCTTTAATATTTATGTATTAAATATATAAATACCCTCCGGTGGCCTCTCTGCTCTGTTCTTGGCCCTCCAGAGGAACTGGTTGGCCCCAGGGTGAGGCAGGAGGCTGGACTGGATGGACCCCTAGTCTGATCCAGCAGGATGTTTGTATCTTTTCCTTCTTCCTTTGCCCCGAAATATAGATATGGAAGCATTTCTTCCTTTATTAGAAGGTAAAATAGTAGATCTAACTCTTTTCACTGCAAGGTTTTATGCATCTGTGATAGATTCTCGCGGGCATTCAACTGGTGGTTTGTAGCTTTCCCCCGTTATGTTAGCAATCTACTTAGAAATATTAATATGAAGTAGAAAGAAAGCCACACTCCCGTGTACTCTTCAAACAACGCCCCTATGCTCTTTGCTGTATTCCGTTTTATAATGTTGTTAATGTTATGACCGTGTTAATGTCACTGTTATCCCCGCATTGTTACAAATGGATCATTCTTGTTTCGTGTAAACCGCCCCGAGCCTTCGGGGAGGGCAGTATATAAATACAGTAATAAATAAATAGATAAACAAATAAATATACACTTCCTCGCGAGTTTGTATGGCTTACTAAAAGGCTTTTGAGTGAGTTAGAAGAACATTTTTTCCGGAACTATTTCCACTGGTTTATTTTCTTTCTTTCCTGAAAGCTTCATTTCACTCATAAGACTTCTTCGGCCTTTCAGAAGGAACGCAGCAGAATGGAGACGTTTGAAAATCTGGCCGTGCCACCTGGGCAGGTTTGGGCACATGTCTCTGGCGTTTGACACCTGGATGGGCTCAGCCCAGGTTTCCCACGGGGCTTTGGAAAAAGAAGTTGATTTTTCTCAAGCCACTTCCGGCCTGTAACAGAGGCCTGCCCTCCTAATACCTGCTCTGACTCAGAGGGTGCTTCAGATTTTGCTCCATACTTGCAGGAAGCTTTTCTCCATCAGTTGACGCTAGCGAGGCCTTGCCTCTTGTCCCTCCAGTGGGGGGCATCTTAGATCCCTTCCTAAATCGAGTTCTAAACTCTTCCAAAATACCAAGAGCCGGCGTGGGGCAGTGGTTTGCATCTGCCAAAAAAATTGAGACTCTTGGAATCCAAGGCCCCAGTAAACCTTGATGTTTACTGACCGTAGGCCAATTACGGCTCCCAACCTACCTTGCAGGGTCGTTGCAACGAAGAAATGTCAGAGGAAAGATGCTGGAGAGTGCCATGGGAGGCCCTGGTTTAAAAGGCGGTCATGTTCCCCACTCCCACACCCCTTGGTGTCATTTTGAACTTTCTTGAGTTTGAACAGCCAGTCAGCTCTGGAATCTCCCTTTTCTGAACTGGGGAAAGATCTCTCATTTTGCAGAATTAATTACAGAATAGTAGACAAGAAAGAAATTTCCAAGGTGGCCATGGCAAAAACTTTATTCAAACAGAACAACAGAACGAGTTCCTAGGTATAAAATCTCACTTTCGTATTTTGCTTTGTCAGTGAACATTAATTGTTTTTTTTCAGGGATACTAACAAAGTCTTCAACACTCAACCTTATATTTTATACCTTATGTTTTATATTTTAAGCCGTATAACTTGGGTCTGTGAATATCAAAGGTCCACCTTACAAATGACCTTATAAATGAATTAATTATAGAAAGCAGATTTGACCAGATGAGGATAGCAAATGGCCAGGAGAGGGCAGCAAATCCTCAAGAATGCAAACTTCTAAGCAGCTGTGCTAGGAATTTCCCTTCTGCTGACTCAAAATACTGGTTCATAGCTCAGTTCTCCCAGGTTTTCCGGTGTGCAAAGGGCTTTTCCCCTGATACTAGCTGCCTGAGACCCTTGTGGGAGAGACCACAGGCCTCTGGAAGAAGAAGAGCTGCTTTTTATACCTCAAAGCGGCTCACAATCGCCTTCCCTGCCTCTCCCCACGACAGACACCCTTGTGAGGTGGGTGGGGCCGAGAGAGCCCCGAGAGAACTGCTCTGCGAGAACAGCTCTGAGAGAACTGTGACTGGGCTAAAGGCACCCAGCGGGCTGCGTGTGGCAGAGCCGGGAATCCAACCCGGCATGCCAGACCGGAAGCCGCCGCTCTTAACGACACCCAAAAATGCAGTGTGAGGTTTTAAGGAATTTAGTTGCGTCCTTCCAAGTAGCTCAGGATGGCTGAAGCCTCACAGTATCAAGATCATAGGATTCAGGATTTGCAAAGCTGGTGCCGCAGCAAGAAATCGGCAACCGTCTTCAGTGGGAGAGTGAATGAGGCTGAGACAGATGGCATATTTATGCTCACAGATGTTGGCCCCAACGTCGTTTTACCTCCTCAAGCTGCCTCGTCTGGCCAAAATTGGGAGCCCTCGAGATGCTGAACAAGGATTCGAGAATGCTAAGCCAACAAGGAGAAGGGAGGGGGGGAAATGTAACCCCGAAGACATGAATTAAGAACCCGGGGGTAAAGAAATCGAAATCTGAGGCTTACGGATTCAGATTCTCAACCGAATCTGCCCTGGGCCCCCCGTATTGTGAATCCATTAAGGTAGGAGGGGAAAGGCCGCAGATCCCCTCTGAATCCCTCAGGGGTCCACAGACCCCTGGTTGGAAATCCTTGATCTAACAGCGCGCTGCAAATAATTGAGCTACCTGTCCGTAGGTGCAAGTCCAGTAGAATCTAAAAGGGCGGCATAAAGGACCCAGGCCAGTTTTGTGGCATTGCCGGGTGAACTCCAGTGGCACCTTGGCACCTCTTCTTACGAACTTCCAATTGTCTCTTCTCCCTCTGTTTGCACTTGGGCCCTACAGTTCAATCCCACCGGCCCCATCCAGGCGTCTTCTGCATGCAGGACACGACACGATCTATGCAGACAGGACAAGGCAGTTAGCAATTTAGGGGGTGGGGGGGTTCAAAGAAAGGGTTAGGTCTTCCAAGCGTGCACAGCATTGGAGCCGAGCAAAGATCTGGGATATGCTGAGCTCAGCGCTTCCCGGAACGAGGCAAAGTGACAGTCAAGGTTAGAGCCAGCGAGAAGGGGGATTGTTAGCGTTTGGGAGGGGAGACAGCTTTTTTGCCTAATCCTTTCTCTTGGAGGAAGGAAACAAAGTCAAGAGGAAGTAGGCGAGAGGCAAACCTGGCAAAGGTAGTCCTCTCGGACGGTGTCAAAAAAAGATTCTGGACAAATTTGTGGTGAATAGCCGCCTGTACAGTCTTCAGGGAAAGCCCCACGGGCAGAGGCAGTCTATCTCCGGAAGTGTGTTTCCGGAAGGCAGCCGAACTTGTGGGCATTCTAGGTGAGGGACGTGGGGTGGAACACCCAAACTGTCAATTTAAGAGAAGCCAACACTAGAAATCCTCTTTGTACATTTTTTAAAAAATTTCTTTGCAGTGCAAGTTAAAGAACAAGTTACTCCTTTCAGCCCCGGTCGCAAGTCAGCTAGGCAACTAATAGCGGAAGGGTTGCCCCATTTATTATTCATCGCCCCCCCCCCGGGATCCGCGTGCCGTGCAGAATCGGCCTGTTTCCCCTATAAATCATTCAGCTCCTTCCGGGTCAGCGCGGCCACATAAAGATCGGAGAACATATATTTCGCATAAGGGGTGGCCACTTACGGGCCCCTTTGCGGCTCACCCGGCTTCCCCCCAGCGTGCTGCTTGCTGGCGGGTCGGCGGTCGGGGCCTGAAAAATTAATGGGGCGCTTGTAAGAAGGTTCTTAAGCAGTGGTGAGGAGTGGAAACCACGTTCATGGTGTGGCTGACTCACGGCAGCTCCCGAAGGATTTGGAGGCAAGACAGGTTCAGAGGTTGTTCGCCGGCAAGCAGTACTGGGGGAAATCTTGTTCTTGGGAGAGGAGGGGGAACACATGAAGCTGCCTTGTACTGAATCAGGCTCTTAGTCCATCTGGACCAGCACTGGCCACTCAAGCTGGCTTTCCGGGGTCTCAGATTGAGGTCTTCACGTCATCCACGGCTTGGGCCTTCAACTGGCGATATTGGGGATTGAACCTGGGACCTTCTGCCTGCCAAGCAGAGGCTCTGCCCCTGAGCCAGGGTCCTGGATCAAGGTCTCTCCCATCCCCTCCTGCCTGGTCCTTTAACTGGAGATGCCGGGGATTGAACCTGGGACCTCCTGCCTGCCAAGCAGAGGCTCTGCCCCTGAGCCAGGGTCCCAGATCAAGGCCTTTCCCATCCCCTCCTGCCTGGTGCTTTAACTGGAGATGCCGGGGATTGAACCCGGGACCTCCTGCCTGCCAAGCAGAGGCTCTGTCCCTGAGCCAGGGTCCCAGATCAAGGCCTTCCCCATCCCCTCCTGCCTGGTCCTTTAACTGGAGATGCCGGGGATTGAACCTGGGACCTCCTGCCTGCCAAGCAGAGGCTCTGCCCCTGAGCCAGGGTCCCAGATCAAGGCCTTTCCCATCCCCTCCTGCCTGGTCCTTTCAACTGGAGATGCCGGGGATTGAACCTGGGACCTCCTGCCTGCCAAGCAGAGGCTCTGCCCCTGAGCCAGGGTCCCAGATCAAGGCCTTTCCCATCCCCTCCTGCCTGGTCCTTTCAACTGGAGATGCCGGGGATTGAACCTGGGACCTCCTGCCTGCCAAGCAGAGGCTCTGCCCCTGAGCCAGGGTCCCAGATCAAGGCCTTTCCCATCCCCTCCTGCCTGGTCCTTTAACTGGAGATGCCGGGGATTGAACCTGGGACCTCCTGCCTGCCAAGCAGAGGCTCTGCCCCTGAGCCAGGGTCCCAGATCAAGGCCTTCCCCATCCCCTCCTGCCTGGTCCTTTAACTGGAGATGCCGGGGATTGAACCTGGGACCTTCTGCCTGCCAAGCAGAGGCTCTCTCACTCAACCACGGCCTCTCCCCCAGCTTGGCAGAGACGTCCTCCTTCCCCTTGAGCTCCAGATCTGTGCCATCCGACAGCCTTCCCCAAATTAAAACCCATCCCAGCTCCTAATTGTGAAATCAAAATTGGCTGGGGAACCCGGCGATGCCCTCCCCTTCCTCGGAAGCCCTCCCGAACCCTAATGGAATTGCTTAATCAGTTTGGAATTATATTGGGCCGGGCAATTAATTGGGATCGGCTCGAAGCCCTTCTGGCTGGCGGAGACCCAACTGGCGCCCGGCGAGCGGATTGGCCCTTTCGGTGGCAATCCAATCATCGCAAATACTCTGGGCCTCATTTGCAGATCTGTCTGTGAAGCGTTCATCGTAGGCTCAGACATCCTGTTCACACAAGTTTGACCAGCTCTGAAGACACGAGCACGATCCACACGCTTCAGAAGCGTTCTAAAAATGAATCGGATGCCACATAATTGTTGGAACTCCATGGGACTCAGGGTTGCTTCAGATTGGGAAACTCCTGAATCTTTGGGGTGAAGCCCGTAGAGTTTGGAAAGGAGAGATTTCAGCAAGAACGTCAAGAACAGGGTTTTTTGTACCCTTTTTACTACCCAAAGGAGTCTTGAAGTGGCTGACAATCGTCTTCCCTTCCACTCTCCACGACAGACACCCCGTGAGGCAGTTGAGGCTGAGAGAGCTCTGAAAGAACTGGGGCTAGCCCAAGGCCAACGAGCCGGCTGCCTGTGAAGGAGGAGTGGGGAACCGTCGAACCGTGTTATCCAGAGAACCACCATATCTCACTGGCTTTCTACCTAAATGCTTCAAGGCGACCTTGTTCTCCACATTTTCCATCCAGTCTATTCTCCTGTCTCACCTGGTGGCCAACCAGTTCCTCTGGATAGTCAACAAAAGGGCAGAAAGGCTGAAGCCTTCATAAGAACCCAAGAAGAGCCCTGCTGGGTCAGACCAGTGAAGGTCCATCCAGTCCAGCCTCCTGTCTCACCCAGGGGCCAACCAGTTCCTCTGGAGGGCCAACAATCGGGCAGAGAAGCCGAGGCCTTCCTAAGAACCTCAGAAGAGCCCTGCTAGATTAGACCACTGGTCCATCTAGTCCAGCAACCTGCCTCACACAGGGGCCAACCAGTTCTTTTGGTGGTCCAACAACAGGGCAGAGAGGCCGAGGCCTTCAGAGGCTATGTGCCTCTGAATATGGAGGTTCCCCTATTAGCCACTGATAACGTCAAGAATCTTATCGGTTTTGAAAACTGTTTAATCCTGCGATCATTCCTGTATCCTCAGCAGCTCAGCTTCCTTGGGTTGGCCGTGAATCACATTCAAAATAATCCCACAGGGACATTCCTATATTGAGGTGTAGCCAACAAATATTTGACCTAAGGCTGGGGGGGTGAGGTTGAGAATTCCAGAAATGCAGACTCTTCCAATCAGGACCACAACCCTGCCTAATACAAGGGAGGTATCACCCCTGCCCCATCTATTGGGAACAGAAGTTGCTAAAATTGCCATTTTGTCCATGACAAACCCCCCTTCACCCTAATTTAGGTAATGTATCTCTCAATTGAAATATGGAACGAAAACCGCAGATACAACCTTCACAATGGGAATTTGCTCTCGCCAATTTTTTTCCCCTTTAAACGCTCTTGATTTATGCTTCTGCCTTATTCAGTAAAAGTTTCTGCGGAGAATTCATTGGCCTCTACGGAGACGTTTCATAGCAGGGAATTTTTTCCCCCCGAAGAATTGATGCCCCACTGAGAAGAATTGGCCGTGAGCCTTCGTTCATGTCTCTTTGGGTACGATTTAGCTGTTTCCTCTTTATGGAAATACGTAATAATTGGAATTAACATGGACTTAAATACCTCTTTGATAAATAGCAGGCTGTATTTCTAAATCGTGGGATCTGACGCTGTATCAGAAAGCCTGTTTTTTGAGTTCTGTATCAGCCACCAATATTTTAATTCTGAAACTTAATCAGTTTACACTGTTTATTATTACAACTACCTGTTATTAATATTGTATGGTTATTCATGTGTTATTGATTGTTTTATGTATCATTCATAAGTTCCATGTAAACCGCCCTGAGCCCCCGGGGAGGTCGGTATATAAATCAAATACATGATAATAAATAATAATAATTATCCTGTCCTTTTTTCAAGGGACTCAAAATGCCATGGGTTCTGAACCTATGGCTTCTGGGCCCATAACCCTCTTGGTAGACTTGTAAGGTAAGACAAGGTAGCCATGTTCTGGCTGACTCCACCTCCCTAGGCAGCCATTTTATGCAGCCATTTTGTATGGCTGCACCCACCACATTGTGTCAGAATTACCTCCATTTTTTTCCCTCACAGCAGCCCTGCAAGGTGGTTTGGTTGAGGGAGAATAACAATCCTAAGGCCACCCAATGAATCTGACTGAGGATTGGATATCAGATCTTAGTCCAGTACTCTAACTACCACTTTATTTGTATTATATTTATTTACATCCCACCTTTCTTCCCAGTGGGGCCCCAAAACCCAAAATCATTTTCCTGTCCTCCATTTCATCTTCACAACGACCCTGCACGGTAGGTTAGGCCCCAGGACCAAATTTAATCCAAGGGAGTTTTTGGTTAAACATTAGGGGGCCTTGCCACAAAAGGACGATCTGCAGTCAGTCCTAAGAGCAGGGAAGGGAGAGGGCTCTGTGCTTCGGAAACCAAAGCGGGTAGAGAAATCTCTCCTCTTATCCCCTGCAGGAAATAAACAATCACAGATGGGCCTTGCGTCGGAGAGACGCTCCCGTTATAATCCTAAGCGCCAACCGGGGAACTGTTTGCTTGAATTATAGAAACATTGTTCTCCGCTCGGCTAACTTCCGTAACGGTTAAACCCTCCAAAGAGATCGAAAAGCCGGAACTCCCGTTCTAGTGCAGGGGGTCTCCAAGATGGCGTGCCAACTCATTTCCTGACATCTGCCATGGGGGGCTTTTGCCCAGCAGGGGTTCTGAGCAGCTGGGCCGATTTAAAATACATCCTGTAAAACGGCTACTGTTGAAACGTTTAGCCTTACTAAGAGATATTTCTGCAACCACTCTCTCCTGCCATTTTGTGGCTGGCTCCGCCTCCTGCGGCCGCCATTTTGTGTTCGAGCCCATCACCCTCTGTCAGAATTCTAAAGATGTCAGCAGGCTGGGGACTCCTGCTGTATTCTGAGCAAGACATACAGAGCAAGGTTGTTGGACAAAATTGAAGTCTAGCAGTACCTTTTAGACCGAAAAAGTTTTGTTCTGGGTGTAAGCTTTTAAGAACACGAGCCCTTTTTCAGATTCGGCCGTCATAAGGACAGACTGAGAGCAGGACTATAATCTCTTTGGAGACAGGACATTTTCTTAAAAATGTAAACATGCGGCAGAAAATGTATTTCGTTTTCAAAATGGCCGACGCTGACGGTGGCACCAGAAGGAAATACTCTTTCCTTTGGTTCTTTTCCTCTTGTCTCCTGACACGCAAAGCTCTCTTCTTTCTGGACTTTCAAACGCCCGCCCCACCGTGAGAAGTCTGTAATGCCATAAATCATTTTAATAGGTAAAACCAGAATGGCTGACGTTTCCAGACCGTTAAATGGTCTTGCGTCCCATAAACAGGGCCAGACAGATATGCTGGTCTCTGGTTTATTAGACTTCAAAAGACTGGAAGAGTTTGCGTTGTTCTTAGGCGTGCCATTTTCCAGGCGGTGGCTGGAGATCTGCCAATATTACCAGATTACAGAGATCGGCTCCCCCAATTCCCCCCCCCCGCAAAAAAAACCTACATCACGCTTGGCTTGATTCTAGTAAAATTAAACGAAAGAAAAAAATGAAACTCATTGACACCACGATTGGTCACAGCCGTCCTGTGCTTCTTCAACACACAATGAACCTGAATGTACTAATTTAGCAAAAGAGGTGCTTTTTGGGGTAATGACCCCATTTCCCGAGGAACAAAAGAAGCTATTAAAAGCCCCTTGGACTGACGCTCTCATTTGAAAGTGGCCGAACAGCTGGGCAGCTACATTAATTTGTGTGTTATCTTCCGGTTAAACCTGTCAAATTTATTCCCATTCCTCTGCAAAGACGTTCCTGATGGAGAGGGGAGCGCTTCTTACCGCGGTGTAATGCCGTTGTGGATCAGAGAATTGGGGAATCGCAGGTGTCCTCCCCTTACCTGCACAGGTAGCTCTCACCTGGATGAAGGTGAGGGAGTCGGAGTTTCCTACCATGCAGTCGTGTTTTTGCAGGAAATGTTAAGCACTGGAGGTAAACAGGCGCATATAATACGCAACAAGCATTTTGAGGAGTTGCAAACTTCCAAGAGGTATGACAGACCAGAAACGGCTGCTCAGGAAAAGCCCTGAATGGTAAACCCAACAGCAAACACAAAATGTTTTCCTACGCAAATGTTATATTCAGTTTCTAGGAAGGAATACATACGAAGCTGACAAAAGGGCTATCGGTTTATTTCAGCCGTTGGACATCTTTTTGACAAATTTGAGGAGAGGGACGGGACGCTGAGCTGCTTAAAAGAGAAGGGAAACAAATTTTTGTATAGAAAGAAGACGAGTTCGTTTTTACATCCCGCTTTTCCCTACCCAAAGGAGTCTCAAAGCAGTTTACAGTCGCCTTCCCTTCCTCTCCCCGCAACCGACACCCTGTGAGGTAGGCGGGGCGGAGAGAACCCTGACAGAACTGCTTGGTGAGAACAGCTCTAACAGAACTGAGACTGGCCCAATGTCACCCAGCTGGCTGCACCTGGAGGAGTGGGGAATCAAACCTGGCGGTCTAGATTAGAGGCTACACCCACCGCTATAATAAGGTGAGAAATATGCTCCTAAGTCTGACTAAGTCTGACTAAATGTAGGTGAGCAGGGAGGCAGTCGGCTCAAAGGAACAAGAAATCTCCAAACAGTCGATCAGAACAACCGGGGAGATAATTTGTAAAAATTCCAGGAAATTCCAGATCTAGCTATGCTAAATACACATCTCCTCCGATGCCCCCTGCAGGACACTCTTCATATTCTGCCCAGTCATGCACACTTCAGATCTTGCCTATTCCCACACGTCTAAGGGGAGGGGGTAGAAATTATTTAAACAGAGCAGCAGACCGAAAGGAAAGCCATTAAGCATTCAGGATGCAGCCCGATTGTTTAGAAGCATTATGCTTGTGGAAATGAAGCAGAGGCGTTCGGCTTACATGCCTTGGCAAGCAGCCCGGTGGTTAAAATTCCTCGACTCCGGGAGCTCATCGTCCCGCTAGCCTTCCTCGGATAATTACGGATCGAATCTTGTATTTTTATTCCCGTTCTAGCCTGACGTGGACGGTCTTGTAGGGTTTGGCGCCGGCTCAGGACACTTAAACAAATAAAATGGCCATTTCAGCTTGCACGGAGATATGGACGCCGATTTCTACCCAGAGGCCTGGGAGCCTGTGTGGTGTCGGGGTTAAAGAGAACTGGGTTTGAGTCCCCGGTCCGCTGCATGCAGCCATCTGGGCGGCCTTGGGCCAGTCCCAGTTCTCACAGAGCAGTTCTCGCCGAGCTCTCTCAGCCCCGCCTACCTCGCAGGGACGAAATCCAGACACGCCACTGGTTTGGAAGCGATTCTTGACCCGCGATGTTAAGTTTCCAAAATGCGAAACGCTCCCTGTAACGCAGCATGCCGGACTGCAGCCCTCAACCCTGGGGGTGGCATCCGTTTCATAATCTGCTCCACAACGTTCCTGCGTAGAGCTGTCAGTCGAGGTTTGGCCCTCGGAGAAAGAGAGGCCTGTCGAATACAAGCCCAAGCCGCTCGGAGCAGGCCAGCGGAACAGCCCTGCGAATATCGGCGTCCTTCCGCCAAGGCTCCTTCCGCTCTCTCTTTTTTCCTTTTTTAAGGTTACCGAAATCGGCCACATATATCTCCCCCCGTCCCATTCAGTTACAAAGCGGAGGGCAGGGGGGACAGGCGGAGTCCAGCCCGCCCGGCTGGTTGGTAAAAATTAAGGCTGCAGGTGATAGACGATTCTTTCACGGGAAGAAAATTGAAAAGGCAAGCAGGAGCTCAGCGGAGCGTGCCAGGGGCCGGCTGGGGCCTTGCCAACGAGAAAGCAGAAAAAGATCGACACTGCACATTTTTACAACTTGCAGTCTCCGGGTTCCCGGCCAGACGCTTGCAACGGAAGCGGCTCCATGTGTGGAGACCGAGGAGGACTATGCAGGGGGTCCAGCGATATCCCGGAAGGGGCAGCGTTTTAAAGAGCCAGGATGTGACGGTGCCTGGATACAGTTGCCAGCTCTGGGCTGGGAAACACCTGGAGATTTCGGGGGTGGAACCGGGAGTGGGCAAATTCAAGACAGGGAGGGACGTCGGTGGAGTGTAACACAGCAGCCCTTTTTCTCCAGGCGATCCCCAGGCCCCACCTGGAGGCTGGCATCCCTATCAGCCAGATCCAAGGCCACAAAGTCCCCCTCCCAAGCAGCCCTTTTCTCCAGGGGGACTGACGTCCTTCAACGGGCAACGCTGGAAAGGCCACGGCCAAAACGCACCGTTGTTCTCCCGGACCCATCCGTGCGCTGCTGTTATCAGCTAACTCTGAATGACAGCTGCTTCCTGCTCTGAGCCAGGCCTTGGCAGATGCTGGTGCTCCAAAAATAGGCTCAGAGTACTAAACATTGGGGGGGAGGGTCAAAGGGCAATGGCTTGGCCCCAAAGTTCCCGGTGAGAGAGCCTCGCCAATGCCAGCAAGTTCTGGAAAATCCAGGACAAGATCCAGAGCCAGCCCAGCTCTGGATGGCCAACAACGGGGCATAGAGGCCAAGGCCTTCTTAAGAACATCAGGAGATGTTGGGTCACACCAGTGGTCCTTCCCGCCCAGCACGGGAGGTAGGGATTCGATGGCATTATACCCCTTAAAACCTTTTTAAAGGGCACTGAACGTCGTCAGAATCTCTGACACCAGCCCTCCCGATCCACGGTAAGCGTTCAAGCTCCCTCCCCGTCCCCCGAAGCTTTCCGACAACTTCCCAAGACAGACCAGTGGCGCCCGCCCTCGTGGCCCTGATTCTGAGAAGGCCCGAATTGAATTATCAGCTGGCGTCTGGTTAACGCTCTTCCTAATGCGGGTTGTCAGGACGAACCTTGAGCCAGCCCAAGACGGATCGCCCTGCTCCGCAAATCAAATCCCCGGACGCGAAATTGAACTCTTGTCTAAATCAACGTTCTGTTCGAGCAGAATTTGCCTGCTCTGGGAGTCTTGTTAGATGGGCCTGATGAGAAACACATTTCCTGGTCATCAGAGAGCCCCGGGAAAGCTGGCCACGGCCAGTCCTAGAAAGCGCAGGCCGACATCTGCTGTGACTGTTCCTATTTGCCGTATTTAGGGCTGATCAACCCCCTGTCCCCACCGTTCATGGAGTCCACCCTCCCAAGCAGCCGTCATCTCCAGGGGAACAGGGGTGGTGGTGTAGCCGTTAAGAGCGGCAGATTGTAATTTGGAGAACTGGGTTCTATTCCCTGCTCCTCCTCCACACGCAGCCAGCTGGGTGACCTTGGGCCAGTCCCAGTTCTCTCAAAGCTCTCTCAGCCTCATCAACCTCACAGGGTGTCTGTTGTGGGGAGAGGAAGGGAACGGTTTTGTAAGCCGCTTTGAGACTCCTTCGGGGGAAGGGAAAGCGGGGTATAAAAAAAACAAGTCTTCTTCTTGAGACACTTGTCATTCTGGGGAGCTCCAGGTCCCAGCTGGAGGCTGGCTCCTGTCTCCATCCTAGGAACTTCAGATTCTGCAAAGAAGAAGTCGCTTTTGTAGATTTCCTTGAGAGCGACTGTTTCAAGACTCCTCACACATGCCCGGGATTTCGATATGTCTAAATTTGGAATTGTAACCAGTGGGCACGTTTTCGGATCATAATCGCCCACCCGACCCCGTTTCTCAGATGAAAATAGCAACCTGCTACGAACATTCCTGCTTTCCCAGCAAGGGTCGTTGCACCAGGCCAGGTCCCTGGGCGGTTTGGAAAATCAGCGTGGGCCGCTCTGCTCCTCTGGCAGGGTTGCCAACTCCTGGTCTGGAAATATCTGGAGATTTGAGGGCGGGGGTTTAGGAAGGGGAGACCTCAATCGGGCAGGCGGGTGAACGTTAATACCGTCGTGGCCAATTGAGTGAATTAACGCCATCCCTCCCCAATGGGCTAGGGTGGACGCCTAGGGTCGCCAACCTCCAGGTGGCAGCTGGAGATCTGAGACGACCTCTGTTCTCCGGAGGACAGGGATCCATCCAACAGGAGAAGACGGCCACTTCGGAGGGTGCATTTGATGGCGTTCGATCCCATTGAAGTCCTTCCCATCCTCAAATCCCTCCGTCCTCAGGCTCCAAACCCAAAATCTCCAGGTATTTCCCAAGCTGGAGCTGGCAACCCTATGAACCGGCTCACTTGGGCCTTGCAGAAACCTTTGTCTTTGCTGGAGTGAGTCCGTTTCGCATCTGAATGTCCTGTTTCCCTACAGTTTTCCTGAGCACGGCTGTCTTTTCCGGTGTCCCCGGTCTTCTCAGAAGGGACCCACCAACGCCAGACTCCGTGGAGTCATTCTAGATTCTCAGGTCCCATCGCTCTCCGAGTGGCACAAGCTCTGGTTTCAGGACCAAGGCGCTGGCACACCCATTTCTGAGTGATGAGTCCTTCATGCCCATTCTGCCTCCTGCCCAGTTCTCAACCTGGCACGAATTGGGACGCTTCACACGCTGTCGGCTCCGATTACTGTCACGAAGGGCCTCGAAAGGGTTTCGGACAACTCTGCTGGCTTCGGCAAATGTTTAAGAGACGTTTGAATGTTTAAGCCTGCTCCTTAAAGGGCCTGAGAGTGGCCACTACTCAATGACCTTGCGAGCCAGGGGTTATGTATTCTTATTTATTTATCGTGGCAGCCAGGCGAGGGACGTCTGCCCCTCTGCCTCCACGTCTCAATCCCTCGTGTTCCTTGGAGGAGCGACCAGCCACATCCTTGGAGGTCTCCCATCCAAATAATAGGCAGGGTCAGCCCCGCGTAGCTTCTGAGATCTGATGGGATGGGCTTGCCTGGACTATGCAGGTCAGGACATTAACCAGGTGTGAGAATATTAGAACATGCTATTAAGTCACAGCTAACCATGGCAGCTCCCCCGTTTTCTGTTGGCAGGGCTTAATTATGCAGAAGAGCAAAACCCTGGCTGTTTAAAGCAAAAGTAGCTTTATAGATAAGAGAAATAACTTTGTAAACGGAGAGGAGAGCAAGAGTTCTAACAGTCCAACTGACTAATTTTTTGTTCTTCATTCCAGAGGCAACGAGGAAGTGTGCTCAGAGGAGCAGGAAGTCCCCAATTCAGCAAATTGGGAGAATATTTGAAAAATATCAGGAGGTGCCTGTTATTCGACTTTATCTGGGGGGAAAAAATACCGCTTCTTCGATTTCTTCCCTTTTGCTTTTTAAAAACCTCTCCTTTGTTTATTGATCGATCGCAGTTCTGTACTGCCCTCCCCCGAGGCTCACGGCGGTTTCCACGAAACATCGCAGAACAGAACAATGCAGAGAAATTGGCCGCCCGAATAAAATTGTTTACACCGAAACATTATTTGGAAAAAAAAAAAAAAGCCTCCTCTAACTATGCCAAATGCACCTCCCCTGCAATGCCCCCTGCTGGATAGTCTTCATACTTATTTGAATCGTGCCCACGACAGATCTCGCAGACTCCCAACACCCCCCAAACCGCACCCTCCCCGGTCTCCATCCCTGGATCTCCAGGAATTTCACAAACCTTGCTGTACTCTCTTTCTGACACGCTGCAGCTCTCCGCCTCTCCGCCCCATCTACCTTTTGGCAGGGATCCGGGAGTGCGAGCCACCGAAGCATGAAAGCACTTGGCCGGGAGCAGAAGGCCCTCCGATGCAGCATCCCTGTTCAGAAAACGCTGACGTCGGGGCTCGGGTTTTTTGTGGTGTGGATAAGTGGGCTGCGGAGGGGAAATCGATTGGGTTTGAGCAGTTCCTTTTTTTTGCCTAGCTGAACCAGACCCCAAGACTCCCCGGCAGTGAAACGCCGTGGATTATCTTGCCTTTTCCTCCTTCCTTGCTGAAAAGGAGATGGTTTCTCAGTTCCTTCAACGGATAAAGTTAGGGAAGGTTTCGCAGGGGGGGAAAGCTTGGGTTTCTTCCTTCTGGAGGTGTGCTTCTTCGCCGCAGAGGGTGGCGGGGAGGGGAGGGGGGCTGGAATATCAGGCAAATGGAGCAAAAGGAGGGGGGGGTCTGAGGGCTGTAATCTCGCCATGCCGGGCCGGCAGGCAGGCAGGCCTCCGTGCAAAGTGAATTATGCCCCGGTTTGCTAATGGCTGCGTCGGATGAAGCAGCCAAATTGCATTTGGAAAGTAATTAGGGGGGGGGGGGGGCGGCTGTCGAAGGACGAGAAAAAATAAGGAACGCTTGACACACACACACACACACACAGAAAAACCAACAACACCCAGGCCTTCACAAAGCTAGGATACTTCTTCTACAATAGGCTACCGTGTTTCTTTTCAAATGCAATAAAAACCTTTTTCACAAGCACAACAGCCCAAAAAGGATGGACGAGGAGAGGAGAAGAGTTGTTTTTTATCCCTCGTTTTTCACTGCCCAAAAGAGTCTCAAAGCAGCTTCCCTTTCCTCTCCCCACAACAGACACCCTGGGAGGGAGGTGGGGCCGAGAGAGCTCTGGGAGAACTGCTCTGTGAGAACAGCTCTATCAGGACTGTGACTGTCCCAGGGTCACTCGGTTTGCTGCATGTGGAGGAGCTGGGAATCAAACCCGGCTCGCCAGATGAGAAGCTGCCGCTCTTAACCACGACACCACACTGGCTCCTAGCATGATATCGTGGTTACCATGTTGGGCTAGGGACTGGGTTCAAATCCCCACTTGTGCCATGGAAGCTGGCAGGGTGACCTAGAGCTGGCAACCCTAGCTGCTCATGGGGCATCTACAAAAATTGGCTGTTGACCCCTTTCCTCTTCCCCTGCTGCGTGCTTTTCAAGGCGAGTTGCTCCTAGGTAACGCCCAGCGGTCCGCTGTTAACCTCACACGGGTCAGCCATCCTGTGTGGTTATTCCCTTCCCTAGACCGAGAGCAACACAACTAAAGTGGAGGAACGAAAGAGCCTAAAAGGATATCAGAATTGAAACAAGGGGCCGACGCTTTCGGCCGAGGCTCTGGGGAGAACCCCCCTAGCAGAATGTCTTCCAGCTACTGAGAAAGGGGAAAAAGGCATTTAAATATTCATCAGTTTTTACTTGCTCCTGGACGCTCGAAAACTCTCTCTTTCTCTCTGCTCCCGAACTGACTCTTGTGTTGATTCCTCCCGCAGTGCTCCGCCGGAATTAAAAGCCAGGAGAATATTGATTCCTGCCCTTCCCATCCATTTCCCTTGCCCTAGCCGACGTCTGAGGTTGCCTGTTTACAAGCTTATTTTATCCACGTGCTGCTCACTGTGTGGGCAGGACAAATGTACTTACATCTCTGTGAGTTGCGCAAAGTGTACTGAGTCGAAGCACGCCCCTAAGATAGATTCCGGTGGGCCGCCGTGTTGGTCTGAAGTCCCAGGGCAAAGCTTGAGTCCGGCACCTTGAAGAGCAACAAAAGTTTTATTCGAGGAATCTTTCTTGAGAGGAAGCCCATTGAGTTGGATTCCAAGGAGACTTAGGACTGCTCTTTTAGCGTGGGATCGCGACCTTTGGAGAGTACTCTAAAAAAACTTTATCAGTCATTTCAATATTTCGTCATATATTTAATTCATTTATATGCCACTTGCCCCCCCCAAAGGAAATCCAAAGTGGCTTCCACCGTTTTCTCTTCACAACAGACGTGGGCCGGGGAGAAAAAGCATGACTAGTCCACAGTGAGGTTCCATGGCCCGACTGGGGATTCGAACCTGGGCCTCCCGGCTCTCAAATAAATGTTGTTAACTTTTTAAGGCACATCATGGCCTCTATTTATGTGAGAAACAGGGACAGAGAGGTCCGAATGGTCGTGAATTTTGTGAACCTTTAAGGTGCTCCTGGATTCTTTATCTTTTCTCCTGCTAGAATACGAGTCCTATCTTGGAGAGGGGAGCGATTTCACGTATAAGGACAGACGGAGTCCCCTTCTAGCTGCATCTGAAGAAGTGAGCAGTCAGGAAACTCCTCCCCTGCCGTGAATTTCGTGAGCCCTGGACTCTTGATCTTTTCTACTGTTAAAATGGGAGCTTTTCTGTCCTTCTGGGAGAGGGGAGCAATTTCATATATAAGGACAAACAGACTTCCCTTCTAGCTGAATCTGAAGAAGCGAGCAGGGTCTCCCGACAGCTCCTTCCCTGTCACAAATCTTGTGAGTCTTTAAGGTGCTCCCGGGCTCTTGCGGTTTTCTCCTGCTACAGACAGACTAACGTTTTGGCAAATCGATAAGCATCGCAGCAACTGGGCCGACGACGTGCTTGACTTTCTCTAGGGATCAGCAGTTCCTCGGAGGTTTCTACAGGCCGTAAATACAGATTTGTCAAACATTTGGCTCGCACCACCCCAGGCGGTGGCAGTCCACCACACATGCACAGAGAAAAGCACCGCGTTTCAAGACAACAACGGGGGGAAACAGACGAATCTGGAAATCTCAGCCTTGTTTCTCGCCCATCCGCGGTGTATTTTTATTGTTATTTTTTTCATATGCCAAAGAAATGTTTTCAAGCCCGATGGTTTCACCAGTACCACCGAAGCCGCTGCCTAAACCGAGGAAGGGAGGGGGATAAAGAGAGAGAAAGAAAACAGAGCAAGTCATTGTCTTTAGATCGCAGCATGATTGACGGACACGTAACCTTTCTAACAAAGTATGCGGAATTGCTCTTCCGAAACCTCCCTGGCCAAAGGAATGACCTCAGCTCTGCCCTTGAGCTCCACGCCCCACTCTGATGCAGGGAGAGGGAGAAAGGATTTTTATAAGTTTAAAATTCCTGGAGGTTTGGGGGGGAAAGCCTTGAGCAAGTGGGGTTTGGGGCTCTATCATCTATTAGCAAAGTCTCAATTTATTTAGTTTTGCTGCTCCTTCTATCTTTCTTAGATGGCATTTATCAGCTTTCTTTCAGCCAGATTTAACCCTTTAACATACCCGATCACCTCTTTCTTTTTTTTTTAATATATACGATCATGCTTAGCTTAAACCGAGTGTATGTTATTAGGGATGCTTTATTTGCTCCAATAAAAAAAAACGTTCAAGTTAATTTTTAAGAGTGGCCTCTGCCTAAGATTTTTGACCAGGTGCTCTCTTTGTAGACCCTGGAGGAGTATCTTGCTGATTGCCCTTCTCCCTTCCCTTATTGTCTCCGAGAATAGCTAATTCCCCCATCATAAATTCGGAAGACAGGTCTATTTCAGTTAACACAGCAAGGTCAGTATAGCCTACCCAGGCTGGCTGTAGGTCTTCCCCATCCTCTCCTGCCTGATATTTAAAAATGGAGATGCCGGGGATTGAACCTGGGACCTCCTGCCTGCCAAGCAGAGGCTCTGCCCCTGAGCCAGGGTCCCAGATCAAGGCCTTCCCCATCCCCTCCTGCCTGGTCCTTTAACTGGAGATGCCGGGGATTGAACCTGGGACCTCCTGCCTGCCAAGCAGAGGCTCTGCCCCTGAGCCAGGGTCCCAGATCAAGGCCTTCCCCATCCCCTCCTGCCTGGTCCTTTAACTGGAGATGCCGGGGATTGAACCTGGGACCTCTGCCTGCCAAGCAGAGGCTCTGCCCCTGAGCCAGGGTCCCAGATCAAGGCCTTTCCCATCCCCTCTTGCCTGGTCCTTCAACTGGAGATGCCGGGGATTGAACCTGGAACCTGCTGCATGCCAAGCAGAGGCTCTACCATTGAGCCATGGCCCTTGATTCACCCTTCCTTGGCCCACCCCGAAACCCTCCAACTTGCCCCATGGTGGCTAGAAGGAATGAGCATTTTTTAAAACGAATTCCTAGCCAGTGACGTGGATTCCTTAAATTGCCCAGCAGGTGGCAGCCTACAGGCACTGACCACAATTGGTGGCCTTGTGTGGAAGGTTTTCAAGATCTGGGAAGGATCCTGGTTTGACAAACGAACAGCACAGAAGCATTACATAACTCTTCAAAAGGTGCATCATGCCGTCCAGGGCTTATGAACTCCAGAACTGCGTGCGCCAGGCTTATGAATCACAGGCCAAGACTCACTTTGGGACTCACTCCAGATTGAGATGGCGCAAACTGAGTCAGCTGAGGTGGACGTCCAAAGGGAAAGAACAAGAAAGAAATGGATTTTGCGGTGTTTGCCTATTGTGTTTACTCATCTTGGCCGCCTGGTCTGCATCCGGTAGGGATGCCAGCCTCCCGGTGGGGCCTGGGCATCCCCTGGAATTACAGCTCCTCTCCAGACAGCAGAGATCAGTTCCCCTGGAGGAAATTTGCTGTTTTGGAGGGGGGAATCTGTGAAATTAAAAACCACTGACATTCCTCCCTACGCTTCCTCCATCCCCCAGATCTCCAGGAAATCCCAAGCCCAGAGTTGGCAACTCTAAGCTCTGGGACTTTCTCCCCTCCCCCTCCAACACACAAGCCCCTCTGGGTCTTCGAGGACCAGCGGATCTGTCTGCCCGTTGGTTTCCAACCCAGCAGCCTTCGAATCACGCGGACCTGTGGTTTCGGCCGCTGCATCTCATCCATCAGCGTCCGGAAGGCTTACGGTCAAAGCACTTATACAAAGTGTGTGATGTGATGTTTTGTGATTGGAAATCACCTCCACCCTCCCGGTCTTCCTTTTAAAACACGTTTCGGAGTGTGTAGTTCTAGGATCGAGCTTTCTCCTGGTCCTTTCCTTGCCTCTCTCCAAAATGGTTACTAAGAACAAAGACCAATGGAGGAATTTCGGGGACGGCTCCCAATAACCTCACATAGTTGTCATGCTGGGAGTCTCACCTTGATTGTTGGCTTGTGCCAGGTGAAGAGGAGGCAACAGCAATACTTAGAAATGTTAAATCTGGGGGTACTTGTTTCATTTTCATTTTCTTAAACGCTGTATTGGGACCACTATAGCGCATATTCCTGGCTCTAGTTTTGAGCTTTTCGTCTCTGACAATTCCTTTCTGGCAGACATTGCTTAAAATCAATTTCTCCCCTGCTCTAATGAGGCGTATGTGCATGCAAAAATTTATACCAGAATAATACTTGGTTGGTCCTCAAAGGTGCCCCTGGACTCAGACGTTTTAGATGCTAGAACTGCAGTGTGCAGGATGGAACAGACGATGAAAAGTGTCCTGCAGGGGGCAGCGGAGGACATGTGTATTTTGCATAGTTAGAATAGGAACTCCCAGCCATTTCCTCTAGGGGGGCCGATCTCTATAGTCTGGAGAGTAGCTGTAATTCCAGGGGATCCCCAGGCCCCACCTGGAGGCTGGCATCCCCAGATCCATCTGTTCACAGCTCATGCCCTTCAAGAGCACCGGGCTGCTGCTTTCCAAACCCCATCTCCGTTCTCTTTGCACTGAAGCCAGCATTCAAGAGACTCCGAAAGTCAGGCGAGCAGTAAGACATCAGAAGGAGAAACCCAGTGCACCATTGTGTTTGGCTTGATTTATGGACTAGCCTGTCTCTGCCTTTGTTTCCTGCTTCTCTGCGAACACAATAAAAAGGCCTTTTTTCCCCCTGCATCCCAAGAAGGCGCGAAGGACAACGCAGCTGGAGCAGTCCCGAAACAGCGAGATCGTCCACGTAATCACCCCCTTCCCGTGCAATGTATTACCGCCCTTTCAACAAGCGGCTTCTGATGTTTTCTTCGGAAAGCAGACTTCTGCGCCAGGCGAGGCGGCCTCGTGAATTTGAATCCACCATCGCCCTAAGTTTCTCCTCGGTTGTTTTTCCGCTTGCTGGTTTTTGGGAAACTTTGGGCCTGGCCTGTGTTTTTCTTGTTTGTCTTTTGCCCGCGGGGCGTTCTGATAATGTCATCGCAAATGATTATTTTCCACGCACTGCGGATGATAAGGCCAGAGGCATTAACGGCGGGACCGCGATCGGAAGAGCAGGACGGTCACTTTCCCGGACTTGTAAATAGCAAATGTTCATATTAATACGCGAAGGGAGGCGAAGGAGAGGGGGGTCATCCAAGGATATTTTTCTAAGCAGAGCTTAAAAGCATCTGCCATCTGAAGGAGAGCAAAGCAGAGGCTGTGGGTATCACAACGAGGTCCGTTCGCACTGTTTATCACACAATGGCCGATTGCGCTCGGTGACGGGGAACTGTGAAGCCGTGACATGACGGCTGTCGTTCGTGGGTTCACGCACTGCAGTCCCAAGGAGAGTCGAGCCCTTCCGAGGGCTCTTGAGGCTACTGGCTTAGAAGGGTGCATCTCTGTTTAGGATTGTATTATCGGTGCCTGAAAAATGCCTCTCACCCTCCTGAACCCAAAGGGATAAATAAAACACAGGATATGCCATAAAAACCCTGATTACCATAAAATATAAACTGTGTGTGTGTGTGGAGGAAGGAGAAGAAGAAGAAGAAGAAGAAGAAGAAGAAGAAGAAGAAGAAGAAGAAGAAGAAGAGTTGGTTCTTCTATGCTGCTTTTCTATACCCGAAGGAGTCTCAAAGTGGCTTACAGTCGCCTTCCCTTTTCTCCCCACAACAGACACCCTGTGAGGGAGGCGAGGCTGAGAGAGCCCTGATATTACTGAAGAAGAAGAAGAAGAGTTGGTTCTTATATGCCGCTTTTCTCTCCCCGAAGGCGTCTCAAAGCAGCTTCCATTCACCTTCCCTTTCCTCTCCCCACAACAGACACCCTGTGAGGTGGGTGAGGCTGAGAGAGCCCTGATATTACTGAAGAAGAAGAAGAAGAGTTGGTTCTTATATGCCGCTTTTCTCTACCCTAAGGAGCCTCAAAGTGGCTTACAGTCGCCTGCCCTTTCCTCTCCCCACAACAGACACCCTGTGAGGTGGGTGAGGCTGAGAGAGCCCTGTAAAGGGCCACAACTGGCTTATGGTGACCTCAGCAAAAGACTTTCAGAGCAGAGGCGTTTGGCCATTGCTGTCCTCTGCAGAGCCTGCCTTGGTGGTCTCCATCCAAGACGTATGGTGACCCCAGGAAGGGGCAAGCTAAGGTGGGTGGCTGTTTTCTACTTCTGCATAACAGCCCTTGGGGTCTCCCATTCCAGGACAAGCCAGGGCTGGCTCATGAGCTATCCATGGGCCTGGAGATTGGCCCTCTGGCACCCCCGAAAAAGAAACCCCGAACGTTTGCCACCATTCCCCTCCTCCAGATTTCTAGTCTCCTTGGATCTAGTGCTTTAGGTAACCTCATCTTAGTCTATAAAGCACTTCTCTCAAACACATTTTGTCTCTGTGGTGCTTCTTGGCCCAGTCCCTACAGAAAGAAAAGGTATCTTTATCCCTCTTAAAAATAAGAGAGTTCCCGATAATTCAGACTTAGAAACATTTGGTTTTATCAATAATGCAACATCAACAACGGTCAGATTACCTTGAGGGGCTTTGCCAAAGCCGCAAATTACGGGTTTTTTATATTTATATCATGTTTATTTATACGGTTGACCACTACGTTGCTTTCATGGGATTTAAATATCATTGACCCTCAAGACATATATAGTCATGTCACCTGAAGAAATTATATTTTCAGACAATACAGGTAATCAGTTAGGGCCATCTCTCTCCTCTCTCTTTTCTTTTTAAAATAAAGCTATTTATCCTTCGAGCAGCTTGGTGCTCGGCTCCGGTGCGTATTTAAACGTTGCCCTCAATTTGCTCACTCAGTGGGGCTTCTAGCAGTCAACTTTCTGTGCCTTTGAGGCCATCTGCCTCCAAAAAGCTAAGGCAGACAGCTGCTGACAGAGGGGAGAATCAGATCCCGTTGTGGAGACACTGGCTGAGTGAGTTGCCTCGGATCTAGACCTTTTGATTGTTAAGCCGGATGCGGCGCCTGACTCAGGCTGATCACCAGCCTGGCTCGACTTCTCCCTTTTAAAAGCCAGCGCAGAGTAAAAGGAAGGGAAGAAGAAAAAGGACGCACAGAAAGATGGGGAGAATGTTGGGGGAAAGCAGAGAAAAAGAAGGTGTATGGTGGCCAGCTAGGGTTGCCAGCCTCCAGGCGGGACCTGGGGATCCCCCGGAGTTACAGGTCATCTCCAGACCACAGAGATCGGTCCCCCTGGAGAAAAGGGATGCTCCGGAGGGGGGACTGTATGGCCTCTCGTCTCTGCCGAGTTTCCTCTGACCCCAAACCTCTTGAACTGGAGCTGGTAGCCCGGCTGAGTCGGAACCTTCCAAAAAAATCAGCGGGCCTGGCGGAAAGATGTCCGTCAAGGGGCGGAAGAGGGGGTTTCTTCACCGCTCAGCTTTCTGGCAGGAGTGAGGCGGCTCTTTCTGACCTCCTTTCCCGTAGCCGACCTGCCCGGCCCGAAAGGGATGTCACCAGAGGTCACGCGTGAAAAATCTGGAACAGCAAAGGTATGGCTTAGAAGAAGAGAACCCAAAACGGATCAAAGGCTAAGTGCTAGATGGAGGGGGGGGGGAGGTTTTGGAGCTCTACATTATCGGTTCAAAGGAAAGCATTGCTTGCAGTATGATTGGCTCCCCTTCCCCCCCAATTAGTGGTATTTATGGAGACCCTTTGGGGTCTTCAAGGCAAGAGACCAACAGAGGCACTTGGGCTTCCCTCTGCTTAGTCTCTGAAATTTGATGGGATCAGTCGAGCCTGGGACATCCAGGTCCAGGCAAGAGATAGAGGGGGGGCTGGCCATTGCTGGCTTCTGCATGGCACACCTGGACACCCTTGGAGGTCTCCCATCCAAGTGCTGATAAGGTCTACAGTTTGAAATGTTATCCATCCATCCATCCACCGATAAGCAATACTGGCTCGTGGCAGTTTGCAACACATATATAATTTAAAAAATCTATTAATTAATTTAATTAATTCTCTGTTTATTTATTTATTATATTTATATACCACCCTATCTGAAGGCTCAGGGTGGTTCTATCGATCCATAAAAACATCAATACCATAACACAACACCCTAACATTACAATTCCCAAGTGGTCTCACTTCCTGACTCTGGGTTGATTGGCTGATCTCACTTCCTGACTCAGGGTTGATTGGCTGGGGCTTGTGAGCTCACTTCCTGACTCTGGGTTGATTGGCTGCAGCTTGTGAGCTCACTTCCTCAAGGCAGCAGTTTTGAACCTGACTTTTCACTACCCATGGCAACCATATAGCAGCTGACGACTCCCATTCCCATGGCAGCCATTTTGTAGTTACTCCTAACCTTCTAACGGCAACCATTTTGTAGTTACTCCTAATCTTTTCACGGCAACCATTTTGTAGCTGAATCCTCCTATTCTCCTGGCAGCCATTTTGTAGCTGGCTCCACCCCTCCTCAAGGCAGCCATTTTGTAGCTGGCTCCTAACCTGCTCAAGTCAGCCATTTTGTAGCTGACTTTTTCCTACCCCCGGCAGCCATTTTGTAGCTGGCCCATCCCTTCCTAAAGGCAGACATTTTGTAGCTGATTGTTCCCTACCCCTGGCAGCCATTTTGTAGCTGGCCCCTCCCTTCCTCAAGGCAGCCATTTTATAGCTTGCTCCTCCCCTCAGGGTTGATTGGCTGATTTCACTTCCTGATTTAGTGTTGATTGGCTGAGGCTTGTGATCTCACTTTCTGTCTCAGTGTTGCTCCTCCCCTCAGAGTTGATTAGCTGATTTCACTTCCTGATTTAGTGTTGATTGGCTGAGGCTTGTGATCTCACTTTTTTGTCTCAGTATTGATTGGCTGAGGCTTCCTGACTCAGTGTTGATTGGCTGATCTAAATTCCTAACTTGATGAGGGGAGGAGCCAGCTACAAAATGGCTGCCTTGAGAAGGGGAGGAGCCAGCTCAAGTCAGCCAGTATGTTGCTGGCTCCTCCCCTCCCCAAAGCAGCCATTTTGTATCTGGCTCCTCTCCTCCTCAAGGCAGCCATTTTGTTGCTGGCTCTTCCCCTCCTCAAAGCAACCATTTTGTATCTGGCTCCTCCCTCCCTCATGGCAGCCATTTTGTAGGTGGCTCCTCTCCTCTTCAAGATAGCCATTTTGTTGCTGGCTCTTCCCCTCCTCAAAGCAACCATTTTGTATCTGGCTCCTCCCTCATGGCAGCCATTTTGTAGGTGGCTCATCCCCTCCTCAAGGCAGCCATTTTGTTGCTAGCACCTCCCCTCCTCAAATCAGCCATTTTGTACCTGGATCCTCCCCTCCTCAAGACAGCCATTTTGTTGCTGGCTCCTCCCCTCCTCAAAGCTGCCATTTTGTATCTAGTTCCTACCCTCTTCAAGGCAGCCATTTTGTATGTGGCTCCTCCCCTCCTCAAAGCAGCCATTTTATATCTGGCTCCTCCCCTCCTCAAGGCAGCCATTTTGTTGCTGGCTCTTCCCCTCCTCAAAGCAGTCATTTTGTATCTGGCTCCTCCCTCCCTCATGGCAGCCATTTTGTAGGTGGCTCCTCCCCTCCTCAAGGCAGCCATTTTGTTGCTGGCACCTCCCCTCCTCAAGGCAGCCATTTTGTAGCTGGCTCCTCCCCTCCTCAAATCAGCCATTTTGTAGCTGGCTCCTCCCCTCCTCAAGGCAGCCATTTTGTTGCTGGCTCCTCCCCTACTCAAAGCTGCCATTTTGTATCTGGCTCCTACCCTCTTCAAGGCAGCCATTTTGTATGTGCCTCGTACCCTTCTTAAGGCAGCCATTTTGTAGCTGGCTCCTCCCCACCTCAAATCAGCCATTTTATATCTGTCTCCTCCTTTCCTCAAGGAAGCCATTTTGTATTCTCCCCTCCTCAAGGCAGCCATTTTGTAGCTGGCTCCTCCCCTCCTCAAAGCAGACATTTTGCATCTGGCTCCTCCCCTCTTCTAGGCAGCCATTTTGTATCTGGTTCCTACCCTCTTCAAGGCAGCCATTTTGTATCTGGCTCCTCCCCTCCTCAAGGCAGCCATTTTGTTGCTGGCTCCTCCCCTCCTCAAAGCAGCCATTTTGTATCTTGCTGCTCCCTCCCTCAAGGCAGCCATTTTGTAGCTGGCTCTTCCCCTCCTCAAAGCAGCCATTTTGCATCTGGCTCCTCCCCTCTTCTAGGCAGCCATTTTGTAGCTGGCTCCACCCCTCCTCAAGGCAGCCATTTTGTAGCTATCTACTCTCCTCCTCAAGACAGCCATTTTATAGATGGCTCCTCCCCTCCTCTAGGAAGCCATTTTCTTGCTGGCTCCTCCCCTCCTCAAGGCAGCCATTTTGTAGCTGGCTCCTCCCCTCCTCAAAGCAGCCATTTTGTAGCTGGCTCCTCCCCACATCAAGGCAGCCATTTTGTAGCTGGCTCCTCCCCACCTCAAAGCAGCCATTTTGTATCAGGCTCCTCCTTTCCTCAAGGAAGCCATTTTGTATTCTCCCCTCTTCAAGGTAGCCATTTTGTAGCTGGCTCCTCCCCTCCTCAAAGCAGCCATTTTGCATCTGGCTCCTCCCCTCCTCTAGGAAGCCATTTTCTTGCTGGCTCCTCCCCTCCTCAAGGCAGCCATTTTGTAGCTGGCTCCTCCCCTCCTCAAAGCAGCCATTTTGCATATGGCTCCTCCCTTCTTCTAGGCAGCCATTTTGTAGCTGGCTCCTCCCCTCTTCAAGGCAGCCATTTTGTATCTGGCTCTTCCCCTCCTCAAGGCAGCCATTTTGTTGCTGGCTCCTCCCCTCCTCAAATCAGCCATTTTGTATCTTGCTCCTCCCTCCCTCAAGGCAGCCATTTTGTAGCTGGATCCTCCCCTCCAAAAGGCAGCCATTTTGTAGATGGCTCCTCCCCTCCTCTAGGAAGCCATTTTCTTGCTGGCTCTTCCCCTCCTCAAGGCAGCCATTTTGTAGCTGGCTCCTCCCCTCCTCAAAGCAGCCATTTTGTATCTGGCTCCTCCCCTCCTCAAAGCAGCCATTTTGTATCTGGCTCCTCCCCTCCTCAAACCAGCCATATTGTATCTGGCTCCTCCCCTCCTCCAGGCAGCCATTTGGTTGCTGGCTCCTCCCCACATCAAGGCAGCCATTTTGTAGCTGGCTCCTCCCCTCCTCAAAGCAGCCATTTTGTATCTGGCTCCTCCCCTCCTCAAGGCAGCCATTTTATAGCTGGCTCCTCCCCTCCTCAAGGCAGCCATTTTGTAGCTGGCTACTCCCATCCTCAAGTCAGCCATTTTGTAGATGGCTCCTCCCCTACTCAATGCAGCCATTTTGTAGCTGGCTCCTCCCCACATCAAGGCAGCCATTTTGTATCTGGCTCCTCCTTTCCTCAAGGAAGCCATTTTGTATCTGACTCCTCCTTTCCTTAAGGCAGCCATTTTGTATTCTCCCCTCCTCAAGGCAGCCATTTTGTAGCTGGCTCCTCCCCTCCTCAAAGCAGCCATTTTGAAGCTGGCTACTCCCCTGCTCAAGTCAGCCATTTTGTAGATGGCTCCTCCCCTCCTCAAGGCAGCCATTTTCTTGCTGGCTCCTCACCTCCTCAAGGCAGCCATTTTGTAGCTATCTACTCCCCTCCTCAAGGCAGCCATTTTGTAGCTGGCTCCTCCCCTCTTCAAGGCAGCCATTTTGTATCTGGCTCCACCCCTCCTCAAAGCAGCCATTTGGTATCTTGCTGCTCCCTCCATCAAGGCAGCCATTTTGTAGCTGGCTCCTCCCCTTCTCAAACCAGCCATTTTGCATCTGGCTCCTCCCCTCTTCTAGGCAGCCATTTTGTAGCTAGTTCCATCCCTCCTCAAGGCAGCCATTTTGTAGCTATCTACTCTCCTCCTCAAGGCAGCCATTTTATAGATGGCTCCTCCCCTCCTCTAGGAAGCCATTTTGTTGCTGGCTCCTCCCCACCTCAAGGCAGCCATTTTGTATTCTCCCCTCCTCAAGGCAGCCATTTTGTAGCTGGCTCCTCCCCTCCTCAAAGCAGCCATTTTGCATCTGGCTCCTCCCCTCTTCTAGGCAGCCATTTTGTAGCTGGTTCCATCCCTCCTCAAGGCAGCCATTTTGTAGCTATCTACTCTCCTCCTCAAGGCAGCCATTTTATAGATGGCTCCTCCCCTCCTCAAGGCAGCCATTTTGTAGCTGGCTCTTCCCCTCCTCAAAGCAGCCATTTTGCATCTGGCTCCTCCCCTCTTCTAGGCAGCCATTTTGTAGCTGGCTCCTCCCCTCCTCAAGGCAGCCATTTTGTAGCTATCTACTCCCCTCCTCAAGGCAGCCATTTTGTAGATGGCTCCTCCCCTCCTCTAGGAAGCCATTTTCATGCTGGCTCCTCCCCTCCTCAAGGCAGCCATTTTGTAGCTGGCTCCTCCCCTCCTCAAAGCAGCCATTTTGTATCTGGCTCCTCCCCTCTTCAAAGCAGCCATATTGTATCTGGCTCCTCCCCTCCTCAAGGCAGCCATTTTGTTGCTGGCTCCTCCCCTCCTCAAAGCAGCCATTTTGTAGCTGGCTCCTCCCCACATCAAGGCAGCCATTTTGTAGCTGGCTCCTCCCCTCCTCAAAGCAGCCATTTTGTATCTGGCTCCACCCCTCCTCAAGGCAGCCATTTTGTAGCTGGCTCCTCCCCTCCTCAAGGCAGCCATTTTGTAGCTGGCTCCTCCTTTCCTCAAGGCAGCCATTTTGTACCTGGCTCCTCCTTTCCTTAAGGCAGCCATTTTGTATTCTCCCCTCCTCAAGGCAGCCATTTTGTATCTGGCTCCTCCCCTCTTCAAGGCAGCCATTTTGTATCTGGCTCCTCCCCTCCTCAAGACAGCCATTTTGTATCTGGCTCCTCCCCTCCTCAAAGCAGCCATTTTGCATCTGGCTCCTCCCCTCTTCTAGGCAGCCATTTTGTAGCTGGCTCCTCCCCTCCTCAAGGCAGCCATTTTGTAGCTATCTACTCCCCTCCTCAAAGCAGCCATTTTGTAGATGGCTCCTCCCCTCCTCTAGGAAGCCATTTTCATGCTGGCCCCTCCCCTCCTCAAGGCAGCCATTTTGTAGCTGGCTCCTCCCCTCCTCAAAGCAGCCATTTTGTATCTGGCTCCTCCCCTCTTCAAAGCAGCCATATTGTATCTGGCTCCTCCCCTCCTCAAGGCAGCCATTTTGTTGCTGGCTCCTCCCCTCCTCAAAGCAGCCATTTTGTAGCTGGCTCCTCCCCACATCAAGGAAGCCATTTTGTAGCTGGCTCCTCCCCTCCTCAAAGCAGCCATTTTGTATCTGGCTCCACTCCTCCTCAAGGCAGCCATTTTTTAGCTGGCTATTCCCATCCTCAAGTCAGCCATTTTGTAGATGACTCCTTTCCTCCGCAAGGCAGCCATTTTGTAGCTGGCTCCTCCCCACATCAAGGCAGCCATTTTGTAGCTGGCTCCTCCCCACCTCAAAGCAGCCATTTTGTATCTGGCTCCTCCTTTCCTCAAGGCAGCCATTTTGTACCTGGCTCCTCCTTTCCTTAAGGCAGCCATTTTGTATTCTCCCCTCCTCAAGGCAGCCATTTTGTAGATGGCTCCTCCCCTCTTCAAGGCAGCCATTTTCTTGCTGGCTCCTCCCCTCCTCAAGGTAGCCATTTTGTAGCTGGCTCCTCCCCTCCTCAAAGCAGCCATTTTGTATCTGGCTCCTCCCCTCCTCAAGGCAGCCATTTTGTAGATGGCTCCTCCCCTCCACAAGGCAGCCATTTTGTTGCTGGCTCCTCCCCTCCTTAAAGCAGCCATTTTGTATCTGGCTCCTCCCCTCCTCAAGGTAGCCATTTTGTTGCTGGCTCCTCCCCTCCTCAAGGCAGCCATTTTGTAGATGGCTCCTCCCCTCCTCAAGGCAGCCATTTTGTAGCTGGCTCCTCCCCACCTCAAAGCAGCCATTCTGTATCTGGCTCCTGCTTTCCTCAAGGAACCCATTTTTTATTCTCTCCTCCTCTAGGCAGCCATTTTGTATCTGGCTCCTCCCCTCCTCAAGGCAGCCATTTTGTTGCTGGCTCCTCCCCTCTCAAAGCAGCCATTTTGTATCTGGCTCCTACCCTCTTCAAGGCAGCCATATTGTATCTGGCTCCTCCCCTCCTCAAGGTAGCCATTTTGTTGCTGGCTCCTCCCCTCCTCAAGGCAGCCATTTTGTAGATGGCTCCTCCCCTCCTCAAGGCAGCCATTTTGTAGCTGGCTCCTCCCCACCTCAAAGCAGCCATTCTGTATCTGGCTCCTGCTTTCCTCAAGGAACCCATTTTTTATTCTCTCCTCCTCTAGGCAGCCATTTTGTATCTGGCTCCTCCCCTCCTCAAGGCAGCCATTTTGTTGCTGGCTCCTCCCCTCTCAAAGCAGCCATTTTGTATCTGGCTCCTACCCTCTTCAAGGCAGCCATATTGTATCTGGCTCCTCCCCTCCTCAAGGCAGCAATTTTGTTGCTGGCTCCTCCCCTCCTCAAAGCAGCCATTTTGTAGTTGGCTCCTCCCCACATCAAGGCAGCCATTTTGTAGCTGGCTTCTCCCCACCTCATGCAGCCATTTTGTATTTGGCTCCTCCTTTCCTCAAGGAAGCCATTTTGTATCTGTCTCCTCCTTTCCTCAAGGAAGCCATTTTGTAGCTGGCTCCTCTCCTCCTCAAAGCAGCCATTTTGCATCTGGCTCCTCCCCTCTTCAAGGCAGCCATTTGGTAGATGGCTCCTCCCCTCTTCAAGGCAGCCATTTTCTTGCTGGCTCCTCCCCTCCTCAAGGCAGCCATTTTGTAGCTGGCTCCTCCTCTTCTCAAGGCAGCCATTTTGTTGCTGGCTCCTCCCCTCCTCAAAGCAGCCATTTTGTAGCTAGCTCCTCCCCTCCTCAAGGCAGCCATTTTGTATCTGGCTCCTCCCCTCCTGAAGGCAGCCAGTTTGTTGCTGGCTCCTCCCCTCCTCAAAGTAGCCATTTTGTATCTGGCTCCTACCCTCTTCAAGGCAGCCATTTTGTCTCTGGCTCCTCCCCTCTTCAAGGCAGCCATTTTGTTGCTAGCTCCTCCCCTCCTCAAAGCAGCCATTTTGTATCTGGCTCCTCCTTTCCTCAAGGAAGCCATTTTGTATCCTCCCCTCCTCAAGACAACCATTTTGTAGCTGGCTCCTCCCCTCCTCAAAGCAGCCATTTTGTAGCTGGCTCCTCCCCTACACAAGGAAGCCATTTTGTATCCTCCCCTCCTCAAGGCAGCCAGTTTGTAACTGGCTCCTGCCTTCCTCAAGGCAACCATTTTGTAGCTGGCTCCTCCCCTCCTCAAGGCTAATCCCCTGCCCTCAAAGCAGCCATTTTGTATCTGGCTCCTTCCCTCCTCAAGGAAGCCATTTTCTATCTCGCTCCTCCCCTCCTCAAAGCAGCCACTTTGTAGCTGGCTCCTCCCCTCCTCAAAGCAGCCATTTTGTATCCTCCCCTCCTAAGACAGCCATTTTGTAGCTGGCTCCTCCCCTCCTCAAGGCAGCCATTATGTATCCTCCCCTCCTCAAGACAGCCATTTTGTAGCTGGCTCCTCCCCTCCTCAAGGCAGCCATTATGTAGCTGGCTGCTGCCTTCCTCAAGGCAGCCATTTTGTAGCTGGCTCCTCCCCTCCTCAAGGCAGCCATTTTGTATCTGGCTCCTCCCCTCTTCAGAGCAGCCATTTTGCAACTGCTTCCTCACGTACTCAAGCCATTTTGTAGCTGACTTTTCCCTACCCCTGGCAGCCATTTTCTAGCTGGGCCCTCCCCTCCTTTAGGCAGCCATTTTGTAGCTGGCTCCTCCCCTCAGTGTTCATTGGCTGATGTCACTTCCTGACTCAGGATTTATTGTCTGAGGCTTGTGAGCTCACTTCCTGACTCTGGGTTGATTTACTTGTGCTTGTGATCTCTCTTACTTTGTAGCATACTACAAATCTTTCATCTTAAACCCCCTTGAACCATCGGGGAGAGCGGTATATAAACGTAATAAAACAAAACATACAAAATAATTACATCATGTTGGTCTCAAGTCAGCCTTTTTGGAGTTCCTTCTCACCAAAAATCTTGGTCATGTGGCCAGGTCGGTGGCCTCAGACCTCAGCCTCCCCTCCCGACCCCTTCTTCTTTCGTTTCCCAAGCCAAAGTGCAGGTTGAAATCCCTGGAGCTGCGCGGGCTCAGCTGGATGACCTCCCGGGGACCTCCTAGCTCCACGACTCAGCGAGATGCAGCCCTATCCCTGGCACTCCCACTTTGGCAAGAACTTTGCTCCAGCTCTTTCTCTCCTGGCAGCCCTCTGCCTCTCTCTGGCTCCACTTCAGCCAGCGGACTAAGAACCCTTTTCCCACTTGTCCGTCTGTTGCAGGCTGGCCTGGTGCATCCGACTCTCCCCTTCTTCCTTCCTTCCTTCCTTCCTTCCTTCCTTCCTTTCTTCTTTTCCCCCCCATTCCTCACTTCTTAGACCATCATGATTCCTCTTCCCCATCCTTTTCTCTTTGAACAGCTGCAAAGAGGGAGGGACCATCCTCCCCAGGCAAGCCCTCCCTTCTAGGCTGAAGCATCCCTGGGTCCTACATCCTCTCCCCTTCCTGACTCCAGATGCCTCCAGAGCTGTCTCCTTCCCCGGTCCCCCATGCGCCGGAGACCCATCTTCCCTGCCCCCAGCAGAGTCGCCTACCTCCTCCGCTCCCTGCCATGAGGAACACCAGCCGGCTCTTCTGTTTCTTTGCTGTGGTGGCTTCATTCATGAAAGGTGAGTGCTCTTTTCTCTCCAGTTGATCAGTGACGGGGCTTGTGCAGGGCTGGGGCGGGGGGGAGAGGCAGAAACCCAGCCCGGGCAGGTCTCAAAGTTCCAACCAGAGGAAAACAAAAAGAATGCAAGTTGAAATGACATTTTTAAGCGCAGAGTTTTGTGGGTGTGTGTGTTGCCCCCCCTCTCTCTCCCCTGCAGTGTTTTTCCTCTTGGCCCCTTTGGCAAATCTATCCTGAACTGGAACGGGAAACCTAGGGTGCTAAAGCACGCCCCTGGGATGTGAATTGCCCAGGGAGGGTGCACAAATCATGGCTGATTGGGACCAAGAGGGGAACAGAAATCCTATTCGTTTTTTTTTTTCCCGGGGGTGTTTAGGGGTGGTCTGGAGCTGTATTTGGTTGGGTTTGTTGGCTTTGCTGTGGAATGGGATTGAGATGTCACAGGAACCTTCTTCGGCATTCTCCCAATCTCCCTCCCCTCTTTCCCCCCAGTGGCATATTCATACAGTGTGTTTCCCGCAGTGTTTTTGAGCAGTGCCACCTTTCTGACTCCCGGGGCAGTCATGCGGAAGCCGCTGAGACCAAGTTGGCTCCAAGGCCGGCGTTTGGGTTTGCCTCCGTCACCGAAACCCCTCCCTCCTTCCCTCCCAGCTCCGATCGTTCAAGATGTTCCGGCCCGATCCAATATATTTCTTGGAAGCCCTCAGGCAGGGCAGGAGAGCAAGCGGAGGCCGAGAGGAGAGGCGAAAAGGCGATAAGTCAACTTTTGGAGACGACTCTCCATCTCCCTGTCGCTGTCCTCGTATTCCTGGACGTCCGAGGCCGTTTTCAAAATCCAGACCCATTAGATGGTCCTTCCAGAGGGCGGCCGGCGGCCTGCAATCATTTCGGCTATATAAATAAATCATGTTTCCTATTGAGGACTTGGAGAAGTAATAACAAAGCCATTCAATAATTTAAGACGCTTGAGGATCCTAAATTTTGTTTTGCTGATGCCGAGGGTTGGGGGGGAGCTGGAATTACAGCAAGGGTTTCCGAGGAAATTGGGGGAAGGAGCCGATTAAGTAAAGAGACTGGACGGGTCTAAAATACGGATCGGTCTGGTCAGAAATAAAGCGGGAGAGGGGGGGGGAAGAGGAAAGTTAGTTGAGGTTCGCTGAGCGTCTCCGACGTCACCTGTCAAGAAATTCACCAGATTCTCGGGTCTTCCTCTTGGCAGATTGGTCAGCTGCTTGGCAAATGAGACGGTCTTTCTTATAGATCTCTAGATTGTAACAAGGAGGAGGGACGCAGGCAGGCCGCTAAGGAATCACTGCAGACCTGGAGAAAAACCCTGTATCTGTCTTTTCTTTATTTTTCTCCTTGGCCCCTTTGCGTGGTTCCACGACAGTCCGATGTCGCTGGACAAAAGAAAAGTTGGCGGAAGTTAAACCTTTCTCCTTAAAAAGGAAGGCGCTTCCACGATGCCTTGCAGACCGACAACGCGCCGAAGGTTTAAGTCCGGTTTGCTTTGGGCCCAGCAGGTGACCCACTCTGGATTTAATTTAAAGCACAGGAGCTGGACACGGATTCTGGCCCGAGACGAAAAGTCTGAGCATCACGGAGGCTCCGATTTAACACCTATCTGCTGACATCTAGTGGCTCATCCACGTTTGCCAGAAGCAGCATCGCTCAACCTGCTTGGCGGGCAAACCGGCCTGAGTACCGTTCACACAGACACCTGCAACGTAGACCCTGAACCTCTTTTGAACACAGAGCGAGAACACCCCGCAAAGGGAGGGCCCATCGCACGGAAATTAACACCGCATGGGTCTTCCCCGGTGCCGATTCGGGGAACTGAATGCACAAAGCCAAACAGAGCTTAGGAAGCAGGGTTGCCAGTCCCCAGGGGGTGGCTGGAGATCTCTTGGGGAGTGTGAAAATGGTTGCACAGCTGGGGGGGGTGAATAATTGGTTTTTATACCCCGCTTTTCACTTCCCAAAGGAGTCTCAAAGCAGCTTACAATGGCCTTCCCTTCCTCTCCCCACAACAGACACCATGTCTTTTCTTTGCCAACTTGGGGCTGGGAAATCCTTGGAGAGGGATTTTGGGGAGGGAACCTCTATCATGTCACCTTTCCTTTGTCCCTCCCCAAACTCCACCCGAAAACCTCTGGTATTTTCCAACTTGGAACCCCAAACTGGTGATGGGTATAAGAGTTTACTTCTTACATTAAGTTTTGCACCTTGTCGTAAGAGTTTGAATTTGCAAAGAGGAACCGAGGAACAGCCTGCTTAAGGACTGAAATGGTTCTTGTTGTGAAGAGAAACAGCTACGTATAGAAAGAGGAGAGAGGCAGGCCTACCTAGCTGTATAACTGTTGCCAGCAATCTTTCTTTCAGTTGAGGAGGCAAGCAGGGAGGAAGTGTGCTCCAGTTCAGCCAATCAGGACACGGGAGGAGAGCATTAGGAAAACACCAGGAAGCCCTTAATCTAATTAGGTCTCTCACCTCCCCAGGCTGTTCCTGCCAAATCATCAGGTATTTCTTCCCACAGTCCAAGACTCGAATCTAGATGATCTTTAGGATGCTTTAGGATGCTTAGGGCTGATCCTGCGTTGAGCCGGGGGTTGGACTAGATGGCCTGTATGGCCCCTTCCAACTCTATGATTCTATGATTCTAAGATTCTATGATTCCATGATTCTATGATTCTATGATTGTGGCCAAACATATCTTCCCCCTCAAACACCCCTTCAAGCCAGCTTTTTGTCCCATGGGGTAGGATCATAAAGCCTATCTAGACCTCCGCAACTCAGCCACATGTGGAACGGTGTGTAAAATTCTCATCGCCCCCTTCTCGAAAAGAAAATTCCAGCGCTCATTTTACAAGGCCTCGATCGGGCTTCTGCTTACGGTCAGTGACCTCATACATGTGCGAGTCGGGTTGTTAAGTATCATTGACATGCCTCTGTTTAATATTTCATCCACATATCGGGGGCTCACAAGCTCACCATACATAAATCATAGCCTTCCGGAGTGCCGCGGTGTGAGACATTAACCGACGTCATTTATAAGGCATTTAAGCACGAAACTGCGCTTTGTTGAACATGAGGACATATAAATGATTCAAGCTTTCTTCGGGGGGGCGAGCAAGTTATCGGGCCTTCATCAGAACAGCCCACTCACCCTGGCCCACTCGCTGCCACGCTGGAAAAGTTTATCGCTTAATGTAAAATGAGCTATGGCTAAACACCCGGGAGGGATTTACGGACAGCGTCTCTCAAACTGCTGGCTGCGTTTCGTGGATAAGTGAGGGAACAAACCACAACTGCATTCTTTGCGAACTAGAAACCCCGGCGTGACTTTCTGCACGGAAGAGAAGACAAGTGGAGGTTTGTGGCTTGGGGACTAAGGGGGGAAAGAAAATCTCCCCTTAGGTTGGATTTGATGGTCATTCAGAGAGATTTAAAAAGATTCTTTGCTTTGACTGTGGATTAATGTTAGAAGGAGCAAGTCATCTTGTTATGATAAGTTTGTAAGTTTGGCTGAATCGGCAATTGTGTATGTTTTTGTCGTCGAGCAACTCACAAGTTTTACCAAAATCCCTTGGTTTCCTTTTCTTCTTTCCTGCTCTCTTTTCCTGACCTTTTATCTTTTCATCGTAACAGGTTGGACCCAAAGGCCATTTTTTTTTTAACAGCAGTAGCGATACCCTATTTGCTAATTTCTCCTCGTTGCACAACCTTAATTTGCTCCTCAGGACAATGTACTATGAGGATCAACGGGAGGTAGAAAAATAGAAAAGCCCACCAGCAAAACAGAACCAGCCACGAGAACGAGAGAATCTCGTCTCCGTTGGGCAACCTCGTTTATTTCCTGCCTTTACAGGAAGTGACACGGCAGATGCTGAGGAGCGGCTGATGAACCACCTCCTGAACGGCTCGCGCTACAACAATTTGATCCGCCCGGCCTTCAACTCCTCACAGCTGGTGGTGATAGAACTGCAGGTGTCGTTGGCTCAGCTTATAAATGTGGTAAGTCTTGGGTTGCCAGCTCTGGGAAGATACCTGGAGATGTGGGGGGCGGAGCCTGAGGAGGGTGGGGTCCAGAGAGGGGAGGGACTTCAGTGGCGTAGAATGGCATTGAGTCCGCCTTTCAAAGCAGCCATTTTCTCCAGGGGTAGACTGGGCAATCCGAATCCTATCAGATTTTGGGAGCCAAGTAGAGCCGACCCTCTACTTAGATCTCCAAGGATTTGGGTGAGAGTTTAAATGTATTGGGTGGCCGTATCGCTTGTGTTTTCTATCTACGTTGATGTTATTAGGACAACCAGTTCTATAAAATGGATATTCTTCCATCTACTGGAAATTCAGAAGGTACTCTTTACCCAGGATTTTGACTGAGAGCGTGCATCTTTTAAGTAGTGTCCCCAGCTCGGGGTTGGGAAATTTGTGGAGATGTTGGGGGGGAGACTGAGGAGGGTACACAATGGCTAAAAGCCACTGCAGAAGCCATGTGTTCCTTGTGGCGCTCTGGCTACTGGGCAAAACTCTATGGTTGAATTTGCTTCAAACCATAGAGTTCTGCCCCCAAACCAGAGTGTCGCCCCCTGACAATGAAAAAGATGAAACCTTTCGGTCAAAAGCCTGGGTAAAGAACGTGTTCTGAATTTCCAGTAGAAGGAAGAGCTGGCGACTGCAGTCCCCAACCTGGTGCCCACCAATTGTTTAAAAAAGGGAGCAGGACCAGGTGGGGGTTTAGGCCAGCTGGGCTTCAGATTGGCCCCTGGAGATCGTATTGGCTGTGCAGATTTTTTAAAACACGTGTGACTGAACGTAAGCAGCAGTGGCCATTTTTGTGGCTGGCTCTGTCTCCCGTGGTGGCCATTTTGTGGTTGGCTCTGTCTCCTGCAGCAGCCATTTTGTGGTTGGCTCTGTCTCCTGCAGCAGCCATTTTGTGGTTGGCTCTGTCTCCTGCAGCAGCCATTTTGTGGTTGGCTCTGTCTCCTGCAACAGCCATTTTGCGGCTGCACCCACCCACCACCTTGCGTCAGGATTCCAAAGGGTTACGCCATCCTGTCAGAACCCATTCTGCTCGCATTTCCCATTCCTTTTCCTTCCATCTCTTTTTGCCCTCTCCGAAAGCGGTCGGAGAGCATTAGCTTGGTCCCTGATGAGGAAGAACTGCCAAACCCAATCACTTTGAGGTTCTGTCTTGTCCATTAATTTGCTTGATTTCCAAGTTTTCAGAGGCTTCTTGCCCATTTGAGAGCTTTCCCCCTGACTGTCCAGCAAAATAGCCTAGAGCCAGGCTCCTCTGGTGGGCAGGAAACACGCTAATGTAATTTAAAAACAACAAGAAGCGAAAGGTTGGGGTTTTTGAGAAATCTCTAATCTTCCCCTGAAGCCGCACAGCCCCTTTTAGCAATTTATAACTTCATGTTTACCTTTTAATATCAAAATAAATCCATCTAGGCAAAAGCCTGTTCTAGCTTTATTAATTTGGGCTCCCTCATTTATCTGTTAGCGATGGGCAGCCATGTTGGCCTGAAGCAAAAGAGCAGCCTTTGGGTCCAGTGGCTCTTTTAAGATCAACCAGATTTTCTTCTAGGTATATGGTTTCGTGAGCCAAGGACCCAAATCAAGGTCTTTCCCATCACCCACTGTTTGGTCTTTTTAGCTAGAGATGCCGGGGATTGAACCGGGGACCTCCTGCCTGCCAAGCAGAGGCTCTGCTCCTAAATCACAACTCCATTTTCTTACAAGGCATTTATCCGCCTGCATTTATAACACCGGGTAGTGGTCACAAGTGAGATTTTTGCTGCCGAATTCGACTACTACAACGAATCCGTGTCTCTCTCTCTCCTTTCAGAACGAGCGTGAGCAGATCATGACGACCAACGTCTGGCTCAATCAGGTAAACATTCTGGCCGGTAGACATTGTTGTGCATCTTTTCCACCGCATAAACATCCTTTGGTCCAACAGAAAATGTTGTTTGCTCCACCATCCTCCTGAGAGCGATAACAACAATTAAAATCTGCTCAGGGTGGGTAACAAGCAACACAAGGACAAAACACCGAAGTTAAATTTGCTTAACGTTGTCATTTAAAACATTATCATTCATGGGACGAAAATCCCAAGGGGAGAGGTTGTAGCCCGAGCCGATCTCCTGCATTCCTTCTCCTTCCCCTAGCGGTCAGGCCGGCCTTATAGGGTAGATGTTATTTCTGGCCTCGACCACAAGCCTGGGGGAATAGCTCTGTTTTGCACGGCCCTTTGGAGCTGGTTGAGGTCCCGAAGGGCCCTGATCTCCTCTTTATTTCTTTTTAAGGAATGGACTGACTACCGCTTGGCTTGGGAACCTGCAGACTATGAAGGAATTAACAAGCTAAGGATCCCGGCGAAAAAGGTCTGGTTGCCGGACATCGTGCTTTACAACAAGTAAGTTGCAGCTTGTACGATGGTCTGTGTAGAGTAGGGATGCCGGTCCCCACTTGGGGCTGGGGGATGCCCTGGTTCGGCCTCTTTCCCTCTCCTTTGGGGGTTTAAGAAACTTGGGGAGATCCCCCTCCAACAGGCAAGAAGCCTGAAGGGGAAATGATGTTTCTACATCACCTGGAAATGATATAGCAACATCAGTGATGTGGGGGGGAACACTCTAGTTTGGGGGCAAAACTCTATAGTAAGAAGCTAATTCTACCATAGAGTTTTGCCCAAAGACCAGAGCGTTGCCCTTTACGTCACTTTAGAAACATCACTTTCTCTCTTCTTCCATGTTTACAAGTCAGGGAATAATATGAACTGTACTGGAGGCCAGAACAGGGAATTTATAATCATGGCTGGGAATTCGGTACTGTTTTTGTTCAGTTCCTTCCCTGGCCGCACAGAAATAATTCCCGGTGGGAGCAGTCTTGTGGTTAGGTGGGAATACATCCATTTGCACCACATCCCCAAAGTGCAGCCAACCAGCCTTCGTGTTGCCGCCATAACCGCGATCTCTTCCCCTCGGTCTCTCCAGCGCCGATGGAACATACGAAGTGTCCGTGTACACGAACGTGATCGTGAAGAACAACGGCAGCATATTCTGGCTGCCCCCGGCCATCTACAAGAGCGCCTGCAAGATCGAAGTGAAGCACTTCCCTTTCGACCAGCAGAACTGCACCTTGAAATTCCGGTCGTGGACTTACGACTACACCGAAATCGACATGGTCCTGAAGACCGGCACAGCCAGCATGGACGATTTCACCCCCAGCGGCGAATGGGATATCGTGGCCCTCCCGGGGCGGAGGACCGTAAACGCCTTGGACCCCAATTACGTGGACGTGACCTACGACTTTATCATTAAGCGAAAGCCACTTTTTTACACGATTAACCTCATCATACCGTGCGTGCTCATAACATCCCTTGCCATCCTGGTGTTCTACCTCCCGTCGGACTGCGGGGAGAAGATGACCTTGTGCATCTCAGTTTTGCTCGCCTTGACCGTGTTCTTGCTGCTGATTTCCAAAATTGTCCCCCCGACCTCGCTCGACGTCCCTCTGATTGGGAAATACCTGATGTTCACAATGGTCCTTGTGACGTTCTCGATCGTCACCAGCGTTTGCGTGCTGAACGTCCACCACAGGTCGCCGAGTACGCACGCCATGCCGCCGTGGGTCAAGGTAGTCTTCCTGGAGAAGCTTCCCAACTTTCTCTTCATGCAGCGCCCGGAGAACAACTCGGCGCGGCAACGGATGTACAACCGGAAGAAAACGAAGACGGAGTCCGTCTGCACCGACCTCTCTGACCTGTACAAGGGCTCGGCCTATTTTGTGAACACTGCCTCGGCCAAGAAGTACGACTTGAAACTTGCGGAGAACGCCGACCACGCCGGCAGCCATCAGGACGTCCGGCTGAGAACTTCAGCCAAGTTCTCTCCCGAAGTTCAAGAAGCTATCGAGGGGGTCAGTTTCATAGCGGACCACATGAGAAGTGAGGACAACAACGAGAGCGTGAGTATTGAGGGAAAGGTTTTCTGTTTACCGCGGTTTGAGCAGATCATTGTTGACTGGGATATCCAAATGCAGCATGCAGGGAGAACCAACCTAGGCTTGGTTCCCATCATTCTGTAGCTGGCATTCAAATAGACTGAACTCAGAATATTAAAACAAGTTTCCATAAAAGCGAAGCTGAAAAGCATTAAAAAAAATATCTGTCGAGGAAAGAAGAAAAAAAAGAGAGAATCTTATTGGATGCCTCCAGAGTCGAAGGAAAATATTGTTAAAAAGGGAGGGAAAGAGAGACGTTGATGCAATTGATACATTATTAAATGCATTTAACTGGCTTCCTTTCTTCCTTCCAGGTCGTTGAAGACTGGAAATATGTTGCCATGGTAGTGGACAGACTGTTTCTCTGGGTGTTTGTTGTCGTTTGCATTCTAGGGACCGTCGGCCTGTTCCTCCAGCCCCTTTTCCAAAACCACACCATTCCGGTGAACCCATAAAAATGGCTGACTCCAACGACAACCTCAATGGCTTTTACTCCCCCGGCGGGTGGTGTGCAGAAGTTCCCAAAATGTTATTTCAGAATCCGGTCATTCAAATTGCCCAGATTTTCTACCAATGAATATCCTCCATAATTTTAAGTTTTAATTTCCCTATTTAATGCGGGCTTATATCCAAACTGTTTTTCTGGGCCCGTAACCACTTTCTAATATGCACTTCCGACCCCCATCCATAAACATGTACGGCATCATCACCTGTGAACCATGACTGAACAACTGCTTTTGTGGAACAACAGGTAAGGCACCAGACGATGGATCCGGACCAGGTCTTCTGGGTTCTACAGGCCCAGAACAATTTGCCCGTTTGGACAAATTATCCGCATGCTTGGATCGTTCAAGTAGATATAAGCAAAAACACATCTGTCAAATCACTGTTGACTTGGGTCACAACTTGCTCTGGATGGGGAAATACTGGGAATTTGGGGGTGGGGTTTGAACCCGTGGAGGGCGGGGCTTAGGGAGGGCAGGGACCTCAGCTGCCATAGAGCCCCCGTACCAAAGGGGCCATTTTCTCCAGGGTAACTAATCTCCATTGCTTGGAGATCTGTCTAATAACAGGAGATCTCCAGTCCCCCCCGGTAACCCTATTGCTGACCCCTGTTCCCCAGCTCACACAGACGTCTCCTAATCACTTACCAAATATGAACTAGTAATGCCTCTTATGAACCTCTCAAGATGGGAGTGCCAAATAAATATCCAAGCAGCTAACCGAGACACGCCCTGTAGGCCAGGAGGGTGAACTTCATTTGGCTTCTTTCAGGAAAGGGCATTACGTGTCCACGTTACCTTTTTATTATGTTCATTATAACTTTTTTTTTAAAGGTCTTTTCTATAAAAGCGGGAGGGGTTTATCTGTGTGAAATATCGGCCTTGCTGTTTGCACAGGGACTGTCTATTAAAATGGTATTTTATTTAAAATATATATTTCCAGAGTGGGTGTGCTTTCTTTGAGGTGGGGAGGGCCTCCGTGGTTCCAATATGTGATTTACAATCCGTTACAATGCGTTTATTCGTCGTTTTTAAGCAACAAAGAGATAATCAAAAGCAAATGGGGCAATCCACAGAAACACTCAAACGTCTGTCTCTCCTGATCTTACTGTTCCTTCGACTCAAAAGTCTAGAACAAAACAAGATCCAGGCAATCCTCTCAACTAAGAAACTGCTAGGGGAGTTTACCAATCCTCATCTATAAAAAAAAAAACTGGATGATTTTTCGAGATGATGAATTCACATAACCTATTAAGACAGAGGACAAATGGCTTTCTCTCAAGTCGGACCAGATTTCACTCTGTAATAGATTACGTTATTCCCTCCTTCTTCCAAGGAGCTCAGAGTGGCCTATATGGTCCTCTCATCCCCTTTCATTCCCACAACAACCCTGCAAGGTGGGCAAGCAGAAAAAGGAATGCCTGCCCCGAGTTTCCTCAGCAAGATTCACAGTAGTATGTGGCTTTACACCAAAAATCTCCCGAGAGCATAACCTGACACGCTACACTGATTCCCTGCCTATGCCTGACATCCCCATTTCACACGGTTGTCTTAAAGGGGCGACAGAAACAATCAAGCCAATATGAGATCCAGGAATTCAATCAGGATCCAGACACTTTAACTCCAACACAAAGAGCTGCTGATTTCCAGGGCGGAGAAACATGCCACGTTCACAGCAGGGTCTGTCTGCTCACCCCCAGTCTGAATCCTGAAACTGCTTCTTTTCTGGGTCTCCTCACACACGGGGGACCACCGACTCACGTGCAGCAAGTGCGGCTTGCTGGAAGAGCCAACGGCCTGTCATCCGCAGACCGGGGAAGGCCTTTCTCTGGTGGAGACTTCTAAGCCGGATCGATAGCCCACCTTGGTACACTGCAAAGTTGCTCCTGAGTGATTCAAAGTGCTTTTCGACCTTCCTGCTGAGCAACCAATATTGAGCTCTCAGGATTAGGAGCTAGGGTTTCCGAGCGGTGCATTTTGACTACGAGGACAAATCAAAGTTCTCACAGAGCTCTCTCCACCCTACCCACCTCACAGGGTGCCTGTTGCGGGGAGAGCAAGGGAAGGCGATTGTCAGATGCTTTGAGACACGTGAGGCCTTCTGAGGGGCCATGGGCCAGTCAGACTCTGACACCGCCCGCCCTCTTCCTATCAGCTTTCCTCATTGACCCGTTTTCACACATGAAATTGGGCTCCCTGTGGGTGGGCGGTAGTTCTGAGTTCCTGCATTGTGCAGGGGGTTGGACTAGATGACTTTTGGAGGACCCTTCCAACTCGACGATTTGATCCGTAAAAGAAAACGAACCCACCAACATCAATGAGTTCAATAGTGGGGTCCGTAGGGATGCCAGCCTCCAGGTGGGACCTGGGGATCCCCCAGAATTCCAGCTCCTCTCCAGGTGACAGAAATCAGTCCCCCGGGAGAAAAGGGCTGCTTGGGAGGGTGGTCCCTCTCCCTAGCATTATCCTCCCCTGAGGTCCCACCCCAAATCCCACCTTTTCCCAGCTCCACCCCCAAAGTCTCCAGGTCTTTCCCAACCCAGAGATGGCAACCCTAGGGGGTCCCACCAGGTCACCCTCGGCCCCAGAGGGCTTCTTGGGGCGCCGGACGAAAATCCTCCTCTCCCCCTTGCCGATATATCCATTTCGCGTGGAATTCAATTATCCCCGTTTTCATTCAACAGCACCTTGTTCGGGCAGCTCCACTGGGAAGCCGAGATGCCCGTTCAAATCCTGCACATGCAGGCAGGCACAAAAGCTCTTAATGTTATCAGATTACCGGCTCTGCGTATGCCTCAACGGGCAGCCCCCCCTTCTCTGTCTGGGAGGGCCCTCGAAGAGCGCTTGAGTGCTTATGATAGCCACACACAATTTGTCCGGGATTCTCCTCTCGATCCATGTGGACGGCCGGAGAAAGAGGCAGGGCTGCACAATACTAAGGCAGGTTTCCGATACCGGACTTTTTCTCCGGATCTCCGTGGCCAGGATTACCTCCGTCTGAATCCGAGCTGTCTCTTTTTTGTAGGTTTCCGAGCCATGCTGCTAACTAAACCTCTGTCTACCAGGTTCTCTTGACAGGCAGTGTATCAAAACGCCATGGGGAGCCCAGTCCGGCTGCTTCTGATGGCTGCAATTCACTTCTTCGTGAAAGGTAAGGGACACCTCTGTCTTTTGGCAGGACGGGAGGGGGTGGCCGTCTGTTGTGAACAAACCAGACCCTGGCACCGAACGCCAGCCGGAGCGGAATCCGAGTGATGCGTTTGACAGTGCGCTGTAAAATTCAGATTTGTTTCTGGGCTGCTCCCATTCCTGGTCTCTTTTTTGGCAAGCAAACAGGCTGACTTAGGAACGGCGAGCAATTCTTGTGCATCATTGAAATAAAGCAGGGCAGGGGACTTTCACGCGGTGGAAAATCCAAGTGGGTTGCAAAGGGCAGAAAGAGTTATGTTGTTCATAAACTGCACGGAGACATTGTTAATCGCTGTTCCGTTCTGGCTATTTTGGATGGGTTTGGAATTTCAGCTTCTGGATCTGAGTTTTGCAGAAGGGGGAAGGGGGGGAGCAGATTGTGACTGATTTGACGGAGAGGGGGACAGGGCCATTGTTTGGCTCGGGGTCGGCTCTCTAGGGTCATAGGTCAACGGGGGTCAAGAATGAGAACTGCAGCCAGATGTTTTGATGCTGAGGAAATGCAGGGGATGCACAGTCTGCAAAACAAGCGGAGCTTCGGGTCTGGTAAAAAGCTGCCTTCTTTAACCCGACATCTTTTGTAGGGTTAAACGTTCCTATAAATATAAATTAGTTCCAGAAGCCTATTTTTTTGGGAAGCAAGGAGACAGATGCAGCGTTCTTTCTCGGGGCGAGCAAACCGATAAGAGATTTTTAAACCTTACGCTGTCCGAGGATAAATATTATGGGATTTTATTTGCCAGAGTTGGGAGATGCGAATTTCGCTTTTCCCTTAAGGCTAGCACAGATCCTCTTATTTAGAAGAGGAAGAGTTGTTTTGTTTTTGTAACCTGCTTTTCACTACCCGAAGGAGTCTCGAAGCAGCTTACAATTTCCCTCCCTTCCTCCGCCCAAAACAAACACCCTGCGAGATAAATTCGGCTCTGAGAGAACTGCTCTGTGAGAACAGCTCTGTGACAGCTCTCCAAATGACAGCCTGCTGCTCTGAAACACCACACCAAACTGGCTCTCAAGGAATCAGCTTAACAAATATCCACATTTTGTTACAACGCTAAATAGCAATTGACGTAGGGAGATGAGTTTGACACAAAGGCAAGAATTTTGGATAGATGCAAGAATGGGGAAAGACACTGTGCTGTGTTCCTCGGAAGGCCCCTTGTGTAGACTGCTCTGAACCAGGACAAATTGGGAGCGCCTCCTCTGCCACAAATTTTGGTTAGTCTTTAAGGTACTATTGGACTCTTGGCTCTTTTCTCCTGCTAGATTGTGAGTCCCTCTGTCCTTCTACCTTGGAGAGTGCAGCAATTTCATATATAAGGACAGACAGACTCCCCTTCTCGCCGTATCTGAAGAAGTGAGCAGTGGACTCATGAAAGCCCTTCCCTGCCACAAATTTTGTTAGTCTAAAAGGTGCTCCCGGACTCCGTCTCTTTCCGGCTGCCGTAGCCTGGGTAGACAACACCGAATTTGGTGAGCAAAGGGTCTGATTCAGCATAAAGCAACTTCATGTGTTCATTCGGGGTGTGTGCAGAGGGGCAACACACCACACGGCTGGCTGGTTGTGCGTTAGGGACACTGCCCAACTGCACATGCTCAGAGGGACGTAAGCGCTGGGACAGACGTGATTCTAGGGCCACACCGCGTCGTGAGCCAGGCCAGGAGCACGACTGGACCCACACTCGCTTGAGTAACGACACACACAAACACACACAAACACGATTACTGCCTTCGGCTTAATTTGTGTCTGTCTCCTGTGTCTGCCGAAGAAGAAATACTCCGGATAAGAGCGGCGGCAGAAGGATAATAGCTCCTGATCTAATTTCCGCGGAAAATTATCGTGGTGGACGTGACGCTCCCTTGGTGAATCCTGAGCCAAGACGCTGGTTGATGGGTTTTGCGGTTTTTTTGTTTTTTTGTCCTCCCCCCCCCCCTCCTGTTTCCCTGCCCTCCATTCAGGCGGAGGCTGTTCGGAAGCCGAACACCGGCTGTACGAAGAACTCTTTGCCAACTACAACAATATTATCCGGCCCGTGGAGAATGTGTCCGATCCGGTCATCATTTGGTTCGAGGTCTCCCTGTCCCAGCTGGTCAAGGTGGTGAGTCGAAGAGGTGGCTGGGTTCGGAGATGAAATGCGAACGGGAGGGTTGTAAACAAACCCCTTGTAAACAAAATTTCTGGGATCTGGGGAGCGTTGCTGATCTTCACGGGGCCGGTGTGCCCTCTGCAGGCTCTGCCCCCAAACTCTCCAAATTTGTCAGCCACCAGATCTGGGTGAGATTTAGAAGACCTGCATCCCCCCCAGGACCTTCCGGGTTCGATTCTAGTGACTTTACACAGTCTGGGATCTGAGTCTCCTGCACAAACGGTCAAACATGTAAAAATGGCCCAAGAAAGAGAGGGTTGTGTGTGTGTGTAAGGGGGTCGCAATCTCCCACAATTACAACTCATCTCCAGAGTCTATACGTCATTTATTTATTTAAGACATTCATTCCACTTCTCCTGGAGAAAAGGGTTGCTTTGGAAGGTGGGTGGCACGGCATTACCTCCCCTCCTTAAATCACCCTCTCCCAAGCTCCCCCCCCCTTTCCCTCCAGGTATTTCTGAATCTGGAGTAAGCAACGCTAAAGAAAGAGGACCATCCTTCTTATCCCCTAAGTGGTTTTGGATTCACTTGCGTTTGTTCTTTCCCCCTCCTGTCCAGGATGAAGTGAACCAGATTATGGAGACCAATTTATGGCTGCGACACGTAAGTACCAAGCGCACCAGCTCCTCGAAGCCTAAATGCCATAAAATATTTGAGTGCTACAGAGACTTGGCGAGGGTGGTGGGTAGAATAAGAAACATGGCATTTTACGCTGCATTTCTTGTGATTTCTTCACACATTCGAGACTTGCAAGGGCTCTTTGCATACAGAAGCAGAATCACGCCGAGCAGGAAGAGACCGCCAAAGGCCATCCAGCCCAGCCCGCAACCTAGCCACAATTCTCTTCGTGCTGTTTTCGCAAAGCAGTTCTGTCCAGAGCTGTCTCAGCCCCACTTATCTCACAGGTTGCCTGTTGTGGGGAGGGGAAGGGAGAGTTGTTTTGTAAGCGGCTTTGGATAGTGAAAAGCGGGGTATAAACAAACCCGCTCTAAATTCTCCTTAATGTTTGGCAAAATGCCTAATTCAATACCTTTAGAAACTCTTTGGAAGGACGTGGAGTTCGTAGACTTATGAGCTTTTTTCGTAGCCTGCTTTTTACTTCCAAAAGAAGTAAAAAAAAAAAAAAACTCAGCTTAGATTCTCCTTCCCTTCCTCTCCCTGTGAAGGAGGTGAGGCTGAGAGAGCTCTGAGAGAACGGGGACTGGCCCAAAGTCCATCCGACTTCTGAAGAAGGAAGCCCCAATGCTACAGCCCAAAATCTGGGGAAAGGGAATCTCATGAACTTGTGCTTTTCAACTTGTAGCGCGTTCCTGCCATCTAGTGGTCATGTGCTGCATTGAATAAATCCGCCACAAGATCACATCTTGAAATTCTACAGCTCCCTTCCACTAAGCAGGCAGCTGGGGGACTTTGGGCTAGTCACAGTCCTCTGAGAGCTGTTCTGGCAGAGCAGATCTGACAGAGCTCTCTCCGCCTGTCGTCTGTTGTGGGGAGAGGAAGGGAATGGTGTTCGTCAGCCGCATGGAAAGCCAGCTGTTTTTCTTCTAAGCAGCTGCCGAATTCGAAATGCCTCCAGGATGAGATCAAGTGCCAACACTGTGATGTAAAGTGTCAGGCAAGGCTCGGGGACACCCAGGTTCGAATCCCCACGAGTGCCCCGGAAACTCGCTGGGTGATTTTTGGCCAGCCACACTCTCTGAAACCTAACCTACCCCAGAGGGTTGTTGTGAGGATAAAAATGAAGAGGAAAATAATTTAAAAGCCATTTTGGGACCCACTGGGGAGAAAGGTGGGTGTAAATGATTGGGCAAGAAGAAGAAGAGTTCTTTCTTTTTTTATACCCCGCTTTTCACGACCTGAAGGTGCCTCAGTGGCTTATAAACTCTTTCCTTTCCTCTCTCTGCAATAGAGACCCTGTGAGGTAAGTGGGGCTGGAGAGAACTGTGACAGAACTGCTCTGAGAGAACAGCTCTAACAGGACTGTGACCAACCCAGCATGGGGAGGAGGAGTGGGGAATCAAACCCATTTCTCCAGATTGGCAACTGCCGCTCTTTAACCACTTTAACCACCACGCCAACGGGCTCTCTCACAGCATGATTTCATTGACCCATTGAGAATTCAACGCGATAGAAATCTGTGTCTAATGTAAAGATGGCTCCTGGGGGGCAACAAGACGACAACTATACCACAATGCTGCTCAATTTCCCGCTTCTGCGAACAGATCTGGAACGATTACAAACTCAAGTGGAATCCAGAGGACTACGGAGGCGTCCGGTTCATCCGAGTGCCCTCGCAGAAAATCTGGAAGCCAGATATCGTGTTATATAACAAGTAAGCTTAGACTATATCAACCAGTGAGAAATGCCATGAGGGTGTGCGTGTTATTTGAACACACCTGAGTCTTTGCAGTCAGTGGTCCCCATGGGCTATAATAGCGATCCCTTTAGAATTTAAATACCTTGGGCAAGCCACAGCAGCGTGAATGGATCTCAAAGGCATTTAAAGGTCTCTCAGTCCCTTTAAATGCTTTCTCCAAGCTGAGAGATATCAGGGATTGAACCTGGGACCTTCTGCCTGCCAAGCAGAGGCTCTGCCCCTGAGCCAGGGTCCCAGATCAAGGCCTTCCCCATCCCCTCCTGCCTGGTCCTTTCAAATGGAGATGCCGGGGATTGAACCGGGGACCTTCTGCCTGCCAAGCAGAGGCTCTGCCCCTGAGCCAGGGTCCCAGATCAAGGCCTCTCCCATCCCCTCCTGCCTGGTCCTTTAACTGGAGATGCCGGGGATTGAACCTGGGACCTTCTGCCTGCCAAGCAGATGCCCTACCACTGATCCAGGAATTAGAAGTCCACACCTATAGGCAGAGGATAAGGTAGTGCACAGCAGAAGGAAGACGTTTAGCAGATTCAGGGCACTTCCAGGAATAACAAGCTAAGTTCACGAGGTTATCATTCAACTCACGAATAAGCACAGATGTCGTCCTAACTGCCCCACGTCCATCCTCAGCCCCCCTTAACGCAGGCCCCACTGCAGCCGATCTCCTCCGGCAGTGGTCCAACCTTACAGTACATTTCCCGTGCCTTTGATGTTTTGCCAGCGCGGTCGGGGACTTCCAGGTGGACGACAAGACCAAGGCCATCCTGAATTACACCGGCAACGTCACGTGGATGCCCCCGGCCATATTCAAGAGCTCCTGCAAGATCGACGTGACCTACTTCCCCTTCGACTACCAGAACTGCACGATGAAGTTCGGTTCGTGGTCCTACGACAAAGCCGAGATCGACTTGGTCCTGGTGGGCTCCACGATGAACCTCAAGGACTACTGGGAGAGCGGCGAGTGGGCCATCATCAACGCGCCCGGCTACAAGCACGACATCAAGTACAACTGTTGCGAGGCCGTCTACACCGACGTCACCTACTCCCTTCACATCCGGCGCTTGCCGTTGTTCTACACCATCAACATGATCATCCCGTGTCTCCTGATCTCCTTCCTGACCGTGCTGGTCTTCTACCTGCCGTCGGACTGCGGGGAGAAAGTGACGCTGTGCATTTCGGTTCTCCTGTCGTTGACCGTGTTCCTCCTGGTGATCACGGAGACCATTCCTTCCACCTCGCTGGTCATCCCGCTGATTGGAGAGTACCTCCTCTTCACCATGATCTTCGTCACCCTCTCCATCGTCATCACCGTCTTCGTCCTGAACGTCCACTACAGGACGCTCCGGACGCACACCATGCCCGAGTGGGTGAAAACTATTTTCCTAAACTTTCTCCCCCGGGTTATGTTCATGACCAGGCCGGCCGGCGAAGACAGCGAGGGCCCGAAGACGAAGGCCCCGTACGGCGCCGAGCTCACCCCGTTGAACTGTCTCGGGACCTCGGAAGCCAAGTGCTGCAGGGAAGGGTTCCTGTGCCAGGATGCGGCCTGCGGGAGTTGTCAGGGCTCGCATGTGAAATTCGTGAAGCTGAACAGCAACCTGACCCAGAGCTCTAGCTGCGAATCGGTGAACGCCCTGCTTCCGTTCTCGGTGCTGTCGCCGGAGATGAGGGAGGCGATCGAGAGTGTCAAGTACATCGCAGAGAACATGAGGCTGCAGAACGAAGCCAAAGAGGTACGAGTTGTTTTTAGTTGGCTGCGCTTTTTAAAACGGTACGGGAGAACTGGGGGGAAGTTGGCAGGGAGACTTGGGAAGGAGGCAAAGACTCTCATTTGGGCCAAAGAAAGAGAATAGGTCTTCTAGAGAGAGGAGAATTTCCCGACCGAGTTAAATGGGCCATTAGCTCTGAAGCATGCCTGATCTGGTGTGGTCTGCCTGTTGAAACCTAAACAATCAGTTAACCTACAGAATCACAGGAAACTGCACATCAGTCACAAATGCAGGGAAAACTTTAAGAGGGGGTCCGTGGCATTTCTCCCCCTTCCTTAATGGACTCGGCCACAAGCTAGGGTTTCTTTTGAGGGGGGGGGCCCTGCCACTATACTACAAATACCTCTCCCCCCAAAACCAGCACTCTTGAGCCCCAAATACCCCCAGTTCAATTCTCCATTATATCCAGCAGGGGCCATTTACTATAATGGTCCCAACAGCCTATAAAGGAGCTGAAAAAAATTTAGCATTCCCAAATATTTACCGAACCACTGTTCCGTACTGGTATTGCAATTCGGGAATGTTGGGGTGTACCAATATTTTTGGGGTCCGAGATACCTGAACCCCCCAAACCCCTACTAGTATCCAATTAAACATCTGAAGGTTTAAGCAATTTGTGGTCACTGCCTCTCTATATTTTGACCACTTCTGTTTTTCAGACTCAAGATGACTGGAAATACGTCGCCATGGTGATTGACCGCATTTTTCTGTGGGTTTTCATACTTGTGTGCATTTTGGGGACAGCCGGGCTGTTCCTCCAGCCTCTGATGGTCACAGACGAAATGTGAGATGAAGCCCGTCCTGTAAAAAAAACCCAATAATTCCTTCTTCACTGTCCGGACTTCTTAAACGCCGTCTTTACACTAAAGTAGCCCTTTCCGTGTCTGTAGCAAAGAAGCCCTCGACAATCATGAGGCCAGGTCCGGCCAATTGTGTACGTGTGGAAAAGTTGATAAAAGTTCCTTCAAATCCTCGTGAGACGCCGAAGAATACTTTGTTTACAAAGAAGGGGGAAGTCTCGTAGTCTTCTCTGCTTTTTCCTCTAGTGGAATTTAAAACACATTTTAAGGCTGGCAAGGAATGGATCCCACAGACTCAAAACAACACAAATTCTTCTGTCCCGAGCCATTTAGACGGCAGAGACGCTGTGACGGTCCCAACAGGCTTTCTCAAACGGGGCTTTGTGACACCCTGCGGTTTCTTAATAAAATCAGAGTCCAGTCAGGCACCTTTAAGACCCACAAAGATTTATTCAAGGTGTGAGCTTTCGAGTGCAAGCTCTCTTCCTCAGACTATGAACTGGCCATCATGACAGTGCTTGCACTCGCCTTAAATAAATCTTTGTTGGTCTTCCGGATGCTACTGGACTCTGATTTGGCCCACATCCATTTGAACCATGCGGTTTCTTGACAGGCTTGGGTTTCCCGAATGGGTGGGGGTTGATTATTAATTTTTCACATCCTTTAAAAATTTGTCGGACGCTTATCGGGCGATGATCCCTATGTGGCCACGTTGACCCTCCCCTCAGATTCCAAAATGGCCAAGGATGGGCCTGGAGGGGGTGAGAAAAGGGGGGGGGGTCCCAGGTGGGCATGTCCACAGCTCTGCTTCCCAACCATATTCTGCACGATTGTGTCACTTCTGGGGTTTCTTGAAGCCTGAAGGATGTTTCAGGGGGTTCTCAATAGTAAAAAATAAGCTGGAAAAGGTTGGGTTATTGGAACAATTCCAGCCAGGTAGAGCGAGCACCACACAGAGACGTATAGCTGTATAACGTGCCTGCATTTCACCCTCTGTAAAAATACTGATAATTGAGTTTAAGGAGCGAAGGAGGTTTAATAAACCCCATTTGCCATTCATGCTTGTTTCCCCAAATGGACACTGTTAAAACGGAACACCCCGATGCAGGAACAAAACCCTTTCCGTGGCTATTAGCCATCCAAGACAAATCCCAAATGCAAGGTTGGATTGATTGCCCTAAATGCAAGATCAGCCCAAAGTGGGCCAGTAAAACAGGTCATTTTGACAACCCTTAAAAGAAAAAGTTTACAATTAAAACCGGACTCTTCTATGTTCAAAATTCCAGAGTGCGCAAGAGCGATGTGCCACTGACCAAGGGGGTTGGTAGTCTTACGCCAAACGCAAACACAATCACCAAATTATGACAGTGCGTGGGGGGTGCAAAACTTCCCGAATTTCTTATCAATAAAGTGCATTTAAGCAGCGTCACGCAAGCATTCTTCCGCCGTAGCATACATGCAAAGATTTGCAAGCTGCCTTTTGGTTTGAAGATTTGATTCCAGGGGGCTTGTTCTAATAATATGTTGTGCTTCCACGTGTCCAGCAGAGGGCAGGAGCTCAAAGGGAAAGTGCAAAGTCGCATCGATCATAAGAACATCAGAAGAGAACTGCTGGATCAGGCCAGGGGTCCATCTAGCCCAGCCTTCATACCCCACTTTTCACTGCCCGAAGGAGTCTCAAAGCAGCTTACAATTGCCTTCCCTTCCTCTCCCCACAACAGACGCCCCTGTGAGGGAGGTGAGGTCAAGAGAGCTCTGAGAGAAACTGCTCTCTGGGAGAACACCTCTAACAGGACTGTGACTAGCCCAAGGTCACCCAGCTGGCTGCATGTGGAGGAGCGGGAGATCAGACCCGGCTTGCCAAATTAGAAAACGCTGCTCTTAACCACGACACCCTGCTGCTTGTTTAAATATAAGAGCGAGACCCTCCCCTTCCCCTTCCCCTATAAAGTTTTCCTTGTTCTGTGTTAAATTGTGCCAAAGATATACATCGTGGTCGGGCCACGATCAACATTCAGAGAAAGAGGGGTTCAAATCTGCCCCGGCCCACGAGGCGCTTATGTGTGGGTGCTTCCGAAATGGACCGGGACGATTATGCTCCCCCATTTATGAATGACGGGGATAAACAGGGCCAGCGAGCCGATAATTGAAACCAGGAGGAACGTCCACAAGAACATGCGGTCCAGGACTTGAGCGATGAATTTCCAGTCCTCGACGACCTAAAAAACAAAAAGGGAGAGTCAGAAAAGGAAAGCCTTGAAACACGCACGTTTCCGATTATTTGAAAATACGCATTATTATTGTGGCACAGGCTGTGCTGTTTCTCTCACTTTATAAGAATTGGGGGGGGGGAACATTCGATGAGAAATTCAGGGTGGGCGGGGGGAGGGGAGACCTTCAATATTCTCATCTGTTCAGTAGACAAAAATTTGCTATTAAAAAGATGCTAGATTCGCCATCACTGTGCGTAGCGTTAGACCCAGGCTCAAGGGGGTGGCGGGTGACAGGAGATGAGCAAGAGGGTTGTGAGTGTCCTGCACAGTGCAGGGGGTTGGACTAGATGACCCAGGAGGTCCCTTCCCACTCTAGGATTCTGTTAGGGTTCAAAGGGGTGGCAGGTGACAGTGGGTGAGCGAGAGGGTTGGGAGTGTCCTGCACAGTGCAGGGGGTTGGACTAGATGACCCACGAGGTCCCTTCCAACTTTATGATTCTGTGATTCTATTCTTCAACTTTTTAAACATTGAGAACCCCCTTAAACATTGCTGGACCCCATCAGCTTTCTAAAACACTTGTCGGGCAACGCACAACTTGGTGCCCAGGGGTGCCGCGTTGGAGACCCCTGACCCAAGCCCTCGTGCCTGCCTTCCATGCCAGACCTCTGAGTTTTTCAGGTAACTGCATCACAACTCACGCACGCACCTCACGCACTCGGTTCTCCTTGACAATGTGCCTCGTGATGTACCGGATCGAGTTTAAGGCCGCTTCCAACGTGTCCCTCGACGGCTCCGATCCGCCGGGGCGCTCGGCTTCCTCCTCCTGAGCAAAGTACCTGTCGATGTGGCTCCTCATGCACAGCAGCTTGGGGAGCTGGTGAAGGAATATCTTGCGGACCCAGGGCGCCATGGCGGTGTGCGTGGACGAGGAGCGGTGGTGGACGTTGATGGCGAACACCGTGATGACGATCGACAGCGTCACGAAGATCATGGTGAAGACCAAGTACTCGCCGATGAGGGGGATCACTTTGGACGAGGACGGGATGATCTCCTCGATGACGAGGAGGAAGACGGTCAGAGACACCAGCACCGAGGTGCACAGGGAGATCTTCTCCCCTTCGTAAGACGGAAGGTAGAAGACGAGGATCGTCAAGAAGGACAACCCTATGCAGGGGACGATCAGGAACAGGGTGTAGAAAAGAGGGAGGCGCCGGATGATGAACGAATACGTCACGAACGGGTACCAGCAGCACCCGTCCGTCCGGTTCCTTCGGACCCCCGTGGCCGTGACGATCTCCCACTCCCCGTTGTCGAAGAAGTCCCTCTTGTCCACCTCGTCGTCCACCAGGAGGATGTCCACCTGGGAGCCGTCGTACGTCCACGAGCCGAACTTCATGGAGCAGTTCTGGAGGTCGAAGGGGAAGTAGGTCACGTCGATGGTGCAGGAACTTTTGTAATTGGCGGGAGGGGTCCAGGCGATCGTCCCGTCGTGTCTCACCACCGTCTTGGTCGTGGCGCCCTCAAAGCGGCCGTCGGCGCTGGAGAGGAACAATAAAACAAGAACCCCTCAAGAGGACCAGTGGGCAGTGGTTCAGAGCGGTGGGTTCTAATCTAGAGAACCAGGGGGTTGATTCCCCACTCCTCTGCATGCAGCCAGCTGGGTGGCCTTGGGCTAGTCACGGTTCTCTTAGAGCTGTCCTTGCAGAGCAGTTCTCTTAGAGCTCTCTCGGCCTCACAGGGGGTCTGTTGTGGGGGGAGGTAGGGGAAGATGCCTTATGAGGAAGCAATTCTGTGACTGGCCTTTACTTAAACAATTTAGACCTTCTCTTCCTTTCTGCTTTATTCTGCTTCTTCTTCCCGCCTTCCAGGTTTCTTCCCACGCAGCCAGCCGGCTGGCCTTGGGCCAGGCACAGTTCTCTCTGAGCTGTTTTATCATTATTATTTATTTATTTGATTTATAAACCACCCATTTGGCTATCACGATATGAAATTCTGGGAGCCAGCTTGGTGTAGTGGTTAAGAGCGGTGGTTTCTAATCTGGGCAAGCCGGGTTTGGTTCCCTGCTCCTCCGCATGCAGCCAGCTGGGTGACCTTGGGCTAGTCACAGTCTTGATAGTTCTGTTCTCGCAGAGAATTCCTGTCAGAGCTCTCTCAGCCTCACCTCCCTCGCAGGGTGTCTGTTGTGGGGAGAGGAAAGGGAAAGCAATTGGAGGCTGCTTTGAGACTCCTTCTGGTAGTGAAAAGCCGGGTATAAAAACCAACTCTTCTTCTGATAAAACCAGTAAAAACGTAAAACAATATCTATTTCTTGGGCTTTGCCCTTTTCCCGTATCTCCGGCCAAGGCCTGTGGTGAAAGATGGAGGGTGTAGGGGGGGGGGAGATTTGATTTTAAAAAACGCTTACTTATCGTACAAAACTATATCTGGAGTCCATATAGTGTCTGAAGGGACACGGATAGATGTAATTCCGGCATAATCTTTGGGGTCCCACTTGAGTTTCACGTCAACCCATTCCTGGAAAGAGAGAAGTATCCCAAAAAGGAAAAAAAAAAATCAATCTTTTAAAAGATACATACTTGAATTAGGGATTTTCCAGGTAAGGACAAACATTTTAAAAACCGACAAAGTTTAAGTCCCACGGCTCTTTAAAGACCAACCTTTATTCCTCTACACTTTCGTGTGCAGGGACTCTTCCAGAATTACTCTGGAAAACATCTGAACCCAACTTCCTGACTGGAACAAGCATTCTTCTTAGGCATATGGGCCAGAGACACATTTCCATTTTGTTGTTGTTTCAGACAAGTCATGAAATGCCCAAGAAAACAGAGCAGGAAATGGCTACAGAATTAGATCAACAGAATTAGGCATGATTTCTTCCAGGACAGAAATAGCAAGGCATTTTTCATCCCGTTTGCCTGCTTATTAACTAAGGAAAGCCAAATTTCTCTCCGGGTTTATTTTATAGCATATACAAGTCTCCTTGGGCCAGGTAAGCAGACAATTAAGTATATTTTTAAAAGCTGCTCTTGTGTTTTCATTGGCTGCGATTAGTATTTTGTGGTTATGTTGGCAGCAAAACTGGATGTGCCGTTAATGGGGACCTAGGACTTCATTAGCCCAACCTGGGGTTTCAGCATCTCCCCCAGAATCATTGGCAGGTAGAATCCAAATGTCCACTTACCTGCTTCAGCCAAACGTTTGTCGTCATCAGCTGGTTTTTCTCATCCTGTTGAAACAAATCACAGGCTTTTGATAGCTCAAGACATGACATATATTCTGTGGATATCCTTCAGAGCTGGTGATATAATACTGGGCCGCAAACCTATGAATCCCTCAATCTCTGTGTTAATTTTGCTATTTGAAACCGGGCTCCCGAAGGAGGAGAAAGGAAGGGTCCTTTGAACAGCATCGTTTCCTTTAAACTGTTAATCGCAAAAGGAGGAGCCCGGTTTCAAACAACAAAGCCAAGCAGGGGGTACTTTTTCAGAAATGTGTTTGATTAGGAATTTTTATTTTAAGGAAGAAAAAAAAGGAAAAGAGATAAACAAACGTGCCAATGAAATTTCCGACTTTCCCAACAATGAAGACGTAGATTGCCAACTTAATACTCAATCTAAAATTATAATGAGATTCTTTACTCTAAAATTGGAACAGAAATCCTCTTCCTTTTCTATTATCTAAAAACTCCCCTTAATCCTCAACGCCACAAACCTTTTTTTTCTCCTTAATCCTCAAACCCACAAATCACCAGTTCATTTCCCCCCTCCTTGATGCTTGTCCATAAGGGGTTTCCAGTTAGCAATGAATATAGAGATTGTCTTTTCTCTAATCCAAGAAGTTCACCCATCTCCAGAGCAGGGGCTCTTAAAGGGTTAATATTTCTTCCTCGTGTAGTTCAGAGGCAAATTGAGGCCACGTAACCCTGTAATCTGCATTTTAGAGATGGAAGATCTTCACGCAAATCTGTTCCAGCAGCACACGCTATATACCAGGGGTGGCCAATCTGGCTCTCCAGATGCCCAAGGACTAAAATTACCGTGAGCCCCTGCCATCATGGCCAACTGGCAGTGGCTCATGGGAACTGTAGTCTATGGACATCTGGCGAGCCGATCTGGCCAGGCATTGCATGCTTCATTTCTCCACATATGTCTACAAACAGCACCTACATTCACTGCCCTTGAATACCTTCCATGCCATTAGGGGATGCGGAGAGCAGAACTGCCCCTTTTTCATCAAGAATTGGTGGCAATTATCTCAACAGCAGTGTGAAAATGTGGACTGTCCAGATCCGCCACCATGAAGTCCAACACAATGAGTAACTTCCCCCCACCAGAGGTGCAGGTGCGCAAATACACAGGAGATATGTTCATCTGTGTGGGGGGTATAAGGTCTCAAACCCTTTGCCTCCAAGCACCCACTCAACTCCACCCAGGGACACCTCCTGCAGTTTCTAATTTAACGACACGCTGCCGTCGGAGCTTCCCAACGTACCACGTCCACCAGCTGCGAAATGGCGAGGCCGAATTTCACCCTGATCGTCTCGTTCAAGCGCTCCACTGGGCGAACCCATCTTTCGTAGTCCCCGAACAAATGGTGGATCAGACGGTCCTCGCTTTTGGCTATAAAGGAAGGTTCCGCCGTACCTGCCCCAAAAGGAAACAGAGCTTTGAGATAGTCATGTCAAATCGCACCTGACCTTCCCTCCGGTTTCTCGGAATTGGGGAAAGTCTAGTGTCGCGAGGGTGAAAGGAAGAGGGGCACGGAGAACGGAGCAGCAATTATGGAGCGGAGAGATTTGGCTACCGACATTTGTCCAGGACGAAAGAGGTTTGATAGAAAGTGAAAGCCGGTGGAGAGCCACAATTCGCCTGCTCTGTAAACAGGGGATAAAAGGAACATCTGCAGTTTTCTCTTGGCCGGATTTGCTCATCAGATGTACCAGACCTGGCACCGCCGAACAGGAGAACAATCCTTCAGAGAGTTGGCGTGGGGTGAATCGGGGGGTGCCACACCTGAAAGAGTTTCTATTTGACTTACACGCTTCCTTTGTGAACGAGCACTGGTTCCAGGTGCGAATTGTGGAAGGGGCTGCCAGCCAACCCACCAAGGGCACCTCGCAGATGGCCGCAGCTGTGCTTTAACGCTTCCGGCTCAGAGACGATAATTTACAGAGTCGGAAGGGCGCAAAGGAAAACAGCAAGAAGAGAATGCAGACTGGCAAGTTAAGTTTTCTGCATGCAGTACAAGCGAGGAGGGTCTCCTCACCACATCCGGTGATTTGGGATCTGGGCCCTGTAAGGGGAGTTTGCCACCTTATCACGACTGTTCTCTCAGAGCTCTCTCGGCCCCACCTACCTCACAGGGTTGTCTGCTGCGAGGAGAGGAAGGGGAAGGTATTTGTGAGCCACTTTCAGCGATGAAAAGTGGGGCAAGAAACCCAGCCCTCCTCTTTCTTCTAACATTTATCACGGCGATCGGAAAAGACGGAAAACGTCAGACAAAACCAGGACGCTTCCTATAATAAGTGTGTGGCCAGGAGAAGCTGCACTGGCAGGACAGATTTTGCAAGACCAGCAACCAGTCTCGTGCAGCACCTAGCTGTTTTTAAAAAGAAATTTAACAGCCTCGTCTATTGATCGTCCGTTCTAGCTGCCCTTCCTCTCCCCTCCGCATATTGACATCTTTGGATTAACAGCTAAGCCGGACAGAGCGAAGCTCCCTTTTAAATTATTTGGAAGGCCTTTGACATTTTTGTGGACATCGACGTAACTCAATGTAATTGCGCCGGTTGGTCGTAGCATCCCAGGCTGCCTGGCAAAGTCATCGGCAACGTAGAGAAGAGTTAGATTACCCTTGTGGATTTCGCCGGCCAGCTGCTGAAAGGGCCAGAAATCGAGAGAGCTACTTAGTCGTAAACAGACCTAACCTACGTATGTTTAATCAGAATTGAAGTCCCGTTGAGTTAACTGGGGTTCAGTCTTAAGAATACGCATGTCCTAGCTAAGAATCCAAAAACGTCAAACTTTTATGCCATACTGGATGGGCTGAATCTCTGCAAAGCAGCTGATATTGGGGCGAGGGGTTGGGGAAGTCTCGGGAAAGGAGAAGAGACTCTCGTAAAACGGTGTCAGCCAACCCAAAGGGAAAAAAAAGAATTATTCCTCCCCAGTGTGTTTCTCCTCCAAGATGGATGGAGGTGAATACAAATGAACAATTATGCAAATAATATGCAAATCAGGCGCAGCCTTCGGGCTTCTAACGAGCCGCAGATGTGGGCTGTGACGCTGCTCAGATTGTCATTTGTCTTTGGATTGTGGTTTAACTAGTTACCGCTACACAAGAAGATGTTGCTATACAATTGCCCCCCCCCCCCCCTGTACAAAGTCAGTGTCAGCTTCTGCAACAATTCCCTGAGATAGTCAAGTAGGCATTTTTCTTTCTGGGGAGTCTTCTATAATTATAAAAGAGCTCTGATTTCAAATTTCCCTGCAGCGTGCCAAAAAATGTGTACTGAGTAAAGCATAAGAAAACCCACTTTTAATCTCTTTCCCCAGCTTGGTTAAGAGTGGGGGCCTCTAATCTGGAGAGCTGGATTTGATTCCCCGCTCCTCCTCCACATACAGCCAGTTGCGTGACCTTGGGCTAGTCACAGTTCTCTTAGAGCTGTTCTCACAGTAGTCCTTTCAGAGCTCTCACAGCCCCACCTGCCTCACAGGGTGTCCACTGTCTGGAGAGGAAGGGGAGATGATGGATTGTAAGATGCTTTGAGACACATGAGGCCTGCTGGGTGACCTTGGGCCAGTCACTGTTCTCTCAGAGCTCTCTCAGCCCCACCTACCTCACAGGTGCTGAGAGAGCTCAGAGAGAACTGTGACTACCCAAGGTCACCCAGCTGGTTGCATATGGAAGGATGGGGAATCAAACCTGGTTTTCCAGATTAGAGGCTGCCGCTCTTAACCCCGACCACAAGCTTGGTCTCAAGGTGGGATTCAAATAACAAAAAAAGAAAAAGAACAACATTTCAAAGTAAAATATTAAGCCATCAATTCAACATGCAGTTCTAGACTGGCGCAACCAATATTCCCGCACTGGAACAGGGGAAAAACATACCATTTGTAGCTCTATTTTCATATTCTCCATGCTAACCCTCCATGCCTAAAACTATTATTCTAGCCTCAATAAACGTTCAAGATACGGTGGATTATTTAATGTGCCCCATCCATATAACTTGACAAGCATTTCAAGGAATGGGGGAAACAATCAGGGTAGAAGCTTCTGAGCTTCCTACAGAGCACATATTTCTGGTTTACACCCCAACGCATATTTTGAGCAAGGAAGTGGATTTTTGCTTTGAGTCCTCTGATTGTCCTGTCACTAAGGAGAGCAATTTTGACCCCAAAACCAGCAGGAAGCTTTGAGTTGCGTGGCTACCCGAGAAACTCACAGACCCGCCATGTAGGGGCTGAAAAATGAACATCCCACTAAGCAGGAAAGCAGCACAGACGCAAAGCGACCGTAAAAAACACCTGAAAAGGTCACATTACAAAATGAGGTCGCCTCTGAGACAGGATTCCCAGCGTGAACCTAAGTGAATCAAAGCAGAAAGGTACATTTTTTTGGGGGGGGGGGGGGAATACACAGAAACAAAACATTTGTGTGCTTCTTCCTGCAAAAGAACTGCAACCAAGCTGTTTAGCGTGAGACTCTTCAAACCCATTTGCATGATATATTTTTGGGGGGTTGGGAAAACAAGCCCAAATCTAAAGGCTGCGCTGCTGCATTCTCTCCCTAACCCTGCAATACAGATGCTCAAAACCCAGATTAAAGCATGGGAAATCCTCCAAAGCAGTCCCCCCCTGCCCCAAATCCACATAAATGCGTCCTTATCTGTTTAAATCCCTGCGGGATTTCCTCCCCTTACCCTCTTGGAGCAAAAGCCGTTATTTAAAAACTCCAAAATCCTGCACCGCCTCTCCTGTCAGAAGCACTTCCAGTTCTTATCTGCAAACCTCTACTGCACCAAGTTCAGCCTAGGGAAAAAAAATGTAGAATGGGAAGAAATCTTTCGCAGGGCAGGTGCTTGGAAGGGAGGGAACGCTCAGGAAGCTTCAGAGGTGCCTGAATTTCGGGAGGAAAGGGTTTCAAATTTGGGGTTTTAAACGCGTCTGTGCCACTCCGTGCTGGATTCGAAAGGCGCTTTGAAAACACAAAACAGAAAAGCAGTTAGAAGCACGCAATAAAGCCAGGGGAGAAAAAAATAAATAAAACGGTACCACAGTCGGCATTCAATAACAATATAACCAATGCAAAAAGTCAAAAGAAATCAAGACAGATACATCCGTATTTCTCCACTGTCCAGCCGTGGAACAACTAGAACTTGTAATATAATGCTATTATGTTGATTAATTAATGATATTATAAAGTTATTACTAAGGATGCTACATATATTGGTACTACTGGCCCTTGTAATATTTTCATAATGAACACTAGCATTGTATTAGCTAGAATAGCGACATTAGGTTGCTAATATAATACTAGTTATATTAGCATTACTGGTCTTGCTAAGAGCCTGTATTACGAACATTATCACCAATATAATAAACACAACTATAACACCATTCTATTAGCATTATTCGGGCTGATCCTGCATTGAGCAGGGGGTTGGACTAGATGGCCTGTATGGCCCCTTCCAACTCTATGATTCTATGATTCATTATTGTTTGATAATCAGATCCTGTTAGTCTTAATACTAGCCCTAATAATACTGATACTATAATAGAATTGTATTAGCATTGCTGGTATTGAGAATGACACCCCACTATTATGAACTCTGCCCCTAATAATACTAATATAGAACTATATTAAGCATGACGCATATTAATAAACAGGGCCCCGATATTATGAACGCTAATCATGACTAATATCCCAGTGTAACTCTAAGAAAGTATCGATAATAAGACCTACAAGGACACAGTGTCGAATTACGAACACAGCCCTTAGCAAGAACAAGTTTCCATCTTCTAGTTCTAGGAGAACTGTCCCAAAGTTAGCTGTATCAGCACTGGGACGGCCAAATCACCAGGAGGGGTCAAAAAAAAAAAAAGCCACCAACTAGCAAAACTAATGAAGACATTATTAGCATTGCTGATATATGGACCAAAAAGCCAGGATAAAACTCCCCAATACCAGTACCCTTCACCTCCAGCATGCAGACTCTACTCCGGTTTCACTCCGGAGCCCAAACTGGTCCCTCCAGCACAGCCTTAGCATTACTGGCACGGCTGACTGGGAGCAATCAATTAACACCCATTCATTTGAAGCCCCCCACGCCGTGCCTGCGGACCCTCTGCCCCGACGCCTACCCGGCTTGCAGCTCCGTCCCAACGACCTCCGGGACTGCGCCTTACCCGGAGGAGAGCTGCTGCTGCTGCCGGGCTGGGTCCCTGGGGCGAGGGGCGGCAGGAGGAGGAGGAGGAGGAGGAGGAAGGCGAGGAGAGCCGCGCAGGGATGCGCCATGGCTGAGCGAGTGAGTCCCCGGCGAGAGTGGCTCGACGGCAGCGGCTCAAGCGCCGCCCCTGCCTCCCGAGCGGGCGGAGGTGGTAGAGGCGTCGCGGAGGGGATGGGGCTGTACCACCGCGGGCGCCAAAGGGACGGGGCTGCCTCCCCGGGGCGGAGACGGAGCCAGGGGGCGGCTGGAAGACCCGCAGGGGGGTAATTCTGGGGATGAGCAGCCCTGAGCATGCACACGTCTTCAGACACGTGTCCTGGGCATGCACACGTCTGAGAGACGTGTCCTGGGCGTGCCCAGGGATGCTCAGCCGCAGAATGAACCTTGGTTGGTCTTCCAGGTGTCCCCGGACGCAGACTTTTGCCCTGCTGCTTCAGACCAACAGGGTGACCCGCCTGGATCTACCGGAAGGACAGGAGAGCCCTGCTGGGTCAGACCAGGGGTCCATCCAGTCCAGCCTCCTGCCTCACAGAGGGGCCAGCCAGTTCTTCCTCTGGAGGGCCAACAACAGGGCAGAGAGGCTGAAGAGGCCTTCCTTCTGAGTTTCCCTCCTGGCTCTGGGATTTAGACAGGGATGCCAACCTCCAGGTGGATCCCCTGGATCTACAGCTCTCCAGTGGAGAGAGATCAGGTCTCCTGCAAAGCAGGGATGCTTTGGAGCGCAGAGTCTAGGGCCCTGGACCCCACCAAGGTCCCTCTCCTCCTCAGGCTTGAACCCCAAATGACCAGGAGTCTCCCACCCTATTTGAAGGGCAGACTGTAAGGTATGAATTCCCGCCGTGTCCCTCCTTCGCCTTCCCCAGAGCTCCAACCTTTCCCCCCTCAAATCCCTATTTCCCAAGCCTGCAGCTTTTGATCTCCCGTTGCACGATTTGATATCATTAGAGCAAGTCGAATTTTACCTGCAGGCAGCTTGGAGACACGTCCTGTCACTTCCGGGTAGATCTCACCTGAGATCACTTACCTAATTTCTTAGCACAAGAACGCTTCGATAATGGTAGTTCTCATTACCCCCCCTCCCCCCCCCCCCAGTATATAATTCTGCATCAAAGGCTTGAAGCATTTATAATCGTTTTGGTTTCGATGACGGCAGAATTATTCTCACCCACATTCTGACCCGGCTTCCCCCGATAGCGTACATTTGAAAATATTTCACGGTTTGTGCAAAGCTGCCCCCTGAAATCTGAGGTTTTTAAGAAGAGGGGTTAATTGCAGGCTGGCCCCCGGGGAAATTCATTTTGATATGAAAGCAATAATAATAATTTAAAAATCACAGATGAAGGATAGATGAGCTATCTCCTTGTACGAATAAAAGTGCTTTTGAGGAGGAAATCAGCTCATTATGTTTTTAACAGATCAAATCCAAGTCAAAACGCCACCAGAGCTATTATAACCGGTGGTGGTGGGGGGGGGGGGGGGACTAAAAACATTCATGGACAATTTGTTTTTTTAAAAATCGCTTGTTGGGGAGTAATTTAGAATTGTTCTGTCTCTTTCAAAGAGGAATCCAAGTTCAGACCTCTTTCAGAGCAGCGTTGCAAAATAGCAGTGTCAAATTTTGGTTCTCTTTACTAAAACGAATGGATCTAAGGACTTGGTACCTTCTGTTGACTTTAGAAGCCATCGTCCTGCCGTAAAGGTCATCTCCTAAAACTGGGGAAAAGCTCAACCATGTAAAATTAACCGTTAGTTGAAAGAACCCAAACTGTGGGCAGTGTCAGTTTTGGGAAAGTTTTTATTGTGCAATAAAAAAGAACTCAAGACGGAAGGGACAAGGTTAAGGGGAGTAGGAAAAATCAGATTCCGTGGTAAGTGGCTTCTTTGCTCCTCTGTGCACGCCAGCGAGGCTCTGTACAGACGCTCTCCTCCTGCCTTCCCGAGGTCTTCGTTCATTTGTCTTTTTCCTTCTGCTCTTTCTCTTTCTTTTCTCGTTCTGCTTTGGCTTCCTCCTCCTCGTGCTTCTTTATCAGCTCCTCCACTTCTTTTTGCTTCAGAACCCGGATGACCGTCTTGCCGTGCTCTCGCGTTAAGGTGGCGATTTCAACTGAAAGGGGAAAACTTGAATTTTAGGTGGGGCTGCAGTGGCAGGACAAAACTGGAGCCTGGAAGCACTGTTGACAAGCATTTTCCGGGGCATGGCTTTGAAGCTTTAACTCGAAGTCTACATTTTAGAATTAGTCAGCTCAAGGCCCTAAAGCAAGAACTGCTGGATCAGACCAGCAATCTATCTAGTCTAGCCTCCTGTTTCACGCTGGGACCAACGAGTTTCTCTGGGGGCCTTCCTAAGAACAGCAGAAGAGTCCTGCTGGGTCAGACCAATGACGGTCCATCTAGTCCAGCCTCCTGGCTCACACAGGGGCCAGCCAGTTCCTCTGTAGAGCAAACAAGAGGGCATAGCAGCCGAAGCCTCCCCCTGATTTTGCCTCCTGGCTCTGGGATTCAGAGATTTGGTGCCCCTGCACATGGAGGTTCCCTTTAATCACCACAGACAGTCCTCTTCTCCACAAAGCTGCCTTTTCCTTTTCAAGCCATCGCTGATTACGGCCCAGGGCCCCTCGTAAGTTGGCACGGCGCCCTGACCCTTTCCTAGGAGGTGTTATCACGGGCAACGACCGATTCGATTATCAACCACTATGATGAACATCAGCAAAACGGTTGGCTATAAGATCCACGCAGGCGAGGCTTGGTTATACCCTGCAAAAAGGCCCAAACCAACTGCAACCGTGGCCTAAGTTTTCGGAGGTGGAGGGAGGGGCGGGAGGGCGGGGAAAGGACGGCACTGCTTCGCTGACCTTTCTCTGCAGACAGCTTGCTGACATCCATGGTCTTATTGAGGACTTTGACTGCCAAAGCGAGCGCCGATTTCAAAGTCATGTCTCCTTCTTTGTAGTCCTGCTTCAACATCGACACCGCGGCCTGCGGGAGAAAAGAAACGGATGGGGCAATTTTCGCGCCTGCGTGCGGCCACAGAGGAGGCAAAGCGGCTCAGCTGAAGCGCCAACGAACGTACACAGAGCCAGGGCAGTGCGCGTCGGGATAAAGAGAAACGGCGGCAGCCCCGAGGCCAAGCGCAGAAAAGGAAGCCAATCAATCAATCAATCAATTTTATTTACGGTCATAGACCAGCCAGTAAAAAACATAAAACATAAAATTACAAATATAAAATCAATTATAAATGGGTGAAAACTGAGAAATAAGAACAATTGTATATGGATCCAGTATAAAAGCGCTAGGGAACAGGGTTGGTCCAGCTCTGCCTTATTTTTACAGAAAAGGAAACAAATGGAGCAAAAGGACGAAAATGTTTAATAGCCGTGGGCCGGTTCATTAGAGGGAATTCGCTGAAGTGGTATAAAATTGTCCCAAAGACAATTTCATAGAGCATGTACAGAGTGCAAAACGGCGTTACTACGTTGAAAACTGAACCAGCGCAATGTATTGAATAGATTTCTACGTTTTATATTATTACGGTCAATTCCCTCTGAAGAAGCCGCAGGCGAAATGCGTAGGGGTGCTCTATGATTAAAGGCAAGCACTAAAACAAATTTTTGGGGGAAATACAACTTTTGCCGTGCAGAAGTGAGACAGGCTAACTTACCGCGCTGTTGTTGCCGATGCACGTGGCTTTCCAGCCCCCGTAGTTCCCGCTCGGGTCGCTCTGATACAGCTGGAATCCATAATGCTTATCCCAGCCGATGTACAGCAACGAAACACCGAAGGGACGTTTGCCTGTTAAAGAAGAAGTTGTTGACAATTTAGATGAAGCAGCACGAATTGCAACGAATTCTGCCTTTGGGAAGGGGTGGGCTGGGGGGGAAGGCAGGACGAGGAAATGTCAAAATCCGTTTCTGCAAACTAGGGTTTAACGGGATGCTCTGTTCTACTGTTCCTTGAGATAAGCACTGAGTAAATCTCCTTCCAGTTTCTTTTCAAGATGTGTGGTATAAAGGAACGGGGTTTTAATGCGGTCTCTAGGCTGACGAGGAAGAGGGCGACGCTCAAGGGTGACTAGCTTGCAAGCCGTCTACGGTTTCCGAGAAAGCAGCTGACGTGGCGTATCCCCAGACTGATTTGGCCGCCGTATTTATTAAAAAATGTACCTTCCCTGAACACACCGGCTGTAAGAGTATCTGTTGTCAAACGCGGTTGTCAGCCAGAGCTGCATTTTGCAATTAACCCAAGTCTCCATCTATGCTAGGGGAAGGGGCTGTGGCTCAGGGGCAGAGCCTCTGCTTGGCAGGCAGAAGGTCCCAGGTTCAATCCCCGGCATCTCCAGTTAAAGGACCAGGCAGGAGGGGATGGGGAAGGCCTTGATCTGGGACCCTGGCTCAGTGGCAGAGCCTCTGCTTGGCAGGCAGAAGGTCCCAGGTTCAATCCCCGGCATCTCCAGTTAAAGGACCAGGCAGGAGAGGATGGGAAAGGCCTTGACCTGGAAGCAAAGCCCTCCTGTGCTGGATGTGAATTATCTGTTATGCTGAATGGCATGAACTCTTCATGACAGCTTTTGACATTTAAGGGGGAGGAAAAGAACACACTCGCCTACCTCCAAACTGCGTGTAAGCCTGCTTGATATCACACAGGGCGGTGACCAGCTGCTCACAAGGGATCGGCTCCTGGTACTGCAACAGATACCTGAATGGCGTTTAGGAATATTCCGAATCAGATAAAAGGAATAATAACAACCACAACGAGCACAACAAACTGCTCTTCCCTGGAGCCCAGAACGGCCAAGCTGCACACGCCTCTTCCTTTTTCCGTCTTCCTCTGCGGGGTCTGCCTTAGGGAGAGTCACTGGCAGGACAACTGCTATGAGATATAGACATTTGGAGGCCTAAGGAGTCCTGCTAATTCCACAGCTGCCCTCAAAGTCCTTCGAGCTTCTGAAAGCCCTTTTAAAGGCTGAGCCGGAACAAGCCCGCTAATTTGAGTTTCATGTTTTCACAGGATTTAAAGAAAAAGCTTTTCCCTGTTTGCCTTGACACCTCTCCTGAAGCCTGCCTTGAATTTCCTGCAGATCTGGGTCAGCCGGTCCCTAGAGCTGGCACCACCAGGAAGAAGAGGGCGCAAAGCCCCGTGACTAGTCCCAAACCCTCATCAAAGGCTAAGCCCCCTCCTCAGATTCCAGCTCAGAAAAGCTCTCCAGACGTGCTGGCCAGCCGTGAGTTCATCGAATGAAACAGATCCAAAAACTGAGACCGTTTCTCTCTATTTTTCAACACCCACCAGAGAATCAGCCCAAGGGCTTCAATTCACACTAGAGAATCCCCGTCTCCGTTTGCCCCTTCAGAACGAAATGAAATTCGCCAGCCTGTTTGGAAGGAGCTTTCCGTGCCCACTGGGGAATGGTCCGCGTTTGCCCTTTCACCTTGTGCCCCGGGCTCCCTGCTTCAATTTCAGTTCCAGGGGGCGGCCATATTGGTCCGCAGCACTTGCCCCCCCCCCCCTTCACTCCCCGGCATTGCATCGGCCCAGTGCTTCACTCCCCGGCATTGCATCGGCCCAGCTCCTACCTTTGCGCGATCAGCCTCAACTCGTTGGTCAGCACGTTGGCGTCCGAAGTTATGCCGGCCACGCTGCAAGCCATGTCCCTGAAAGACACAAGCACAGGGTGGGATTAGACTTAGCTTTATGGCACCCTTCTGCCCAGCAGAGGTGCCCTTCCCTTAATCCTAAAACAGAAGGCACAGAAGCAGCCGTGCCAAATATCTAATGCACTGGAGTGCTCAGAATTATACACTGCATGTGTGCCTGCACCAAAAGCTTTCAGGATGGAGCATAAGTTCCTAAACCATTGGGGGGGGGGTGAGTGGGAGTACAAAAGATTATCAGAAGGCGGAGATCATAGATATGAAATTCCCGACTGATGCCTTCCGAAAGGAGGCAGCAGACCCCCTAAGAGGGTTTGGAAAAATGACGGGAGGCACAAAATTGAGAGATTTGCAGACGCTCTGCCTTTCTGCACCGGAATAAATCCAGTCCAAATTATCCGCGGCTGTTTGACGCGGTATCAGTCTTGGCATGAAAGGAAATGACTCTGAAGGCAGATCTCAGATTATGACGGCGTCTCTCCCTCATATTTTCGCCCCCGTCCTTTCCATCCCTTTCATCTCTGGAGCATCTTATGCCTCTTCCGATACAAACATGGAATGAAACCAACAGCAGGAACACAGCCAAAAATCCACCTGCAAAGTCAGCCGAAAGAAACAACCATCTGTCAAACGGAGAAAGAGCTTACCGTTCAAAAGAGAGTCTGAACGTCTTTAAGAGGGCCTTTGCAGATGTCGATGGAAAACTTGCAGAGAGGAAACCTAACAAACTTCCCTTAGCTGGCAGTGCCAGAATTGTGGCTCGACTAGAACTGAAGAATTTGGGGGGGGGGGGATTGGAGGGGTGACTTTCCACGGAGGTTCCACGGACTTTCCACCTGCCGCTTGTGCAGGCCATCTTATTTAAGAAGGTGTCACTGTACCCTGCTTTTCATTACCCAAATGAGTCTCAAAGCAGCTTACAATCTTTTTCACTCTACAACAGACACCCTGCGAGGTAGGCGGGGCTGAGGGAGCTCTGAGAGAACTGTGACTGGCCCAAGGTCACCCGGCTGGCTGCATGTGGAGGAGAATCAAGCCAGTTCTCCTGATTAGAGGCTGCCGCTCTTCACCACCACTCCAAGTTGGGCTCTCTGTGACTGGGGGAATGTAGATTAGACATTCTAATACGGATGAAGCTGGAAAGATACTTGGGATACTTGAGCTGAGCACACTGCAAGAAGATGAAACACGAGGCAGAAAAAGGAGGAAGAAATGAATGCCCTTCCTCTGATTCTCAAATCACCACTGGCCCCTAGAAATTCAACGGGAAACAGAAAGGCCTTCTTCTGCTGTGTTTGCTTTCTGGGAAAGAGTTCCGGATCCCCTTAACGGCCTTTACGAAAATGCTTCTCTTGCTGAATTCAAGACGGATGCAAGACATCCGCTGTTCCACCTGGGGGGAAAGCGTAATCGAAGGAGTGGGTCTCGGAAACGAAAGAACAAGGGCAGATATAAATAACAGCAATGTTACATCGGAGGCGGACGCATCACTCTGTCGACCTCTGACAAGAACAGGGCTTTCCAGAAGTCACTGAAAGCGGAATATTGAGCAAGGAAGCATTAAAAATAATTCTGGAGATTGTACCAAGAAGGCGAGTGCAGAAGATTTTTGGCTGGTGCCCCTATCCGTAGAAATTCCCCCCGGTATATTTGGCAGCGTCCACCGTGTCACGTCGGCAGGACACACAAAACAAACTCACACCAGGGCAACACATTCAGGGGGGTTGTTGCGTTGAAGCAGCAGAGCAAAATCAGAGTCCAGGGGCACCTGGAAGACCAACTGAGATCTATTCGGCCTGCAAACAAAAGCTTATACCCGGAATCCGATTTGTCTCCCAGGTGCCCCTGGACTCACACCATAATCACACCATAATGAAATCTGAAATCAAGAGAACGACACAGAGCAAAAGCCACACAAGAACCGAAAAAAAACAACCTCCGTTCAAAGGCTTAGGAAGAGCCAAGGGAAGTCATAACTGGGGCTTAAAGGGATGGCGTGAATCAGGCACTTAAACCGGCGCTAAGGTCCCGGCCTTACTCGTTGAGTTTGTATATCTTCTCAGAGAAAAAGACCTCGTCCAGAAGTTTGTGGATGTTGCGCCGTTCCGCGGCCAGCAGTACCCCGTTGTTGGCGAGTATCCCGAGGCAGGTGCCCGCGTGCCCGATGGCCTCCATGGCATACTCCACCTGATAGAGGCGGCCTATCGGAAAGGGAGGGGAAGAATAGTCAATCTTTTTTACTTCTGTGCCGCTGAGCTTGCCGGAATCAACAATCTTCCAGTGCTCTCCTGGGAGTTGAGGGTTTGGAAGTGTTCCAGAGAGACCAGCCCACTACAGAGGGAAGGAAGGGCACTGGCTTTGGGAATGAACATTGCAGAGCTATTTCTGTATACCCCACTTCCCAAAGGAGCGGCTTCCGATCGCCTTCCCCTCCCTCTCCCCACAAAGGGGAGCAATGAAGCTTTGGAAATGTCAACCTGTCCCCGAATTTCTTTCCTTGCTGTGCCCCTGAAATTACCTTCTGGGGAGAAGATGGTCGTTCTGGAATCATATCTTCGGGACTGCGGGGAAGAATTTAAATATTAGAAAGTATTTTTTCTGATGGCGAGGAGATGTTCTATATGAAACAGGCTGCCCTTGGAGGGTGGTGGAGTCCCCTTCGTTGGAAGTTTTCAGGAGAAGACTGGTTTTCACATTAGTCAATTCAGTCATGATGTTTAAGTGTAAATGAACTTTTAATAATGATTGCATCTGTATTAATTGCTGTAATAGTATCCGATTACGTTGGGAACCCCGCCGAAACCCTGGTTGAGAAAGCCTGGCCCAGATGCGTACAAGAACAGCCCACTTTGACAGTCTTTCCAATAACCTGGGAGTCCAGGTGCATAAAAGGATCGACAATACTTATTTTGCATTGCCTGGGACATCTGACCTCGTGCATTTCGCCTATTATATTAGCCTGGTTTTCCGGATAGCTTGACGTGCAGCCCTAAAAATAAACCTCTCTCCGATTGGAACAGCCCCACCCCTTGCATAACTGAATGCTTACAAAACTCAGACAGAGAGCCCTGATATTACAGTTTTATCAGAGCTGTGGAGAGCCCAAGGTCACCCAGCCAAGATGGCTTGCTGATAGCCGTGGAAATAAATATAAAAAAATAGAAGAATAATAATATACTCACCATGTTGCTTGTAGGCTACGCTCTGCTGTAAGAATTAAAATAAAACAAAGCGCAGTTACATTTTACCCTACGGCATCTCACAAACGGCTGTCCGGTTTTTATTTTCTGATTGCCAACATTCATGGCTGCAGAAACACCGGTGGTAAAAGGAAGAGAGCTTTTAATGGTTGAATAACCCCATATATGCATCATCCCAGACCTTGAAACTGTGCATCCCAAGATGACAAGCATGGAAATTGGCGATGCTTACACAATTGTGAAAAAGCCACTTGATATAATACAGAGTCACTCCATTCCAGTTTCCCAATCCCAAAACGTCCCAGTAAGCTCCAGAACGGTGTTCAGGCCGATACTTAGCTGCAGTTCTCACAAAAAGCTGTCATTCAACTATGCAGAGGTTACAACACCCTAAATGCCACTATGAGGATTTGGAAGGGAAAATATCCTTATGCGCAAGTCTGTGGGATCATTTCCCCCCTAGCAATAAGGAGACCAGACTTTGGAGAAAGACAGAAACAGCTTTAGAAGAACAGCCTCCATTTCAGAATGCGAAAGCCTGATGTGAATCCCATAATTTAGACGGGTACATTTGATTCACAGGGTGCATCTGATACTGGGAAAGAGAAAGCGAAAACAGAAAGAGACACACAGATGAAAATGGGGTTGAGAATGCCTGATTCAGAGGCTCACAGTCCCTGTTTACTTTCTAATCCCCTAGAGCAACCAAAGCAGCACCTGTTGGGCTCCTGCCTGGGAAAGTGCGCAGGAGTTCAGCTTGAGAAGAAATACTAGACATTCTCATGAGTCAGCCTATCATGATTTCGATGATGACCGCATCCACGGTCTTTAGAGCACCCAAAGCAGCACCTGTTGCATTCCTGCCTGCCTGCCAGGCAAAGAGCACAGGAGAATTCACCTTGGGGAAGAAACCTTTCCCAAGTCGGTCTGTTATGATTGAAGCGGTCCTCGTTCCCTATCTTTATTCCCCTAGAGCACCCAAGGCAACCCCTGTTGGGCTCCTGCCTGGGAAAGAGCACCGGAGATCATCTATACTATGCATTTTCCCAAAGTCAGTCTATTATGACTCAGATGACCACATCCCCTGTCCATCGTCTTTAGAGCACCCAAAGCAGCACCTGTTGAGCTCCTGCCTGCCAGAGTCCAACTTGGGTAGAAGCACCAGTAGAAGCAGGTGGAAGTCCCCCCAGAGCACCACCAGTTGGGCTCCCACCTGCCTGCCAGGCCAAGAGCCCAGGAGAGTCCAACTGAGCTAGAAGCACCAGTAGAAGTAAGTAGGTAGAAGTCCCCCCAGGGCAGCACCGGTTGGGCTCCCGCCTGCCTGCCTAAGTACCCAGGAGGAGGATGCCGAGTCATCCCCGCCTTGGCTCGGGCGCAGGGAAGGGGGGAGAGGGGCCTGCGACCCCCACGGAGGGGAGGGAGGGGGAGACAGACCACGGACGCCCCCTCCCCTCGTATCCCCCTCCCCCCACCCCGAGGGTCGACCCGACGAACGACAGACCGACCGACCGACCGACCTGCCTCCCGCCTCCGTCCGCCGGCTTCCAAAATGGCCGCCGCGCCTGCGCCCTCGCCTCGACGCGGAGCCGCTCCGCCCTCAGCCTCTATGGCGCGAGCTGGCGCCCCCCTCCCTCCGCGGCGTTTGTAGAAGCCACTTCCGCTTTAGACCGGAAGTCATGGGCCGCTTTAGGGTTCCCTCCGTCCCGCTTGTCTCTATGGTCCAGGGGGGACAGTTCTGGAACTACCTGTGCTGTCCAGATTAATTTTTTTATTGGGGGGGGGGCTATGTTGAATTTTTGCATGCAAGCTTGTGAAATGTATGTGCTTGTTGCTTAGGACTGCTCGATTGCAGTCCACAAATCAATTTTTTTTTTTGCCATACAGATCTATTATTATTTTTGCAATTTTGGAGGCGGTCGTACAAAATTTTTCACTAGTAGTACAAAAAATTGTAGGCAGGGCTTGGAGATGTCCTGGAATTATGACGGAGCTCCAGATTTAGCAGCGGCTGAACTTGGATGCTTATCTTGGATGCTTTAGGCCGATCCTGCATTGAACGGGGGTGGGACTAGATGGCCTCTATGGCACCTTCTAAGCCTGTGGTTCTAATCTAAGATGATGAGATCAGGTGCCCTGCAGGAAAGAATGGCTTCGGAGGATGGTGGCTATGGAATTATAACCCACTTAGGCCACTTCCCAGGCTCCACACATCTATATTTCCCCCAAATCCTCATGCCTTCTGTAAATTCTGCCTCTTGAGTCCTTCCATCCCCACCCCTCCTTCCCTAAAAAATAAATTCCAGATTCTGGAGTCTGGAAGCCGGATGAACTGTATGAATGGAACTTACAAATTAGCATTATTTATTCAGCATTTAAATGGGGCATCGTTTCCCAATATTCAATACACAATCAAAAATTATCGTCATTATTCTTGAGCCCGAGCACTACATTATCCGAGATCTGCAGGCGTATCTTTCGGCCGTCTCAAACCAGATCTTCTCCACGGCTTCCTGGCCCATCTCACAGAGCTTGGCTAAATGTTTCCACCCTGTCTTGGCCGTGATCATCAAGTACTCTTCGTTCTCCGGGTGCAACCGCACGGAATGCGCGGCCATCACAAGCGACTGCGTGAACCTCCCGCTCACCAGGAGAAAGAGGGCGTCTCGCTCCTCGGGGGTCAAGGGGACCACACTTTCGAATCCTGCCAGGACGTGCCCGCCCACCCTGAGCGGATCCTGGCTCTCAATCATCATATACATGATGGTTATTGCAACCTCAAAGACGTAGTAGCCGTAGCTCATGTCGCTGAAGTCCAAAATCCCTGACACGCTGTAGCGCGGACTTTCAGAATCTGTCTTCAATAAGATATTGTGGTCGTTGAGGTCCCCGTGGTTGATACCTAAATACAAAATGACTGTGTCTAGAAAGAGCAGAGAAGGGAGATTCCTAACTCTTGGTCTGCAGTCATTCAGTCTGTTTTGTTGGCAGTCGATCGGGGCGAAGCACCCTTGAGGAGCAGGAAGTCTCCCAATGAGGCAATCAGGACACTGGGGGGAATTATTCGAAAAGCATCAAGAAAGTTCCTGATCCACTATGCTAAGTACACCTGTCCTCCGATGCCCCCTGCAGGACACTCTTCATATTCTGTTCAATCATGCCCACTGCATCAAGCAAAGGAAAAAGCACTTCTAGAATGCTTACACAGCACAGTTGTCAATACTCACAGGGCTGGAATTCACTTAGCTTCGGCAGTATTTTCCGTTTGAATTGCTGAATAACCCACTTCACCACCTCAAGATCTCTGTTTTGGTTCAGAGCTGGCAGGTACTGCTCCAGGAGTGGGACGTTAGCCAGGTTCCATATGAAGTTCCCTCGATGCAGATGTTTTAGTAAAGGATGCTGGAATCTCTGCAGGGGAAACAGACCAATGCCCCCCCCCCAGTTGTATTTTCACAGCTTGTTCTACCTCACAAGATCGTTGTGAGGGTAAAACAGAGGAGGGGGATCCCTGTCGTCTGGAGAGGAGCTGCCATGCCAAGGTTTCCCAGGTCCCTCCTGGAGGCTGGCATCCCTACCTCAGCCTCAGCAATTCTAAGCCTCACCTCAGCAAGTGTTTTATCCAGCTTGGCAGCCAGCTGTCCGATCTCATACAGAATGGGAGGACTCACAGGAAGAGTGGCCACCGTCTCGCCCGGCAGATAGGTCAAGAGCCTCACCAAGTAGCCCCTAGGGGCTGAGCCAATGTCTAAAAGGCAACAAGAGGGGCGTACGTCACATGTTGGAAGGAAGGAACGGCCTTCCTCTGGGGTACAGGATTCTTATTTGGAAAATACTTCTTGCTGCAGCTTCATAGATTTGACTTCCAGAAAGTCCCCCCCCCCCAAAAAAAAAATCTCACTGGTCTGTAAGGGAATATGGGACTCGTCGGCAGAGTTCAAATATGCAAGAGAGCAGAGCACCGGCACCTCAAAACACTTTTGAGTCTCTTACCTATCGATTCGAGAAACATCAGCTCGCCCTTTTGGGTGACCCGTGGTGTGGCCACGGGGAATCCTTCCTCACTCAGAAACCCCATGATCTTCGTCTGGATCTCGACGAGGCTGGGGTTCTGGCTGTCTTCGCAGTTCAGGATTTTAAGGACGTACTCCTCCCCGTTGTCCGTATTCCCCGCCCCGCGAGCGACACGCAGGTAGAAGTTTTGATCGTCGTAGCTGGGAAGCGGTCTGATCTCGCACACGTGCAAGCCGTACTCCCGCCTGACCAAGGCGCTGGCCTGTGTTTCGTTGAAGGCTGGCTTATTCCATTTGGGGAGAGCTGGACTGGTCTGGGATGACATCGTACCTCTAGAGACAGGCAAAAGGGAGAGGGAAGGGCACGTGTGAACAAAGGAAGCTGTCTGAAATTGACTCTAGATTGTCAGTATTGTCTACTCAGGTCGGCAGCCTCTCCAGAGTCCCAGATCAAGGCCTTTCCCATCCCTTCCTTTTAACTGGATCAGCCAGGGATCGAACCTGGGACCTTCTGCCTACCAAGCAGAGACCCTCCTACTGAACCACAGACTTCCCTAAAGGAAGCTGCCTTTTGCTGAACCAGATCAAGAAGTATTGCCTACTCAGAATGGCAGCTGCTCTCCAGGGTCTTTCCCATCCCCTCCTGCCTGGAGAAGCCCAGGGGCACCGACCCAGCCCCTCCCTGAAGTGCACGTCACAGAGCGACAGCAGAGAAAATTAAAACCCCGGAGAGACGAAGACGGTTCAAAAGAGGGCACGGGTGTCAATCTGGCAATTTCATTTTAAAAATATGTTGATGCCAGCGTTCAAAACCACCTTACCTGGGCAAACGGGGAGCTCGGAGCCGGTGTGTTGTTCTCAAGTCACGAAATTGCCCAGATCCATCAAGGCAAGGACTGCAAGTGGTTAAACGCCTCCTTCAGGCTGAACGGAATCAAAGTGGAAAAGGGCAAAGTCCCACGAGGACATAAACCGGCGGTGCAAACAGCACATGCCTACGGCTTGGACCCTCCAGCTGGCATGCTCATCTCTGCAGAAGGCGCCAAGCGAAGACAGCTCTACGGAAAGCCTCAATGCTGTCTGTGCCTGCCTTCTTTACCCAATCAGAGCGGGAAGTACAAAAAATCCCCAGCTGTTGCCTGTAAGGAAGCTTCCCATTGGCTACGATTCTCTGGTGTCAATTCCTAGGACTTCCGCCTATTGGCTGGGATTCTCTGGTGTCAATTTCCTAGGATTTCCGCCCCGCGAGCGGCTGCAGACGGAAAACAATTCTGGGGCACGTTTCCCTGGAAAGAGCGCTGGGAGAGGGAAGATCGAACCACCCAGATCAAGGACTTAATATCTGAGCTTCCCACTCTGAGTCAAATTAGAACTGCTAAGGGACGCCAAGCTCCAGGGAGGACCTGATATTGCAGCTCATCTTCAGATTACAGAGATCAGTTCCGCTGGAGAACGTGGGTGCTTTGGGAGGGGGTCTCTGGGGCCTTGGACCCCACTGATAGGGAGACCAGCCTCCAGGTGGGACCTGGGGATCCCTTGGTATGACTGCTCATCCCCAGGTAAGAGAGATCAGTTCCCCTGGAGAAAATGGCTGCTTGGGAGGGGGGATTCTGTGGAAATTACGCCCACTTGATAGCTGCCAGAAAAGTGACCAGTAAGAACCACGGTGCCTCCCAGGGACCATGCTGGGGACCCAGGGTTGAGATATATTCCTGTCTACACCCTCAGTGGATCACCAGACCACCCCTACCCCCTTCCAGAGCAACTGCTACGGCCGTTATCGATACAGCCTTAAAAAAGAAGAAGAAAGTTTTACATACTTGCAGCCCAACATGCATGGTACAACTTCCTTTTATTAAAAAATAATTTACATCAGTTTAACATTTTATGCACAGTTGTCAGCAAATCGAACTTCTGTCCCATTAAGATCTCTATACAATGCTCGTTAGCGAACGGAAAACGACGATATTGGTTTGTTGGCTTGAAAGAGCTGGCGTTAAAATTGGCAGATGCTCAAAAGGCGAAGAACAAGGCGTGCCGGTTTGTCTGGCGTGAAGGATTTACAGAACGCCGTTCCGGATTTGGGGGCTGCAGGGGGGTGGTTTTTAAGAATACAAGTCCCCCCTAATGCTCTCTCCCCAGGCATTTCTGGGTGAGTTATACGGTGCTGTCGGGCTAAGAGACGGACAAAACCCAAAATTCCCAAACCAATATAACTGCAGGAAGAGATGCTTCACACAGCGGGAAAGAAAAAGATAGGGGGGGGAGCACAATCTGGGTACTGACAAAATTCATTTTGGCTAGATCAAGCGGGCCGGAGGCCAAATCCCTTACAAACTCATCCGCGAGTGAGCTGTGGACATCGAAATCCAAGACACGCAGCCCCCACCCTGTGTACGTTTACTCTGAAGTAACTCCTCCGAGGTTCATGGATACGGTAAAGGTGCGGAACTCTAAAACGCGTGCAGAAGCACCTCCCCGCCTGAAATGACGCACAAAACCACAATCTCTCCACGTCTTTCCTCGTGCTCCGCCTGAAAAGCAACCAAGGTTTCAGAAGGCTTAGGCAAAGAGGACATACTCATTTCCGAACAAAATTTCCTATTTGCCCTCTAACGTGATGCTTCCGAGGCCTGCGTTCACAAAGGCTAAGGTTTATCCAAATCGATTCCTTAATTCACTGAATATTCTAGTGGTGTGTAATATTCACAAGTTACCATGGTCGATGGCATCAAAAGTTTTAAAAGGCACAGGCACGCAAACCTCTTCCGTATCCGGTACGCCGAATCCAAATGACCTGAAGGGAGAAATCCCCTTCTTGTTATCAGACATCTATCAACCAAACTGAAAATCAACCTCTTTTCAAAAGACACGGGAAGCTTTAAGGGGAGGAAGGGTTAAACAAAGAACTCCCAACAGGATTAATTGGGAGAAAACTCAGGTTTCCTGTCAAGCCGTCTGACCAAGTTGCCTTTCCGGCTGAGACACGGCGCCGACCCTTTCCGAATACGAATCGATGACCTGGTTTCCCAGAGCAAGCCCGAAACAGCGGAAGCAACAACAGGACGGACTGCGAGGCTGTAAGAGGAAGGAGGGCTCTCCCACCATGTTCAGATCAAAGCAGAAGGCCACGAAAGGTATCTCAGTGGTTTTACGATCTTCCCTGGGCCCAGCATTTCCATCTGCACGCCAAGACGGAGAGGGGAAAACTGGAAAGGCACGCTAGATTAAAATATGAGCAGGAAGCAGAAGCTGCAGCTTGTGTCTTCTCTGATGGCTCGCAAAGAACAGGCCGGGATACAAATGTACCTTCCCTGGTTCTGAAAGGGCAAAACCCGGGAGAGAAACTGAGGCCCCCTTTCAGGGCGAATGGGCAGAATGGGTTTGGGGGTGTTTGTGAAGCAAAGGCCTAAATTGAGGGCTACCCCAGTGGCCTGTTGAAAATTCACCTCCTTTTGCCTGGGGAAGCCGTAGCCTTTGGCTGTCTGTAAATATTCCGAAATGGGTTACGGCTTCAGGGTACGCAGGTGCCCCTGTTCCTTTTTTCTGGCTCTTTTTGCCCTTCCGGCCTACGGCTGGCAGGCCAGGCCCCGAGCCTTTTGCTCAGCGGGTTTAGAATTCGGCGTCCGAATTTGGGGAAGCTGCTGGGGGGCCTTCGCGTTCCGATCGGCCAGCTGCCTCTCAAGCCAACAAACGGTGACAGAAATTGTGTCAAAAGGTGCGAGAACTGGGAGAAAAAGCAGCGGCTAACGTCAGGAAACCTTCCGGCTTGAAATCTTCACCACAATTCAGTTTCGGGTTGTACGCAGTTTATTTACAGAGTGGCCCGGAGCCAACCCCTTCCCCTCCCCTCTCCCCCCCCCCCCAATACTTACAGCTCTCTTCCACAACACGCACGTCAATTGATTTTAGCAATGTCAATAGCACCATTTGAGTATCGCTTTAAAATTTTCCTTTAAAAAAAAAACCAGGATCTTGCTGCAGTCACTACGACGATTCACAATCTTTTACATCCGGGGTGAAGGATCGGAGCGTGGGGGGGGCGTGGGGGGGCCTTGAATGCTGCTCCGGCTGGGCTGGAGGAGGCAGCGGCTGTCGGGGGGCCGGCCCTCCCCCAAGGTTGCCAAGCTGGGCTCTACAAGAGCCTCCGGACTGTATAGCTGAGGAGGCCGCCGTGTCTGTACAACGTTAATTCTACATCGTTGTCGAAAGAGGCCGTCACGTGGAAGTGTTTCCCGGTATTCGTCTGCAAGGGGGGGGGGGAGGGAATGAGAAGCAATTCAGCAACGACAAACTGATTCACTGGGACTCGTATTTTCCAAACCGGAGCCTTCGCCCAAGTGCTAGGATCAGGGCATTGTGGGTCAGACCAGGGAAGGCCCATCCAGTCCTCACCCAGGGGCCAACCAGTTCCTCTGGAGGGACAACCGCAGGGCAGAGAGGCTGAGGGCAAAGTTCTGTGACTCCTTTCTTCCAAAGAAACCGAAATTCTTAAGCGAACTGGCTGGAGTGAGCAGCTCAGCTTGCCTGGACATTGGGGGATGGGGTGGGGAGCGCTACATTGCTCTTAAGTCAGAGCTGGCCAAACTGTGGCTCTCCAGATTCCCATGGACTACAATTACCATGAGCCCCTGCAAGCAAGGCCAATTGGCAGGGGCTCATGGTAATTGCAGTCCATAGACATCCGGAGAGCCACAGTTTGGCCAACCCTGCCGGAATCAACAGATATAGAAGTTGTTCGTTCGTTCGTTCGTTCGTTCGTTCGTTCATTCATTCACTCACTTGCTCACTCACTCCTTCCCAGAAACTCAGGGTAGATTGCAACATGGGATGCCCCTCTTTGTCCCAACTTGGGAGCTGCCCTCTGACCCAGGAGACAGAGGAGAAATCGCTTTGTCCTTTCACTCCCTCCACATGGCCTTCCATGGAGACGCACACCTGTGCAGGTTTCTCCTGCAGCTACAATCCCCTCCCGCTTTCCCACATGCACAACGCAGGATAAGCTGGCCATCTGTGAAAGGGGAAGTCCTCTTCAGACTAGCCCCCCCCCCCCTTCTTACTGCAACATAAACGTGAACCGGATCGACCTGAATAAATGTAAACTTTTAACTTCTCCTGCAGTATTCATCTGGGGCGGTTTATTTACTGTGCTCACGACCACCCGTCTATGGCTGGGCCGCACTCTGCGAGATGAACCAAGCATCCTAACCGAGGTGAAATCGGAGAGAGCTACCTTGACGTCTAGGGTCATCCCAGGAGACAGCTTTCGAGGGAAGGAGATGGAAAACTGCTCTCTGCCTGTCAGGCCCAAAGAACTTGTGCTTTCCCCGGGGAGGAACTGCAGCGGAGCGATGCCGATCCCGATCAAGTGGCCTTTGTGGAGCTTCTCGTAGCTTTCCGCGATCACTGCTTTCACGCCCTGCGGGGAGGCGAATACTCGGTCATGCTCCCTTGCAAACAGACACACGGGAAATATTCTGTGCATAGAACAGAGGTTCTCAACCTTCCTCATGCCTTTAATACGGTTCCTCCTGTTGTGGGGACCCCCAACCGTAAAATTAGGCAAGGGTTCTTTCACAGAAATGAAACCGAAACGGACCCATGGCCTGAAGATCCATTGTTCAGGATTGGATATAAATTGGGTTTTTCCCCCAGGGTTACTCAGTTCAGTTCTGCTTCTTGTCCCACCAGGCCGATCTCGCCTTTTCCGCTGCTCCAGACAGACAAACGCTCTATCGCGATCTACCCCGCAAGGCTATTGTGTGGATGCCGCCCGTCCCCGGCCAAGCTGCTTGCCCTGCCGCGACCCCTGTGAAAGGGTCGTTCGACCCCCAAAGGGGACTCGACCCCCAGGTTGAGAACCACTGGCACAGAGGCTCAAGTTCTTTGTAACTCAAAAGGCAGGGCCATCTGTCCCCCAAGGTAGAGAACTTGGTTTCGTGGTTCAGAGAGGCAGCTTCTAATCTGGAGAGACAGGTCTGATTCCGCGCTCCTCCACGTGCAGCCAGCGGGTCTGCAAATGCGACTGGCCCAAGGTCCCCCAGCTGGCTGCATGTGGAGGAGCGGGGAATCAAACCCAGGTCTCCGGAGCAGAGGTTGCCGCTACACAAAGAGCGTGCAGCAAGGCTTGTTGGGAAACGTACCAGCAGAAAAGGTCCTTTGGCCGCCCAGTCCCTGGAGTTCCCGAGTCCGTACTTGGCGCCTGCCAAGATGATCAAGGGGATGTTCTCTTTCTGGTACGCCTCTGCTGCGTCAAACACGTCCATCTGCGGCCGAGAAACGAGAGAGAAGTGAGATCACGGCCAGTTCCCAGACCGACGCCTGCGAACGACTCCGCTAGAGCGACCGTGTCGTCCTCACCGTCTTCCCCGTCGGGAAGTGAATCGTTTTCGGAGCCGGCTTGCCGATGAATTTGTTCAGCAGCTTCATGTTGGCGAAGGTGCCTCTCGTCATGACGGCATCGTTCCCTCGCCGGGCGCCGTAGGAGTTGAACTCGCGGGGCGTGAGGCTGGAAAAGACCGGGAGAAATGCTCAGGGGGGAAACTGTCGGCTCCCGCGTTCCGTCGACGGGGAATTCAGAGGGAAAACAAAGAGGTCCTTGAGCCAAGTTAACGCCTGGGATCCCAATACCTGATGTTTTCCTGCCTCTGTGGATGAAGAAATTATTGGGCAACTCCTTGCTAGCCTGTCAGTTAGGGAGCTAACAAGGTCTTAATTGTGGGGGGACAATCTTTATATATTGCAAACTGATTGTAACAGCTAACGACTGATCTCCTACAGCCCTTGTGGGATCAGAAGTCCTGTCGCACTGGTGTGCGTTTATTCTTTTGTGTGAATAGCAGATTCTAATCCTAGTATTATTATTCTGACTGCACTAAAAGCACCTTTGTGGGCTTTTGTTTCCTGGAATAATTTTATCCCGAGTTTCCCGACTCATTTATAGAACTGTTTACCTCTCGGTGTGGAGTGAAACCTTTGTAATGATTGTTTAAACGCACTGGTTGTCCGCCCACTATACTATAGATTATAATTTGCGTTACGCTTTGTAGAATGAAACGGAAGAAAGGCAATACACCAACGTTTTCTTTGTCCACTATTCCACACAGATGCAGTTTAGCTTTGCTAGGTTTATGGCATTGCTGTGTCGCCCCGGGTTTGTGGTTTATCGGATCCTGACCCGCAGCAGGAGAACTACATCTCATCTTGCTTTAACCCTTCTTTAATTAGGACATTCGTGATTCACGGAGTGAGGTCAGAAGAAAGGAGCTTGTCAAATCAGGCGGGAACCCCGGCCCAATTTCCAAATGTCCGTACCCTTTGCTCGATAAGTATTGGGCAGCTGCACTTCCTCGGGCGATGCTCCCGGCGGGCGAGATGTGGTCGGTTGTGACGGAGTCCCCCAAGTGCAGCAAGACGTGGGCGTTTTCGATGGACTCGACGGGGAGTGGTTCTTTGGCCTGCTCCGAGGGGCAAAAAGATCAAAAATAAGGCATCGTTGTCGCCGCTCTGAATTCAAAGCACGTTTGAGCACAAAACGGAGGCTCGCTGCTTTCCTCTCGTGAAAGCGTAAGGGAAATAACTAGACACACACCGTTCAATTAAATCTTAAACTGGTCCCAAATGTTGCCACTGGGAGACAGGTAGATTGGGAGACAGTCCCCCCGCCCCCATCGGCTGATGGAAACAAAAGGCGGGGATAAATGAATTAAATTAAAATAATTTTAAAAGATCTGGCGTATCCCCAATGAAAATGTGACATACTTACAAGTTTATCAAAAAAGGAAGGGCATCTAATGTACGTTGACTTCCAATCCCATGTAAATAAAACGGACTCCAGGGCTTCTAGAGAATCCCACCGCTTGTTTCCTTTCTGCAAAAAAAAAAAAAAAAAAAAAAAAGGTCATTGGGGGGGATATCAGTTTAGTTGCTGCTCTTGGTTCTACTAAGAACATGTCTTCTTCAGTATCACAGGGGTGATGGGGACTTGGCTCCGATCCAGCAGGGCTCTTCTGATGTTTTTAGGAAGGCCTTGGCCTCTCTGCCCTGCTGTTGCTCATCCAAAGGAACTAGTTGGCCCCTGTGTGAGACAGGATGCTGGACTAGATGGACCCCTGGTCTGACCCAGCAGGACTCTTCTGATGTCCTTAGGAAGGCCTCGGCCTCTCTGCCCTGTTGCTGACCCTCCAGGGGAACTGTTGGCCACCGTGTTAAGCAAGATGCTGGACTAGATGGACCCTCAGTGGTCTGACCCAGCAGGCTCTCCTGATGTTCTTATATTTAAAGTTCACCAACCTCTATCTTCTCCTTCAGCTCTTTAAACATGGACGAGATCACCAGCTCCTCTTCCGCTTGCTGAAGCTCTCCTCTGCTGGGCCAAATATCGCACAGGAAGATGCTTTTGCCAGCAGGATCGACTCCTAAAGAAATTTTTGCAGGCGGTGGGTGACAAAAGGGTCGCTTCAAAAGACACCGAGGATATTTACATTCTCTTCCTCGGTGGCCTCCCCCCCAAGTGTAACCTGCCCCAAGCCTGCTTAGCTTCTAAGATGTGACAAGACCAGGCAAGGTTCCTAGAAAGCTACTGGATGCCAATGTAAATTTCAGTACGAGCTGGGACGGGTATAGTTACCTAATGGCTCAGTTTGGAAATCGATATTCACAGTCCCCGCTATAGCGTAAGCAACGACCAAAGGTGGGGAGGCAAGGTAATTGGCACGGATGCAGCTGCAGAGGCGGCCCTCGAAGTTCTTGTTTCCTGACAAAACTCCACAAGCAACTAAGTCGCCCTGAAAAGAAAAAAAGAAAGAACATACACGAATACGCTTACAAGAAAATACGACGACAGGAAAAACACTTCCCAATGGACTTGCTAATGAACTCCAACCAAGTGCGGGAGAAATATTTCCTAATGGACTTGCTAATGAACTCCAACCAAATAAGAGGAAAGGAACGTCCAGTCCAGCCCCTGGGGGGGTCTCTCGGATAAGATAGAAATGTGATACGTTCTTGCCATGTCTATCCTCTGAACACCAAAGCAATTGCTGGTGAAAGATCAGGGACTCAAATTAACACTTCAAGGCTGCACGGCCCAGCCAATACACAAATGCGTTTCTCAGTGCTGTTTTTCTGTCTCTCTCCCAAATGATCATAGCAGGGTTTTGTTAGTGGCTAAGTCCTTTTATGTCTTGGCCAGTGAATAGGAGAGAGCTTGTTCTGGCTGTTAGACGCACCTGCATTATTGCGCTCTGAATGGCTTCTGGCAAAGGAGTGGTATTCCCAACGCACGTGGAGCATCCGTAGCCAATGACGTCAAACCTGTAGAGGAAAACAGGGTTACAGAAGGTCAGCAGCGCTGGGGCGAATCTTGCTCTCTCCCTCGTTGCAATTCGGTTCCCGAAGCAGAGTGCGATCCTTGCAAAATCTACGAAACAATTCTCATGGATTTAAGGATTCACAAGGGAAAGCCAGCATTAAGCACACATGAATGAGAATAAGAAGAGCTGTTTTTTTTTTTTTTCCAGTTGGGGCTGAGAGAGCCCTGAGAGAACTGGGACTGGCCCAAGGTCACCCAGCAGGCTGCATGTGGAGGAGAAATGGGGAATCAACCCCGATTCTCCTGATTCGAGGCTCTTAACCATGGCACCACGCTGGCTCTCAATGCACTCTGAAATATAGCTTTGCATGTTGTTCTCTGTAACCACGTCTCCGTGTAAGAAATCCGTACCCAAGTTTCTTGAGATAGGGCAAGACTCCACTGGAAACCAGATAATGCGTGACCATTCCACTGCCCGGGGACAAACTCGTCCGTATGTAAGGCTTAACTGTCAGTCCAGCTTCCACGGCTTTTTTTGCCAACAAGCCTAACGAAAAAAATGGAGGGTGGGGGAAATAATTAATTCAGGTTTGGACAAAGAATTCTAGGTGGCAAACAGTGTTCCCTTTAAACTGTGCACGTGAGCATTCATTCATTCATTCATTCATTCATTCATTCATTCATTCAGGTTTGGACAAAGAATTCTAGGTGGCAAACAGTGTTCCCTTTAAACTGTGCACGTGAGCATTCATTCATTCATTCATTCATTCATTCATTAATTCAGGTTTGGACAAAGAATTCTAGGTGGCAAACAGTGTTCCCTTTAAACTGTGCACGTGAGCATTCATTCATTCATTCATTCATTCAGGTTTGGACAAAGAATTCTAGGTGGCAAACAGTATTCCCTTTAAACTGTGCACGTGAGCATTCATTCATTCATTCAGGTTTGGACAAAGAATTCTAGGTGGCAAACAGTGTTCCCTTTAAACTGTGCACGTGGGCATTCATTCATTCATTCATTCATTCATTCATTCATTCATTCATTCATTCATTCATTCATTCATTCATTCATTCATTCATTCATTCATTCCGGTTTACAGAGAACGTGAACCTTGTGACCGAGCATCAACGACAACCACAACACCAACAACAAATCAATACTGGATAAATCGCCGGGAGCATTTCGACCGCAGCCCCGCAGAGTGGGCACATCTGAATGGGAGGGGGATTCTGGGGGCCCAACGGACGTTGTCGCTGACCTCAGCCGATTCAGAGGGGGACACGGGTAGGGGACCCGCGCGGCCTACCTGCTCCCAGCATCACTGAGGGATTGCAGTTGTTCGTGCAGCTGATCACCGCTGCGATGACGACTGAGCCGTGAGCCAGCTTGTACTCGTTCCCTTCGAACTCCACCGGCACGACGTTGCTTTGCTTCTCAGGGGGGATCTGAAAGCCTTTAAAGCCGACCTAGGGGGAGGGGAAGTTGGCCGTAAACCCGAGTCCCCATAAGAGGGGTTTTAGGCAAGGGAGGAGACTGAGGAGTCGTGTGGTGATATGCAAAGTTTGGTGGGGAGGAAGCCAGCTCCTTACGGGACAAGGGGACGGACACCCACGTGGCGGTATAATTTGCACAGGTTTCTTGCAATCGATGCCCATGTCCCGTCCCCTGTCCCTCCCCCGTATTATTTCTTTCTTTATCGTATGGAGGAGTTACACACAGGGAGCATGTCGTAATATGAAATATAGGCAGCCAAGTAGGCACGACAGTTGTGCAGACAGATTGGGCGATTCCCCCTACGTATTAATATTTCAATTTTCAACCCACCCCATCGCAGTTGGGGAGCGGACAAAGAGCTTGCCATTGGCAATGTTTAATAGCTGGGACTACCTTCTCGCTTAAGCACGCCTGGAAATCGCTTTTCATCTCTGTGACAGCCACGCGGTCCTGTGCCCTTTTGGGGCCGCTGACATATGGCATGATGGAGCCCAGGTTGATGCGTATAGTCTGGTGGGGAGGAGAAGACGCGGTGTTAGTTATTGCCCCGCAACACATGTACTGCCGATCCGGAGCCTTTCCGTATGCGCCGACAAAAGCCGCCCTGCAATTACCTGGGAATAGTCCGGCTCTGCCGCGGAAAGCTGATCGTCCCTAAACAGTTTCACAGCCTTAAGGTACGTTTCCATAGATTTCAGCTTCACCTCGTCGAAGCCTGACGGAAACATTGAAAAAACGAAAATCAGGGCAATGTTCTGCAAGAGGGCCGCTAACGCCGCAGCATCCGGGTATCAAAATGCATGGCAGAACGCTTCAGCGGCTGAAGAAGTCCACGGCGCTTTTGTGACTTGGCTCGCTACCAAGTTCCGAAGACCGTCTCTATTATTTATTTCTTCCTTTCTTTCTACATTATTAGGCTGCCCCTCTTGGCATGGCTGTCTTGGGGCAGTTTACGACACTGTTAAAACGACGGTTCAAACCATTAAGCGATACATCGTCAACAATAAACATTAAAAAAAAAACAATTTAAACAGGCAGGACAATTAGTCTGCCAAAAAACTGGTGATATCCCCAGTTGGTTCTTCAGATTGGGGCAGGCAACGAGCTACTGCTTGCAGTGGAAGAAGCCCTTTATCTTCCATATATTTATTTGTCTGAACAGGCCTCAACATTAGCCTGGCGGAAGAGCTCCGTCTTGCAGGCCCTACGGAACTGAGTTGGTTCAGTTACGGCCCTGATGTTCTTGGGAGCTCATTTCATCAGGCCGGGACCAGGGCGAAACAGGCCCTGGTTCTGCTCAGATCTCTTTTGGGCCGGAGAGAACCAGGCGATTTGCTGTTACAGAGCGGAGTGCTCTCTATTCAGAGAGACGGCCTGGCAGATCTGCAGGGCCCGGAACCTCTCTTCAGTTTCACCCAGATATTACAGAAACAGAAATCTAAGAGCTAACTGCTGGGCTACAAACACTGAAAAAATTAGCCAAATGAAAGACTGCCGGATGTATCCCCGGACAGCTAGGTAACACAGCTGAACCCTGTGTGGGAAAACAGTGATCCTGCAATGTGGGTGCAAATCCACACTGTTTTCCCAAGCGGGCTTCCCGGGAGAAACGCCAAACTTACCTCTATGTTTTAAATGCTTGAGCGTCACATTGTCTACAGGGAAGAAGCTCAAAACGGCGCCATACTCGGGACACATGTTCGCTATCGTGGTTCGGTCGACGACGGAGAGCTGGGAGACGCCGGGTCCGAAGAACTCCACGAATTTCCCAGAGACTCCCGCCTGCCTTAGTTGCTGTTGGGGAGACACAAGGGGGGGGGGGGACAAGAAGGAATGTTGTGGCACTGAGAGGAAGTCATATATTTGTGAGAGAGACAGAGAGACAGAGAGAGAGAGAGAGAGAGTTCCTTGGTGGTCTTCCTTCCCTACTTAGCTTATGGGGACCCCAGCAAGGGGCTTCTAGGCAAGGGACGTGATTAGCCAGGGTCTGGCAAGTGATCTGACAAAAAAAGTAGAGACATCACCCTGCCAACAAAAGTGCGTTTAGTCAAGGCTATGGTCTTCCCAGTTGCAATGTATGGCTGCGAAAGTTGGACCATAAGGAAGGCCGAGCGTCAAAGAATTGAGGTTTTTGAACTCTGGTGCTGGAGAAGACTCTTGCGAGTCCCTTGGACTGCAAGGCGAACAAACCAGTCAGTCCTAGAGGAGATCAGCCTTGCCTGCTCCTTAGAAGGCCAGATCCTGAAGATGAAACTCAAATACTTTGGACACCTCATGAGAAGGGAGGACTCCCTGGAGAAGAGCCTAATGCTGGGAGCGATCGAGGGCAAAAGAAGAAGGGGACGACAGAGAATAAGGTGGCTGGATGGAGTCACTGAAGCAGTCGGTGCAGACTTAAATGGACTCCGGGGAATGGTAGAGGACAGGAAGGCCTGGAGGATCATTGTCCATGGGGTCGCGATGGGTCGGACACGACTTCGCACATAACAACAACAACATGCTCTACCATTCCAAGTCCTCAGTGGACCACCTTAATTTGGCCTTCAGGCTTGTACAGCAGCAGGGAGAGAAGAGGAGCGACACGCACAGCCCAACACGGCATCAGCCAGCCCTGGCTCTGTCATCGGCACCGTATTGCGCGTGGCTAACGTCGTAACGGCTGCCGGCAAAGCACACGGGCTTGCTGCAGAGAGGGAACAGGCTCTGAGTTACCTTGGTGATGCTCAGGACGATGTCTATCGGTGTGGCGAGCGGGCTGGCCGTGCCGGTCAGTTCGCACCCGACGACCTCGGGCAAGGTCAGGGTGACCGGCATTCCGAGCATGACCGCCTCCGTCTCGATCCCGCCGACGCCTGGAGGAAGAAGCGACCGCCCGTCAGCGGCTTGCAAAGCAGCCGGATTGTCGTTAAGTCTTAAAAGAGCCTCCTCGTCAACCTCTCGGGCCTGCTCAGTATTTCAGGGGACTCGTTATTTCATTTCAGAGTCATAATTATAAGCAATCCCTGCTGGATCAAAACAGGATTGATCTGGAAGGCCTGCCCGTTGTGAAAGGCACCGGAAGAAAGCTGTGGCAAGATTACTTTGGGAGCACAGCACTATCAGGACTGCGACTCACCCGAGGCCACCCAGCTAGCTGCATGTGGAGGAGCGGGGAATCAAACCCGGCTCGCCAGATTAGAAGCCGCCGCACTTAACCACTCCACCAAAGCCAGCTCTTGGGCAGAAATAACGAAGAAAGAGGCGAACGGAGAGGCCTATGAACTTACCGCACCCGAGGACCCCCAAGCCGTTCACCATGGTCGTATGGGAATCGGTGCCGACCACACTGTCCGGGTAGAGGACGTCTTTGACGTCGAACACCACCCTGGACAAATACTCCAAGTTCACCTGGTGGGCCATCCCTGTTCCAGGAGGAATCACTGAGACGTTCTCAATCATTTTGGAGCACCACTGGATTGTTTCAAAAGAAGGGGAGGGGGGAAAGGACAAATTAATTATCAACGGGCACTTTTCCCCTTTGTTCTCTCATGTATCCATCAGGTTTCTCCCCGTAGACAATTCGGGATGGGTCTTTTGCGGGCTCGGGCTATCTACAAACCAGCGTACCTTGAAAAACTGGAGTCTCTCTCTGTTTCGGCCGAATTCCACCTCCTGGTTTTTTAACACAGTTTCAGGCCTAAGAGAAGGACAAAAAGAGGCCACAAAGCAAAGTTAATACTCAGGACTGAGGAGTCTGGGAACGGTTTCTCCGTCCGGTGAGAATGGGACAGCCCAGGGGCTCATGGGCATTGTAGTCCATTCCTTCCTCCCTCCCTCCCTCCCTCCCTCCCTCCCTTCCTTCCTTTCTTCCTTCCTTCCTTCCTTCCTCCCTCCCTCCTTCCTCCTCCCTCCTTCCTCCTCCCTCCCTCCCTCCCTTCCTTCATTCATTCATTCCATGGACATCTGGAGAGCCACAGTTTGGCCTGGCCTGATCATGCCCCTTCTGGGGTTCCTCAAAGCCCGATTAATGTTTCAGGGGGTTCCTCGGGGGTGGAAAAAGTTGGGAGAGGCTGCATTAAGTCAAAGAACAGAAGATACAACTCTCAATCCCAATTAGCATTCTGTGAGGTTTCGCCTCACAGTAAACTCCACAGGAGAGATCGACCCTCAAGCGACTAAAGCCCCCTCGAGCCACTTACTCAGGCACTGGCTGAAGGTGAAAAGGACACAGCAGCGGCGTGTTCTCGATCTGCACCGGAAGCGGCCCCGGGCTGCGGCTCGATTCGCCGTCGCAGGGCCCCCGGCAGCTGGACTGGCCCCTGCAAGGGAGCTTCCGCGGCCCCTTGAGCGGAGAAAGTTTCGTTGGCGGCCTTTGTAGGTCCCCACCTCCAGGATTGGGAGTATTCTGTATTGCACTGTTGTTATTTTTTTTTAAAAAAAGAGAAAGAAATTTTACTTACAGGGCGTAACTCAGGATAAGCACACAGACAAACTTAAAAAAAAAAAAAAAGGATTTATAGGATCAAGTCTGCATGCGGACTTAGCAAGAGAAGAAGAGCTGTTTTTTTTTATACCCCGCTTTTCACGACCCAGAGGAGCCCCAAAGCGGCCTACTAACACCTTTCCCTTCCTCTCCCCACGGCAGACACCAGTGGGGCTGGGAGAGCTCGAAGAGAAAGGTGGGGTATAACGGAGGGATAAATATTCCTGCTCTCCTGCCCCAAATCAACTTCACGCGTTATTTTAGATTGCGAATCTTTCACAGAGAACTTCTGGACCCTCTCCTTCGTTAATGATGAAGCCACCCTCCAGTTCCCTCTAAAAGATCTCTCTGCAGAGACCACATTGCGTGGCTGGATTTTTAACGGTGGTCTATCGAGCCGGAACTAAGATGTTTTCAACCGGCCTATTTTACCCTGTTTTAGTTTATAATATCAGCCTACTTTACCCAGTTATATTACCCTGCTTGGCTGTATTTGCCTCTCGTCGTTTTATGCCAATAAAGGTTTGCTATTATTATTGTTATTATTACTCCTGTTCGTGGAGGTCCATCACCAGGCAAGGATCAAGGAAGGGACAAGGAATACCTGTCATCGCTGATGGGGCGAGAGAATTACAAGCCGTACAGCAAGAAGGAGAATGAGGCATCTCAACCGGTTTCTCTGTGGCTATTCTGTGATCACCCACTAGTGTATTACTCTCCCGGCCCCAAGCACTGGGCTTGACAAGAAATACCATTTGCTGAAGTCGATCTGCAAAGAATGGTCCACGGTGAGGTCTGTTGGGCAGGCCGGGTGGACTCTGGAGGGATCTCCGCCGAGATTCTTCACAGCTTCCCGCATTGCAGCAAAATCCACCATCGCGGGAATCCCACTGGAGCAAAAGACGCGGAGATCTTTTAGCGCAAAGGCACCGGACAAGCTCTCTGACGTGCCCGGAGGTATTTATGGGGAAGGGACCCTGACGGACGTGCTTGATGGAGCTACCCACTCCCCCCTGCAACCCAAAGAGTTTCAAGATGGCGCATCGCAGTCGGCAGAATGGTTGCACTGCTCTCTTACAACTGCCCAGACGCACTAAAAACATCATGTTTGTTTTTTAAAAGGCTATTTGTGAACATTGGCCCCGCTGAGAAAATATCCCACAAACTTCACTAGGAACGGAGAAATACATCCTTTCATAGTAAGATAAATAGGTTTTGTCGTCGTAAAGGCGATTTATGGATATAAAGTGTAAGTAAATAAAATGCAAATCTTCCCCCCTTCGCCACGCTCCTTCCACAGCCTGCTGACCTCCCTGAAACGCTTTCCTTAAACAGGCTTTCACTCGGAGCAGGCCGGCCGTTTAGACTGGCGGGGATTATCTAAACCAGGGGTAGTCAAACTGCGGCCCTCCAGATGTCCATGGACCACAATTCCCAGAAGCCCCTGCCAGCAAATGCTGGCAGGGGCTTCTGGGAATTGTAGTCCATGGACATCTGGAGGGACGCAGTTTGACTACCCCTGATCTAAAACACTGTGGAGGCTCCGCCCCGGACGTCCAGAGGCGATCCAGCTGGATGAGGTCGCGAGGGCTGGTTAAAATAAGACTTACGTAAAGTCCTGAAGGAGGACCCGGGCAGGGCAGAAGGGCACTTCGACATGGTTCTGTTTGGCTTTCCAGTCCAAGATGTTCATCACATCTTCTTCTTTCACGAGGAAGCCGTCCCAGTTGCGAACGGACGCTTCCAACAGAACCCGTATAGAGTAAGGCAGGCTTTCTGCGGGAAGAGAAAAGACCAGGATTGACCGAGGGATGATTTTCACGGACCGGAGTGTCTTGGGAGTGCTGCTCTCCTTCTTGAAGAGAGACACGGCAAGTGAAATTTAATTTCAACCCACTGGCTCCGGTCCAACCCTCTGGGCAAGCAGAAAACAAATCCTCTCCATAGGCCAGCCCCTCAAGTATTTGTAAACCGCCCTGAGCCATACGGAAGGGCGGTATAGAAATCAAATCAAAATAAATAAATAAGATATTTCAAAGACCGCAGCAAGACAAAAAGGAGCTGAGTGGAAACAAAATGATGTTTCCAAAAGGGCCGTTATCCAAGGAATGCTTTCGTTTTAACACGAAGCTTCAGGATCAGTACAATATCCCCCGATTAAAATAGAGCAAATAGGTTTTAAATGCTCACCGTGAGAGCTATTTTTATATGGACCACGTGAACAGAAAGCTAACGCAAAATTGCACCAGAGGGGGGAGGGAGCGTCCCATGGTTTTAGCTGCACAACAATCTTCCGAGGTAGGCCATGCTGCAAGCGTGCACAGCAGAGCGGGGATCCAAGCGTATTCTTTTCAACGGTCCTTCTCGAAGGCAACCGGCAACGGAAACGACGGGTGAAAGGGACAGTGGGAGCTGGCAAGTTTAACAGGTCCCTCTGCAAGCCGCCCAGCGCGGGAAACGACAAACCGCAGCTGCAGGGTTCGCCAGCCTGCTTTAAATTAGCAGCGTTTTACAAGGCAGACGGTGTAATGTCTCCCTAATTAGGTGATTCATCCCAAAAGCTAACTGGAATAAGAGGCCACTTCTGAATCAGCTAGACTTCCACTTTCCCAGTGACATAACAATTTTTTTTTAAATCCCTCTCACAATCCCCCCTCCCTATTAATTTAAGGACCCCTGAATTTTGTCTAACTTGAGCACAAAATGAATGAATTTCCCTATAGGCTCTCAGCTGACACCTCCCTACGGTTTCCCCCGAACTGAATCTCTCCTGTCTCCCTTGCAATATTCAATTAGTGAGGATTCATCAGAAAAAAAGGGGCCGAATGGTTAACTTTCGTAGATCAGTACCGGAATGTTTCCCGGGCATTCCTTTGCTTCTCACAAACATCAGCGGCCAAAGTTCACACGGAACATTCTGGTACCATCTGCTGCCGACATTCACAATCGTGTGCGTTTAAGTGGGCAGCCCCTCTGACCCTTAGAGCTACCTGTTTCTTTAATCCGTTCCCGCTTGGCTGAATTCTCCCCGACTGCGACCAGAGAGCCCTTTCAAACGAACGACGGCCACAGCTTCCTGGACAGTCCCCAAAGAAATGCACTCAAACAACCGTCTCAGGGCAGCAGCTGCGGACCAGGTCTTTACCACTCTGAGCAAATGCTAAATCTCTGTTATTCCGCCTCTCGTGTTCCTGCAAGCAGTTGGCAAGTTTTAGCACCCAGAGGCCTTTGTTCCTAGCGGGTCAGTCCGATGTAGCGTAACGGGATCTTGAAACAGGACAGAGGACCTCCCGGAAGGAAACAGCAGGCTATCGTGGCTTAGACGCCCAAAGAGGCCGAGCCTCTAAATCACAGGAGCGCGCGTGAAGCGGCTGTATACTGAATCAGGCCATTGGTCTGCCAAGGTCGGTGTTGTCTGCTCAGGCAGGCAGTGGCTCTCCAAGGTCATGGGCTGAAGTCTTTCACAGCACCCAGCGCTGGGTCCTTTTAAATTGGGGATGCCGGGGATTGAACCTGGGCCTTTTGGCATGCTGAGCAGAAGCTCTTCCACACAGCCAAAGCCTCCATGTGGTGTTCTTTACAACTTGGGGGCTGTTGTGGTTTCCTTTCTGTCCCTTGCCTAACTTCCCCCTGAAGTTCATCCCTTGAGTCATTAAAAAAAAAACAACTAGATTTTCCTTTTGTTCCTTTCCTCTTGTTCAGCCTTCCATCTAGGTCTTAAGTTTGGATCGGTCCCTTGCTGGCTAAACCGCCCTTATCTCATTGGGAACTTGTCTCCCTAGTCAGAGCCAGCCAATTCTGGACTCAAAGCACTCGGCAAACGAGACTACGAGGCTTCAATGAGCTTCTAGAAAGCTACGCGCAGCAGGAACTCCCTGCATTTGTGTTTTAGGAGATAACGTTTGCCAACCTAGAGGAGCTATGCTGAGCAAAGTGATAAACGCCGAAGAAGAAGAAGAAGAAGGAGAAGGAGAAGAAGAAGAAGAAGAAGAAGAAGGAGAAGGAGAAGGAGAAGGAGAAGGAGAAGGAGAAGAAGGAGAAGGAGGAGAAGAAGAAGAAGAAGAAGAAGAAGAAGAAGAAGAAGAAGAAGAAGAAGGAGGAGGAGGAGAAGGAGAAGAAGAGGAAGAAGAAGAAGAAGAAGAAGAAGAAGAAGAAGAAGAAGAAGAAGAAGGAGAAGAAGAAGAAGAAGGAGAAGAAGAAGAAGAGTCGGTTTTAATATCGCCTTCCCTTCTTCTCCCCACAGCAGACACCCTGTGAGGTAGATGGGGCTGAGGGGGCTCTGACAGGACTGCTCTGTGGGAACAGCTCTAACGTGGTTGTGACTAGCCCAGGGTCACCCAACTGGCTGCATACGGAGGAGCGGGGAATCAATCCCAGCTCGCCAGATTTGAAGTGCCGCCCTTAACCACGATACTACGCCAGCCCCTGCGCTGTAAATCCAATAGTGTGGACTTTAGACCTCGGAGGACACACAGCAGCAGCTGCTGTATTGCTGTCCAAAACATTCTCAGAAACTAAGCATGGGAAGCCCTCGAGATTGTGTAAACACGGGAATGAAAACAACTCCTGCAAACGCAGGCCCTCCTAGGCTGTAAACTGCTTCCCTGCCCCGCCCCCCGCCTTTTGAGTAAGCAGTCAAAAGGTCAAACATGATTGTGCCGATGGATTAGAGCAAAGAATCTTGCTGTTTAAAAAAAAAGACTTGGCTCAAATCTGTTAGGGCCAATGACTGCTAACTGCAAGGGAGACAATGTCCCCTAGCTGGGACTTTAGCTGTCAGTTCTAGCTGTCGAAGACTCCTTCTGCAGTCAAGATGAAGATGAGAGACTTTAGTCGATGGAACAGGGCTGCACGGGAGACAGGATTGCCAGCTTCCGAGTGCCCACAGCTCTCTTCGGCGAGACAGGAAATTTATCTGGGCTGATCACAGCTGTAAAGACAACTAGCTAACATCGGGACTGGGCTGTGACAGATCTATGGAGGAACTCTGCCTGGAGAACAGCTGGAAGACGTCTGCTGGAAACCCTGGAGAGCGGCTACCAGCCTGAGTAGGCAATACTGACCCTGATGGACCAAAGGTCTCATCCAGTAAAAGGCAGTTGCGTGACTGCGGTGACAAAATGTTAAAAATCCAAAGCAGCTGGCTTCACATGTAAATTCCGCAGAACGGCCTTCAGAATGCTGCTAAACTGATTCGTGTCGTTCGGTTAGAACAGCTCTGAAGAAAACCAGGGGGCTCATATTGCAAAACGGAAAGGGGCTTCTACACTGCTCCGTGAAATACTTGAGATGAGCCCGTTGCGACTGTAGGGGAAGCCGCGTTCGTTTTAGGGAAAAAAGCCATTATAAAGCCAAGTTACCATATTTGGCGCCTCCGAGTTTAGCAACGTTGTAGAACTTCTTTCCTGCGCTGTCTTTCAGCAGCTCAATCAAATGCTGGAACGGGCAGTCTGGAAGGCAAGCGACAGAAACGTCGAAAAATAAATCCATTGCGATATTTATGACAGCACAGATTTAGACAACCGGAACGAAATATTGACCGGAGCTTGCTAGCCCTAACTGCAGACGCTAAAGAAATGCATAGAGAAGGAATCCCACCCAGGTATAACGGCTAAGTGGAACCTCCATGTACAGGGGCAGAACTAAATTTCCTTTGTTGAAGGGCAGCATTAGGGAAGCCGACTGGTGTGCCTTCTGAAGATTTTGGATAACCGCTGTGAGAACCAGACCACTCATCATGTTTTGGCTTCTTTGGTTTGTTATAGGCGTAATTTACAACGCTTTCACACTGTTTGAATTCGTAAACTGTTTTCAAGCAAGACTCCGGAGAGGCAGCCTAGATATTTCCTCAACAAACCGAGGCTCTTCCGTTGCGTGTTCATCTGGCATCCTAACATGTGGAACTTTGGATTACTTCTTGAAAGACTTAAGACAGGAAGGACTAGGCTGGTCCGGTCCAGCAGGACCCTCCATATGAATGAATACGTTTCATCCGACACTTAAACCCCATTCTGATCACTGATCCGTCTCTGCAATACTTTTAGCCCAAGTATTGCTGTTAAATGCTTGCCTTTCCCCTTTAAGGTCAATGAAAATCACTGCCAAGTAAGAGCTCTCTCTTACTTGGGTTAGCAGTGATATCAGGGCTCTCTCAGCCCCACCCACCTCACAGGGTGTCTGTTGTGGGGAGAGGAAAGGGAAGGCGAATGGAAGCCGCTTTGAGACTCCTTCAGGGAGAGAAAAGCGGCATCTAAGAAACAACTCTTCTTCTCCTTCTCCTTCTTTTCTTCTTCTTCTTCTACTACTACTACTACTACTACTGCAGCCTTAAACACACTGGATTCTCTGGTGTTCAAAGCACACAGGGGGAGAGACAAGTTTTGAGGAACACCCATCCTGTAGTACAAATTGAGGATGTCTAAAACAGCAGGGAGAACAGCTCTGCCCAATATAACGTGGCTGGTTCTTAGTTAGTGTGCAGTATGTTAAAATTAACTCATCCTCTGCTAGTCCTTCCCCAACCCTCTGCTCCGGTTATGTAACCAAAGCAACAGCTGGAGGAATTTTTTTTTTAAAGGCTGTGCTACCTTAATCAAGCAGCTCTTCCCTGCCCTGAAACAAGAATGCTTTAGACAAGCGGGACTACAGCCAACATCACTCCAAAAGGGTGAAGCACTCATGAGATTGCTCTGCGTTGCTTTATTATTAAAAGGATACCAGTGTGAAGAACCAAAAAGAAAGGAGGTTCGACATTGTATACTGCTGGGGATTGAGTAAGAAGTTGCAGAGCCAGGGCTTATGACTTTTTTTTATTACATTATTAAATAGTTTGATTATAGTTTAAATGGAGTTTATGTGCCTCCTAATGATGTTTTTAGGAAGGCCTTGGCTCCCTGTGGTTGGCCCCTGGGTGAGGCAGGATGCTGGGCTGGATGGGCCCTCCCTGGTCTGATCCAGCAGGGCTCTTCTGATGTTCTTACAAAGGCCTCAGCCTCTCTGCCCTGTTGTTGGCCCTCCAGATGAACTGGTTGGCCCCTGTGTGAGGCAGGATGCTGGGCTGGATGGGCCACTGGTCTGATCCAGCCGGGCTCTTCTGATATTCTTATGGAGCCCTCAGCCTCTATGATCTCTTGTTGGCCAGAGGAACTGGTCGACCACTGTGTGAGACAGGATGGTGGACCTCTGGTCTGATCCAGCAGGATTCTTCTTATGTTCTTATAATATTTTGGGCCATGTTGCTGGAAGAGGGGTGTTTTATCTTGAGCCGGAAGTTCATCCAAATAATTTCTCTTCCCTCTATGATGCGAGCACAATCCCAGCAAAAGTTACACAGAATAGTCAAGTGTGACTAAAAAGAACAGGAAACCTAGAGATAACTCTAACTGGGGTGGAATAAAAGGAGGACAAATGAGGGAGGGAGGCAATGAGACAAAGCTGGTCTTTTGTTTGTAAATCTGACTGCAGTATGGCTATCAGAATGTTACAAAAATGGCAAACTCTCTGGACTGATTTAAAACCCCAGTGAAACATTGTGCTATACCAAACAATTTCAACCATGCACTCCCAAACCTCCAGAAAAAAAGGTGTCTCTCCATTCCTGCAGAGAGAAAACAAGGATGCCTGAGATCTGAGTTCCAGATTAATACAAAACCCTATTCTCTCCCACTGCAGTGTTCAAATCTCAATGCAAAGTTGCTGTTAAAAGACACAGAGCTTGGACTGCTTTTCTCTGAAGGGGAGGGGGAATAGATTTAAGCTGGACTATACCACTACAGACACTCCCAAGATGGAGCGTTCCACAGCTCCTCTCTCTCCATCCCTGCACAGAGACATCTAGCATATCAGGCACTCTAGATAAACCCCTGTGGCACACTAATAATTATATACACTTATATACACACATATGTGTATACATTTGTGCATGTATATGTATCACCCATTAGAAAAGAGCAAGCGTCCAGTTGCACCTTAAGGACTAACACAATTGACATGACAATAATGGTCTTCTCATCCTGACGAACGAAATTTGTGGCGGGGTAGGTGCTTTCATGAACTGTCTGAGCATATATACATAGGTGTGTGTATGTACATACACACACACTCATCTTCATACACACACTTGCAAGAGTGTGTTGTTGTTTTTTTAGAAATAATTTGCTGACACTCACTGAGTCATCAATTCAGTGCCTATAAATAAATTCAGGAACTAGGTACTATGAGAGAATCTCTCTCCTTTTAAAACAAACAAACATATATTTATATATTTTTAAATGGAGAAAAGGTTCCTTCGCTGGAATCCATTTTCCATGCAACAATATGAGATCCTGTTTTTAAGAAAGCTAATCCCTCCGCCCCCTCATCTGCAGGCATTTGTGTGTGTGTTTTAAAGAGTTGTCAATTCTGCATTGGGGAGTTCAGAGACAGAGGGGGGGAACCTCCATGTCCATGTGTGTATGCAGGTTATAACCCCAGAGTCTATCTTCCCAACCAGCTGATTGTCTCCAGAGGAACTGATGTCTAGAGATTCGTTTATTTTATTTTAGGTTTTTAACGCCAGTGGGCTCAAAGCAGGCTCACAATGAAACTAAAAACACATTTAATATCATATCCATATTAAAAAAAAAAAAGAAACCTCGTTTCAGCTCCAAAATACAGTGAGTTCAATTCTAAAAATCTATGGCTGCCTTTTCTTGAAATAACAGAGCCACAGAGTTGGACAGGGCCCTTCCAGGCCATCTAACCCATCCCCCTGTTCAAACACCCCTTCTTGCACCTGCAATTCAGGTGGGACTGCTGACTGGGGCCCGATGGCCTGTTTGGAGTGGTGCCTGCAGGTGGGCTTTCAAACAGCATCTCCCTGGATGTAGCGGTAGCCTGGATCCACTACGGTGCTAGCCCAGCATTCAAAACAGGCCCAATCAGAGCAGGTTAATTCCATATGCCTTTTTCATTGCTGCTGCTGCTGCTGAATTGCACTGCACCCACTCCCATGCTCTATGCACCCTTGCTCCTACCTCCTCCTAATGCAAACCACCCTAAGCCAAAAGGGAGAGAGACACAATAAATAGAATTGTAAGCAACAAATATTAACAACCACCAATCAAAATCGAACAAAGAAACAAACCCCCCAAAATATCAATATTAAAAAACTGGACCCGCTCAGACTCAGCAAGCAACCCCAACCCCTGGGGAGATCTCCAGGCCCCGCCTGGAGGTTGGCAACCCCTCTAAAAACCCCTCTGGGCGTCTTCTATGCCCACCCCCCCCAGCCTTTCTCCCCAGGCCTTCCCCCCCCCCAGGCCTAGGCCCCTCCCCCCAGGCCTAGGCCCCTCCCCCTCTCCCCCACCCCGAGGGGCTTTGTGGGGGGGGGCGGGATGCCCTTCATGGGCAGAGCCCCCTAAGAGAAAGGCCTAGGGGAGGCAGTGGGGGAGGGGCAGCTTTGGGGGCAGGAAGGTTCGAGAAGGGGCTGGTGGGGGGGCGCTGGACCCCTTCCCGGGCCCGGGGGGCGCGCACTGACCTGGCCTGGCCGGCTCCATCGCTGGCGACCATATTAGTCCCCCTCAGGAGATGTTCACGCGGGGGGGAGGGGGGCAGGGGGCGGGGCCCGGCGGGGAGGGGCGGGGCTTGCGGGGTTCGAAGCCTCGCGAGACTTCGTCCCGGCGGCCGGCTTCGGGCTCCGGCTCTCTCCTCCTCTCGCCGCCCGTCCACGCGCGCTCCCTGGCGACGTCTCGCGAGACCTGGAGGCGCGGCAAGAAAAGAAAGGGGGCGGAACGCTCGCGAGGCTTCCCCCCGCAGAGGCGGGGCGGAGAGGGAGGGGCGGAGGGGGTTGGAGGGAGATCTCGCGAGAGTTGGGCTGCGCTGGGGAAGAGGAGGGGGGCTGCGGAGCGAGATTAATGACCCCGGAGCCCATTTAATTGGGGGGGGGGGGGAGATCTTTTAATTCTGCTTTTATTTTATTAAGTTAGAAATGCAACCAGTTAGTCAATGCAGGCGGGGTATTAAGAAAGACACAAATGCCTAATAGTTAGACCACCATGGTCTTATATGCATTTAGATTTATTGTTTATTTTATTGCATTCATATGTATGTATGTATGCATGATCATATATGAATGTATATGCAGACAGGTATATATGTGATAGATATATATAATAAAAATCATGAATCAATATTTAATTTATGACATTTGCAAATGCATTTGTATATGACAGCAACCTTGGACTGAAAGGGAATGCTTCAGTTCCATCATAAAGCTACAGGAAGCATCCCTGCAAGGGTTATGCTCAAGCATCTGCCCCCAATGAATCTTCGTGTTCTGAGTGTTTCAGCACATTTATGCTCTTCGGACTGGTCCTTTTCTGTTTATCTTGATGATGATTGCCTATATGGCACCAGGAATGACTGTCAATTGAGACTGTCGATTTTCCTATGTGTATCACCTTCTATGTAACGGTGTTATATATATTATATTATTGTGGAGTGCATGCCATATTGTATTGAGTCATGTGGGTGAGAGCATTATGAGGTATTTGAGTCATCCTTGTCCTATGCCTATATTTACTCTCAGCGTCCTGCCTGAAAAGCAAAGGTCGCAAAAAACGAAATGCTACAGTTCATAAAGCCTGATCTATAACTGGAAGGCAAGATCATGACGCTCCGGCTCGCTTACTGTGGCCATACCATGCGGCCCAACTCAACAGAGAGAGCAGTTATGCTAGGACTGGTCCGTGGATACAATCAAAATGGCCATGAAACGGGAAAAAGTGGTGCAAGATCAAAAAACGTGGCAACAGTTGAGCACAAGAGCACCAAGAGTTGGACATGACTGAATGGCTAACATCATCATCCCACCTGAAAGTTGGGACCCGCAGTGAGATGCATTGCTGTACAAATGGAAAAACACAAACTGCTGGGGTCAAAAAGAAGTGCAAGGGAGACGCTCTGACATTTCTGGATCAAGTTGAGCTTTGTCCCAGAAAAAACATAATGACACGTTTACAACAACACCAGTTGGCTGTCGCAATCTGGTGAGAGCCACACAGTGAGATCAGGGGCAAAGGTTCACTGGGTGAAGATAAAATTTCTTCTTATGGGCCAGGTACTGCAGCTTCACCTTTGGATGGGGATTTACAAAACGTCACCATCCGATTAATTACAGAGAAAATCACAATGGCCTAGTCACAGTTCTTTTAAGGCTATTCTCGCGGAACAGTTCTCGGAGAGCTCTCCAAGCTTCACCTGCCTCACAGGGTGTCTTTTGTAGGGAGAGGAAAGGAAAAGAGCTTTGGGAATCTTTTTGGTAGTGAAAAAGAGGGTATGAAAACCCTGCTCTTCTTTTTCAAATGGTACTCATGCAGCTAGCTGGGTGACCTTGGGCTAGTCACAGTTCCCTTACGACTGTTCTCGCACAGCAGTTCTCTCAGATCTCCCACAACCGCACCTACCTCACAGGGTGCCTTGTTGTGGGGAGAGGAATTGCAAGCTGCCTTGAGACACTCGAGTATTAAAAAGCGGGGTCTACAAACCCAGCTCTCCTCCTTCCTTTCCTGAACAGCGAGATCCAGCCGTTTCTAGAACGCGATTCTAAAGAAGGAGGGCGGAAGAGCCACTATTTTGCACGGAATCTGGGGCGGCCGGAACCTTTGTGCCTGGCGCGTGTTGCCCGCCGGGATTATTTAGGCGCTGCACTGAAGCCGGAAATTTGTCCGCGGAGTATCATGGCCGGGTCCGGGCAACTTTTGCAGCCGGTGGTCCTGAAGCATCGACGGACCGCGCTGGAAAGGGTCGAGAAGTTTGTCTCCGAGGTCTATTTCACGGATTGTAACCTCCGGGGCAGGTGGGAAACCGGGTGACGTGTTGGTCCGTCGCTAAAAACATCCCCCCTGCTGTACTCCACCCTTATGTAGACAGCGGAACAAGTGTTAAAAGGAGCAATGGTCCCGGGTCCCATTTCCAACAATGCCCAACCAGATGCTCCTTGAAAGGCTTCCTAGCAGAGCTTGGAGCAAAAGCCTGCTCCCAAAGCTGTTGCACAGCTATACTGTCTCTGAACATGGAGGTTCCATCAAGCCACTGTTGCTACTAATAGCAATAATGAATCCATGCCAGCCTTCTAAGGGCTTCCTGGAATTACAGCTCACCTCCAGACTACAGAAAAAGTCCTGGAGAGCTTAGGTCCCTGCCCTCTCCATTCCCAAATCTGCAGTTTTCCAAGGTGGAGCTGGCAACCTTATCCCCCATCCCCTGGGGCTGGGCAGAGGAGACCTGACCACCCATGTTGAAGCCATCTAATCTAGCAGTCCTTAAACTGCAGCGGTGAGGCCCGCAAGTAATTTTTCTTGCATCAAGAAGTTTTCTTGAATTTGCTGCCTATCGGGTGCTTCTAAGTTCAAGAGTTGCAAGAGAGAGTTTTGTATCTTTCTCCACATCAGGCATAATTTTATAAACTTTTAAAACTCCCTTTGGGGCATTCTTTAAACTGAATAATGGAACTCTTGTAACCCTTCTTCGTAAGGAAGACGATCCATAATCAAGCAAGATTAAGCTATATTTCCAGGCCATAGGGAATTGTTGCTTGTGCTTTCATCCCAGCTGGAATTCTTGCCAACCTATGAACCCATTGTTTATCCCAGAAGTTTACACACTTCCACACCTAACAGGAATTTTGCATCATTTAATGCACCATGTTTACATTTGTGCTTTGTTTCAGTTCTGTAGACGTCTAGTAAGTTCTAGCATTGTCTATTGAACGTCTCATCCATCAGCAGTATTGACTAATACTGTATAATCCACCTTGAGTCCAACAACTGGGCATAGAGCCTCCTGGCAGTGAGATTCAAAAGCTGACTGCCTCTGAACATGGAGGTTCCCTTTAGTTACCAAGGCTGATAGGCCATTCCTCTGTGAATCTGTCTAAACCCCCTTTTAAAACCGCATACCCCTCTGGCCATCGCTCCATCCCATGGCGGCAAACCCCACATTGTACTCACTTGTCTTTGCTGTGCCCTTTCAAACGACAGGCTGTTTGGCGACACCCGCTCGCTGGAATCTCTCTCTTTCTTTGAAACCCCCGAACGGATCCCATACGAGGAAGCTGTCCGACAAGAATTCCGCCCCATCAAAGTTGGGGAGTCATTCGGAAGAACGTAAGTATCCTCCTCTAAAAGCTTAAGCAGAACGTAAGAGGGCTCCCCCCAATTCTAGGAGATCCCTAGGAAGAAACATTGTTTCTTTCAGATGGAAAACTTGTTGGTTTAAGATCACTCTCAACATCCCTCGTGAATGGGCAGGCAAAGAAGTGCACCTCCGGTGGGAAAGCGAAGGAGAAGGGATGGTTTGGAAGGACGCCCAACCCGTTCAGGTGAGCAGAAGTCCGTCTCAAAGGCCATTTCGCAGGCCCTTCACAATTCAGTCTGCTCCGATAGGGCCCAGATCTCTGCTGGCAACTCATTCCACTAGGCTGCAGCCAGGGCCAGAAAGGCCGATTGTTTACACTTGTTTGGGGCTGGAAATGACCAGTAAATTCGGGTTTGCAGAGTGTAATGCTGTTTGGAAACGTACTCAGCATGGTGTAGTGGTTAAGAGAAGGAAGGAAGGAAGGAAGGAAGGAAGGAAGGAAGGAAGGAAGGAAGGAAGGAAGGAAGGAAGGAAGGAAGGAAGGAAGGAAGGAAGGAAGGAAGGAAGGAAGGAAGGAAGGAAGGCAGGCATGATCTTTGATGCAGTTTCTTTAGCATGCGGGAAAGACAACTCAAGCTCAATTAACTGTTTTAGAGGAATTTTATTACGCATTTTTTAATGTACCTATCAATTATGCAATTTCAAATATTTTCAAGTTTTGTATCGGTTCCCAGTGTTCTTTGCTCCCTGTTTTATCTGGCCGTAGTGCTGTATTAAATAAATTTGATTCGGTTCGACATGCAGTTGCTTCCTTTTGTGGAAAACAGCTTGACTGTAGAACCTCGCTTTCATTTTGTTGCACAGGGCCTGACTCGAGAAGGCGAAAAGACCAGCTACATCCTAACTGACCGTCTTAAGGAGACGGAGCCGCACAGGTGAGACAGGAAACCTCCTTTCTTGTTTTATGAGGATTCTCCTCTGGGCGTTTTAGTAAGGCAGGTCGAGTAGACCTTCTGGATGCCAATGACTGACATCTGATTTCTTCTGGACCAGTGTGGTGTTGTGGTTAAGAGCGGCAGAGTCAAACCCGGAGAACCGGGTTTGATTCCCTGCTCCTCCTCCGCATGCAGCCAGCTGGGTGACCGTGAGCCAGTCCCAGTTCTCTCAGAGCTCTCTCCACCCCAGGGTGTCTGTGATGGGTTGAGGAAGGGAAGGCGATTGTAAGCATGAAAGCTTAAACCCAGAATTAAACTGGGCTGGCATTAAAGGTGCGACCGGACTCACTCAGTTCTCTCTTGGTTAACTCATTTTATTTCTACGCTAATTCGCCGTAAATCAGCATACAGATACAAGAGTTTATGAACAGATGTGGGAACGAAATTTGAACACAATGGGCAACCCCCGAGACCAATGAAGTTTAACTCTGGGTACAAACAGGAACTGAAGGACTTAGCAAAAGCAGATGCGTCCCCCTTCAGTTGCATTGGAACAGATTTCCTTCTGCGTTACATCTGGGTATACCAAATAAAGGCCGTCCCTAGATCCTGGCAACTCGCCTGATCTCAGCCGTTATTGCCCCATTACTTAAGCATCTTGACTCTAGCTAGCTCTTCCTGGCAGTTTAACCCTTCCGCCCTTTCTCCCTAAGAGATATTCTGTTTCACCGTATCTGACGACGAATGCATGCCCATGGGAGCTCATACCTGGAAAAAACCTGTGTGGGCAGTCATGGTGGCCCCAGGATTCCGACTTTGTTCTGCTGCTTCAGACTCCTGTTGTTGCCGTGAGGCTGTTAATCACTCTTTGTTTTGGTAGTCTGACGTTGTTCGTGGAGTTTGCCTGCAACGGCCTCTTCGGAGCTGGAGGCAGCAGCATGATTGCCCCGCCGAATCCGGACAAGACGTTCTCCCTGCAGAAGGCTGAGCTGGCAGTTTTCAACCGGGACGTCCATGAGCTGCTGGTAGACTTCGAGATCCTCCTGGGGATGGCCCAGGTAAAGTCTTTTCTCTGAAGTGGACATTCCAAGGGCAACCGGGCGCTTGCAAAGACACAGAGAAACCTCATGGGAAACTCAAGCAGCCCCACAAGGCCTGCAAGATAGAGCTCTTCTGCCAAGCTTATGACCAGGGCCAGCCATAAAAACATCTTATTGGGGTCCCCCTAATTCTCCCTCTCCCCTCTCTCCCCAATTATGGGGCTAGCAGTCTTGATTTTTAATTTTTAACTGATCTTTAAAAATTATTTTAACTGTATTTTAGATCTGAGTTCTATCACAATTGTATGTTGTTGTTTTTTTGCTTATTACGTCCTATTTACGTCATGTTGTACACTGCCCTGGAAGCCTATTGGGAAGGAAGGAAGGAAAGGAAAGGAAAGGAAAGGAAAGGAAAGGAAAGGAAAGGAAAAAGGAGGAAGGAAGGAAGGAAGGAAGGAAGGAAGGAAGAATAGAACTCAGGGCTAAGGGAAGGAAGGAAGGAAGGAAGGAAGGAAGGAAGGAAGGAAGGAAGGAAGGAAGGAAGGAAGGAAGGAAGGAAGGAAGGAAGGAAGGAAGGAAGGAAGGAAGGAAGGAAGGAGAAGAATAGGACTCAGGGTTAAGGAAGGAAGGGTCCCCAAGAGGGCATGGAATGACAAAGCATTATCTGTCGCTCCCATTTTCTATTTTGGCGCTCAGCACCTCGGGGAGGAAAACCAGCGGAGCTTCCAGGCGCTTTATGCGGCCAATCAGATGGTGAACCTGTGCGACGTCACCGATCCTTCGACGTTCCCCTTGGCTCGTAACGTGGCCCGTTCGGTCTTTGGTCAAAAGAACGGAGACAGCCAGCACGTCATTCACGCAATGGGCCACTGCCACATCGATTCCGGTAAGAGGAGAGATCCGGATACGGATTTCTCAATGCTGGTACGTGGGATTCGGGCCCAATGGTCGGCTCCTTGCACAATTTGAAGGAGATAGATTCAAGACAGTAGCTGAGGAAGCGTGTGTATGAACACACAAAAGCTCATGCCTTAAATAAAAAATTGTTGGTCTTAAAGCTGCCACTGGACTCTACGTTTGTTCAATTTGAAGAAGACAAGTTGTTTTTTTATATCCCACCTTTCCCTGCTCGAAAAAGTCCCAAATCAGCTTACTAACACCTAGGATTACAGCGGCAGTAAACTCTGCACCCATCTTAGATGCTCTTTCTGTCCGTTGTTCTCTGCAGCTTGGCTGTGGCCTTACGAGGAGACGATCCGTAAGTGTGCACGCAGCTGGGTGACCGTCGTACGCCTGATGGAGAAGAACCCAGACTTCACCTTCGTCTGCTCGCAGGTATTATCGATGCTTACGTGGACGTGACTCTCAGTCAAGTTTGTTTGGGTCGCTAGGACTATTTTTCTGGCTCAGAGTTGGCGCGCTTTCGATAAAAGAGGTAACAGTGGTCTCTTGGGAAAGGTTCTTAGACAATAGAACACAAATAGTCGAAGCAAGAAATTAAATACTTTTCATTTAAAAATTATTAGCAAAAATAAAAGAGAACTTGCCAAGCTTAAAACCTATTTCAGCCTACAAGCATGCAATAAAATGATTTTATGGTTTCTTTGAATATTTATTATTTTGTGAACCGCCTGGAAGACGTCACTGGAGAGGCAGCCTCTGCACTTTCCAGAAATGAAAAAATGAACAACGAGACAAATCAAAAATATCGGATGGCTCATGGGCTTGTTTGAATAGTGTTCATTTTTATGTCTGTTTTTACGGTGTTTTAAAAACCGTGTGAGTCCGGCTTGAGGCAGCCAATCCAGTTTCCCCCAGGGTAAGAAAGAACGCTGAAAAACAAAAATTTTAAAAAGAGTTCACAGCTTTGAAAAGTGTTCATTTCACATCTGCCTTTACGATTTTGATGTCTGTTTTATGATGACGATAATGATTTTTATGCTGGTTTTTATGATTTAAAAAAAATGCAAGGTGTGTTGAGGCAGCAGGTGCATTTTTCTAATTTTGGGGGGAGGCCTGGCTGCTGCTCCTTTTATTCCAGCCACAAAACTGGCTGTCCGCTCCACGATCCCTCTGCCCTCTCTTCCGCAGGCACAGCAGTTCGAGTGGGTGAAGAGCCACTATCCCGGTCTGTACGCAAAGATTCAAGACTTTGCTAAAGAAGGACGCTTCATCCCTGTCGGGGGGACCTGGGTGGAAATGGTAAGGACGCAGCATCCTCCGGTCCATCTCCACTTTCCCAAGAGTCACGGAACTTCGGCTCCCGATTCCGCACAAGCTTATTGGTTCGTAATGAAAACAGCGGGCAGCTGTGATTTCCTTTTGAAAGGGAGGGATTTTGTTGCGTCACGGATAGACCAAGACTCGGACGCGGGATAAAGCAAATTCATGTGGCTTTAAAGTGGCACGAGCTTCTCGGTATCTCTCCCCCAGGATGGAAACCTCCCCGGCGGTGAATCGATGATCCGGCAGTTCCTGCAGGGGCAGCGGTTCTTCCAGCAGGAATTTGGGAAGCTCTGCTCCGAGGTATGAGCCAAATGGCCTTATTTCGCTCTTCCACGCACTCTCCTGGGATTCCTCCCCCAAAACTGATAAAAGTCCATGCTCCTGGTGGCGCTCTCAGTCCCATCGCTCCTGCAGCCGGCTAGACCTCTCTGCTAGCAGCTTGCTTTGGGTTCCGGCCCACCCTGCCGTCGGCAGAGGTTTTCGGCTACCGCGAGCCGTCCCTTTCTGCCTCTCAGCGACAAGTGGAAACTGCAAATAGCAGATGGCCGCTGTTGCAAACCAGGCTGATCCAGCCCGGCTTTTGCCGTGTTCTCCCCGCTGCCTCTGAGCTCTTCTTCCTTCTCCTGTTTGCTGAACCAGTTCTGGTTGCCGGACACTTTTGGCTACTCGGCCCAGTTTCCCCAGCTGATGCGGGGCTGTGGGATAGGCCGGTTCCTGACGCAGAAGCTCAGCTGGAACCTCGTCAACACGTTCCCGGTGAGCAGAAGTCCTTTTGAGGGGGGCGGGGCGGGGGCTAAAGAGAGAGCCATGTTGGTTACGCAGTTCCACTGGTATGGTGAGAAGAGCCCTGGGGGTCCTGGGTTCAATCCCCGGCTTCTCCAATGAAAAAGGACCAGGCAGGAGGGGATGGGAAAGACCCTCTACCTGAGACCCTGAAGAACCACCGCTAGTCACAGGAGACCATCCTGACCTGAATAGACCAAGGGCTTGACCTCCCTACCAGGCATTTCTTCTTCCACAGCACAACACCTTTTTCTGGGAAGGTATCGATGGCTCTCGGGTCCTGGCTCACTTCCCGCCAGCGGATTCTTACGGCCTGGCCGGACGCGTGGAGGAGGTGAGTGTAGTCCTGCCTTGCCTGGTTGCAGACCCTGTCCCGTGACCCTCAGACCTTTTCCTCCATGAACCTCAATTGCAGGGCGGTGAAAAGCTCAACACACGAGAATGCCCTTTGAGTGAGAGTTGGAGGGGGGCACCCGGGGGAGGCCCGAGTTACTGATGTAAAAAGATTACAACGATATAGGCTAGATATCAGGAAAAAAAATTTCACAGTCAGAGTAGTTCAGCAGTGGAATAGGCTGTCTAAGGAGGTGGTGAGCTCCCCCTCACTGGAAGTCTTCAAGCAAAGGTTGGATACACACTTTTCTTGGGTGCTTTAGGATGCTTAGGGCTGATCCTGCGTTGAGCAGGGGGTTGGACTAGATGGCCTGTATGGTCCCTTCCAACTCTATGATTCTAGGATTCTATGATAGGACCCTCACTCACCCGCGTGTCGAATCTCCCCCTAGATGTTGAAGACCCTGAAGAGCAACAGGGACAAGGGGCGGGTGAACCACAGCGCCGCTCTCTTTGGGTTTGGGGACGGCGGAGGCGGCCCGACGCAGAAGATGCTGGACCGCTTAAGCAGGATGGCGGACACGGACGGCTTGCCCAGGTCGGTCGAGTAGAATGTGGAATTTGCTGCCAGAGGATTTAATAACGGCCACTGGAATAAACAGCTCAAAGAGGGGAAGAGGTCGATTCACGGAGAAGTCTGTCGGTGGTTACTTGCCATGGTGACTGAGGGGAACCTCCATATTCAGAGGCACTAAACCTCTGAATTCCAGAGCAAGAGGGCAACATTAGGAGAAGGCCTTGGCTTCTCTGTCCTGTGGCCGGCCCTCCAGAGGAAGCGATTGGCCACTGTGTGAGCCAAGATTAGGAACGGGCATGAATGAGTTCGCAACCTTAAATCCTCCGCAAATTAGGCCAACCTGTTTTGCTTCCCTCTGTTTGGTGGATGTTATTATTTCCTTCTGGGAGGATGGGCAAGTCCCCCAGCCTTGGGGTCTGTCCAATCCCCGTCTCCCTTTCTGGCAGGGTCCAGATGTCCACCCCAGAACGGTTTTTCTCTGCCTTGGAAGAGGCCGAATCCCAGCTGTGCACGTGGGTCGGGGAACTGTTTCTGGAGCTCCACAACGGCACGTACACCACCCACGGACAGGTTCGTGCGCTAGATCGCGGCTAAGCCTGGCTCATTGTATAGCAGCGGCCTTGAAGAGGTCCAAGCCCTGTCTGGAGGCCTAAAATCCGCAAGCTACATGTCACTAACAAACTCCATTTTACTTACTTAACAAGTCACGTTCCGCGTTACTTAAAGAGCCATTTCTTAACAGACCAGATTTTACTTACTTGACAGAGTCGCGTCCCACCGGGAAGCCTCACCTAATTTTTACGTAAAAAGTCTCCCCAGCAATTTGCCTTTCATTTTACTTCGTGGGCCACGTCTGACCAATGGGCCACGTTTCACTGATTTCATGAGCCACGTCTCAGCAAGACGACAGACTTCCCTCAAAAAGCCTCCTCTTCCGAACAAGCTGTGTGCAATCTTTTCCCCCTGTTCTCGAGTTTGTGTCAATCGCGACACTCTCTTCTCCTTCCCGAGCCAGATTAAAAAGGGGAACCGGGAGTGTGAACGCCTGCTTCACGATGTCGAGGCGCTGAGCAGCTTGGCTTTCTCGAGGAAAACGTCTTTTCAGTACCCTTCCGCCGAACTGCAGCGTCTCTGGAGGTAAATTGGTGGCTGGGGGGCTCTTGCATGCTCTGTAGCCGATGGAGCTCTAAAGCAGCCTGTGACGTGTAGCCAGAAGATCCGCGGAAACAGTTCAGCTCTTTCTGAGCTTTGGCCTCTACGCTTTCTTTGGCTCAGGCTGCTGCTTTTGAATCAGTTCCACGATGTCTTGCCGGGCAGCTGCATCCAGCTCGTGGCTGAGGACGCCATGAGATACTATGCTGGTAAGAGGGCAAGAAAGGACAGGCTTTTAAACTGGGCTAGGCCAAGAGAGCGGCCAGCCCCAGCACGACGCCTACGGAAAGCGGCAGGATAGAAATCGAAATAATATTATTTCTTTAAATTCAGTACTGAGAAGGGTGGAGCACCGGGCGGCCGAGCAGAAGAGAAACAGATTTGGAGGGAGAGAAAGAGAGAGGGGAGAGGGCGGTTTCAACTGTTTGTCTGCAGGTGTTTTTTTCTGCCTTCCCAGAAATTCGAGAGGCCGGAGAGCGTCTTCTCACAGGCGCAATGCAGTCTCTGTTGGGGGATCTCTTCGAGGATGTCCAAGGAAGGCCCGAAAGCATCCTTGTCGTCAACACGTTGCCGTGGGAACGCACAGAAGTCGTCTCCAAACCTGGACCGGGCGGATCTGAGACCTTAGGTAGTGCCTGGATTAAGTAGCCACTGAAAGGCCGACATTTGTCCATGAAACAAACCAAAATGCCTGATCAGGGCTTATGTCTTTCCCCTCCAGCTGTGGTCACAGTTCCCAGCATGGGTTATTGCACCCTTCAGGAGTCCGTGCCCCTGCCGCATCCTGTGACGGTGACCAAAACGGTGAGCTGCTTTTAGGGATTCGCCCCCCCCTTCCCAAATTTCAGTAGTACCCCACGTGGCAAGAAGCTGCGGATGAAAAGAGAAGAGAAGAGAGCCAGCGTGGCCTTGTGGTTAAGAGTGCGTGTTTAGTATTTGAGAGAGATGGGTTCGAATCAGGCCATGGAATCTTGCTGGGGGATCTCGGGCCTGTCAGACTCCCTCGGCCTAGCCTACCGCACAGGGTTGTTGTGAAGACAGAAAGGCAGGGAATGAATGAATGAATGAATGAATGAATGAATGAATGAAAGAATGAAAGAATGAAAGAATGAAAGAATGAATGAATGAATGAATGAATGAATGAATGAATGAATGAATGAATGAATGAATGAATGAATGAATGAATGAATGAATGAATGAATGAATGAATGAATGAATGAATGAAAGAAAGAAAGAAAGAAAGAAAGAAAGAAAGAAAGAAAGAAAGAAAGAAAGAAACAAACCCTGCTGGATCAGACCAAAGGCAGATGTGTCCTTTACCTCCAGGCGGATGGTTCGTTTACCATGGAGAACGGCATCCTTCGAGTCCGTCTGGATCCTGCGGGACGCTTGACCTCGCTTTGCTTAATCCCTTCCGAGAGGTACTTTGAAATCCGTTAGGAATAGCATCCAATCCTGGTTTCACCCTGTCTGAAGATGCCGGGGATTGAACCGGGGACCTTCTGCCTGCCAAGCAGAGGCTCTGCCCCCGAGCCATGGCCTTCCCCCGTATTTCCTCCAGTTCCTTGACTGTTGTCTACCGATCATTTCAGAGAGGCGGTCCCCGAAGGTCACTATGCCAACCAATTTGTGATCTTCGATGACGTTCCATTGTACTGGGACGCCTGGGACGTGATGGATTATCACCTGGAGACCAGGTAGGCGCTGAGGGCCAGAGCGACACCCTTCAGTATTTCCGAGTTCGAATCCCCCTCTGGGCCGGTCGTCATCTCTCGGCCTAGCCCACCTCACAGGGCCGTTGCAAGGATCGAAGGGAGGAGACCGCTGTAATCCACTTTGGGTCCACAACTAGGAGAAAGGCACGGGAGGGGGATAAATGAATTATTAAGCGATTGCATCATCATAAATATAATTACGGTTTGTGTCCTCGATCATGAGGACGAGAAACTTGGCCTTCGTAAAGGTTGGATACACACTTTTCTTGGATGCTTTAGGATGCTTTGGGCTGATCCTGTGTTGAGCAGGGGATTGGACTAGATGGCCTCTATGGCCCCTTCCAACTCTATGATTCTATGACTCTAAAAACAGAAGCAGCTCTGCCCTCCCAAAGCAAACCTTTCCCTGCAATTCCCTCTTTCAGGAAACCCGTCGCAGAAGTCCTGACCCCCTTGGATGTCGTCCTGCCGGGGGGATTGCGGGGCAGCGTGAAATTCTCCCTGCGGATCAGCGAGAAGAGCACCCTCACTCAAGAGGTCGTCCTGGACGCGGCGTGTCCCTTCGTCCGCTTCCGGACTCAGGTCGGGTGCAAAAGGATACCGCAGAGCCGGGAAAAGTCCAGAGGAGGGCAGCTGAGATGAGGAGGGGGCTGCAGCCCCTTCCCCAGGAGGAAGTTTGAGACTTTTCAGTTCAGGAAAGAGTCACCGGGTGGCGGAAGAATGACAGAGGTTTCTAAAATTATGCCTGCGGAGGAGAGAGCTGCTCAAGAGGAATTCTTCACCCTTTCCCAAAAGAGTGGCCATCCAAGGAAATTGATGGGCAGTAGGGTTCAGGACAGACAAAAAGAGGAGGCAGAAATGGCCGCAGGAATAAACAGCTTCAAAAGGGGATGAGACAGATTTGTGGAGGATAAGTCTATCAGTGGCTGTGAGATATGGCGGCTGAGGGGAACCTCCACATCCAGAGGCATTAAACCTCTGCATCCCAGAGCCAGGAGGCAACATCAGGGGAAGGGCCTCGGCCTCTCTGCCCTGTTGTTAGCCCTCCAGAGGAACTGGCTGACCCCTGGGTGAAACAGGAGGCCGGACTGGAGGACTCCTGCTCTGATTCATCGAGGTTCTTCTGAAATTCTTATGTCCTTTCTCCCAAACTGAACCTTGTTTGGATCCGGAACCAGGGCAGTGGGTCAGTTTCTGGCACGCTGTTCGGACCTCCTAGTTAGTAGAGCAGGCCTGAGGAGTCACCAGGACAGCTAGAAGCCAGTTGTGAGAGAAGAACAGGAGGGACCTCCCGTCCCGGGACGATCAATCCCTCCTCTTGGCGACTGCAGGTCGACTGGCACGAAGCTCACAAAATCCTCAAGGTGGAATTTCCAGCCAGGGTCCGGAGCCCCAACGCGACGTACGAGATCCAGTTCGGCCACCTGCAGAGACCGACACACTGGAACACGTCCTGGGATTGGGCCCGGTTTGAGGTGAGGCTCTGGTCGCTCCCTTCCCCTCGTACGTCGGGCATCCCTTCCCGGGAGAAGAAGAGTTCGGTTTTGTACTCCGCTTTTCCCCACCCAAAGCGGCTTACAAACACCTTTCCCTTCCTCTTTCCACCAGAGGTAGGTGGGGCTGGGAGAGCTCCAAGAGAACTGCTCCGAGAACAGCTCTAACAGGACTGTGACTAGCCCCAGATCACCCAAGCTGGCTGCGCGCGAAGGAGCCGGGAATCGAACCTGGCTTGCCAGATTAAAATCAACAACCCGGGCGTTTAGCCCTGTTGTCTTCCGTTCTGAGCAGGAGCTGACCTTGTGTGTTGTCGTTTTGTCTCCGAGGTGTGGAGCCACAAGTGGATGGACCTCTCGGAGCACGGGTTCGGGGTGGCGCTGCTGAACGACTGCAAATACGGCTGCTCGGTCCGCGGCCACGTGATGAGCCTCTCCTTGTGAGTCGGGGAGGGAAGAGGCAGAACTTTAGAAAGATCTACCGGAGTTTCTGCGGGAAAACTTTTGAAAAACTGGCAGCACAACACAAACGGCGAACACTGCTGTTTCAACAAAGGCAGTGTCCTGTGCAAATAAATGACTTTTTCCTATTCCTCCCGCCAAGGTTAAGGGCGCCGAAGTCTCCCGATGCCACTGCCGATATCGGACGCCACGAGTTCACGTACGCGGCGATGCCTCACGTGGGTGAGTGTTAAAGAATTTGACTTGATTTTGAAAGTTGTGCAGCCAGACTGGGTTTTCCAAAGAACCTGGCGGCATCCTCCGGGCATACATGGGAGCTGGGTGGGACGACGAGAGCCTGATTGCGAATTGCAAATCTCACTGCAGTCGCGCCCCCCTCTGCCTTCTCCTGTGCAGGCTCCTTCCAGGAGGCCGGGGTGATCCGGCAGGCTTATGTACTGAACGTCCCCCTCCACAAGGTGCCCGGAGTCCCAGAGGGGTGTCCGGCCTGGAGCGCGTTCTCCGTGGGATCTCCGGCCGTCGTTCTGGAAACCGTGAAGCAGGTACTTTGTTTTATCTGTCTCGAGGCTGAGTGGAAGCCTCACCCGGCCCCGGCCACTTTCTAAAAGCCCTCGGAGGGCGCCAGGAAGGCTGGCAGCGGGCACCCTGTTGGGGAGGCCCGAGGAAGGCGGCAACGTGCTGAAACGAAGGACGCTTCTTCTTCCTTCCCGTCCAGGCTGAGGACCGGGCAGATGCGCTGGTCATCCGGCTGTACGAGTCTCACGGCGGCACCGTCGAGACCTGGCTCAGGACAGCGCTCCCAGTCCAAGAGGCAGCCCTGTGAGTTTCCGTAGCAGCAGAGCTGGGGAATATTCAGACTGTGACTTCCGCTCCTCATCCTCTCACCTCCTCCTCCTGAGAGCGAGCGGGGTCTAGTCTGGAGCACCGGCTTTGATTCCCCACCCGTCCACGGGCAGCCAGCCTTGGACTAGTCACAGTTCTCTCGGAGCTCTCTCGCAGAGCAGTTCTCTCAGGGCTCTCTCGGCCCCACCCCCCTCGCAGGGGGTCTTTGCTGTGGAGCGAGGAAGGGAAAGGCGATCGTCGGCCGCTTTGGGGAGAGAAAAGTGGGGTATAAAAAACCAGCTCTTCTTCTTCTCTTCTCTTAGGTGTGACCTCCTGGAACGGCCCCATCCGCAGCGTTCCCTGCCGCTGGAGGAGCGAGGGGTGAAGCTGTCCTTCACGCCATTCCAAGTGCAGTCTGTCCTGCTGATCTTAAAACGGCCAGACAGCCCCTGAGGGCTCCTCTCTGTTGCATTCCTTTGGGGGGGTGGGGTGCATAGGGAGACAGAGGAGGGCCTAAAGGGACTGGGTGCGGATTCAGAGAAACCCCTTTTACACTGGAGAAGGAGCCTGCGGATTAGCGGGGACCGAAACACTGCAGGTCTGAGTTATTCTTGTGGATGGATTCGTGAGCCAGCGTGGCGGTGTGGTTAAAGAGCGGCAGACTCTCACTTGGAGAGCCGGGTTTGATTCCCTGCTCCTCCAACATACAGCCAGCTGGGTGACCTGGGGCCAGTCGCAGTTCTCTTAGAGCTCACAGAGCAGTTCTCCCACAGCTCTCTCAGCCCCACCTACCTCGCCGGGTGCCTGTTGTGGAGAAAGGGTTTTGCAAGGCGCTTTGAGACCCCTTTGGGGAGTGAAAAGCAGGGTGTTCAAAACCGGCTCTTCTTCTCCTTCTTCTTCGGTTCTACCTGGCCGGTTCCCCCGAAGCAAGTGAGCCCCACAGGTTTGCTCCTCAGTCCAGCCCTGGGGAGGATTTCCCCATCCATGTGTAACACAGGCAGTATGTTACTCAACACGCCTCGAGCCAGAAATAAAGGCTCTAAAGAAAACGTAGGCGAAGAATCTTTCAGTGGCAGGGCACAGTCTGTTGGGCACACACTGGACAACCCAGCGTCACCAGAGCCCTGCTGGATCAGGCCAGTGGTCCGTCTAGTCCAGCACCGTGTCTCCCAACAGGCCAGAGAGAACCCCAAGGCCTTCCCCTGATTTTAACTCTTTTCTCGCTGGCTGGCTGCTCTTACGCCCGTGACCACCCCCCCCCCCTTCCTCCCCAAGCAGGACAGTTTCTGGGAATAAAAATAACTTTTATTCATATCAAAAACCATCTCGTTTTTTTTTTAAATTCACAATCAAGAAGGGAAGAATTGCAGCCAAGCATTTGATCAAAATAACCATTCGAAAAAGCATTCCCCGGCCAAGGCTAGAAGCGGGGAAAGTCCATCCGATCCCGTAGCTTTTGGAACTGAAAGCTCTCTTGTTGTTCCGCCGGTTCATTTGACGTGATTGCTCCCGAAAAAACAACGCGCTCAGGTCCCGATTGGTGCCAAAATTCCTGGGTTCGGTCTCAGAGCTGTCCCCGATTTCGTATAAGAACCCACCTCCCCAACCGGAGGGCGTCCAAGTTTTTGGGACGGGGGGCTAAAGAGAAGGCAATCTCAAATTCTCAGGCACACTAACCAAGTTCCTTCAAAGTCTACATCCCCTCGAAGGCGACCCAGGCACCGTTCTGCATCGGCACAAGGTTACGGTGAAAAGCACCCCAAGCTTGCCTTGCAATTCCTTGGCGTCGTCTGGCGTCGGCTCAGAGAGCCTCAAGTATTAAGCATTAATCATGATGCGCCCAAGGGGTGGATTTGTAGCTTAGAACGCTTTCATGCTCGCTCGGTCCCCGGTTCCTCGGCCGTGAAGCCCGAGCAGGTGTTGTGGAATCAGCAAAATTGTTCATCATTTGTTTGCAGGGGTTCCCCAGTCAAGCTGCATGGGAGGTCAGAGGTTGCAGGAAGGGCGGGTTTTGTCAGCAGGGTGCCTTTTTGGCCCTCGGGCGTTGGGCTCTAGAGGCGACGGCAGGTGAGGCTAGAAGAGGGGAAAATAAGCAACAAGATCAGAACCTCAGGAGAGCCCTGCTGGAGCCGACCAGTGAAGGTCCATCTAGTCCAGCATCAGAGTGGCCAGCCAGTTCCTCTGGAGGGCCAACAACAGGGCAGAGAGGTCAAGGCCTTCCTAATAACATCAGGAGAGCCCTGCTGGATCAAACCAGTGAAGGTCCTTCCAGTCCAGCCTCCCGTCTCACACAGGGGCCAGCCAGCTTCTCTGAAGATCTAGCAACAGGGCAGAGAGTCTAAGGCCTTCCTTGAGGTGACCTCCTGGTCCGGGTACTCTGAGGTTGGCTGCCACTGAACATGGAAGTTCTCTCGAGTCACCACGGCTAGGAGATTCAGACAGAACTGCCGCCTGTCAGCCCTTCTACCTGAATCTTGCTTTTACAGGACTGTTTGAGCCCCCTTCATCAGAATGCGTCTCTCACCTGGGTCCTTCGGAGCAGAAACTCGCCTGTTCCGGGATTTCACTGCAGGGGCGGCCATGGGAGAGTCCTGTGTGACAAGGGCCTTCCTCCTAGCCCTGGTGGTTGGTTTCCCCACGTCATTTCCTGCAGTGACCTTGGCGTTTTCTCGGACAAGTCTGCCCCTCTTCTTCGTCTCCCCTCTTCCGTCAGCACCTGCCTTGGGAGTGCCAATCTTCAAGTCCTTTCCCGCCCTTGACTTCGTTACCTAGCCAGAGACACCATATAGACACATGACCAAGCAAGAGAAGTGAGATTTCACCGCTGCCATTCAAAACAGGCTGCAAGAGGGGCTGTAGCACAGTGGCAGAGCCTCTGCCTGGCATGCAGAAGGTCCCCGGTTCAATCCCCAGCTTCTCCAGATAGGTAAGCAATGAGCCAGGAAATTGTTTACCTTAGGACTCAGGACCTCAGGGTCCTTTTTTGCTTGTGGCTGTCTTTTGCGTGACTTTCTCCCTGCTCCCCAAAAGAAAAACAGCATTGATTTAATTTCACCCATTTGCTCCTCACCGTCCAAGTGACAAGGCTGACAAAAAAGTCTTCTGAACATGGTGAGTGCGGCCGCCACGGTGCCCGCTCCTGGCTCTGGAATTCAGTGGTTTAGTGCCTCTGAATGTGGAGGTTCTCCTCATTCACCACAGCTAGTAGCCATGGATAAGATTTATCCTTCATGAATCTGCCATCCCCTTTGAAAGCTGTTTATTCTTGCAGCCACCGCTATATCCTCTGGCAGCGAATTTCTCACCTGAATCACTCTGTGTAAAGTAGTATTTTTATCTGTCCTGAAACTACTGCCTATTGGCTTCCGCGGATGCCCTCGAATTCTAGCCTTTTTTGGGGAAAAATCTCTTTGTCCACACTCTCCAGCCCACACATAATTTTATACATTTCTATATCCTGTTCTCCTTTAGGCATCTCTTTTTTAAACTGAGAAGCCCCTGATTCTTCCTCCTTTCCTCAACAAGCCAGCTCTTGAAAAGGACGGAAGGAAAAACCGCTTTCCTTCCCCAGCAAGGGTGCCCACGCTGATGCCTACCTTTCGGGGTCAGCGGTCCGGGATTCCCCTGTGTGAAAGGAAAAGGGCCGATCAATCAGAAAGGAAGGAGAGAAACCTTGACTCAAGAACCCAAAGATTAAAGAAATACACACTAATGAATCCGTTTCTCCACACACACAACGTTAAAAATGCCCAATGCAGCAAGGCCTCTGCGTTTTCTCTCGGCTTTGAGTCACAGCCAATTATTTTGGGGAAACAAAGGTGGCCCGCCATTTTCTGCCTTGGTGGTCTCCCATCCTGTGGGTCAGGGGCAAGATGTCTAGAGTAATCTCCACCATCTCAGCAAGCGCCACCTTTTGCTGTGGCATTGCTCTGATAGAACGGTCCGGATTTCAGCTCCTACCTGGAACCAAATGGTCCTGCCGTTGGCATCCTGCAGGGATCTCATTCCGGGGACGCTGTAGCACTGCAGCCACTCTTTAAAGATGGAGGAATACGCGGACCACTCCGAATTGTAACCTTTGCCCACTGGAGCACAGGAGAAAACGCCCAAGGTGAAACTCCTGCGGCACCTGACGTTCGGTCAAAACAGTCGCAGCTGTTCACCTACTTGTATTTTCTTTTTAAGTTCCTCGGTCACGAAGACAGATCTATGGGAACCGGGACTGACCCCAGGGCACCCAGCTGGCTGCATATGAAGGAGCGGGGAATCGAACCCGGCTCTCCAGGTTAAAAGCCACCGCACGTAACCACGCTGCGTCCCACCCCTCTGATTCTCCTCCCCCTCCTTGCCCACCCACAACAACCCAGAGCCCAGCATCGGCTTCAGCCCAGCTGCCCCCAGGCAAGACACCCCAAACGGCGCCACACTGGCCCTTACCCAGACGAACCACTTCAGTGGGCACCACGTGGCAGAGTTCCAGCAAGTCCGGGTTCTCCTGCTTCACCTTCCTGCTGAGCGTCACGGCGGCGTCCTGCGAGGGTCAGGAGACGCCCACCCACAAGCAACCGTCAATGGCTGGGAGATGACAGCTCCCTCCCCGCCTTCCCCAAGCTGGGTCAAGGAAATTCCCCAGCCAGCATGCAAAGACTCCTGGGGGGGCTTCCCCCACCCCACCCTCTCCCCTCTCACCGGCTCCCGGCGCTGCAAGCTCTCCAGAACGGTCCGGGCCTTCTCGAAGGGAGGGATTTTCGACCTAAAAGGGTGCCCAGTAAAGGAACGGTCTCGCGTGCAAATCCCGGGCATTCCCAGTGACGTGGTGCGTGAGGACATTAAAAGGGGAGATGTGCTAGAGACCAGGAGCCAGGAGCTATCTAGAGACCACCACACAGATCCAGCAGGCCTGTGAGCATATCTGTGTCGAGGTCTCCCCCTTGATGCACAGGCGTTGCCACACAAAGGGAGCCGGGCCTGGGAATCCTTTCCTCATCTGTCCTATAAGCCCATGAAGGCCTTGTGTGTTTTAGGCCTACTTCCCTCTCCAAGGCAGGCCCTGTGAGCCCTTCTGTATTTGGTCACCAACGCCAGCTTCGTGGCGTGGTCAGGAGCGACCGCTTCTAATCTGGCGAGCCAGGTTTGATTCCCCGCTCCTCCCCATGTGGCCACCTGGGTGACCTTGGCCTAGTCAGAGTCCTGATAGAGCTGTTCTCACACAGCCAGTAATGTTAGGGATCACACAGCCCCACCTACCTTATAGGTTGTCTGTTGTGGGAGAGGAAAGGAAGGCGACAGTAAGCCCCTTTCCCGGGAGTGGAAAGCGAGGTGTAAAACCAACTCTTCTTCTTTTTCCCCTCGACCGACTCGACAAACTCTGATTGGTCTGCCCCCTCCTCACCTGTAGAGGATTTCGGCACGCAGGTAGTTGCCGATGCCGTTAAAAAACTTCTGGTCAAGCAGGGCTTCGCAGATGGGTTTGTTGAAAGCTTTATCTGAGAGATTCTTCAGCACATTCTCCCTAGAACACAGAAGGCAGGAAGGCTGTTAGAAGCAGGGGAGGCACCGTGGCTCAGGGGCAGAGCCTCTGCTTGGCAGGCAGGAGGTCCCAGGTTCAATCCCCGGCATCTCCAGTTAAAGGACCAGGCAGGAGGGGATGGGGAAGGCCTTGATCTGGGACCCTGGCTCAGGGGCAGAGCCTCTGCTTGGCAGGCAGGAGGTCCCAGGTTCAATCCCCGGCATCTCCAGTTAGAAGGACCAAGCAGAAGGGAAGGGAAGGGAAGGGAAGGGAAGGTCTCATTTGGCAGATCTGTACAGTCATACATCCTGTGCTGGGCACACAGGCGGGCTTTGGACATCCCTCACCTGAATTTCTCATATTCCAGCATCACGCACGGTCCACGGTTGGGTTGCCACGAGCCGTCCGCTTCCCACCTGCCGAAGCGGCGGAAATCCACGAAGCAGAGAGTTCGGCGTGGGCTCTCCTTGGTGTAGAAGCGCAAGTGCGCATGCTTGGGGATCTCGGCCTCCGGGGTCATCTTGAAGAGCCCCGACATCCCAAAGCGGACAATGAGATCCATCGGCTTCTGGTTCTGCTCCTGCCCCTTGGAAGGGGGCGCAGGTGGCCGGCTGATCGGCGTCAGGGTCAGCTTCAGCTCTTTGCCCCGCGACGTGGCCGAGATCAGGTACGCCTCGCTCTCAAAGGGCACCTCGGAATTCTTGCTCACCTGCGATTTCTCCACCCGCCCCGAGAAGACAAGCCCATCGCAGACCCCGTTGATGTACTGGCTGGCTAAGGAGATCTCCGGGCCCTCCGGCATTCTCAAAACCTTGATAAAACAACAAGAAGAAGAGTTGGATTTTTGTTTGTTTTTTTACCCCACCTTCCTCTACCGAAGCGGCTTACAATTGCCTTCTTCCCTTCTTGTCCCCCCTGGGAAGGAGGTGGGGCTGAGGGAGCTCTGAGAGAACTGATCAGTGAGGACAGCTCGATAAGGACTGTGACCAGGCCAAGGACTGTGACCAGCTGGCTGCACACGGCGGAGTGGGGGAATCAAACCCGGCTTGCCAGGTTGGAAGATGGCGTTCTTAACCATGTCACTGTGCTTGTCAAAGCTAGACGATTTAAACAGAGTAGTGCTTTTGAGGGCATAGCTTGATTTTTTTAAATTACTAGCTAGCAAACAGAAACACGGTGTAGGAGTTTGCGTCAGATTTAGGTTGGGAACAGAGGAGGAGGGAGCTCTGTACATGCTCAGAGATCCTCTTTTCTCAGGCTTGCTCCGCCACCCACACTGGACTTGAATCCTAAAGTGCAAAATTGCTTTGGTGCATTTGGTACATTTGTCCTTTGTGGCAAAATGCACACCGTTAACCCCCCTGAAAATTTGACTAAGAAACACCCCAAAATGCGGGAGACAGAAAAGTTACATAATTCCCACCTACCAGCTCGCTTTCCCCTTAGTGACCTGCGAACGCCTGGGCAAAAAATCCCTGCACACCAGGAGGTCAGCTCGTTCCGATGAGCAAGTGAAAAAGTTCACCGTTCTTGTCCACGCGTGAAATAAGACGCGGAAATTGTCCACAGTGCTCCCATTGGCCGAAGAGTGCCGCAAGGCATGTTGGGAGCTGTAGTTCCTGATCTTCTGTTCCCCCTGGGCATGATGTGCAGCAAAGCATTTTGGGAGTTGCAGTCCCTGGTCATATGATCTCATCAGACCGCATAGCACCTTGGGAGTTGTAGTTCTGACAGATCTGTTTCTTGGCTTTCTTTCTAGCATTGCCTTTCTCCCCGAGGGGGGCCTAAACTGCTGCCCTATGCTCCATTTCACCCTCGCAAATGTTGGTGGTGCTTAAATATACAAAGGAGCACTGGCTGCTTAAAGAATAAGTCGCTTTGTTGTGAATTGAAACAACTTTGTAAAGTGAGGACGGAGAGCTAGCCCTAACTGCGTAACTGTCTCTAATTGAGTTTATCAGGACACAGGACTAAATGCTTTGAAAAAGAGCAGGAAAGTTCCTAACCTAAATATGTGGAGCCCGTATGCCTACCAATGCCCCCTGCAAAATATGCTTCACATGCTTGGTGAGGTGCGCACAATACAGGTCTTGCTTGCAGGAGGCCAACAACAAATCTGCGAAGGAGGTCAGGTGGAATGGGCATGACTGGCCCTAGGTCCACGGCATACCGAGGATCGGACCCTGGTCTGGCACTTTGGGAGGCCAGCCTGCAGGTGGGACCTGGGGATCCCCTGGAATGAGAACTTATCCCTAGACTACAGAGATCAGTTCCCGCCACAGAAAAAGGCTCCTTCTGCCCGCCAGATGGCCTCTCCCCAAAGAGAACTCCATTCATCCAACTCACCACCAGATGTCTCAACATGTCAAGATTTATTTTCTCCCATCCCTCCCAAAGTACAATTTTTTAAAACAAAGGAATGACTATATTTCAGCACAGAGCCACAAACGCTTGAAAAGTACATCGCTTTCCAGGTTAGACGCTCAGAGTATGGCAGGCCAAAAAAGACGCATTTGGGAAGAGGGCCGGCTACAAATAAAGACATCACTGCAGTCGGCAGGAAGAAGAGAGAAGGCCCCAGTTAGCGGGAAGATGGATCCACGAAATGACAGCCAGTAGAAGCCCGTGGGAAGATTGACAAGGCCTCCTCTGATGGAGCTCACGGGCAGCGTGGAATCCCATCCCCTGCTGCTGCGGAGTCAGGAGACCTTTGAAACTCTTGGGGGGGTCTCCCTAAATAGGCAAACTTCAAACCCCCAAAAAAGGTTGTGGAGGAGATTGTCCTGGACTTGCTCTGCCAGTAGTGAAAAATCTAGAAGGGTGGGAGAGGGAGTGAGTTGGTGAGGGGGAATGGATCGTGGCAACGACTCCGTTCTGACGAGGGGTGAGGAGCGCTGTTTACGGGGATTGTTCACATTTCTCAAAAGAGCTGTTCATTCCTGTTCCGACGCTCTCTATGATCCTCCTCAGTCAAGTGTTTTCATAAGGGCATGGGCTTGCTTCAGCTCTGAAACAAGGGAAGAGAAGGATTGAAGAGGAGGAGTTGGGTTTTCTACCCCGCTTTTCCCTACCCGGAGTCTCAAAGTGGCTTACAAACACCTTTCGCTTCCTCTCCCCACAACAGACAGCCTCTAAGGTAGGTGGAACTGAGGGAGTTCAAGGGGTGGCCATAAGGCGGAAAAACAAACCAACCTGCGAGTAAGACGCGGAACTTCTCTGCCGACAGAGTCATCGCCACGGGTTCCGAGCCTCCTTTGCCAACGTCCCGGATGTTGAGCTTGAGATGCACGACTGGTTCGTTGACCTGCCGGAGCTCACTGGACCCAAATGTGTAATCCACTCGCCAGGATACAGAATCCAGGCGGTTCACTGCAGACAGTGAGAGACAGACACAGATAACTAGGGAGACCATTTGTGGGGAGGGAAACAAAATCTGATTCTCCTGAATTCGCGGATCGCCCATCAAACTCGATTCATCCACCTCTCTGAATCTTTTAAAGCCGCTTGGCTGCTCAGCCCCTTTGCGTGTTAAAGTCTGGCAAGAAAGACTCACATCGCAGGCTGCATCCTCGAAGGCTCTCCTGTAAGGGGCTCTGCTTCTCCTCATAAGACCGGCACAGGCCTGTGGCATGTTCTGAAACGCAGAAGGGTTTTTTGAAACCGATTCGGAGGGGAGAATCCAGCCAGCCGTCAACTCAGCCTCAACTCTGCCCGAGCTGGACTAGATGGACCCCTGGTCTGATCCAGCAGGGCTCTTCTGTGATGTTCTTAGGAAGACCTCAATCTCTCTGCCCTGTTCTTGGCCTTCCAGAGGAACTGGCTGTCCCCTGTATGAGACAGGATGCTGGATCTGATGGACCCTCACTGGTCTGATCTTACGCTGAAGCCTTTTCTTTGTGTGAACCCTGGAGAGCATCCACCTACCAGAACTGCCAGCCCTTCGCCAGACAGACCAGAATGTCTCCCTGTGTTTAAAGCAGCTTCCTACATCTGCCATGGCTTCTCTCACTGCTCGGGTGCTCAAATGGTACCGCCCAAGCCTAGAGCTCTCCCTTCCCATCTCCTCTTGGCCTGGCTCACCTTTCGGCAGCCCCAGCTGCTGCAGCTCGCTGGACAACGACTCACTGTCAACATTATGCTTGGCTGCACTGGAGAGGATGAAGTTGAGCACCGCGATGGTAGCTTTGACGTCCCCAGACTCTGCGGAGGAGAGGAGGAGGAGGAAGAGGAAGGACAGTCAGCACGCAAACAGAAGTGACTCACCTGTCCTTGCAAGGGTCGGTGTTACAGAGGCTGCCTGCTGCTCCTTCCCTAACAGAAAGAAGCAATGAACTTTTATTCAAGGGAACCTTATCTCCAAAGCAGCGTGCCTGCACACGAAAGCTTCTACCTTGAATAAAACTTTGTCAGTCTTTAAGGAGCCCTTGGATGCAAAACCTTTTTTCCTGGGGACTGGAGTAAGAATTACAAAGTGGAATTTAATGAGAACAGGAGCGGGGGATTTTGGATATCAAATATAAGCGTCCTAAGTGTTGGAATATGAAGGCAATATGCCCCTAACTAGCAGAGTGCACAACAGCTCAAAGCTGCAGCAGCATCTGGGATCCCATCGCACAAAAAGGAAGAGAACTCACCAAACTTTGCATCTGAGGTCAGCTTCAGAATCTTCGCATACTGTAAAAGAGTGGGGGGGGGAGACACGCACAAACTTTGAAACAATTTGTGGTTTAGGTCTCACACTAGAGAAAGCCATTAAGAGATGGCCAAATGTCCTTCTTTGATTAGAGAGAAGACAGTGGCTTCACTCGTTGCTAATTTATCTAACCCCACAGAAAGTTGCATCAAGCTAAAACTGTTTAATGACTTACGTCAATTCCCTCTCCAAGTAGATCCTTTAGAACCTGGACACAGATCAGCTTCAGTTTCACGGAGGACTGAGGCAAAAACGATAAAATCCCCAGTCAAACCGTGCTGGCCATTTCAGCAACTCCGCAAATCGCACAAAGAAACATCTCAGAAACAGCAAATTCCAACACAGACAAATTTTTACATCACTGAATCAAATAAGAAGCTATGGAAGATATTCCCATCTGCAAGGTTGTGGTCACTTAGTTCTAAGCAAGGTAAAGTTGCTAAGCAATTCCTGGCCATTTGGGGGGGGGGTAGAATATGGGGAGCATGGGATATAACGTCATAGAGTCTGTTTTCTCCAGGGAGCTGATCCCAATACTCTGGCAATCGGCTGGGATACCAGGAGACCTCCTGGTTCCACCCGGAGGTTGGCAGCATTAAAACAAAAGTCCATAGAACCAATGACGTCCTCAGCTGTACACCTCGTTTCCCCAGGAAAAACTGCAGGAAATCGTCACCAAGCTTCTCACTTGGGGGGAGGGCCTCAAGTTGCAGCTGACTTATGGGGACCCTGTAGGGTTTTCAAAACAAGAGCTGTTCAGAGGGGGCTGGCCCTTGCCTGCCCCTGTGTAGCAACCCCATCCTTCTTTGGTGGTCTCCCCGCCAAACGCAGACCCTGCTTGACTTCCAAGTTCTGACAACATCAGAAAAAATTGGGAAAGCAATGCATATGGCTGAGGAAGTCCTTGGTTCTGTGCACCTCTTTTGCTGCTGCCAACCTCCAGGGCGGACCTGGAGGTCTCCCTGCCTGGCATCCCAGCGCATTGCTGGACATCCCAGTGCATCCCAGTGCATTGCTCCAGGGGCTGGTTCCCTGGAGAAAAGTGCTGCTTAGAACGACAGACTGTTGCCAGCCTGGGGCAAACCAGAGCCCCGGGGCCAAATCTGAGCCCAGGAAAAGCCATGCGCTTACTATTTTGGCCAATGTGCTGATCTCTGCCAAGACCCAATCTGGGCAGTCCAGGTCGCCGCAGAACCGGAACCTCTGCAAAAATAAGGGGAAAAAAGCAAGCAAGAAAATTAAGCTCCTGCATCAAATAAATAAATAACATAATATAAATTAAGTCCCCCCTCCTGTCAATCAAGATGCACAGGAAAAGCCAGCCCAGCCCAACTCACCATGATTGCCCGTGCAGAGCGGCGTCAGCTGACTCCTCTCCCCAGCCAATCGCTGAAGAGCAAGGGAGGGGTCAGCTGACGCCCGGGGAGAGTCAGCTGACCACGTGCGGCTCTTGCCCGTAACCCTTTCCTGCCCGGCGCACTTTAGCGAGGCTGCCTCGTAGGGGCTGCAGCCCAATTGCAAGAGAGGGTTGCCAGGCCTGGGAGGGAAATTCCGGGAGACTTCTGGGGGTGGAGCCGGTGGTGGTGGGATTTGGGGAAGGGGAATAAAATGCTATGGAGTCCACCCCTCCCAAGCAGCCCTTTTTCTCCAGGGGAGCTGATCTTTGCAGTTTGGAGAGGAGCTGTCATTCTGGGGAATCCCCAGGTCCCACCTGGAGGTTGGCATGCCTATCAGCAAGGTGCAAGGCCACCGAGTCCCCCCTCCCATGCAGCCCTTTTCTCCAGAGGAGTTGATCTTTGCAGTTTGGAGAGGAGCTGTCATTCTGGGGAATCCCCAGGTCCCACCTGGAGGTTGGGCTTCCTTATTAGCAACCTTGCAATAAGCAATAAGCAACCTTATTAGCAAGGCCACAGAGTCCCCCCCCCCCTCAAAAGCAGCCCTTTTCTCCAGGGGAGCTGATCTCTGGAGTCTGGAGAGGCACTGAGATTCCAGGAAGCCCCAGAACTGGCATCCCAATTTCAAGATCTTTTCTTCTCATGCAGTGTATGGGTGATATGCCTTCAAGCTCACTCCCAGTGTATGGGAACCCGATAAATTCATTCTAAAGATGTGCTCATGGAAAATTCTGGGCTGGGCTTTAAGGACAATTGCTCTGAATTTAGTTTCAGGAATATTTGTCTGAAGTAGCAGGACAACCTCAATCCAGGGGCACCTTGAGATCCAACCAAGTTCTGTTCTGGATCTAAGCTTTCATGTACAAGCATGCTTCTTGAGTCACTGGGACCTGTATCTGACAAAGTGTGTCCCCCCTCCCCAAATCTTCCACCAGTGACCCCAGGCAAACAAGATCCGGTAACTAGTTGCAGACTGAAAAAGAAGAAACTTATATTTTTCAGTTGTATCTCTCCCCCACATAAGTTTCCTGGGTCTCGCCTGGCAAAGGCGAACGCTACAGAGGCAAGATAAGATAAGGTGTGTGTGTGTAACAAATCACATTCCTTTCTTATGTGGGAGTCTCCTAGGGGACAGACTGGAACTAAGAAGCGTGTTTCTAGAGACCCAGCGTGGTGTGGCAGATAAGACCGGTGGTTTCTAATCTGGCAAGCCAGGTTTGATTCCCCACTCCACATGCAGGCAGCTGAGCTGAGCAGTTCTGTTAGAGCTCTCAGCCCCAACCACCTCAATAGGGTGACTGTTGTGAGAGGAAGGGAAGGCAAGTGCGAGCCGCTTTGAGACTCCTTCAGGCAGTGAAAAGTGGGCTATAAAAACCAACTCTTCTTCTTCCTGTGCCTGGTTGGAATTAAACACCGCTGGCAGCCTTATCTCCAGTTGACAGAGATCAGTTATCCACGGGTTCACTTCCTCCTCTAATGCACCCGATAGCTCTCTTCCTCCAACTGTGCCTTTCAGCATGCTGATAAGAACTTCTGGCCACTTTTGTTTGACTCTGATGAGTAGCCCTGCTGGCCTGAAGCAGCCGAATTTTATTCGAGGCATAAGCCTCTGTGCACATGAACATTTTGTCAGACGCGTCAGAAAAGGTTTGCCTGCACCCAAAAGCTTCTACCTTCCATAAAATTTGGCTGGTTGACAGCAGACTCCATTTGCTGTTCTTTTGCTTCTTGGATTCTTTTGTTTGACTCTCAGCGTGACTCACCTCAGGCAGATGGGACGGGTTTTGTTCTCTCTTGGGGAATGTGGCACAGACGGATCTGCCAGCTCTTTCCTGTCATAAATCTTTCCTGGTATCAGGCCTGGGCCTCTGGTTGTAAATTCCATTTCTCCAGGCCTGGGTTTTTCGGTGGATGAACATTACTGCATTCCCCTCCTTTCCCCTCCCTGGGCTCCATTTCCACAATCTCCTGCTTAGAAGCTGCTGCTTTTAACCACTACATCAAGCTGCTTTCCCCCGTTTTTTCTTAACCAAATATCCCAATACTCCTTTCTTCCAGACACAAGACACAAGCGAGTTCTATTTACTTTACTTTTTTTTTTAAACATCAAGCAATCACATCAGGATGCTTTAAGGAGACCTGGAATGCTTCCTGGCCAAGAGGAGAACTGTGAGAGCCAGCACCAAAGCGACAGACATCAAGGCCAGGCCTCCGATCAGCACAGGCATCGAAAAGCCGCCTGCGAACGAAAACACATGGGATTAAAAAGGCACTTTTCACTAGCAGAAGACATCCCGTCGCCAACCAAGTTATAATACAGAACTAAAGGGCTTGACCAACAAGCTATGTAAAAGGAGTTGCATTTTCCAGGCGTGGAGATCTTCCAGAATTACCTCTCCAGGCTCCAGAGATCAGTTCCTCCTGGAGAAAGTGGCCACTTCAAGCGTGATTCTAACCTCAGTTCCCATTTGAAAGCCAATTTTCTAGAGCTGCCCCTGCCCAATTCCCAACCAGCAAAGCTTTCTAGAGTATTAACGGTCCAGCATACCCTGTTCTTGAGTCGCCTCCAGATCGTGGCTTTGGTGGCCCAGGGACCTTCTGGAAGCCACGTAGGCATCGATGATGAACAGGGGTCCCAAGGTGACGTCTGTCTCCACTTCTTTCTTCTGCCTGTCTGTATTGGGGGGGAAGTTCGAGAAGACCCCTTGAGAGGATTATATTACTACAAGTATCAACCTGTGGGAGGGCCATTCCATCCAGAGCAGTGGGCTTCGTTTCCTGGCATCGTGGAACGTACCCACGGCTCGTCCGACTCTCCTTCCTCCAGACCACCTCTCCCAGGGGTTGACTCTCCCGGGCTGGACACTGGTCGGTCCACAGTTCCTGGTTTCACAGCAGCTGCAGATGTCCCTTGACCCTTCCAATGGTAGCCACCTGGCGACCAAGAACAGGCAGAGAAGAATCCAAGTTAGCTTTGTAGAGAACGGGGAGAGGGAACAGGCCCAGGGTCTTCTAAATCTTTCCCCTCTCATTTCAAGCCACCCTTCTTCCTGTAGAGACGCTTATGGGCTTACTCACGTGTTGCTTTCCCGGCTGAAAGAGCACGCCTTCTTCACAGGATCGGGGGCCTGGTCTACAGCGGTCACTTTCAAGTGACAAGTAATGTAGATCTAGAACCCGTTAGATTAAAAAGAAAACCTGTTAGAAGAGCTGGGTTTGAGACCCCATGTTTTTACTACCCAAAGGGGTCTCAAAGCAGCTGACGGTTCCCTTCCTTTCTCTACAGCAGACACCCTGTGAGGTAGGTGGGGCTGAGAGAGTTCTGAGAGAACTGGGACTGGCCAAGGTCACCCAGCAGGTCTCAAATCCACTTGCAATTGCCTGCCCTTCCTCTCTGCATAACAGACACCCTGTGAGGTAGGTGGGGCTGAGAGAGCTCTGAGAGAACTGGGACTGGCTCAAGGTCACCCGGCTGGCTGCCTGTGGAGAAGGAGTGGGGAATCCAACCCAGTTCTCTCCAGATTAGAGGCTGCCACTCTTAACCACCACACTACACCAGCTTTCGGAGTTGTAAAAGTATAGCGAGATTGGAGAACTTCTAATGAGACTGAGAAAAAGACTGTTTAAAAAATAGTGGCTATTTTTGAACAGAATATTCTTTTTAGATATGAGGGAGCAGAATCCCAATCCTGACGTAGGCAAACTTATTATTGAAAATACTTATCAGCTGCCGTTCTACTAGGGGTTGGGGGACAAGGAAACGCAGTAAGCTGTCCTTGCGTTTCTGCTTTGGCCAGGCTGCAAGCCAAGGTCTCACCAAGTCGCGGGGATCTCCCGTAAACCTGAAGACATCTATTGAGAACTGGAGCGAGTCTTCCGTCACCCTCGGGGATACGAAGGCCGAGTTGGAGTCTGTCCTCCCGTCAACGAGACAGCTAGAAAAGAAGGAGGCTGTCAACAACGCTTCCTGACCCGCCCTGCAGGTGTAAACCCAGCACAGACCTAGGAAGTTCTTACCCATGATAATCGATTATGGCGTATCTGGGGCCGGAGTTTCCCTCTGGGCTCAGCGTGGCGATGCAGCTGTCCACAAAAAGTCTCAGAGCCACGTGGTTCTCCCCGTTCACGTTGGCCTGGATGTTCATTACGTCCCCCAGTTGGTACCCATTGGAGAGTCGCTCGGCGCTCCAGTCATCTGGAAGGAAAGTTGGTTATGGGACCGTACCTGGAAGGCACTCAAGGGAGCAAACTGGCAGGGCAGTGAACCAACACGGAACGCAATGTGCTCTTGGGAACACCGCTGGTTCGGCCCCGGAGCAAAGAACCACGCCCGGCTTTTCTCCCCGCAGCAGGCTCTTTAGAACAGGGGTAGTCAACCTGTGGTCCTCCAGATGTTCATGAACTACAATTCCCATGAGCCCCTGCCAGCAAACGCTGGCAGGGGCTCATGGGAATTGTAGTCCATGAACATCTGGAGGACCACAGGTTGACTACCCCTGCTTTAGAAGACTCTAGGGCAGGCGTGGCCCAGCTGTGGCTCTCCAGAAGTTCATGGACCTCTACTGTCTTATTGCTTAATAATGAATTAAGGGTATTATGGGTTTTCTTAATTGTGTTTTATTCTTTTGCTATGTAAACCGCCGTGGGCCCAATTGGGAGCAGCGGTATATAAATTCAATAAATAAATTCAAATAAAAAATAAACAAATTCAATAAGAATGAAAATAAATTCAATCAAAAATAAAAATAAATAAACACAATAACTAAAAGTAAATATGAATATAAAAATAAATATAAAAAATAAAAAAACAGAACGGGGTTCTTATGCTATGATGTAAACCGCCCTGAGCCCCTGGGGAGGGCGGTATATAAATATAATGAATAAAATAAAAAATGAAAAATGAAAAATAAAATAAATTCCCACGTGGGCTGTTGGAACCCAAGCAACACCGCTAAAAAAACAAATCTGCACAGCCAATCAGGTCTCCTATAGCCCATCGAAAGCCTTGCTGGACGAAAGCCCGACCTAGCCCCACTGACTCCCCAAAAACGCATGCGAGGTGGCCGGCTGCATCACCTGGAAAAGTTGCCCCAAGGCCCACGGTGGAACCCACTCACCATTCATTAAGCGCAAGGAGAAGCTCAGCTTCTGTTCGGCGGAAAGCGTCGAGCTGAAGGGGATCCAGGTGGGCTTGATGGCCTTGCTGCTGACGTTGCTCTTCCTGGGACAGAAAAGGGTTCAATGAGCAACGTACAGCAGAGGGTCTCCAACCTCCTTCTGATGTTTCTGAGCCTATTAAAAGAAGCGCCACCCCCCTCAAACCCCACCCCCTAAAATCTCCAGGGGTTTCCTGACCTGGAGCTGGCAACTCCATTACAGTGGGATGTACCACCGCTCTGCTCTCCCTTCCTCCCCAACTCACCTTGGATAGTGGCACTCGATCGGGACTTCAACGGGGTTGGTTCTTATCACCACAGCGTTGCTGGCAGGGGTGGGTTTGTAGAAGAGGGTGATGCGGTAGACCAGGGAGTCTGGCGTCATCTGCGTGAAAACGAGGCCCAGTCATGTTAGAAGCAGAAAGGAGATGGATGGCACATAAAAGGGCAGGGTCTTGGTTAAGGACTCCCCTCATTTGGCAGATCAGGATACATCTACCCACCGATCTGCAATTTCGAACTGTTTCCTTCGCAAGGTTCCGCCCTGGAATTAAACCCCAACCAGTGTTAACCTGATAAACTACGCTGGTTTTCCCCGTCCGGCCCTTGCATCTGTTCAGCAGGTTCTTCATGCCTTATGCCAACGTACTGCTCACGTTCCTAGAATCCTAGAGTTGAAGGGACCTCATGGGCCATCTAGTCCAACCCCCTGCACCATGCAGTTCTACCTGGATGTACGGACGGGGAACTGCCAAGTCAATGGGTCTGAAGAAGCATGCATTCACACAACGGCGGACCCCCTTGGATGAAACCACGTTGATTTTCAAGGTTTGGCTGTTTGAGAAACAAACACAGCTACACCCCTCCCCAGCAAGCTGCAAATTTGGCCACAGGCAGCCACTTTCAGTATTAGTTTCTTAGCGAAAATACCACCTGGCAGGGAACTCCGAGAGCAGAATTCAAGTCCTGAGGCGCCTTCAAAACCAGCACAATTTCATTTGAGGCTGGAGGGCAAGAAGATTTCTGCAGGCGCAAGCTTATAATTTTAAGCACTCAAAGGGCGGTGGGTCTTCAGGGGGTCCCTGCATTCAAACTTTGTTCCCCTCCTCTCAACCTACACAGCGACCCACCTGGATCTAGTTTAATTCTGGGTAGAAGCTTTCCTGGGGACACGCATTTCTTCAGATCCGTCTCCTGTGAATGCACTGGAAAACAGCTCCCCAGAATTAAATTTTGTGGGACTGGAAGGTTTCCCTGGACTTAGGCTTTGTTCTGCTGCTCCAGACCAGCACTGAAATATTTCTGACAAGGTGAGCCTACACAGGAAATCTTCCATCGAGAATTAAAACCCTGTGGGTCTTTACAATGCCACTGGAGTCACCCTTCGTTCTGCTGCGGCAGCCCAAACTGGCGACCAGCAGAACGTCTCTGAAGAAGCCTAGACCCAGAATCAAACTTGGCTGCTCTTCAATGTGTCTCTCTTGGAATCACAGAGCTGGAAGGGACCTCCTGGGTCATCTAGTCCAACCCGCTGCACGATGCAGGACACTCACAGTGCGAGGGGTTGGACTAGATGACCCAGGAGTTCCCTTCCAACTCTCTGGAATAAGACTTTCATCTTGCTGCTTCTGACCCACCTGAACCCCTCAGCAGAACGCAAGAAGTTACCTGCAAGGTGCTGCCGCATTCATGCAGCCCAGCTTCGAATATCACGGCTTCCTCCGCAGCGTCGAGGGAGGTATGTTTGCAGCCGGAAGCCCCCAAGGTGAGATCCGCCGCTTGGATCAGCCTCCCGGTGCCAAACAGGTCCTTCTTTACGGTGACCACCACCTGGCTCTCCCCACATTGTGCCGAAATGGGGGTGAAAGTGGACATCGCTCGGGGCTGGGAGTTGTCCACCCAGGCCCAGGGGTCGGCCCGAGACCCAGAAGGGGAGTAAGCGAGCCAGGCCGGTGGGACAGTCTGAATAGGGGGCCAGATGTTCCTGGGAGAATCGTCCCAGATGCTGTAAGAAGCCACCCCGCAGACGGCCCAAAAGAGGACGGCGAGACTGAACGTCAAAGAGAACCCCATTTTGCTGGCTTCCAAAGACTGGGCACCAGCCAGCACTGGCCTCTTATAGCTCTTCAAAGGTCTCTTAATTTGGCAGAGCATCAATGAGAACCAGCTGCAGTCAGAACTGGGAACCCAAAGAATTGGAGCTACGATTCTGAAGCGACTTAGCAGGTTTGCACCTGCCGATTTGAATGCCCCTCTTAAGTTTCTCTCTGGCAAGCTGGAACAGTTGCTACCTTCCTGGCCGGTTCTCAACATGCAAACTGTGAAAGGGCCCTTAGATTTCCTGTCACTCAGCCCAAAATATCAGTCAACTCTCCCGGCAGGCTACACTTTTTAAATGGTTGGTTTTGAGGTATTCTTGTGGATGTTTTCTTTGTTTTGATATTGTAACCGGGCCAGATGTTCCTGGGAGGCAGAAAGGCAGTGAATGTTGTTAAGAAATAATAAATATCGAGAGATGTAGGGCTGGGGCTGGGTGCCCCCTTCAATCCAGGCAGGAATATCACCAAATGATTTCAGGCTGCTCGCTCTGTCTCTGACTAAACCCCTCTGCAGGGTTGTTGTGTGAATAAAAAGAAGGGAGAGGTAAATCACACACAGGCTCTTGAGCTCCTCAGGGTGAGACAGACACGTGAATGATAGAATGTGGGTTGGAGAATTCCTGGAGGTTTTGGGAGGAGATGCTTCGAGATTGGCCATTTTTCTCCAGGGGAGCCAATTTCAGTCAGCTGCAATTCCGGGAGTTCTCCAGTCACCCCCTGGAGGTTAGCAACCTTAGTGGAATGAGTTTATATAGCCACTGTCAGGCAGAGAGGGGCTGTCTCGGGACTGTTTTAAATGGGAAAGCATCTGAGCAGAAACAAAGGTCTCCTTGGCTGCTGCAGAAGTAGCCAAAATCCCCCGGAAAATTATACAGCAGGCTCAGACCAAAAGCGGTCACTTGGCATGCGTCATGCTGACCTGTCAGAAAGAGATCTGCCCCGTACTGTTTGCCTGGGAGCCAATGTTCTCTAGCTGTGAAAGGCCTGTGCTGTGAGCCAGGTTGTGCCTTTGCACGTGCACAGAAGCTAACTTCAGCGGCCTTCCTCGCAAGGTCGGACTGCAACTTTATCTGCAGAGGGTGTGGCCCCAGCTGGACACCTGCATTGGAGGAGGGATGCAATAATGACAACCCAGGAGAAATCAGGCCCTTAAGCTGAAAAAATCGGTCACCTCTGCTTTAAACGCCTGATGTCCTAGGGTTACCAACCTCCAGGTGGGAACTGGGCCTTTCCTGCTATAGATTAGAGGACTGGAGACCCTTCCTTAGGAGGACTGGCTGGAGGGTCCATGGCTTTTCAGTTTAGAAGAGATGACCATGGGGGAACACGATTGAGGCTTAAAAAAATCACATGTGGGGTGGAGAAGAGTGAACACACTTCTCTCCCTCTCCCCAAATTTTGACCCTCAAGGGCATCCAATACAGCTGCTGGGTAATGGGGGGACGGGGAGGAAAGCTTCTTGACCCAGGGCAGATGTTTGGGTCAGCAGAGTTTAAATGTGCAAGAGGGCGGTGCACCAGCCACTCGAAAGAAAAAAGTTTTATTGAGAAAGAGACTAGCTTTGCGAGGGAGAGGGGGGAGATAGTCCTAACCGTACAACCGACTAACATTCCCTGGAGGGGGAAGTGTGCTCACAAGAGAAGGCAGTCTCCAGGTTGCCAACTGCGTACTGGGAAATAACTGGAGATTGAGGGAGGGGCCTCATCAGGGCAGCTTGCCAAAGTCCATCTTCAAAAGCGGCCATTTTCTGGGCCATCTGCAGATCGATTGTAACAGTGAGAGGTCTCTAGGTGCCCCCTGGAGTCTGGCAACCTTAGGAAGGGGCTCAGATGGGCCATGATGCCTTAAGTTGTTCTCTAAGCTGTTCTAAGCAGTAATATCAGGGCTCTCTCAGCCTCCCCTCCCTCACAGGGTGTCTGTTGTGGGGAGAGGAAAGGGAAGGAGATTGGAAGCCGCTTTGAGCCTCCTTCAGGTAGATAAAAGCGGCATATAAGTTCTTCTTCTAAATTGGGAGGCTTGGGGCTGGCTTTACCACAGAGCACACCTGCCCCATTTCAGAGCTCTATATTCTGTCCCCCCAAACACATTTGGGCCTTGCTCCATTTGATGAACCGCCCCTTTCTCTGGTACCAACAACCTGGCTCCAGCGAGACCCAGCAGGTTGCTCTAGGGCTGTTACCTGGATGCCGTACCTGACCCAGGTGCTTCCTCCGCAGGGCTTTAAGCATCCTGCAAACACCTGGTGCAATAGCTTGGTTCCCCCCCCCATCACACCTATGCAGGGTGTGTGGTTGCAATCCTATGCATACTTATTCAGGTCTCCTTGTTTCCTGAATTAAACAAGCACGCCGGAGATGGAAAAATGCAGTTCCGGCAACTCTAAATAGCTCACTGGGGCTGCTCTGAAGCAGCTCTTTCTACTGTTAGTAGGCAGACCCCCTTGTTTAGTTAGGACCACCGTAAATACCCTTCGCCAATCTTGATTTCTTGCGTGTATGTTTCCAAACTGGGCGTGTCTGCTTGCATCTCCTTTAAGCTCTTGAACAAAACAAGCTTTCTGTGCACTCTAGCCTGGTTTATTTATTCTCAGCTGAGTCTATCGAGACCAATATTGTCTACACTGGCTGGTAGCTGCTCTCCTGGGTCTCAGGCGGTGGTCTTCCCCATCCCCTCCTGCTTGGTCCTTTTCAACTGGAGATGCTGGGGATTGAAGCTGGGACCTTCTGCATGCCAAGCAGAAGCTCAACCACTGAGCCAGGGTCCCATTATACTGAGTCAGTGTAAGGTAGGTTTATGTATTTTCAGAACAGAGAAGCCATGTTGGATCAGACCAGCGGCCCCTCCAGTCCCATACTCCGTGTCACACAGGGGCCAAAACCCAGGGGCCACCAGCAGGACCAGAACTCTTAACCGTAGTCATTGGGCCAGTCCTTCCACCAACCAAGCCACGTCGGAAGGGACCAAACGCTCCCTTCCTCTGTCCCAAGGTCAACCTCAGCCTTGTAGCCACGTGACCACCACCCCCACACATGTGTCATACATGCCTGAGCCACTGTCCCTTCCTGAAATCTATCCACGCTGGCAGAACTTATATAAATACAGGGGGGGGGGGGCAAACAGTTTTCTAGCAGCTGACTGGGCAAAACAGAAACCGTCAAATTAAAAAACCATCCGAGCAAAAGAGCAAAGAATAAAGCTCACAGAACACAAGTTTGAGAAATGGGCTTCCAGGTTTAATGACTGGGATGAGCAAACAACATGGCCTTACATCAACAGCCCTCGGTCACCACCCCCGTCCAATCCTGAGTTCTCACACCCCACAAAACGCCTCCGTGGTCCTCATCTCTTCGTAAGAAGATTCTTGTTCTTTCCAAGTGTTTCCTTCTGCAGCCAGTGACTTTAGGAAAAATTCCCACCGGGCACGAAAAGGTAACATGCAAAGAAAGAGTCTAGCAGAGGCTTTTTGTGTACTGTGTGGAGGAAAGATTTCTGTGTGTGTGTGTGTAGGGGGGGTTGTTAGTGATGGCTGTGAATGCAATGTGGTCCGTTGTTTGTCAACACACACTCTGTGTGTTGAGCAAGAGTCTCCGTTTTTTGTTTTTTTTTTGCACACAGGGTTTTGTGTACTCCCGGAGGTCAGTTTCCTGCAGCTACGCAGCTGGTCGACGCTTCAAATTAATGGCAGGAACATTTCATGGAGGGGAGACCTTCAAAATATGCCCCGGCCCTGCTCAGCTGCCGGATCTTTTCCCCGCCGTGGCACCGCAAGGAGTTCAGGTACCGGGCAAATTTTCGCAACCCGCCCGCCGGGTCCCTTTTGTGCACGGAGAGCAGAACGGCTAGGCAGACGCCGCGCAGCGCCAAGGCCTGGGCGGTGGAGCGGCTTAGGAGCCCCGTGGTCAGGAGAGGCTGGAGGGAATTGTAACTCTGCAAGCTGGAATAGCTGGTCAGCGGTCGCCTCTCCGTCCCGGGGTTCACATCCAACACGGTGCAGAGGTCTTTCACGGTCTTGGCGCAGTCGATGGGCTGGCTACCGTCCAGCTGCCCCCAGAGGTAGATGTTATCTAGGCTCTTCAGGGAATAGCTAGGAAGGTGGGCGATCCGCTCCTTAATGAGGAGCGCGGCGTCTAAGAAACCGAAAACGGCCGACTTGAAGGCCTCTTCCTTCTTGATGGCCTTCAGGTAGCTCGCCAGGACCGGGAAGTTCATGGACCACAGGTCGTAGCCCACCAGGATGGGCTGGTGGAGGCTCAGGAGGTAACGGAGGAAGACCTCCAGCCCGATCTCGCAGAGACCTCCCTCCACCTCTCCTTGAGGCAAGGACAGCAGAGGCTGGATCATGACGGAGAAGCAGCTGGACTCGTCCACGACGGCTACGAGGTGGAGGATCCGTCCGGCTACAAGAAAGAAAAGAGAGGATGGGTTTTGTCTGAGGAGGGCTGCAGGAAGCTGTTTTGAGTGGCCAAGGGCGGGAGGAGAGCTCTGTCGGTGGACCTCCTGAGGGCCCCTGGGTTTTGGCCGCTGTGTGACACAGAGGGTTGGACTGGATGTGGCCCTGGCCTGGTCCAACATGGCTTATGTTCATGCTGCCTGCTGCTCTCAGCCATCACCGATTCTTGTGGTGCTGAGTTCTGTATGACGGTGAAGTTCTTTTCGCTTGATTGCTACCTGTGCGGAATCTCCTGCCCTGGATTTTGCCAAATTCCCTATCTGGTGAATTTCCTTACGGGAATGCTGTGGCCACCAGGGGGAAAGGAAGTGCTGAGTGGCGTTCATCTAACAGTGTTGTGGTTCTTTATGATCTGCCGCTGGAATTATTTTTCGCAAGAACATCAGGAGAGCCCTGCTGGGTCAGACCAGGGGTCCACCCAGTCCAGCCTCCTGTCTCACACAGGGGCCAACCAGTTCCTCTGGAATAAAGGGAATAAAGACCAGTGTGAGTGCTGGCTTGGTGTAGGGTCAGATTAGGATCCTAGGAGACCTGGATTCAAATCCCCACTTCGACCCTAGAAGCCTGCTGGGAGCCCTGGGGGCCCATCACAAACCCTCTGCCTGGGTCTACCTCACAAGGTTGCTGTGAAAACATGGAAAAGAAGAGAACCATGTCCTAAGCTGAGTCCCGACTGGGGAGATAGAACTAAATGCAAACGCAGATCGACTGCCTCTGAATATGGAGGCTCCCTTCAGGAACCATGGCTAGCAGCCCCTGACGGGTGGATCCCCCACGAACAGGGGCAGAGCACAGACCCCCAAGGATCTCTGCAGGCTCCAGTCTCCCTCTCCCTCGATTCCGCACAGGAGTTCCAGCCTCTTACGTAAAACCTGCAGGTCGAAAAACACCAGCGATCCTTGCCCCGAGAAAAGCGGTTTGAGGGGCTGGAAGGTATTTCTCCAGATGTCTTCCTGCACGCTCTCTGAGCTGCTGTCCTCTTGCCGGATGAAGCCCTGGCAAGGAGACAACACGCACTATGATACAACCTATTCACACAACCCAGGGACTGTCAAACCCGCTCCTTGGCCGGCAGGAGGTGGGAAGAGACAGGAAGCAGAGAGCTACAGAGCAGCCAAAGAACACGGCAGATTTGGGGAAGATTTTGGGGAGGACCCGGGAAACGGAACTGGCGGCTGAGCTCTAGGCGTTGTAATATGGGGGAAGTTTTTCGGTTTTCCAAAGACGTTGGGCAAAACTGTCCAGGGCGGAAAGGGCCTCTGACACGGGCGGAAAGCCTGCAAATGTCGGAAGAACTTATTGGCAAGAAGTCAGAGCTAAAAAAGCCGTAGCCCTACCCAGAACTGACTGGATGCTGAGTCAGGACATCAGCGTCTCAGGTTTTGAGCTTGGGGGTGCCTTTGGGAGCCTGACGCAGTGTCATGGGCACAGCCACAAAATGGCCGGCAAAGGAGGCGGGGCCAGCTGCAAAATGGCCGCCGCCGCTCGCCTTCAGTGTTTTGAAAAAACGTGCACAGTCAATCCAGTCTCCAGGGCCCAATCAGAAGCGTTGCTGGGCAAAAGCCCTACCCACTTTCTAAGGAACGGTGTCAGTGGATGCCCGGCGCACATGGGCATAACGTTGGGGACCTCCCTCCCTGCTCCAGCCTTCTCCCTCATCTTTGCCAGCTGCCCTCCCTGGCATATGAACTCAGAACATGCGGACATGCGCTCTCCTACTGAGCATTAAGACATAAGTTGCGCCCAATGCTGTCTCAGACCATTAGCCCCCCCCCTCTCTGTCCTGCCTCCTCTGATGGTCAAAGGGACACCAAATCTTGACACAAGCCCCAGATGGATCCTCGCAGGATTTTGCAGGGGGAGGAGGAGGAAGGGAGGAGGAAAAGAACAGGACAGTGACAAGAAGCCCAGGGTAGATTTTTTATTAGCAGGACTGCCACGCGGCCCTCGGGATGCACTCCTTAAGGCCACTGAGAAACGTTCTTGCGGGGAGACTGCCAAAGCTGCGGTCCTGCTTGGAAGAGGATTTGCATTTCCCCTCCTCCGTGTGTTAACTCTGTGTGAGCAAGAGAGAAACTGGTGAGAATTTCAAGAGAGCCCTGATGGGTCAGACCTGTGGACCACCTAGTCCAGCCTCCTGTCTCAATCAGGGGCCAGCCGGTTCCTCTGGAGGGCCAGCAACAGGGCAGAGAGGCTGAGGCCTTCCTAAGGACATCAGGAGAGCCCTGCTGGGTCAGACCAGTGGTATGCTGGGTGAGACAGGAGCCCTGGTCCTTTCAACTGGAGATGCCGGGGATTGAACCTGGGATCTTCTGTGTGCCAAGCAGAGGTTCTCCCCCTGAGCCAAAGCCCCTCCCCGATTTTAGGTGCCGCACTTTCTAGCATGTTGGGAGAAAGAAGGATGACTTCTCTCCATCCACTGTCTCTACTGTGTATATAATCTAACACAGGGGTAGTCAACCTGTGGTCCTCCAGATGTTCATGGAATACAATTCCCATGAGCCCCTGTAGGAATCGGGAGGACCACAGGTTGACTACCCCTGATAAGAATGTAAGAGAAGCCATGTTGGATCAGGCCAATGGCCCACCCAGTCCAACACTCTGTGTCACACAGTGGCCAAAAGCCAGTGGCCATTAGGAGGTCAAGCCCCAAGAGAGCATCCCTGCCCCAGACAGAGTATCCCATCTACACCTTGTGGCTAAGAACCACTGCTGGACATCTACCACGAACTCCGCTTAGAATTCAGCCGGGGAAACCTGGAATTTACTTCTGTGCCCGATACGACGAAGAGCTGGGTTTTATGTCCTGTTTTTCAGCACCCAAAGAAGTCTCAAATCACCTTCCTCTCCCCACAACAGACACCCTGTGAGGTAGGCGGGCCTGAGAGAGCTCTGAGAGAACTGGGACCGGCCCAAGGTCACCCAGCTGGCTGCATTAGAACAGGGAGTGGGGAATCTAACTCCGTTCTCCAGATTTGAGCCCACCGGTCTTAACCGTTCCACCAAGCCACAGAGGGCATTAGAGGAGATGTGTCGTGAGCATATTTTGGAGTAGGAACTTGCAGTAATTTTTTTAATTATCTCCTCCTGTGTCCCGATTCACTCAGTTTGAGACTTCCTGCTCCTCTGAACACCCTGCCCCCGACTGCCTCTGAGACAAGTATTAGTCAGTTAGACTGTTAGGGCTCTTCCCCTCCTCTCTTTTTAAGACAGTGGTGCTTTTTTCCCAGTGCTCAATTTTCCCCAGTTCCAAATCATAACTTCCCAAGGTCTGGAAATGCAGAATATCATTTCCTTATCTTAATGATTATTACTTGGAAGAAACACCCACTGAGTTGAGAAAAGAAGGACGCAAGCTGTTTTGGGGTTCCTATTGGGAGGGGGGGTTGCGCATAGA